>NW_027507791.1:139434350-140053668 GCF_037356315.1 Lithobates pipiens
GGGAGGGAGAGAGAGAAAGGAGGGGAGGGAGAGAGAGAGAGGAGGGGAGGAGAGAGAGAGAGGGAGAGGAGGGAGAGAGAGAGGAGGAGGGGAGGGACAGAGAGAGGGAGGGGAGGGACAGAGAGAGGGGAGGGAGAGAGAGAGGAGGGGAGGGAAAGAGAGAGAGAGGAGGGGAAGGAGAGAGAGAGAGAGGAGGGGAAGGAGAGAGAGAGAGGAGGGGATGGAAAGAGAGAGGGGAGGGGAGGGAGAGAGAGAGGAGGGGAGAGAGAGGGGAGGGAGGGAGAGAGAGAGGAGGGGAGAGAGAGAGGAGGGGAGGGAGAGAGAGAGAGAAAGGATGGGAGGGAGAGAGAGAGAGAGAGAGAGGGGAGGGGGAGGGAGAGAGAGGGGAGGGGGAGGGAGAGAGAGGAGGGGATGGAGAGAGAGAGAGGAGGGGATGGAGAGAGAGGAGGGGGGAGAGAGAGGGGAGGGAGAGAGAGAGAAAGGAGGGGAGGGAGAGAGAGAGAAAGGAGAGGAGGGAGAGAGAGAGAGAGGAGGGGAAGGAGAGAGAGAGAGGAGGGGAAGGAGAGAGAGAGAGAGGAGGGGAAGGAGAGAGAAGAGAGGAAGGAGAGAGAGAGAGAAGAGAGGAAGGAGAGAGAAGAGAGGAAGGAGAGAGAGAGAGAAGAGAGGAAGGGGAGAGAGAGAAGAGAGGAAGGAGAGAGAGAGAAGAGGGGAAGGAGAGAGAAGAGAGGAAGGAGAGAGAAGAGAGGAGGTCAGAGAGACAGAGGGGAGAGGGAGAGAGAGAGGAGGGGAGAGAGAGAGAGGAGGGGAGGGAGAGAGAGGAGGGGAGGGAGAGAGAGGAGGGGAGGGAGAGAGAGAGGGCAGGGGAGAGAGAGGGGAGAGAGAGGGGAGAGAGAGGGGAGAGAGAGAGAGAGAGGGAGGAGAGGGAGAGGAGGAGGAGAAGAGAGAGAGAGGGGAAGGAGAGGGAGGGGAGGAGAGAGAGAGGAGGGGAAGGAGAGATAGAGAGAGGAGGGGAGGGGGAGATGAGAGAGGAGGGGAAGGACAGATAGAGAGAGGAGGGGAGGGAGAGAGAGAGAGAGAGGAGGGAGGGAGAGAGAGAGGAGGGGAGGGAGAGAGAGGAGGGGAGAGAGAGAGAGAGGGGGAGAGAGAAAGAGGGAGGAGAGAGAGAGGGGGGAAGGAGAGAGAGAGAGGGGGAAGGAGAGAGAGAGAGGGGGAGGAGGGAAGGAGAGGAGGGGTGGGAGAGAAAGAGGGGGAGGGAGAGAGAGAGGAGGGAGAGGGGAGAGAGGAGGGGAGGGAGAGAGAGAGGGGGAGGAGAGAGAGAGAGGGGAAGGAGAGAGAGAGAGGGGAAGGAGAGAGAGATAGGAGGGGAGGAGAGAGAGAGATGATGGGAGGGAGAGAGAGAGGAGGGGAGGGAGAGAGAGAGGAGGGGAGGAAGGGAGAGGAGGGGAAGGAGAGAGAAGAGGGGAGGGAGAGAGGAGAGGAGGGGATGGGAGAGAGATAGGAGGGGAGGAGAGAGAGAGATGAGGGGAGGGAGAGAGAGAGGAGGGGAGGAAGGAGAGAGGATGGGAAGGAGAGAGAAGAGGGGAGGGAGAGAGGATAGGAGGGGATGGAGAGAGAAAGAGGGAGGGGAAGACAGAAGGAGGGGGTGGAGGGGAAGACAGAGGGGAGGGGAGCAAGAGATTGTGAGTGAGGGGGAGGGGGAGAGAGGGGAGGGAGGGAGAGAGAGAGAGAGGGGGGAGAGAGAAGGGGGAGGGGGAGCATGAGATTGTGAGTGAGAGGGGGAGGGAGAGAGAAAGAGGGGAGAGAGAGAGAAGGTGAGCCAGAGGGAGAGGGGGTGAGAGAGGGGTAGAGAAAGGGTTTGCAAAAGGGGGAGAGAGAGGGGTATGGAGGGGGAGAGAGAGGTAGAGAGAGAGAGAGAGAGAAAAAGAGAGAGGGGGAGAGAGGAAGGGGTAAAGAGAGAGAGGGGGAGGTGAGAAAGAGGGGGTGAGGGAAAGGGGTGAGACAGATCTCTAGCTGTCCCTGTCTGCAGCCCCTTCTGTGCCCCATGTCCCGGTCTGTGAGAGCACTGGGGGGGGCAAAGAGCAGGGAGGAGCTGGAGTGTGCAAGGGGGTGGGGGGCGGAGAGTGCTGGGGTGGGGTCTGGAGAGTGCAGGGGGGGACGGAGAGTGATAGGGGTGGGGGTGGAAAGTGCTAAGGGGTGGGTGGAGGCAGAGAGTGCAGGGAGTGGGGGCGCAGAATGCAGGGGGTGGGGGTGGAGAGTGCTACTAGGGTGTGGGGTCTGGAGAGTGCAGGGGGTGGGGAATGATAGGGGGTGGGGTCCGGAGAGTGCAGGGGGGTGGGGGTGGAGAGTGCAGGGGGGTGGGGGTGGAGAGTGCAGGGGGGTGGGGGTGGAGAGTGCAGGGGGTGGGGGTGAAGAGTGCAGGGGGGTGGGGGTGGAGAGTGCAGGGGGGTGGGGGTGGAGAGTGCAGGGGGTGGGGTCCGGAGAGTGCAGGGGGTGGGGGTGGAGAGTGCAGGGGGGGTGGGGGTGGAGAGTGCAGGGGGGTGAGGGTGGAGAGTGCATGGGTGGGGGCGGAGAGTGCAGGGGGTGGGGGTGAAGAGTATGGGGTGGGGGCGGAGAGTGCAGGGGGGTGGGGGTGGAGGGTGCTAGGGGGTGTGGCGGACAGTGCAGGGGGGTGGGGGTGGAGGGTGCTAGGGGGGTGTGGCAGAGAGTGCAGGGGGTGAGGGCTGAGAGTGCAGGGGCGTAGAGTGCTGGGGGCCAGAGAGAATTGGGAAAGGTGGAGAGCACAGGAGGGGTGGGGGCTGGAGAGGGGGAGCAGAAAGAATTGGAGTGGAGAGCAGGGGGGTACTGGCGAAATGGGGCGGAGTCAGGAAGGACAAGGAGGGGCTGCAGAGCAGGAGGGGTGGAGCCAGGGAGCACAAGGAGGGGTGGAGCCAAGGAGCACAAGGAGGGGCTGGAGAGCAGAAGGGGCGGAGCCAGGGAGCACACGGAGGGGCTAGACTCGCTGGAGAGTAGGAGGGGCGGAGTCAGGGAGAACATGGAGGGGCTAGACTCCGCTGGAGAGTAGGAGGGGCGGAGCCAGGGAGAACACGGAGGGGCCGTGCAGCACGGGGATGGAGAAAAAGTTAGATAGGAGGAGCGGTGAGGAGACTGCACATGGTAAAATAGATTTTTCCATATTCCTCCATGCAGCCGCTTAATGATCATTTCTCCTCCTCTTCGCTGAATGTCTGCAGGAGGGATATGGAAAAATCAATTCCACTATGTGCAGTCTCCCCACCGCTCCTCCTATTCAGGCACACAAGCAGGCTGCACGGACACTCACCTTCTCTCCGGTCGGCCAGGAAGCAGAGCTCCTTCCTCTTCTTCATAATCATGGGGCAGCTCACCTGGATAGCTTCAGCGACCCCCACACTGCTGAACCAATTAGGGGGCAGGTGCGGAGGAGAGGTCTGGAGAGCGGCACAGGCTGAAGGAGCTGCGGGTCCCACATGGACATGCCGCCCACATACCTTGGAGCCCGCCCGGTGCTGTAATCCAGCTGCTGCCGCCACCTAGAGGCCACTGTCCCGCTCTCCACACTTGCTGCCATCGGACGCTCCGTGACATCAGCGTTTGATCACAGGCAAATTAGGCGGCCCGCGAGGCCCCTGCGAGTGCGGGGCCTTAGGCGTTTGCCTAATTTGCCTAATTAAAGAGCCGCCTCTGAATATATGTTAAAGTCTGGAAATCCCAAACCACCCAAAGCTTTGGGGAGAACAAGTGTTTTTTTGTGAAGTCTGGGTTTTATTTTCCTCCAAGTAAATTTTGTTACTTTTTGTTGAATCAGCCTTAGAAAATATGCAGGAAGAACAGACATTTTTATGATATTTTTTTTTTTTATTATTAATCTTTATTAAATTTTCACATTTATACAGACCACATTTTAAAATAACATTACCAGGGTTCAAATACCTCTTTCTTCCCTTCCGAGATCTGAGTTTTAGAGTTCTAGGAAGGGAAGGGGGACATGAAGATACATCCATACATCACATATAATTAGCCAAAAAAAACAAAAACACATTATCTAAACAGTACCATATCCCCCCTTCTCCTACCATCACTATTTTTACAATTCCTACGTTTTTCCTATTGTTATAACCCCACCCCTCCCTCCCATCCCTTCTATCAACCCCGCCCCCCCTCCCCTCCCCTCTTATATATATATATTGGTGCTTTTATCCTACAGTATAGCATAAATGTGTTATAATAATTCCCGAACCTTTTATGTACCCTACCCTACTCCTTCCCATTACCCATCCCCCCTCCCCTCTTCCCTTTCCTATCATGGTTTAAACTGGGGTATGCATCACTTCTATCCACTCTCGCCAGTTCCTATTAAACTCCTTTAGGTTATTTCGTTTTGCATATACTGCCCTCTCCTTACATAGATAGTCATTTACCGCCCTTGTCCAATCCTCTACTGTAGGGGGTAGCTTTGATTGCCATCTCCTAGCTATCATCCTTCTAGCTTGAAATAAACATCTTAGGATTGCCGTTGTTATTCCCTTCCTTTCTACTTCCTCCTCTCTGTAGCCTAAAATGCACACTATGGGATTTAACTCTATTACCGTCCCAAAAACCCTACTTATTATCTTTACCACTCCTTCCCAGTATCTAAATAATTTGGGACATTTCCAAAGCATGTGCATTAAATTCCCTGACCCCCCACACCTGGGGCAAAAGTCATCTGTTCTCTTACCAAATTTAAATAATTTCTGGGGAGTATAGTATGCTCTATTAATTACCATTAAATGGGAAATCCTCTGAGGAGGAGAGACCGAGACCTTTGGGCATGCCGCTAGGATATTTTTCCACTGTGCTCGTGTTATATTACCTAGGTTCTGCTCCCATTTCCCTTTCTCAACCCTCCCTTTCCTCTCACTATTAATCTGTTCACCCAGCTGGGCATAGAATTTAGATATTAATCCTTTAGTGGGTCCTGCTTGTGCTACTGGGTATAGCAAGGGCATTTCCTCCCATGTTAATAACAGGTTTCCAAACTGGGTCCTTAAAGCATGCCTCACTTGTATATAGGCATAGAATGAATTTTGTGATATCTTAAATTCTCTTTGCAGCTGGTCGAAAGATTTAATACCCTTGCCGCCATATAGATGGCTTAGCCTTACAATGCCACATTTTTCCCAGTCTGCAATTTTTCCAACCCGCCATATTTCCTGTAGCTTCTTATTGTTCCATAGAGGCGTATACTTTGTTATTTCACTATATCCCATTTTTTTTTAACTGTACCCCATAGCTTTAACATCATTTTTACTGTAGGACATCTACACTGGAATGAGTCCGCTTCCAGGGTCTCGATCAGGGTACTATGTGGGGAGCCTGTTAATACTAATCTCCCATTTGGGGTTCCTCCGTTCTTCTCATCGATCCCCCCTAGCTGTTGTAATTGGGACGCCCAAAAATAGCACTCCGGATAAGGGACCGCGAATCCTCCTTCCTCTCCCGGTAGCTGAAGCATCCGCAATTTCAATCTAGCCTGTCCTCCCCTCCATATTAGCTCCCTAAACAGCATCTCGATTTTATCAAACCAACTTTTGTTAATCCATATTGGGGCATTGTGTAATATGTATAAAAGTTGGGGCATCCATATCATTTTTATCAGATTGCATCTGCCAGCGACCGAGAGAGGCAATCGTTTCCATATAGCAATTTTTTGTTTAAACTTAGCCAGTAATGGGACTAAGTTATAACTTATATATTGCTTAGGATCCCTTGACAAAGTTACTCCCAGATATTTCAACTTATCCACCATTGGCATTTGGGGGGTTCCCAGGGCCGTTTGCTGACCAATTGGGTCCAAAGGTAGACATTCCGATTTTTCCCAATTTATCTCCAGCCCAGTGAAGCCTCCAAACCTTTGCACCAGTTCCATTGCCCTTGGTAGTGAGTATCTCATATCCCCTAAGAACAATAGGATATCGTCTGCATAAAGTGAGATTTTTTCCTCTCCAGTTTTTCTTACAAAGCCGACAATATCCCGGTTTGCTCTAATTGCACATGCCAGGGGCTCTATGGCCAATGCAAAGAGCAGGGGTGATAATGGGCACCCCTGCCTCGTCCCTCTCCCCAACTCTATTTTCCCGGATAACTCGTTATTAATTTTTAGTCTCGCACTAGGTTTGTCATATAGCATCCTAATCCATCTTATAAAGGAAGGACCCAGGCCAAATTTCTCCAAAACTTTCCATATATATCCCCATTCTACGCTATCAAATGCTTTCCTTACATCCAATGCCACCACTGCACCCGGAGTATCGTTAACCATTGGGACCTGCAAGTTCAAAAAGGCTCTTCTAATATTTATACTCGTTGACCTGTTGGCTATAAACCCTGTTTGGTCCATATGGACCAATCTTGCTATGACTCGATTAAGCCTAGTCGCTAATATCTTGGCCAATATCTTTGTATCAGTACACAGGAGAGAGATTGGCCTATACGCTGCAACATCTAAGGCGTCCTTCCCTTCTTTGTACAACAGGGTTATAACCGCCTCCATCATTGATGGGGGCAGTTTACCCTCCCCATATGCTCCTCTTAACATCTCCAGAAGTTCAGGAATCAGTATCTCGCCAAAGTTTTTATAGACTTCAATCGGTAGTCCATCCGGCCCAGGCGATTTCTGATTTGGCATACTCGCAACTGCATCCTGAAGTTCTTTCAAAGTTATTGGGGCTTCCAGTTCCTCTCTTTCTTCTTGTTTCAAACATGGTACCTCTAATTGACCTAAAAATGCTTCCATTTGCTCATCCATCCCCACTTTTTGTGCAGTATATAGATTTTTATAATATCCTTCAAATGCTTGGGAAATACTCCCCGTTTCTGTTATAACCTTTCCCTCAGATATCCTAATCGCCGAGATTGAGGAAGGACCCGAGTTATTCTTCACCAGTTGTGCCAACATTTTTCCCACGCTTTCCCCTTCCGCGAAGGAGGCTTGGCGTTGGAACATATGCTGAATCTCTGCTTTCTTTAGGGCTAATAACCTAAGTTCTTCTTGTTTATCTAACCAGATTTTTTCTTTGCCCTGCGTGGGGTCACTAATAAAATCTCTTTCAGCCTCTGACACTTCTCTCCCTATTTGTACCTCCTGTTCCCTAGATTTCCTGTTTATTTTTGCTATTGATTGGATCATAAGGCCCCTTAAGAAAGCTTTCAGAGTGTCCCACAGGATCCCCGATGTTACTGTACCCCAGTTATTTTTTAGAAATTCTTTTAATTCCCACTGAATTCTCTCAGGGCATTCTTCTGTCTCTTTTTTTATCAGTTCTAGCCAGAGCGGGTTCACTTTCCACAACCTCTGTACCTTACGTTCTCTCATTTTTAATACTGCTGTCACTGGGGAATGATCTGAAATCCCCCTGGGCTGATATTCAACCTTTTCCACCATTTGTAAGGCCAGATCATTCCCCAGTATCATATCAATCCTGGATAACGTAGTATGTGTGGACGAGTAGCAACTATACTGCCGAACTCCCGGGTTCCCAGTTCTCCATAAATCCCGTAGTCCTACTTCTTCCAGGTACTGTCCCAACCTCCCCTGCCAAGCTGGTTCCGCCAGTGTTTTTTCTGGGAATCTATCAATTTTAATATCCAATACCGTGTTGAAATCCCCTACTATTATTATAGGGACACCATCTATCCCCACTAAAAATTCCTGTAATTTAAAAAGCACTTCCATTTTAAATGGTGGAGGGATGTAGATGTTTGCCAGCATACATTCTCTATTTTCAATTAGGCACTGTAAGAAAATGTATCTGCCTTTTTCATCCAGGCTAACCCGTTTGCATACAAAATTCACCCCCGTTTTTACCAAGACACTCACCCCTCTGCTATATGTCGAATAAACAGAGTGATATTGAAATTGATATTTTCTGCTCTGCAGTCGGTATATTGTATCTCTATTTAAATGGGTCTCCTGTATGCAGAGCAACTCTACTCCACATCCCTCCAACAAGGATAGCACAGCTTTTTGTTTCAGCCGCGTCCCCAGACCCCTCACATTCCAGGAGCCTATCTTAATTTTACCATCCTGCATAGCCATAAACAAATATAGAGGAGAAAAAGAAAAAAAAAGGAAAAACCTAAGGTAGTAAAGAAAGAGAGCGAAATAACCAGTCTACTGATGACACTATTGAGAACCATTTGTCTCCCAGTACCCACCAACTCCCCTCTAACTTCTTTTATTACCTTATACCACACTCCCCATATATTACTCCCTTGTATGATAACAAATTTATTAGGCGTCACCATTAACTCGTATGTTATGTGTCTTTGAATATACATTATACTGTATGATCGTTTATTACCATTTTCCCCCTTGTGATCAATAAATTTTCCTTGTTTTTTACCACCCCTAGTTTTACCACCCCACAGTTTGTGTCCTTTTTTGCTTTGAATTATTTCCTGTACTACATTTATTAGTGCACACTTATATTTTTTTTCCCCCTTCGACCTCCCCCCTATTTTCCCTACTACACCCACCCCCTCTCCCCCCTTTCTACCTCCCTCCCGCCCCTCCCCCACCTTCCTAGGTGTTACCCTAGGGGCTATTAGTGACCTTATACCACTCTCTTCACAACCTATTTACCACCCTCACCTAGTGCGCTCGCCGTGTATTACCTCCCTCCCACCCCCCTCCCATACAGACACAGACAGCACACACCCAAAAAAAAAAAAAAAAAAAAACACACATACTTCATCCCCCCCTCTCCTTCTATCTTCCCATCCCACTCAGTACTAGAAACCCCCGCAACTACAACTTTTCTTTATTTTCTTCTATCCATTTTTCCACTTCTATCGGGGAACTAAAAAGTATGCCCTAGTGCATTAATCCGTAACTTTGCAGGATAAAGCAGAGCATACGGCACCCTGAGCTTCTGTAACCTGCGTTTCACCTGGAGGAACTCTACCCTTTTTCTCTGAAGTTCTGGGGAAAAATCAGAATATAATGAAATTCTAACACCCTTATACAATACATTCCCCATTTCCCTTGCCTTCCGTAATAATACCACTTTATCTTTATAGTTCAATAACTTCATTAATAATGGCCTAGGACGGCCCCCCTCCAATGGTGCTCTAAAGGGTACCCTATGCGCCCTCTCTATTGAGAACGCTGTTGAAAAAACATCCCTCCCAAACAGTTCAACCAGAAGATGCTCCATAAATTCAGCAGGGTTTACACCCTCACTTTTTTCCGGAAGTCCCACTACTCGCACATTGTCCCTCCTGAGCCTATTTTCCATTTCGTCCATTCTTGTTCTATATCCGCCGAACTGCTCCTTCAGGCTTTCTATTTCTTTAATTAGGAATGTTGTATCGTCTTCCAGTCTGCTGGTCCTTAACTCAAGTTCTGTCGTCCTTTCCACCACTTTCTGTAGGTCTTGCCTTACCAGCATTAGATCTTCCTTCACTCCCTTCATTTGATTACAGAGTTCTTTCAGTGAGATGTTACATGCGTTTACGGCCAATAACACATCCTTAATTGTTGGCTCTTTTTCAACCGGAGGAGAGTCACCCGTTGTGATCTCCATATTCTGTTCCCCTGCACCCGCTTTTTTATTAACTGGGCATTTGGACACTGCTCCGGCCTGTGTATTAATGTTAATGTTCGATTGACCCATGCTTTTCCTTTCAGATATTTCTCCATGCTGCCCCTTTGTCTGCCCTTTTTTTGGAGGGGTCTGTGATGACTGTGCAGGGTTATGAGCATATTGTTCTAATTTAGCTGCTGTGGTAGACTGTTGCGAACTTTTTTCCCCTTTTTCCTTTGCAGAGCGCAAGTGCTGCATCTTAATTTCCTTTTCTCACAACCTTCCACAGAACAGTCCTGGATATATCGTATTTTAATATATTTTTAACTTTTTAACCCAGCCGCCCCTCGCTCAGTTGATTACTTAGTGCAATATTAACCGTATCTTATAACCAGTTCTCCAGTATTCACTTCATGTATCACCAAAACTTCCTGTTTTAATGCTTCACAGCAGACATTTATTTGCACACACTTAGTTCAGATACCGTTCAACCAATTGATTTTTAGAGCAGCCACCATCCCTCAGTTAATCAATAAATGCGATACTGATCTTATCTTATAGTTAGTCAGTGCACAAGCACTCCATTCACATATCACAGACTTCCTGGTTCGTTGCTTACAGACGTTCGTTTTTACAGCAGGTACTTCTTTGCTTATACTGCCCGGGTTATCATTCGTTCGTCTTAGAGCACAAAAACGAACCAATGAATTCCAGGGGACAAAAGCTATAGGTCCTTCTCACCCCCGGCCGGCGCCCTCTTGTTTACTTGTTACCAGTTCTCAGGCATCGCTATGTCCACAACTTGCTCTGCCAGACCTCCACCTGCTATGCCCCTCACACCTCCGCCTTCTTCCCCCCCCCCCGCAATCCTGCCGCTTACCTCCTTCCTCCTATCGCGGCTTACTGGAGAGCGGGAGGGCCTCTTGGTGTCCACAGTGTGCGGCGTCTCTTCGGCAGGGTTCAAAAGCGTTCGGCTTGGTCGGGGGTACTCGTGCTTCTTTGGCCGTGCTCGCTGGGGTTCAAGACCCGGAAGTAAGCGTGGATCTCCGAGGGCTCGGCACGATCGTACAGTAATGCGCTGTCACTCCTCCTCCCGTCCAGCTTCAATGTACAGCTCCAGCCCACCGCACGCTACGTCCGACCGAGGCACTAAGCGCTCCAGGCTCTCATCAAGGGGGTCTGGGAGAGAGTCACACACGGCGTCTCACATCTCTCACTCACTCCATCTTGCACATCCGGTCACGCCCCCCGATCCAGGGAATATCTGATTGCCTCTCGGGACATTTTTATGATATTGATTTTCCCAAACCATGATATCGGCATTGATGACCAATTAGATAAAGACCTTGTAATATTTTTTAATAGAGCTGGGTAATTAGCTGCAAATAAATCGGAGGGGTTAGGCGTAAACTGCACACCCAGATATGGGAGGCTATGATCTACCCACTTAAACGGTAGTGAATTTTGTAAAGATTGTTTATCTTTCTTGACAAGTGAAATGTTTAATGCTGAAGATTTTTGAATATTGACCTTAAGGCCCGAAATAAATGAGAATTCTTTTAGTACAACCATAAGATTTGGGGCCGAAACATGTGGAGAAGATAGAAAAAGGAAAATATTGTCTGCGAATAAACAGAGCTTATGATGAAAGCCACCCATTTCAATACCTGTTATAGTGGGTTCCATCCTAATTCTTTGTGCTAAAGGTTCAATGAGTAAAGCAAATAATAATGGCGAAAGTGGACATCATTGACGAGTCCCCCTCAGTATATTAACCACTTTCAGACCGGACCATTTTGCTGGTAAATGACCAGAGGTCTTTTTACACTTTGGCACTGCGCTGCTTTAACTGGTAATTGCGCGGTCATGCAATGTTGTACCCAAACAAAATTTGCGTCCTTTTCTTCCCACAAATAGAGCTTTCTTTTGATGGTATTTGATTGCCTCTGCGATTTTTATTTTTTGCGATATAAACGTAAAAAGACCGCAAATTTTGAAAAAAAATGATATTTTCTACTTTTTGTTATTAGAAAAATCCAATAAACTCAATTTTAGTCATACATTTAGGCCAAAATGTATTCAGCCACATGTCTTTGGTAAAAAAAAAGTCAATAATTGTATATTTATTGGTTTGCGCAAAAGTTGTCACATCTACAAACTAAGGTACGTTTTCTGGAATTTACGCAGCTTTTAGTTTACGACTGCCTATCTCATTTCTTGAGGTGCTAAAATGGCAGGGCAGTACAAAACCCCCCCAAATGACCCCATTTTGGAAAGTAGACCCCCTAAGGAAATTGATAAGAGGCATGTTGAGCCCATTGAATATTTTATTTTTTTGCCTCAAGCGATTGAATAATGACAAAAAAAAATTTTTTTTTTTTTTTTTTACACAAAGTTGTCACTAAATGATATATTGCTCACACATGCTATGGGCGTATGTGAAATGACACCCCAAAATAAATTCTGCTGCTTCTCCTGAGTATGGGGATACCACATATGTGGGACTTTTTGGGAGCCTAGCCGCGTACGGGGCCCCTAAAACCAAGCACCGCCTTCAGGCTTTCTAAGGGCGTAAATTTTTGAGTTCACTTCTCACTACCTATTACAGTTTTGAAGGCCATAAAATGCCAAGATGGCACAAAACCCCCACAAATGACCCCATTTTAGAAAGTAGACACCCCAAGCTATTTGCTGAGAGGCATGTTGAGTTCATGGAATATTTTATATTTTGCCACAAGTTGCGGGAAAATTACAAACTTTTTTTTTTTTTTTTTTTTTTAACAAAGTTGTCACTAAATGATATATTGCTCATGCATGCCATGGGCATATGTGAAATGACACCCCAAAATAAATTCTGCTGCTTCTCCTGAGTACGGGGATACCACATATGTGGGACTTTTTGGGAGCCTAGCCGCGTACGGGGCCCCGAAAACCAAGCACCGCCTTCAGGCTTTCTAAGGGCGTAAATTTTTGAGTTCACTTCTCACTACCTATTACAGTTTTGAAGGCCATAAAATGCCAAGATGGCACAAAACCCCCACAAATGACCCCATTTTAGAAAGTAGACACCCCAAGCTATTTGCTGAGAGGCATGTTGAGTCCATGGAATATTTTATATTTTGCCACAAGTTGCGGGAAAATTACAAACTTTTTTTTTTTTTTTTTTTTTTTCACAAAGTTGTCACTAAATGATATATTGCTCACGCATGCCATGGGCATATGTGAAATGACACCCCAAAATAAATTCTGCTGCTTCTCCTGAGTATGGGGATACCACATATGTGGGACTTTTTGGGAGCCTAGCCGCGTACGGGGCCCCGAAAACCAAGCACCGCCTTCAGGCTTTCTAAGGGCGTTACAGTTTTGAAGGCCATAAAATGCCAAGATGGCACAAACCCCCCCCCCAAATGACCCCATTTTGGAAAGTAGACACCCCTAAATTTAGGGGTACACTAGTGAGACTAGGTAATAAATGGCGGGTGCCCTGAAACTATAAAAAAATAACTAACCAACCAGCGTCACCTGTAACAGTTATATGGTGATCACTGGTGAAAGGGTTAACTAGGGGGCAATTAGGGGGCTTTATGCGGTAGTATATGGGGGTCCCTGGCGCTATAAAAAGCTGCAGCGAACCTAAATACCTACCTGCCTAACTAGCGTCACCTGTGACACTAATACAGCGATCAGAAAAACGATCGCTTATTAGGCTGGGTTCACACTGGAGCGATGCGGGAACGCCACAAATGCGCGGCGGGTTCCCGCATCGCATGCCTCCCGGCGGCAGTTCACACTGCCCTATGCGAACTGCTGGGAGTGTCAGTGAAATGTTACTGACACCCCCAGATCAGTTCGCATATCGCAGTGCGATCTGCAAACTCGGATCGCATGGTGTGAACACCCATGCGATCCGATTCTGCTGCGGGCCAAAAAAAGGGTCCCGTGCGAATTTGCGGCGGGTGCGGCGGGTGCGGCGAATGGCTGAACTCGAATCGCACAGAGATCGGATGTGATTTGCACTGCAGTGCGGTGCGAATCACATCCGTTCTCATAAACCGCTGCAATGTGAACCCAGCCTTAGTGACACTGGCGACGGGGGGTGATCACGGGGTTAAACCTTTATTGGGGGGGTTAGGGGGGTACCTTAGAACTAAAGGGGGCTAACCCTAACTGCCCTAACAGTTATTAGTCACAAATGACACCCGCCGGGTGATCAGGGGGTTAAACCTTTATTAGGTAATAAATGGCGGGTGCCCTGAAACTATAAAAAAATAACTAACCAACCAGCGTCACCTGTAACAGTTATATGGTGATCACTGGTGAAAGGGTTAACTAGGGGGCAATCAGGGGGCTTTATGCGGTAGTATATGGGGGTCCCTGGCGCTATAAAAAGCTGCGGCGAACCTAAATACCTACCTGCCTAACTAGCGTCACCTGTGACACTAATACGGCGATCAGAAAAATGATCGCTTATTAGGCTGGGTTCACACTGGAGCGATGCGGAAACGCCGCGAATCCGCGGCGGGTTCCCGCATCGCATGCCTCCCGGCGGCAGTTCACACTGCCCTATGCGAACTGCTGGGAGTGTCAGTGAAATGTTACTGACACCCCCAGATCAGTTCGCATATCGCAGTGCGATCTGCAAACTCGGATCGCATGGTGTGAACACCCATGCGATCCGATTCTGCTGCGGGCCAAAAAAAGGGTCCCGTGCGAATTTGCGGCGGGTGCGGCGGGTGTGGCGAATGGCTGAACTCGAATCGCACAGAGATCGGATGTGATTTGCACTGCAGTGCGGTGCGAATCACATTCGTTCTCATAAACCGCTGCAATGTGAACCCAGCCTTAGTGACACTGGCGACGGGGGGTGATCACGGGGTTAAACCTTTATTGGGGGGGTTAGGGGGGTACATTAGAACTAAAGGGGGCTAACTCTAACTGCCCTAACAGTTATTACAGTCACAAATGACACCAATGCAAAAAAAAAAAAAAAAAAAAAAAAATGACATTGGTGTCACTGTGACTGGGGGGCAGGGGTAATTGGGGGGGTGATCGGGGGGTAAAGGGGGGGTGTGAGTGTGCCTGGCATGTTCTACTGTGTGTGTAGAGTGTTGGTGCAACTTACTGATCCGCTCTCCTCCGTGTCGGAACGAAAAATACCGACACGGAGGAGAGAATACATCACTTCCTCTCCTGTGTTTACATTACAGGAGAGGAAGTGATGTCACCGGGGATTTCTATTCGTCGGGAGCGATCGCGAGGGGGTGGCCATGAATGAATGGCCGTCCCCTCGTCCGGGATCGCTCCCGAACGAATACCGACCGCCGCAGGCACCGGGCGGGGGCCCGATCGGGCCCCCGACCCGCGGGAGGCAAGGGACGTACATGTATGTCCTTATGCCTGCCCGTGCCATTGTACCGACGTACATCGGCGTGCGGCGGTCGGCAACTGGTTAAACTCGTCCGATTTGTACCCTGCATATCTGATATAAGCTTTGGGATCTTGATACAAATTAGAGATCCATTGTAAAAAATGAGGGACGAATCCCCATTTGGAAAGGGTATAGTTCATATATGACAATGATACTGTGTCAAAATCTTTCATAACATCTAAAGAAATAAAACACGTCTAATATTATCTCCTGCTTGACGTAATGGAATGAAGCCCACTTGATCACGATGTATAAGATTGCCTATAATAGTATTTAATCTGTTAGCTAGAATTTTGGCTAAAAATTTTATGTCCAACTTTAGTAACGAAATAGGGCGATAATTAGACCATATTGAATCGTCTGTGTGAGGTTTAGGGAGCATACAGATAATTGCAGTTAGGGTTTCTCTTCTAAAAGAATGACCTTCCAAAAGGGAATTAAAAGTGTTTGTCAAGACTGGAGATAGGGTTTCTACAAATGTTTTGTAATACAGCGCAGAAAAACCATCAGGACCTGGCCTTTTATTTAGTTTCAGATTTTTGATAACTTTAGATACCTCTATAATTGACACTGGTTCCTCCATCATTTCCATTTGTGTTTTAGATAGTGTCGGTAGAGATATTGTCATGGTTATGCAGTGATCTTCCTGTGTTTGCTTTCCTCCCCTCATGTGTTCAGACTAAGAGGTCAGCCACTTCCACCTGGTGGTTTTTATAACCTCTCCTCTAAGCATGGCTCCACCCCAGGCCCTATCAGGGAGCCCTATATTAACCTGTGCACTGCAGGCCATCAGGGCTGATCAACCATTGTGTATTCCTTTGTGTGTTAGCTTCCTGTTTCCTGCCGT
The DNA here is from genome assembly GCF_037356315.1 of Lithobates pipiens. Lineage (NCBI taxonomy): Eukaryota > Metazoa > Chordata > Amphibia > Anura > Ranidae > Lithobates > Lithobates pipiens. Next base: position 139,450,210 of record NW_027507791.1, read on the forward strand.
GTGCTCTGCTACTGTTTTCCGTTACCGACTTTGGCGTGTCTTGACTATCCCTGTTTGCTTGTGATCCTGACCTTTTGGCGTGTACCCGACTATTCTTGTCTGTTTGTGGCCCCGACCTTGGCTTTGTCCCTCACCATCCCTATCCTCCTGTTGCCTACTGTGGGTGTGAGCAACCTGGAGCCAGTTGCAGCCAAGTCCATCCTCAACACCAGAGACGCTGGTGAACACCTGCTGGCTCTTAGACTCCGCGCCCCAGGGAATCTTAAGCTCTAACCTCCCCGTGGGATCTGTCGACCGCCTGCAGCAGTCAGCCGTAGGGTCCACAACCTTGCGGTGAACTCCTGATCCTATGGTGTGCACCTGTCACCTCGCCTCAAGGTGACCTGACAGTTTGATCAGCCATGGACCCGGCTGACGTGCCGCTTCCTGCAGATGATCCATTGCAGAGCTTAGTTCGGCGACTCGAGACCCAAGAATCGCATCAGAACCAGGTGATGCAATTCCTTCAGGATTTGGCATCCCGTTTTGAACAGGCTCAGGCCTCATTAGGACCCCCAGTTCAACAACCGCAACCGCTATCTGCTGCTGCACCTATCACATCAGTCGCAGCCACACATTCATTACAACTACCAGCTCCGGTCCGTTTCTCTGGGGACTCCAAGGCTTGCAGGGGGTTCCTTAGCCAGTGCACAATTCATTTTGAACTTCAGCCCCAAAACTTCCTGTCCGATCAGGCAAAAGTCGCATATAACATATCCCTCCTGTCCGGCGAGGCGTTAGCTTGGGCCACCCCTCTGTGGGAACTGAATGATCCAGTGGTTTCTAGCCTGTCTGATTTTTTGAAACTTTTTCGGAATATCTTTGAGGAACCGGGTCGTGTCTTCTCAGCGGCTAGCGCTCTTTTACGTCTCCGTCAAGAGTCTGCGTCTGTGGGACAGTATGCTCTTCAGTTCCGTATCCTCACAGCTGCATTGAGCTGGAATAATGACTCCCTAGTTGCAACCTTTTTACATGGCCTCTCTGATAGAGTGAAGGATGAATTATCAGGAAGATCCCTTCCTGCTGATCTGGACAGTGTCATCACCTTGTGTAACCAGATCGATATTCGCTTTCAGGAAAGTCCCCTGGAAAAAAGATGCCAGCACTCCCCGTTCTTTAGGCAGCCTGAGCCCCCAGTCCCTTCTCTTCGATCCGAGGAACACCCTCTGCCTACTGAGGAACCTATGCAGTTGGGCCGGACTAAGTTATCTCCCGAAGAACGCGCTAGGCGCAGAACTCTGGGCCTATGCCTCTATTGTGGGGCCAAAGGTCATTTCCGTGATACTTGTTCTCTTCGGCCAGAAAAACGCTCAGAGCTAATACATCTGGAAGGTGGACTATTAGACCCTGAAATATCACATTCACCTTCTCGTATTCTCCTTTCCGTGTTGCTTCATGTCGGTGCTTCCTCTCGTTCGATCTCAGCACATCTGGATTCCGGAGCCGCTGCCAATTTCATGGATTGGGAAACTGCATCCTCCATGAGACTTACCCTTTTGCCCCTTACAACGCCATTGGTGGTCTTGGCGATTGATGGCACTGTTCTCCCAGGGGGTCTTATCCGCTTCCAGACTCTTCCTGTTAAGATGTCAGTAGGGACACTCCACTAGGAGTGGATATCCTTCCTTGTCTTACCTAAGGCTTCATCTTCATTCATATTAGGTCTTCCTTGGTTATGGCTCCATTCTCCACACGTTGACTGGTCTGCTGGACAGATCCTGGCTTGGGGTTCCTCCTGTTCCTCTTCCTGCCTACTCAAGGGTACCCCAAGAGAGAGACTTCCTGTTACCACCACCCCAGTATCTTCTGCTCTTCCTGCTGTATATAGCGATCTCTGGGATGCGTCCTGCAACAATCGGACTGGTGCACTCTCTAGGTCATGTGGTACTCTGAATGAGGGGTCTACCTATGAACCTGAGTCGATCATTCACTCCAGTTCGCATTAACCATTTACCTTTGTCTGTCCCTAATCTCCCTTGGACGCACAGCCAGGCTAACTTGTCTGCAAGTTCCACAGTAGCTATGACCTGTGATGCGATTGAGATGGTCGCTACACCTGACAATACTATTCAGTCGACCTCTGCACCAGTCCAGCCCATGCCCAATGAGCTTCCTGCTTCTTGTTCAGCACCTTCGGTGACCTGGCCTCACCCTACTGCTACTATGTCCGTTCAAACCCGTTTAAGAGGCTCAATCCATCCTTTGGATAGAATACCTCATTCGGCCAGGAGGGGTTTTCAATCTTTTTCTCTGGGTTCTCTGCATTCTGTTTGTGTTGCAGCTATCCAGCTTGACTCTTGTGACATGTCACTTTCTAACCAACCTGACCTCAGGGATCCACTGACCTCTGCCCAGTCTGGTGGTCCTGTTATGGATACCCAGCTCATCTTTAAGGGTGTGGGGGACCCTGCTCAGACTCCTGATCTTCTCATGCCCTTACCTATTCCTAAAAAGCCTTTAGTCCTCAAGTCCTCTCGTCCTCTCCCTACCTCTGTTTCGGTCTCTGAGGATAACCTAAAATACAAGGTTAGTCAAGTTTTGGATTCCCGGCTCCGTAAAGGCATTCTTCAGTACCTCGTACTTTGGAAAGGGTTGGGCCCTGAGGAGAGGTCTTGGATCACGGCATCTGAGGTCTTTGCTCCCTGTCTGTTAAGGAGGTTCCATCTGGAGTTTCCCTTTAAGCCTGGACCCAGGCGGGGGAGGGGGAGGCCTCGTAAGAGGGAGGGTACTGTCATGGTTATGCAGTGATCTTCCTGTGTTTGCTTACCTCCCCTCATGTGTTCAGACTAAGAGGTCAGCCACTTCCACTTGGTGGTTTTAATAACCTCTCCTATAAGCATGGCTCCACCCCAGGCCCTATCAGGGAGCCCTAAATTAACCTGTGCACTGCAGGCCATCAGGGCTAATCAACCATTGTGTATTCCTTTGTGTGTTAGCTTCCTGTTTCCTGCCGTGTGCTCTGCTACTGTTTTTCGTTACCAACTTTGGAGTGTCTTGACTATCCCTGTTTGCTTGTGATCCTGACCTTTTGGCGTGTACCCGACTATTCTTGTCTGCTTGTGGCCCCGACCTTGGCTTTGTCCCTCACCATCCCTATCCTCCAGTTGCCTACTGTGGGTGTGAGCTGGGGGACCCTGGGGGTCGCGACCTGGAGCCAGTTGCAGCCAAGTCCATCCTCACCACCAGAGGCGCTGGTGAACACCTGCTGGCTCTTAGACGCCGCGCCCCAGGGAATCTTACGCTCTAACCCCAGTGGGATCTGTCCCCCGTCTGCAGCAGTCAGCCGTAGGGTCCACAACCTTGTGGTGCACTCCTGATCCTACGGTGTGCACCTGTCACCTCGCCGCAAGGTGACCTGACAGATATATGAGAGAAAAAATAATTTGCTCTAGAAGGGTCCAACTCATTATTAGAAGAGTATAAATTTTTTAATTGTGTTTTGAATTTTTGTAATATTTTTAAAGGATTATTTGTGTATACCCCCCTAGAGATTTTCAGATGTATCGGTTTCATTGGGTTCTGGCAGGATTTTAATGCCCTGGCTAATAGTGTGTGAGGTTTATTCGCATGGATATAGAAATTGTGTTGTGATCTCTTGATGGTTTTATCCGCTGCTTCAGTAAGGAATAGATCAAATTCCAATTTAGCTTTGCAAGATTTATTTTGGATAAAGAAGAAGGGTTATTTTGGAATGCTGTGTGACATATATTGAAATTTGTTTCTAAAGTCTGACAAAGAATTTTCCGCTCTCTGTTGAATATGTTTGCTTGCTGTAGACATATGCCACGGAGAACAGGTTTGTGTGCTTCCCATAATGTAGTCGGAGAGATGTCAGTTGTGGAGTTATATTTTATATAGTCTTTGAGCGCAATTTCAATATTATTTTTGTGAGCTGGATTTTTGAGTAGGAAATCTCTTAATATCCATGTTGGATCTTTTTTTAGGGGAATTATAGAGGCAACAGTATAAATGTCAAGTGCACTATGATCGGACCATGGGATGGGAATCATTTTTGTAGATATTATTTCTGGAATTAGCCCTATGGACATAAATATATGGTCTATCCTAGAGAATGAGCGATGAGGGAACGAGTAATGTGTGTATTGTCTCTTGGTTGGATTCAATTCTCTCCAAGTATCTACTAGGTTATGTTTTATAATTAGTTTTGATAAGAGTTGTTTGTCTGCTGTATGTGACTGTGGGATTGGTGATTTATCCAAAAATGGAAATATGGTCTGATTAGAATCTCCACATAGAATTGTAATACCTATTTTGTGGTGTTCTATAGTTTGAAATAAATGAGAAAGAAAAGAAATAGGATTTTTGTTAGGAGCGTAGTATGATATAATGGTGATAGCGGTATCAAGTAGGTGTCCTTTAAGAATCAAGTAACGACCTTCTGGATCCTTGATTTCCTTCATTAGTGAAAATGGTGTATTGCGATGGAAAGCTATAAGCACGCCTCGTTTTTTAGAGGAGGCCGAAGCTGTGTATACTTGGGGGTAGTCTTTACTGAAAAATTTGGGAGTGGATTGTGACGCAAAATGAGTCTCTTGGAGGCAAACTCTATGTGCTTTTTTGGATGAAAATGTGCGGAAGGCTTTAGTGCGTTTGTGTGGAACGTTTAGTCCCTGAGTATTTAATAATATGATGTTTAATGGGGCCATGGAGTTAGGAAAAGTAAATATATGTTGGTGTTTATGTTAGAACGTGTGTCATATAAGAAATTATTTGTCTCCAGAGTATAGGGTGTGGAGGGAGGGAGGGGAAAGGAGATAATGACTGAAAAGGAAATACAATTAATATACAATATTGAAATATATCTTAACATATCTATGTTCTTAATGTGTCCGTTGGAAGGAGAAAAACTCTCCCTCCAAGGGTACATGAGCCACTGTCAACTGCCCGGTGTACACCGAGCTGCTGAGGGTAGCAAGAGAGGGTGCAAGGAACTTCCCTGCAGAACACCAAGAGCCAATCATAAAATTTCATTTTTCAAGCAAAAAATAAAAATGTAAGATTAAGGCAACCTCAGAGACAAAGTAGAGAAGAGAGAGGAAAAAAAAACAGTTATAATAAGGTGCCTAAATTATTAGGAACATTGCTTAAATAAGATTATGATAAAAATATTGATTGGAAGTCAGAGAAAAAACTCGGCAGTAGCCATTCTGTTGAAAAGGCAACATAGCCTCAGTACAGGTGTTTATCAGTCCATAGTGTCAGCCAGATCTGAATCCGGAAGTGGAGATTGTAAGCGACTTCTTTTCTGTGGATTGTAGTCTTCTTCTCTTCTGGAAGCAGAGGAGGGATTATCAGCATATGAGGATGATTTTTGGTGAGTGTCCGCAGCATCTCTTGATGTGTTTATCATCCCAAGTTTCTGTAAAGTAGTTTGCAGGTCCTTAGCTGTTCGGCACATATATTTGTGACTTTGGAAAGTAAAACGCACTGAGAAAGGAAAGCCCCATTGGTAGATTATGTCATTTCGCTGTAATATTTGCAGTAGTGGTTTCAGGGTTCTTCTTTTGTTTATTGTAATTTGTGAGAGGTCTGTGAATAATTGATATTTATGACCCTGGAAAATTAGGGGATCTTTATTTCTAGCTGTATTTAGCAGTAGTTCCTTAGTGCGGTAGAAATGCAATTTTGCGATAATGTCACGGGGAGGACCATCTGTTTTCTTTGGTGCTAGGGCTTTATGAACCCGGTCCATTTCAAGACACTCTAGTGGGATAGCTGGTTGTAATTCTTGAAAAAGTGCAGTAATAGCACCGTTTAAATCAGTCACAGATTCGGGTATTCCTCTAATACGTATATTGGAGCGTCTTGCACGATTTTCGAAATCCTCCAATTTGGATTGTAATATGTAATTTTCCTCTTTAAGAAAAACAATTTCTGAGGCAATGTTAGATGTATAATTTTCCAGATCGTCTGCTCTGATTTCCAGTGCTGATGTACGCTGACTAGGGATGAGCTTCGTGTTCGAGTCGAACATACGTTCGACTCGAACATCGGCTGTTCGCCTGTTCGGCGAATTCCGAAAATTATGGGCCGTTCACGCCAAATTCGTGTGACGCTCACGGCCCACAATGCACTGCGTCATCGCAGTGCATTGCTGGCTCATGATTTGCCAAGCATGCACTGTGACCCCGCATGCTTGGCCAATCACAGCGCCAGCAGCAAGGAGAGCATCCTGCCTGTGGCCAATCATAGCTCAGGCTGTGTAGTACACGCCCCACACTATATAGGGGCGCCAGCGCGTAGTGTGTTGGCGTCTGAAGCAGTTAGTGGGTGTTCTGTGTACCTTCAACACAGTATACACCAATCATTATCGGCTGATTTTCGATCTTGCTCTTCTGGTTGTTGTCTGTGTGCCCTGACCGCAGTATACACCGCTATATTCACCTCACCTATATAGCTAGTGATCTATCTTTTATAATAGAGCTTGCAGTCAGTAGTGTTAGGAGCTTGTGCGTGCTGTCTGCGTGCTCTGTACCCAGTACACACCGCTATATCCACCTACATAGCGCTTCTCTATTTGAGCCCACTTGCCATCTGCAGGAGTTATTGGAAGTTGTGTGTGCCTCCAGCACAGCACAGTATACATCTGTATATACCCCTTTATCTCTGGTGTTCTATAATAAAGGCATCTGCAGGAGTTAGTGGGTGTTTTGTGCCTCCAGCACAATATACACCTGTATCTACCCTTTATTTCTGTTCTCTAATAGAGCCATCTGCAGGGCTTAGTGGGTGTTGTGTGACTCCATTACAGTATACCCCTTTATCTCTGGTGTTCTATAATAAAGGCATCTGCAGGAGTTAGTGGGTGTTGTGTGCCTCCAGCACAATATACACTACCCAACTGCTGTTTTACCCAACTCCCTTCAGGCCATTACCATGTCTGGAAGGCCAGCAAGGAGAGGCAGACAGGCGTGAGCCGATAAAAGAGGGCAAGCAGGCTCTGTGTCTAGTGACAACAGTGCTGGTCATGGACGTGGTGCATTGTCATCAGCACGTGGCCATGGGACACGCTTGTCCTTCTTTTCGGCAGCTGGACATGTTGAACCGCAACATGCCAATGACTTGGTAGAGTGGATGACCAAGCCCTCTTCATCCTCCTCATCCTCTCTCACCCAGTTTCAGGGTACTAGCAAAGCAGCTGCCAACGCATCGTCTTCCCTCGTCTCAATGTCATCATCAGTGACTCCTTCCCTAGACCCACCACGTCCTCCTGAGGAGTCTCCTGAACTCTTTGAGCACAGTGTTGGGTAAATGCTCCAGGAGGATGCCCAGTGTTTTGTAGCCTCTGATGATGACACTCAGCTAGAGGAAGGCAGTAGTGTGAATGCAGAGAGAGGGGATGCTCAAGAAGGACGGCAATCTGGCAGTCATGTTCCACAAGCTGCAGCATATTGCCAGGTTTGCTACAGCGATGAAGAGGGAGGGGATGATGAGGGCACTGACTCCACGTGGGTGCCTGGTAGGAGAGAGGAGGAGGAGGAGGCACATGTCCAACGAGGCAGGATGCCCTCCGGGGCCAGCTTAGGGGCAGCACACCGACTGAATCACACCGCAGAGCTCCGCCTGTGCAGGGCGCTACCTCTGCCCGTTATTCTAAAAGTTCTTTGGTGTGGGCCTTTTTTGAGACGAGTGCATCAGATCGCACTGCTGCTATTTGCAACATATGTCTCAAGCGTATCTCGCGTGGCCAAAACATCAGCCGCTTGGGCACCACATGCTTGACCAGACATATGTTGACCTGCCATGCAGCTCGTTGGCAAGCGTACCTCAAAGACCCACACCAAAGAACAAAGCGGACCTCTCCTTGCTCCTCATCAGCTGGCATCTCCAACCCCACTAGACCTTCAGTCCTCTCTGAAACCTGCTCTGAGAGGAATGAAGGTGTAGAATTAGGTGTGTCACAGCCAAGTGCTTCCGGGCACTCTGCTAGCAGTACACCCACGTCCGATTATAGCAGGCAAATGTCCCTGCCCCAGCTGCTGGACCGGCGAAAGAAGTTCACTCCCAGCCATCCACATGCCCAGCGGTTGAATGCTAGCTTGGCTAAATTGCTAGCACTTCAACTGCTGCCTTTTCAGTTGGTAGACTCGGCCCCCTTCCGTGAGTTTGTACAATGTGCGGTTCCTCAGTGGCAGGTCCCCAAACGCCACTTTTTCTCACGGAAGGCGATTCCGGCTCTCTACCGGCATGTGGAAGGCAATGTCCTTGCCTCACTGGACAGGGCGGTCAGCGGTAAGGTGCATATTACCGCTGACTCATGGTCCAGCAGGCATGGACAGGGACGTTGCCTGTCTTTCACGGACCATTGGGTCACTCTTCTGGCAGCTGCGAAGGATGCAGGACAAGGTGCAGTAGTGTTGGAGGTTGTTCCGCCACCACGCCTCCAAAATGCTACTATTGGTTGTGACACACCTCTCTCCTCCACCCCCTCCTCTTCTTCTTCCTCCATGGCCTCTTCCAGTGCTCTGTCCTCAGAACCATGCCATGCCGTGCTTGCGCTGGTTTGTTTGGGGGACAGGAGCCACACTGGGGCGGATGTTTTGTCAGCTCTGCAGGGGCAGGCCGAGAGGTGGTTGACGCCACGCCAGCTTAAGCCAGGAATGGTGGTTTGCGACAATGGCACCAACCTCCTCTCCGCCCTCTGACAGGGACAACTGACCCATGTGCCCTGTGTAGCTCACGTCCTTAACCTGGTGGTGCAGCGGTTCTTGGGCAGGTACCCGGGCTTACAGGATGTCCTGAAGCAGGCCAGGAAAGTCTGTGTGCATTTCGGCCGATCATTTAATGCCTGTGCTCGGCTGGCTGAGCTCCAAAAGGAGTTGAACCTGCCCAAGAACCGCCTTATATGTGACATGCCCACCAGGTGGAACATAACGTTGGCCATGCTGCAGCAGCTGCACACGCAGCAGAGGGCCATCAATGAGTACCTGTGTGACTACAGCACCAGGACAGGGTCAGGGGAGCTCGTTTTTTTTTCACCACGCCAGTGGGGCATGATCAGGGATGCATGCACTGTCCTGTCACCGTTTGAGGAGGCCACAAGCATGGTGAGCAGTGACAGTGCATGCATCAGTGACACTGTACCTCTTGTCCACCTCTTGGAGCATACGCTGCGTGGAATAATGGACAGGGCACTTGAGGCAGAACAGAGGCAGGAAGAGGAGGACTTCCTTGCCTCTCAAGGCCCCCTTTATCCAGACAGTGTTCCTGCCGTGCCACCCATCACACAGGAAGAGGATGAGGAGGAGGAAGAGGAGGAGGAGGATGATTGTGTCAGCATGGAGGTGGAGGCTGGCACTCAGCATCAGCAGCAGCAGCAGTCTTGTAGGGATGATTTACAGTCCCAAGAAACACGTGGACTTGTACGTGGCTGGGAGGAGGTAGCTGCGGATCATGTTGTCCTTAGTGACCCAGAGGACTCCGGACCGAATGCCTCAGCTAACCTACGCTGCATGGCCTCCCTGATCCTGCAAAGCCTGCGGAAGGATCCTCGTATTCTTCGGATCAAGGAGAGGGACCATTACTGGCTGGCCACTCTCCTTGATCCACGGTACAAGGGTAAGGTTGCCGACCTTATCTTGCCCTCGCAGAGGGAGCAGAGGATGAGACATCTCCGGGAGGCCTTGCAGAAAGGTCTGTGCAACGCGTTCCCAGAGACTGGGAGGTTACAAACTCCTGGTCCTGGACAATGTGTTGCTGAGGCATCGGTCAGAAGGAGCGGTGGAGAAGGTGGCCGTCTGACTGATGCTTTCAGACAATTTTTTAGTCCGCAGCTCCAAGGTATGATCAGTTCCAGCAACCATCGCCAGCGTCTGATTTACATGGTGCAGGAATACCTAGGGGCAAGGTCAGACTTGGACACCTTTCCCACCGAAAATCCTCTGGCTTACTGGGTCTTGAGGATGGATCACTGGCCAGAGCTTGCACAGTATGCAATTGAGCTACTGGCCTGTCCTGCATCCAGCGTTCTTTCGGAACGCACCTTCAGTGCTGCTGGTGGCTTTGTTACTGATCACAGGGTGCGCCTGTCCACTGAATCAGTTGATCGACTGACCTTCATCAAGATGAATCAGTCTTGGATCACCCACAGCTACCAAGCACCTGAAGCTGATGTAACCGAATGATTTTTTTTGAAATATCACATCCCTTCAAGACTGCCTATGCTGATGCTGAGTGACTGTCCTGTTATGTTGATTGTCTATCCTCTTCCTCCTCCGCTGATATGTTGGAAGAACATTTCTGGTTCTGGGTGATGCCATCAGCCCAATTTTTTTGCCCCTGTTTAACAGGGGCATTTAATTACAATTTTTGATGCAATGCTTTGCAGCAGGGCTAATTCCTGCAATAAAACTAGAGTATATGGGAGAGGTTGCAGTGTGGTGGCACCAGCATCAGTGCCTAAGGCCCAATTTTTCTGCCCCTGTTTAACAGGGGCGTTTAATTAAATTTTTTGATGAAATGCTTTGCAGCAGGGCTAATTCCTGCAATAAAACTAGAGTATATGGGAGAGGTTGCAGTGTCGTGGCACCAGCACCAGTGCCTAAGGCCCAATTTTTCTGCCCCTGTTTAACAGGGGCGTTTAATTACAATTTTTGATGCAATGTTTTGCAGCAGGGCTAATTCCTCCAATAAAATTAGAGTATATGGGAGAGGTTGCAGTGTGGTGGCACCAGCACCAGTGCCAGCAGCCCAATTTTTCTGCCCCTGTTTAACAGGGGCGTTTAATTACAATTTTTGATGCAATGCTTTGCAGCAGGGCTAATTCCTGCACTAAAACTAGAGAATATGGGAGAGGTTGCAGTGTCGTGGCACCAGCACCAGTGCCTAAGGCCCAATTTTTCTGCCCCTGTTTAACAGGGGCGTTTAATTACAATTTTTGATGCAATGCTTTGCAGCAGGGCTCATTCCTGCACTACAACTAGAGTATATGGGAGAGGTTGCAGTGTCGTGGCACCAGCACCAGTGCCAGCAGCCCAATTTTTCAGCCCCTGTTTAACAGGGACATGTAATTACAATTCTTGATATAATATTTCACAGGAGGGCCCGTTCCTGTGCCCACCCAGAGTAACTGTGAGGACTTATAGTGTTGTGGCACCAACACCACAACCACCAAAGGTAAATTTTTCTACCACTGTTCAACAATGGCATGTAATTACAATTCTTGATATAATCGTTCACAGCAGGGCGCTCCAGCGCCCACCAAGAGTCACTTTCAGGGCTTACAATGTTGTGGCAAAACCAACACCTTGTTTCGTCATTTCTGCAGAGCATATAGGGCAGGCCCCTACTTTCAAACATCCAACTTACAAACATCTCCTACTTGCAAACGGAAGGAGACAACAGCAAGTGAGATGAAAAAAGATGTACGACAAAACAAATTATACAGGGGTGATAACCCTTCCCTATGTTTTCCAAAAAGCTTACAAATAGTTTTTTTGACTGGAGCTTTACACTTTAAAAATGAACCAGTTGAAAATTACAAACAGATTCAACTTAACACAACAAACCTACACAGTCCCTGTCTTGTTTGCACCGCCTATATACTGCTGTTCTGAGTATATAGGGCCTGGGGGCCACACGCATTTCCTTTTTTTAATATGGGTACTGGGTTCCCCTTAATATGCGTACAAGACCCAAAGGGGCTGGTAATGGGCAGAGAGGGCTACCCATGCTATTTTTCTCAATGATTTTCAACCATATTGCAGGAACCAGATATAACATTAAAACCGCAAGCAGTTTTAAATGATGTTATTTCCGTTTAATGTCATTTTGTGCAGGGACTGTTCTAAACACGGGAAACACGTGGCACTTCACAGGCATACTACAGACACCCCCAAGGCACCATATTTAAAGGAATATTTCACTTTTTTTTCACTTTAATCGTCATTAAAATGGCCATTTTTAAAAACATTTTAGGCATTGACCCATGTCCCCTGGGGCAGGAGCCAGGTCCCCAAACCCTTTTTAGGACAGTATCTTGCATATTAGCTGTTAAAATTAGCACTTTTAATTTCGAACGTTCGAGTCCCATAGACTTCAATGGGGTTCTAAAGTTCGTACGAATTTGGGGTCCGTTCTAAAGTTCTGGTGCGAACCAAACCAGGGGGTGTTCGGCTCATCCCTAACGCTGACCAAGTTCTCTAATTTCTTTAACCACTTTCAGACCGGACCATTTTGCTGGTAAATGACCAGAGGTCTTTTTACAATTTGGCACTGCGCTGCTTTAACTGGTAATTGCGCGGTCATGCAATGTTGTACCCAAACGAAATTTGCGTCCTTTTCTTCCCACAAATAGAGCTTTCTTTTAAAGGTACTTGACTGACTCTGCGATTTTTTTTTTTTGCGATATAAACGTAAAAAGACCGCAAATTTTGAAAAAAAAATGATATTTTCTACTTTTTGTTATTAGAAAAATCCAATAAACTCAATTTTAGTCATACATTTAGGCCAAAATGTATTCAGCCACATGTCTTTGGTAAAAAAAAAGTCAATAACTGTATATTTATTGGTTTGCGCAAAAGTTGTCACATCTACAAACTAAGGTACATTTTCTGGAATTTACGCAGCTTTTAGTTTATGACTGCCTATCTCATTTCTTGAGGTGCTAAAATGGCAGGGCAGTACAAAACCCCTGCAAATGACCCCATTTTGGAAAGTAGACACCCTAAGGAAATTGATAAGAGGCATGTTGAGCCCATTGAATATTTTATTTTTTTGCCGCAAGCGATTGAATAATGGCAAAAAAAAAATGTTTTTTTTTTTACACAAAATTGTCACTAAATGATATATTGCTCACACATACCATGGTTATATGTGGAATTGTACCCCAAAATACATTCTGCTGCTTCTCCTGAGTATGGGGATACCACATGTGGTTGACTTTTTGGAAGCCTAGCCACGTACGGGGCCCCGAAAGCCAAGCACCGCCTTCAGGATTTCTAAGGGCATACATATGTCATTTTACTCCTCACTACCTATCACAGTTTTGAAGGCCATAAAATGCCAAGATGGCACAAAACCCCCACAAATGACCCCATTTTAGAAAGTAGACACCCCAAGCTATTTGCTGAGAGGCATGTTGAGTCCATGGAATATTTTATATTTTGCCACAAGTTGCGGGAAAATTACAAACTTTATTAATTTTTCACAAAGTTGTCACTAAATGATATATTGCTCACACATGCTATGGGCATATGTGAAATTACACCCCAAAATAAATTCTGCTGCTTCTCCTGAGTACGGGGATACCACATGTGTGGGATTTTTTGGGAGCCTAGCCGCGTACGGGGGCCCCAAAAACCAAGCACCGCCTTCAGGCTTTCTAAGGGCGTACATTTTTCATTTCACTCCTCACTACCTATTACAGTTTTGAAGGCCATAAAATGCCAAGATGGCACAAAACCCCCACAAATGACCCCATTTTAGAAAGTAGACACCCCAAGCTATTTGCTGAGAGGCATGTTGAGTCCATGGAATATTTTATATTTTGCTGCAAGTTGCGGGAAAATTACAAACTTTTTTTTTTTTTTTCACAAAGTTGTCACTAAATGATATATTGCTCACACATGCCATGGGCATATGTGAAATGACACCCCAAAATAAATTCTGCTGCTTCTCCTGAGTACAGGGATACCACATGTGTGGGATTTTTTGGGAGCCTAGCTGCGTACGGGGCCCCCGAAAGCCAAGAACCGCCTTCAGGCTTTCTAAGGGCGTAAATTTTTGATTTCACGCCTCACTACCTATTACAGTTTTGAAGGCCATAAAATGCCAAGATGGCACAAAACCCCCACAAATGACCCCATTTTAGAAAGTAGACACCCCAAGCTATTTGCTGAGAGGCATGTTGAGTCCATGGAATATTTTATATTTTTCTGCAAGTTGCGGGAAAATTACAAACTTTTTTTTTTTTTCACAAAGTTGTCACTAAATGATATATTGCTCACGCATGCCATGGGTATATGTGAAATGACACCCCAAAATAAATTCTGCTGCTTCTCCTGAGTACGGGGATACCACATGTGTGGGATTTTTTGGGAGCCTAGCTGCGTACGGGGCCCCGAAAGCCAAGAACCGCCTTCAGGCTTTCTAAGGGCGTAAATTTTTGATTTCACGCCTCACTACCTATTACAGTTTTGAAGGCCATAAAATGCCAAGATGACACAAAACCCCCACAAATTACCCCATTTTAGAAAGTAGACACCCCAAGCTATTTGCTGAGAGGCATGTTGAGTCCATGAAATATTTTATATTTTGCCACAAGTTGCGGGAAAATTACAAACTTTTTTTATTTTTTTTTATTTTTTTTTCACAAAGTTGTCACTAAATGATATATTGCTCACACATGCCAGGGGCATATGTGAAACGACACCCCAAAATAAATTCTGCTGCTTCTCCTGAGTACGGGGATACCACATGTGTGGGACTTTTTGGGAGCCTAGTCGCGTACGGGGCCCCGAAAACCAAGAACCGCCTTCAGGATTTCTAAGGGTGTACATTTTTGATTTCACACCTCACTACCTATCACAGTTTTGAAGGCCATAAAATGCCAAAATAGCACAAAATTGGGGTGTCTACTTTCCATTTTGGAAAGTAGACACCCCAAGCTATTTGCCGAGAGGCATGGTGAGTATTTTGCAGCTCTCATTTGTTTTTGAAAATGAAGAAAAAAAAAATGTATATTTTTTTTCTTTTTTTCAATTTTCAAAACTTTGTGACAAAAATGAAGGTCTGCAAAATACTCACCATACCTCTCGGCAAATAGCTTGGGGTGTCTCCTTTCCAAAATGGGGTCACTTGGGGGGATTTTGTGCTATCTGGGCATTCCATGGCCTCCGAAACTGTGATAGGCAGTGAGGAATGAAATCAAAAATTTACACCCTTAGAAATCCTGAAGGTGGTGCTTGGATTTTGGGGTACCGTACGCGGTTAGGCTCCCAAAAGGTCTCACACTTGTGGTATCCCCGTACTCAGGAGAAGCAACAGAATGTATTTTGGGGTGTAATTTTACATATAACCATGGCATGTTTGAGCAATATATAATTTAATGACAACTTTGTGCAAAAAAAATAAAAATAATAATAATAATGTCTTTTTTTCCACAACTTTTGTCAAAATATAAAATATTCCATGGACTCGACATATCTCTCAGCAAATAGCTTGGGGTGTCTACTTTCTAAAATGGGGTCATTTGGGGAGGTTTTGAACTGTCCTGGCATTTTATACACAACATTTAGAAGCTTATGTCACACATCACCCACTCTTCTAACCACTTGAAGAAAAAGCCCTTTCTGACACTTTTTGTTTACATGAAAAAATATTTTTTTTGCAAGAAAATTACTTTGAACCCCCAAACATGAAGTGTTTTTTTAAAGCAAAAGCCCTACCGATTAAAATGGTGGGTGTTTAATTTTTTTTTTCACACGGTATTTGCGCAGCGATTTTTCAAACGCATTTTTTGGGGAAAAAACACACTTTTTTTTATTTTAATGCACTAAAAATCACTATATTGCCCAAATGTTTGATGAAATAAAAAAATATGATCTTAGGCCGAGTACATGGATACCAAACACGACATGCTTTAAAATTGCGCAGAAACGTGCAGCGGCGACAAACTACGTACATTTTTAAAAGCCTTTAAATGCCTTTACAGGTGACCACTTTAGATTTACGGAGGAGGTCTACTGCTAAAATTAGTACCCTCGATCTGACCTTCGTGGTGATACCTCACATGCATGGTGCAATTGCTGTTTACATATGACACCAGACCAACGCTTGCGTTCGACGTTGCGCCTTAGCAGGGGGGGACAGGGGTGTTTTTTTTTTTATTATTATTTATTTTGCTTTTTTATTTTATTTTTAAACTGTTCCTTTCATTTATATATATTTTTTTATGATTTTTATTGTTATCTCAGGGAATGTAAATATCCCCTATGATTGCAATAGGTAGTGACAGGTACTCTTTTTTGAAAAAATTAGGGTCTATCAGACCCTAGATCTCTCCTCTGTCCTCAAAGAATCTGACCACACCAAGATCGGTGTGATAAAATGCTTTCCCAATTTCCCAATGGCGCTGTTTACATCCCGCAAAATCTAAGTCATGAAATGCTCGTAGCTTCCGGTGTCTTAGGCCATAGAGATGATTGGAGCCATTCTGGTCTCTGATCAGCTCTATGGTCAGCTGGCGGAACCACCGGCTGCATTCTCAGGTTCCCTGTTGGGACAGGAGAGCCTGAGAAAACCATGGAAGATGGTGCGGGGGGGGGGGGGGGGACATTCCCTCCCACTGCTTGTAAAAGTAGTCTAGAGGCTAATTAGCCGCTAGGATTGCTTTTACATAAAAGCCGACCGCTGGCTGAAAAGAATGATACCAAGATGATACCTAAACCTGCAGGCATCATTCTGGTATAAGCACTCAAAGTCCAGCAACATACCAGTATGTTGCTGGAACTGGTTGGGCATATATTGTAATTTTTTTTTCATGCAGCCTGTGGGCTGAACGAAAGAAAAATATTGATCGGTGGGTATGCCCACCATTAGATACCTCCCTTCATCCACCCACTTCTAATGGTGGGCATACATGCACCATTTATATATGCCGAAGCATGGGGGCATCCTCCCGCAAAAGGTAGGAGCAGATCGCTCCTCCACCCCTTATGCCCCCATGCTTCAGCATATATGCTCTTTTTTAACTGTGGTGGTGAAATCACCCCCGACAGTGCTGGAGTCGCGGTTTTATGTATCGTGGGAGCAAACGCTGTTGCTGTCAAGATAAATAAATCCACGCTGCAACTGAATGGCGTACCTGCTAAGCAAATGATGGTTAACAATAAAACAAAGTAACATTACAGTATAACAGCAAGATGTACCATACCTGCAAAGCAAATACAAAAAAAAATAGCAAAAAATAACACATTTAACACAATCTGTGCCTAAAATATATATATGCCGAAGCATGGGGGCATCCTCCCGCAAAAGGTAGGAGCAGATCGCTCCTCCACTCCGTATGCCCCCATGCTTCGGCATATATGCTCTTTTTTAACTGTGGTGGTGAAATCACCTCCGACAGTGCTGGAGTCGCGGCTTTATGTATCGTGGGAGCAAACGCTGTTGCTGTCAAGATAAATAAATCCACGCTACAGCTGAATGGCGTACCTGAAAACAAAAAATGGTTAACAATAAAACATTGAAAAAATGGGGGAAAACACTGCGCTATGACTAATTTAGACAAAGAAGATAGCTGCCAACACTTAAAACAAACAAAGTTCAACAATCAAAAGGTAAAAAATAGTGTAGCGCTTCTACAATGGGGAATGTGATAAACACGCACATAAACAAAAAATTGTGTATATAGAAAATGGTCACATGGGGAAGTCCGTAATCATATAAACCAAAGTCCAATTAGAATGGGTAAACACTTCCGTGATGTAACTGGTACAGGGATGGTTAGACCGCTTCAAGGGACATAGAGGTCTTGCTAATCAGATATGCCCATGTAAATCAGCTTGTCTGTAGACATTAGAAAGATAGATAAATACTCTTACCAACTGTGTTGGACTCACACGGTCGTATGACGGTTGAGTCTAGAAGGCTTGGGGTCCTAACCTAGGACCAGAGAGTGGATCGATGGGGGTCCGTCAGAATGGTGAGGAAACTCCAAACAGCTGTAAACCATGCGATGTATCTCACGGATGGAACATCAGGGTAGTTTCTTATCCAGCTCAGACGTGACACGATCAACACAGGTAACCCCAAAAATGGGGTGAAGGATGATGTAGGTTTTAGACCAGAAAAAGAAAAGAAAAAAGAAAAAGAAAGCTCCACATGGTGCGGGTCAGACGGTCTTAAGCGGCAAATTTATTTAAAAGTCAAAAAATATAATAAAAAATTAATGACTTAGTGATCACATAAAGGCTGAATAAAAATAGAGATAAAAGCAATGTGGGGTGCCAACAGCTAGCCCGACGCGTTTCGACATAAATGTCTTCGACAGGGGCATGATGGAACCCACCACATTGCTAACAAATTTATGGAGTTTCTGAGACAACTCCGCCTACAAAAGGGGGCGGAGATTTTAATCTGAGACAACCCCTTACAAATAAACTAGACAATCATATCAGACCATGAGAGAGGCTTATTCAAACATAGTATGCAGATTCATATAACCAATCTATTATCCATATGAGATAATGCTCTCTCATACAAGTGCTCAAGTTGAATTTAACAACAACAAAAATAACAATAACAGTAAGCATATCTCATGCATTGGTCCCATCTGTATTTCCCTTAATAACTGTATCCAGAGGAGACCAGTGCGTAAACAATACACATGCGGTGTTACGTCTAACGCATAAACATGGCTGCAAAACATGTAATATTACCACCGCATATGCTGGGTTTCCAATCTGTCACCTAGAGTGGTTTACTCACAGTTATGTTCTATCTAAATGAATCTATATGTGTCAGGGTGGCAATGACTGATGATGGTCTGCCGTTATGCAAGTTTACATACTGGCGATATGCAACTGCAACAAAGTGTATATATGTTGTCATAGCAACCAATACTGCGTGGGATATGCAATAACTAGATTCCGGTCACATGACGAAATTACGTCGTGACGTTTGGGACGTTTGTGATGCCACAACCAATCACTGGTCCGCGCATTACATCACCGTGAGGGGAGGTGCTGGAAGAGACGCACGTCCCTCACACCACGAGGCCCAGACGCTCACGCCAAAATATCACGTGACGCGTCTCCCTCACTTAACATGCAACCATGGAGGAGGGGCGTGCAGACTTCGCGCCACACGACCGCGGCGCGCACGCCTCCCTTCCCACGGCGTGACGTGCGGCGTCGTTTCTCCATTCGGAATGGCCGGAACATGTGACGTAACCGCGTCACATCAAAACACGTGTCGTGATGTGCGGCGTCGTCCCTCCGCTCAAAAAGAACGGAGCGTGTGACGCAACCACGCCACACCAGAACACGTGTCCGGTCAAGTCGAAACCATGGCAACCAGTCCCCCAGCATATGGGAACCGTCGCCATGGGGAGAGAAACGCCGTGAGGACAAAATATCCCAAATTCTGCACTGAAACTCACATAACAGAGATTTATATTAAGTGAATTATGTCAAAAATGGAAGATAAAAGATAAAACATTGTAAGATATGGACGCCAAGAGCACATACGCCTCAAAATAGGCAAAATTAAATTAGCCAAAAATGGGGCATGCACAACAAGGACGCACACTGTACGTAATAGAAAAGTAAAAAAATTTATATATATCCCAAAACGACACTGCATTTGTCCTAGATCACATTTGGCTCAGGAAAAAAAAAATGCAATGTTGCACATGGGCATACATATATGTATATAGTGTAAAGTGGACAAAAATTCAAACGCATATGGGAGAAAAAAAAAAAATTATAGAATAATCTATAAGATTAAGTGTGAAAGAACGTGAAAAACCAAGTTGGGGTAGGTTCGGTAGAGACACGATGTGCCCACATGGACTCAAAAAGAGTCAAGAATGCCAAAAATATGTGAGACATGTTCAAAAGAGCGGTGGCTCTCACATAGTTGGATATTAACGATATCTGTGAGGCAATGGTATAGTGAAAATGGAAATAAAAACTGGAAAAAATAGTGAAAGTGGGGAATCATTAACCCGACCCAAGTTAATTAGGCCTGATTAATAAAACTATTGATGTCCCAGTCTGTGTTCATGCCGTGGGGGGAGTAGCACCTCAATTCGTAGATCCAAAACGTCTCGAGGCGCGACACCCCCCGTAGGCAGGAATCTCCCCTCCAGCTTGGAACAAATTTGTCTATGATCTGGAAACGTGTGCCTGTAGGGTCTCTATTATGTTGTTCAAGATAGTGTCTCGGGACCGTGTGTTTGTCACAGCTTTTTTTGATTTTACTAAGATGTTCATTAACTCTGATTGAAAAATTACGAATAGTACGACCAACATATTGCTTGTTGCAAGGGCATGTGATCAGATAAACTATGTATCTAGTGGTACAAGTGGTGAAATGTTTCATGGGGTACCTACGTTGGGTGGCTGTAGATGTGAAAGAGTCACTCCTCCGCTTACCCAACATATTGTGTATGCAGACATTGCATTTTCTACAGGGGAAATATCCTTTGCTCTGTGGGAAGAACTGGATAGGTCTGGGGATATCTATTACATTGGGGGAGATGTCACTTTGTATTGAGCGAGCTCCCCTATAGATAATTCCAGCTTTCTCAGGAATTGTTCCTCCTAAAATTTTGTCACTGCATAATACCTTCCAGTGCCTGTTGATAATTTTCTTTATCTCGTTATGTTGTGTAGAGAAAGTGGTGAAGAATGACCATTTAAATTTGTCATTCGTTTTTATTTTAGATTTCTTTTGGACAAGGGACATCCTATTGGTCTGTAAAGCTGTTTTAATATCAGCATCCAGAACACATGGGTCGTAGCCCTTGTCTATGAACCTCTTTCGGATGGTATAGGATTGGGAAATGAAATGCAGTTACGCCTCAGTCTGAGGAATTGGCCACGTGGAACGGATTTAAGCCATTGGTGGTGATGGCAGCTATCTACAGGAATGTATCCGTTCCTGTCCGTTCTTTTTGAGCGGAGGGACGACGCCGCACATCACGACACGTGTTTTGATGTGACGCGGTTACGTCACATGTTCCGGCCATTCCGAATGGAGAAACGACGCCGCACGTCACGCCGTGGGAAGGGAGGCGTGCGCGACGCGGTCTTGTGGCGCGAAGTCTGCACGCCCCTCCTCCATGGTTGCATGTTAAGTGAGGGAGACGCGTCACGTGATATTTTGGCGTGAGCGTCTGGGCCTCGTGGTGTGAGGGACGTGCGTCTCTTCCAGCACCTCCCCTCACGGTGATGTAATGCGCGGACCAGTGATTGGTTGTGGCATCACAAACGTCCCAAACGTCACGACGTAATTTCGTCATGTGACCGGAATCTAGTTATTGCATATCCCACGCAGTATTGGTTGCTATGACAACATATATACACTTTGTTGCAGTTGCATATCGCCAGTATGTAAACTTGCATAACGGCAGACCATCATCAGTCATCGCCACCCTGACACATATAGATTCATTTAGATAGAACATAACTGTGAGTAAACCACTCTAGGTGACAGATTGGAAACCCAGCATATGCGGTGGTAATATTACATGTTTTGCAGCCATGTTTATGCGTTAGACGTAACACCGCATGTGTATTGTTTACGCACTGGTCTCCTCTGGATACAGTTATTAAGGGAAATACAGATGGGACCAATGCATGAGATATGCTTACTGTTATTGTTATTTTTGTTGTTGTTAAATTCAACTTGAGCACTTGTATGAGAGAGCATTATCTCATATGGATAATAGAGTGGTTATATGAATCTGCATACTATGTTTGAATAAGCCTCTCTCATGGTCTGATATGATTGTCTAGTTTATTTGTAAGGGGTTGTCTCAGATTAAAATTTCCGCCCCCTTTTGTAGGCGGAGTTGTCTCAGAAACTCCATAAATTTGTTAGCAATGTGGTGGGTTCCATCATGCCCCTGTCGAAGACATTTATGTCGAAACGCGTCGGGCTAGCTGTTGGCACCCCACATTGCTTTTATCACTATTTTTATTCAGCCTTTATGTGATCACTAAGTCATTAATTTTTTATTATATTTTTTGACTTTTAAATAAATTTGCCGCTTAAGACCGTCTGACCCGCACCATGTGGAGCTTTCTTTTTCTTTTTTCTTTTCTTTTTCTGGTCTAAAACCTACATCATCCTTCACCCCATTTTTGGGGTTACCTGTGTTGATCGTGTCACGTCTGAGCTGGATAAGAAACTACCCTGATGTTCCATCCGTGAGATACATCGCATGGTTTACAGCTGTTTGGAGTTTCCTCACCATTCTGACGGACCCCCATCGATCCACTCTCTGGTCCTAGGTTAGGACCCTAAGCCTTCTAGACTCAACCGCCATACGACCGTGTGAGTCCAACACAGTTGGTAAGAGTATTTATCTATCTTTCTAATGTCTACAGACAAGCTGATTTACATGGGCATATCTGATTAGCAAGACCTCTATGTCCCTTGAAGCGGTCTAACCATCCCTGTACCAGTTACATCACGGAAGTGTTTACCCATTCTAATTGGACTTTGGTTTATATGATTACGGACTTCCCCATGTGACCATTTTCTATATACACAATTTTTTGTTTATGTGCGTGTTTATCACATTCACCATTGTAGAAGCGCTACACTATTTTTTACCTTTTGATTGTTGAACTTTGTTTGTTTTAAGTGTTGGCAGCTATCTTATTTGTCTAAATTAGTCATAGCGCAGTGTTTTCCCCCATTTTTTCTTTTTTTCTTGTGACACATTATTCACTGCAGCTTATAACACATTGTCCCACTCTTAAATGGATATTTTTGAATATAGGACTTCTAGATCTTTTAACACTGATGGTGTCTTCACATCCAACTCCACTAACACTGAAGTCAGTGGTCTCTTTCTTAGACTCAAAAATGTGATGGACTCGGAGGTTCATCTCCAGTGGGACATCGCCTTTTTGAGGCAATATATTAAGGAGAAGATGGTCCCTCGGGGATTACGTTGGGATATACATCCCCAACAGGGAGAGATGGAGTTTGATGTTTGGTTTAACTATTTCAATGATGTGGGTATCAAACTGTTGAATTTTTTGGTGGAAAGGAAACAGGCAAGGCTACCCTCCATTGACAAGGAGATCAAAGATCTCAAAGAAAAATTAACACCAGCATTAGGCACATCAGAATATAACACCTTATCCTCTAACTTAAAAAATCATTTAGAGAAAGAGGAGAAAGACCAACGTACCAAAAAACAAAAGAAATATAATTGGGACATTAACGATTATAAGACTAATTTTGTTTTCAACTGGCAGAAAAAAATCGCTTCTGAATCAGGTAGCAATCCATTGCTGGATAACATACAGCCTGAGGCTATGGAGATGGAAAGGAGGTTGATTTACGAACCTGTCCCAGCCCATACCCTCCGGCTCCGTTAGAACTAATGACCATGCATACAGATCACCTGTGGAAGCCCAATACCCTAACCATCAAGGTAAGGGTTTCAAACCCCGGAACAAGGGTAGAGGTAGAGGTAACCAGAGTCACGGCCGAGATAGACACCGTAGCGACACCAATGGTGGCTACCAACACACTCCCCGTGAATCTAGTAGACCTCGGCGAGATGACAAATTTAGCTATAGGAGGGAGAACTACCCCCATAGTACCCCTATACGCACTCATAATCGCTACCTGCCTCTTAGGGATGAGGGCCACTATGATTCCTACCGTGACCCTCCCCCCTATATGACATATAGTGATGAGCCCCCGTCTAGAACTCCATATAACCATAATTATCCTCCTGGGCCCTCATACCATCAGGATTTTCACAGGGCCACCCCCATCCGTGGAGGAAATATAAAACTAAACGAGGCACCAGAGGGGGGCGGCGCATCCAATGGAAAAAGAAAGCGGACACAGTAGGAGCGGGTATTTTCAATCTCAGCACAGCAATATTGTCAGAGAGTGAGAAACGCATTCTAGATAAGGGCCTTAAATTTGTTCCACCTAGAAAACTCAATAAATTTAATACATTTATTGATGTGCAGAAATTCATTCGTAAGCTTCACATACAGAGACACTTTTTGTCTTCACCTAGTAGAACTAACACAGTTCCCGATCCCACACCAATTAGACACTCTGGATTGAGTAATCCTTCTTTGTTTAACCCAGGTATCTTACCCCCACCCATTAATGTTTTTAAAAACCTTGTTCTAGATGATTTGGACAAGTTGCCTACTAAAAGGGTACACCAAGATCCAGCTATAGCACAGGGCCTCAAATCCCTGTGTGAAAGAAAAAATCTCATTATCCGCCCTGCAGACAAGGGGGGCGGTCTAGTGGTACTAGATAAATCACGTTATGTTAACGAAATGAACAGATTGTTGAGTGATGTCACCACTTACAGCCCCTTACCTGGGGATCCTACCTCTAAATATAAAAAAGAACTCACACAGATTATAGATGAGGGTTTCTCTTTGAATATTTTAAATAAAAAGGAGAGGGAATTTATGATCCCACTAGCACCACGCATCCCGACTATATACCAACTACCTAAAATACATAAGGACCTTGTGAATCCACCAGGCCGTCCGATTGTTAGTGGTATAGATTCCATCACTTCGAGAATAGGGAAATATATAGATTCCTATCTCCAGCCCTTAGTAAGAAGTGTACCATCTTATTTACAAGATACAGGCGACACCATTCGATTATTAGAGAACATACAGTACCACGACAATCTCATTTTAGTCACGGCCGATGTGTCTGCTCTATACACCTGTATCCCACAGCACTTAGGTCTGAGTGCTGTGGAGTTATTTCTTTCAAGGGACTCCACACTCCCTGTGATACATAGAAATTTTCTCATGCAATTATTAGAGTTCGCTACCTCCCACAATTATTTCTGGTTTCAGGGCATCTTTTATACCCAGATCAAAGGTGTTGCCATGGGGGCAAAATATGCACCCAGTCTGGCCAATTTGTTTATGGCCCAATGGGAGGAGGATGTCGTCTATGCCCTGGACAGGCCTGAATTGGTACTGTGGGCAAGATACATAGACGACATCCTCCTCCTGTGGAGAGGCAGTCGGTCGTCTCTAGATGCCTTCATGGCAGCCCTCAACAATAACGATCGCCGTATCAATTTGACCTTTGAAGCCAGTACTACCAACATAAATTTTCTGGATTTGGAGATTACAGTAGTGCACTCTTTTTGAGTCCATGTGGGCACATCGTGTCTCTACCGAACCTACCCCAACTTGGTTTTTTCACGTTCTTTCACACTTAATCTTATAGATTATTCTATAATTTTTTTTTTTTTTCTCCCATATGCGTTTGAATTTTTGTCCACTTTACACTATATACATATATGTATGCCCATGTGCAACATTGCATTTTTTTTTTCCTGAGCCAAATGTGATCTAGGACAAATGCAGTGTCGTTTTGGGATATATATAAATTTTTTTACTTTTCTATTACGTACAGTGTGCGTCCTTGTTGTGCATGCCCCATTTTTGGCTAATTTAATTTTGCCTATTTTGAGGCGTATGTGCTCTTGGCGTCCATATCTTACAATGTTTTATCTTTTATCTTCCATTTTTGACATAATTCACTTAATATAAATCTCTGTTATGTGAGTTTCAGTGCAGAATTTGGGATATTTTGTCCTCATGGCGTTTCTCTCCCCATGGCGACGGTTCCCATATGCTGGGGGACTGGTTGCCATGGTTTCGACTTGACCGGACACGTGTTCTGGTGTGGCGTGGTTGCGTCACACGCTCCGTTCTTTTTGAGCGGAGGGACGACGCCGCACATCACGACACGTGTTTTGATGTGACGCGGTTACGTCACATGTTCCGGCCATTCCGAATGGAGAAACGACGCCGCACGTCACGCCGTGGGAAGGGAGGCGTGCGCGCCGCGGTCGTGTGGCGCGAAGTCTGCACGCCCCTCCTCCATGGTTGCATGTTAAGTGAGGGAGACGCGTCACGTGATATTTTGGCGTGAGCGTCTGGGCCTCGTGGTGTGAGGGACGTGCGTCTCTTCCAGCACCTCCCCTCACGGTGATGTAATGCGCGGACCAGTGATTGGTTGTGGCATCACAAACGTCCCAAACGTCACGACGTAATTTCGTCATGTGACCGGAATCTAGTTATTGCATATCCCACGCAGTATTGGTTGCTATGACAACATATATACACTTTGTTGCAGTTGCATATCGCCAGT
Source organism: Lithobates pipiens (assembly GCF_037356315.1). Lineage (NCBI taxonomy): Eukaryota > Metazoa > Chordata > Amphibia > Anura > Ranidae > Lithobates > Lithobates pipiens. The sequence continues at coordinate 139,476,121 of NW_027507791.1, forward strand.
ATGTAAACTTGCATAACGGCAGACCATCATCAGTCATTGCCACCCTGACACATATAGATTCATTTAGATAGAACATAACTGTAAGTAAACCACTCTAGGTGACAGATTGGAAACCCAGCATATGCGGTGGTAATATTATATTTTGCAGCCATGTTTATGCGTTAGACGTAACACCGCATGTGTATTGTTTACGCACTGGTCTCCTCTGGATACAGTTATTAAGGGAAATACAGATGGGACCAATGCATGAGATATGCTTACTGTTATTGTTATTTTTGTTGTTGTTAAATTCAACTTGAGCACTTGTATGAGAGAGCATTATCTCATATGGATAATAGATTGGTTATATGAATCTGCATACTATGTTTGAATAAGCCTCTCTCATGGTCTGATATGATTGTCTAGTTTATTTGTAAGGGGTTGTCTCAGATTAAAATCTCCGCCCCTTTTGTAGGCGGAGTTGTCTCAGAAACTCCATAAATTTGTTAGCAATGTGGTGGGTTCCATCATGCCCCTGTCGAAGACATTTATGTCGAAACGCGTCGGGCTAGCTGTTGGCACCCCACATTGCTTTTATCTCTATTTTTATTCAGCCATTATGTGATCACTAAGTCATTAATTTTTTATTATATTTTTTGACTTTTAAATAAATTTGCCGCTTAAGACCGTCTGACCCGCACCACGTGGAGCTTTCTTTTTTCTTTTCTTTTTCTGGTCTAAAACCTACATCATCCTTCACCCCATTTTTGGGGTTACCTGTGTTGATCGTGTCACGTCTGAGCTGGATAAGAAACTACCCTGATGTTCCATCCGTGAGATACATCGCATGGTTTACAGCTGTTTGGAGTTTCCTCACCATTCTGACGGACCCCCATCGATCCACTCTCTGGTCCTAGGTTAGGACCCCAAGCCTTCTAGACTCAACCGTCATACGACCGTGTGAGTCCAACACAGTTGGTAAGAGTATTTATCTATCTTTCTAATGTCTACAGACAAGCTGATTTACATGGGCATATCTGATTAGCAAGACCTCTATGTCCCTTGAAGCGGTCTAACCATCCCTGTACCAGTTACATCATGGAAGTGTTTACCCATTCTAATTGGACTTTGGTTTATATGATTACGGACTTCCCCATGTGACCATTTTCTATATACACAATTTTTTGTTTATGTGCGTGTTTATCACATTCACCATTGTAGAAGCGCTACACTATTTTTAACAATAAAACATTGCAGAATAGAATACAGTACAAAGGAGCAGAACAATAGAGAGAGAATAGAGAGAGAGAGAACAATAAAACAACAACTATTTTTGGTTTTTTTATTTTATATATTTTTTTTTTTTGTTTTTTTTACTTTTTTTTTTTTTAAACACTTTTTTATGTAACTTTAACACTTCTGTTGTAACGGTTCCAGCGGTTTGGGTCTCTCAAAATGCGATGGCATCTTGGGAGACCCTGTGAACGTGTGCCTAGCCTGTGCAATGCTGTACCCTACTCTAAAACTCAACTAGTTCATGGTAGCGTTCAAAACATTCACCAATGCAAAGACCAGGATTGTCAGGACAGCGGGGACAACAATAACAGGTGTCACGCCTATATCCGCGCTTTCTGCAGACACAACATTTTCTTTGGGGGGCTTGTTGGGTAGGGGTACTCGGGAGGACATAAGGATAATGCCTCTCATGCAGCTGGCTTACTGCAACTGGTTGGGGAACGTGAGGTGGAGCACCGCCTGGATACAGAAGGGCTCTGACGATATCCTCCTGGAATTTAAGGAAGGATCCAGTCCGTCCTGAAGCTTTGTGTAGTACATAAGCATTCAGTATAGCCAATTGGAATAAATAAACAGACACTTTTTTGTACCAGCGTCTGGCCTTACGGGCAACTAGATACGGCGCCAACAACTGGTCATTGAGGTCCACCACTCCCATGTTAAGGTTATATTTGTGGACACAGAGGGGTTTCTCCACAATACCAGTCGCCGTAGGAATTTGGACCGTCGTGTCTGCATGAAGGGAGGTAAGAACAAAAACATTCTTATTATCCCTCCACTTCATAGCGAGCAAATTATTACTGCGCAAGCAGGCTCTCTCCCCCAGCCTAAGACGGGACTCTACAAGCCGCTGGGGAAAGCCCCGGCGATTAGGTCGCACGGTGCCACATGCTCCAATCTGCTGATCAAACAAGTGACTAAACAGTGGCACGCTTGTGTAATAATTGTCCACGTACAAGTGGTACCCCTTCCCGAATAAGGGTGACACCATGTCCCACACTATCTTGCCAGCGCTTCCTATGTAGTCAGGGCAGTTCTCCGGCTCTACCTGACTATCTTTACCCTCATAAACCATAAAACTACGTGTATAGCCTGTGGCCCTGTCACAGAGCTTATACATCTTGACCCCGTATCTGGAACGCTTGTTGGGGACATATTGTTTGAATGACAAGCGACCCGAAAACTTAATCAGGGACTCATCAACGCAGACAACTTGATGGGGAGTAAACAAGTCTGCAAAACGTTGGTTGAAGTGGTTTATGAGGGGCCGAATTTTGTAGAGCCGATCGTATTCAGGGTCTCCACGAGGACGGCAGAGTTCATTGTCGCTGAAGTGCATGAACCGCAAAATCTGCTCGTATCGTGCCCTGGACATGGAAGCAGAGAACGCGCGCATATGGTGAATGGGGTCAGTGGACCAATATGACCGCAACTCACTCTTTTTGGTTATGCCCATGTTGAGGGAGAGGCCCAGAAAGATTTTAAATTCGGAAACCGTAACTGGTTTCCATTGTCTGGCAAGGGCGGACTGGGGAATAGTGGCGATGTGTTGACCAGCGTACAAATTGGTTTGGTCCACAATAGATCTATAGAGATCTTCGGTGAAAAACAGTGAGTAAAAGTCAAGTGTCGTAAAATCAACTGTTTCCACGTTAATGCCAGGTTGGCCAGTGAATGGGGGAAGTACGGGTTCTGCAGAAGTGGTGGGCACCCAATTAGGATTGACGAATTCTGCAGGAAGGGCACTATGGGTACGACGGGCCTGTCTTTGTCTTTGTCTTGGTGGCAGCGGGACACTACTTGTGCTTGCCACCTCGCCAGCTTGAACTGCACTTATGGGACTCGCCACGTCACCACGTGTTACTGCAGTGCTGGATGTACGTCCAGGGTGTACTAGGCCGCTGGTGCTTGCCAGTTCACCAGAAGGATGAGCGGCTCTAGTACGTCTCTGCTCCATACGAGTGACCTGCGGTTCCTGCACCTGAACAACAGAATACATTCGGGATCGGGCACACCTGTCCTTAACAGGGACCTCATCTCCATCGTCAGAGCTATCTGTCATGGAGCCGCTGTCCTCTACAGGATCGTATTCTGAGCCTGAATCTGACAGATGAGTGACGTCCTCTTCACTATCTGTCATGCTAGAAACGTGTAGGCCTCTTCACTAGTGTACCTTCGCTTTGCCATTTTGGGCTCTAAATTTAGGGGTACACTAGTGAGACTCACAGGTAAAAAAGCACCTAGCCTGTCAGCGACTGTTTCAAAACGCTACAAAAAAAAACTGTTAGCGATTGCAGGGATCAAGCCTGACTCTGCGAACGCTGCAGTTATGTGTGTTGTGTTTTGTAAGTGACAGTGATCGATCGATACTGCACTTGGGTGGGCTGGGCTGGGCTTGGCGGAGGGGCTAAACGCAGGTGCTAGCAGGTATCTGGGCTGATCCCGCTAACAATGCGTTTTGGGAAACCTAAAATGCTGGCAACGCTAATATAGATCTGATCAGATACTATATTACTAAGGGAGGTGTATGCTTTGCACGTGGGTGTTAGCGGTACTGGCACTAACCTGACGCTGGGGCGACGCAGACCTTATCTGACCCTCAAACTTATATCACTCGCCGGGTGATCAGGGGGTTAAACCTTTATTAGGTAATAAATGGCGGGTGCCCTGAAACAAAAAAAAATAACTAACCAACCAGCGTCACCTGTAACAGTTATATGGTGATCACTGGTGAAAGGGTTAACTAGGGGGCAATCAGGGGGCTTTATGTGGTAGTATATGGGGGTCCCTGACGCTATAAAAAGCTGCGGCGAACCTAAATACTTACCTGCCTAACTAGCGGCACCTGTGACACTAATACAGCGATCAGAAAAACGATCGCTTATTAGTGACACTGGCGACGGGGGGTGATCACGGGGTTAAACCTTTATTGGGGGGGTTAGGGGGGTACCCTAGAGCTAAAGGGGGCTAACCCTAACTGCCCTAACAGTTATTACAGTCACAAATGACACCAATGCAAAAAAAAAAAATGCAATTGGTGTCACTGTGACTGGGGGTGCAGGGGTGATTGGGGGGTGATCGGGGGGTGAAGGGGGGGTAAAAAGTGTGCCTGGCGTGTTCTACTGTTAGTGTAGTGTTAGGTGCAACTCACAGTTCCTCTCTCCTCGGTGCCGAAACGAAAAAGACCGACACGAGGAGAGATTACATCACTTCCTCTGCCTGTGTTTACATTACAGGAGAGGAAGTGATGTCACGGAGCATTTCCATTCGTCAGGAGCGATCGCGAGGGGGTGGCCATGAATGAATGGCCGCCCCCTCATCCCGGATCGCTCCCGAACGAATACCGACCGCCGCAGGCACCGGGGGGGGCCCGATCGGGCCCCCCACCCGCGGGAAGGCAGGGACGTATATATACGCCCATATGCCTGCCCGTGCCATTCTGTCGACGTATATCGTCGTGCGGCAGTCGGCAAGTGGTTAATACGTTTTGTGGTGATGGTATCTGCAGTGGATTTGAGTGATTTTTGAAGCAGATTTTCTATTTGTTTCAGCGTTACAGGAGGGGATAAGTCTTTTTGTGTGGAAAGTTCTAAATTCTCCAGAACTGACATATTTTTCTCAGGTATTTGGTTAGAGAGACTATGTGCCTTTAATGGGAGAACATCTTTATGTAAAGCAGCAGAAGGGGCTGTCTGTTTGTTCTCCTCACTGTGTCTCCCATCAGAGGGGGAGGGTTTCAGTGCCATACTGCTGTATGTGTGAGGCGGCGCTTTCTTGTTAATTTTCTGCCTCATGAGTCTCCTCTGACCCCCCCCCCCCGAATGTCACCTATGTAAGGTAGGAATATTTATCTACCGTTTGGTATGATATATGTGCGGAGGGTCAAGTTACCTCCGCCGTTATATGGCTCCGTTGTCCTGCTGAGAATGGAGCTCTAAATCAGCATTACCTCTCGGCTCGGCTCCGCCTCCTCCCTGTGATAAATTTTTTATGATTTGCACCACGACTTGTAGACTCTCTAACTTTCAAACAGACCAAATAATATCCACTAATTTGAGTTATTTTTACCAAAGCTATATAGCAGTATAAATTGTGGCCAAAATGTATGAAGAAAAATTAATAATTTGCAAAATTATCTTAGAAACTAAGAAAAATTAGTTTTTTTTCAAACTTTTCGGTCTTTATTCATTTATAGCACAAAAAATTAAAAACCCCAGAGGTGATCAAATACCACCAAAAGAAAGCTCTATTTGTATGAAAAAAAGGACAAAAAAAATTATTTGGGTACTGAGTAATTGTCAAAGTGTGAGAGCACTGAAAGCTGAAAATTGGTCTGGTCACGAGGGGGGTTTAAGTGCCCAGTTGTCAAGTGGTTAAGCAATTTTACTCATGTAAATATTACACATCAAATATAACCCTTTCATGAATAAGCTTATTTTTGGCATTTGGTGTTTACAAGTTAAAATCCATATTTTTTGCTAGAAAATTACTTGGAACCCCCAAACATTATATATATTTTTTTATCAGAGACTCTAGAGAATAAACTGGCGATTGTTGCAATATTTTATGTCACACGGTATTTGCGCAGCGGTGTTTTAAACGCAACTTTTTGGGAAAAGGGATACTTTCATGAATTAAAAAAAAATAAATAGTGAAATTAGCCCAATTTTTTTGCATAATGTGAAAGATAATGTTACTCCGAGTAAATAGATACCAAACATGTCACACTTTATAATTGCACGCACTCGTGGATTGACGACAAAGTACGGTACCTAAAAATCTCAATAGGCGACGCTTTAAAAATGTTTTATGATTACCAGGTTAGTGTTACAGAGGAGGTCTAGTGCTAGAATTATTGCTCTTGCTCTGACGATCACGGCGATACCTCACATGTGTGATTTAAACACCGTTTACATATGCAGGCGCGACTTCCGTATGCGTTTTCTTTGCTTCGCAAGCTCGCGGGGATGGCGGACGCTTTAAAAATTTTTTTTTTTATTTATTTTAAAATGAATAAATTGTTTTTAAAAAAATAAATAAAGTTTGATCACTTTTATTGCTGTCACAAGGAATGTAAACATCCCTTGTGACAGTAATAGGTGGTGACAGGTACTCTTTATGGAGGGATCGGGGGTCTAAAAGACCCCTGATCCCTCCTTTACACTTCAATGTATTCAGATCACCGAAAACAGCGATTCTGAATGGGGATGACCCCATACACACTATTAGATTTTCTGCAGACTATTGTCTTGAGATTTACCAAACAAATATAATATAAGGTCAAACAAAGCCTCAGTGTGAAAACACTCAGTTTAAATTTGTATGCTGTCAGGCAGGACCTTTCACTGCATGGTTTTGGTAAATCCGAAGACAAAAATCTGCATAGAATCTAATAGTGTGTAGGGAAAATAGGATTTTTATAACAGCTTACCTGTAAAATCCTTTTCTTTAAAGTGGTTGTATACTCACATTTTTAACTTTTACCTACAGGAAAGCCTATAATAAGGCTTACCTGTAGGTAAAAAAAATATCTCCTAAACCTGTACGGTTTAGGAGATATTCCCCTCGGTATGCGCCGCTGACTGCAGCGGCGCATGCACACAAGGGGACTCTCGGCCTGAAAATCCGGCAGTGGCCGGCCGGCCGGAATGAAATCTCCCGCGCGCATGCGCGGGAGTGACGATATCGCGACTCCGGCCACTCACAGCGCCGGAGCCGCGATACCCGGAAGAAACGCAGAGGGAGCATGTCAGCTCCCTCGGCGTGGATCGGGCCAGATGTCAGGGCCTCGTTCTAAGGTAAGTATTTCATAATGAGCTAGCTCATTATGCCTTTTGCTTTGCAGGTTTAAAAAAATAAAAATAAATTGCGGGTTTACTACCGCTTTAACTAGATGCTGACCACCGGCTGTCAAATGACGGCCAGGCGGCGCACCTATTGTGGCGGGAGGCCGTCATATATTTGAGTACCTGTCACAGTCCATCAGAGTATTTGAGTACCTGTCACAGTCCATCAGAGTATTTGAGTACCTGTCACAGCCCATCAGAGTACCCGAGTACCTGTCCCAGCCCATCAGAGTACCCGAGTACCTGTCCCAGCCCATCAGAGTACCCTAGTACCTGTCACAGCCCATCAGAGTACCCGAGTACCTGTCCCGGCCCATCAAAGACCCCGAGTACCTGTCACGGCACATCAGAATACCCGAGTACCTGTCACGGCACATCAGAGTACCCGAGTACCTGTCACGGCACACCAGAATACCTGAGTACCTGTCACGGCACACCCGAGTACCTGTCACGGCCCATCAGGGTACCCGAGTACCTGTCACGGCCCATCAGGGTACCCGAGTACCTGTCACGGTCCATCAGGGTACCCAAGTACCTGTCACGGTCCATCAGGGCACCCGAGTACCTGTCACGGTCTATCAGGGTACCCGAGTACCTGTCACGGTCCATCAGGGTACCCGAGTACCTGTCACAGTCCATTAGAGTACCGAGTACCTGTCACAGTCCATTAGAGTATCGAGTACCTGTCACAGTCCATCAGGGTACCCGAGTATCTGTCACAGCCCATCAGGGTACCCGAGTACCTGTCACAGTCCATTAGAGTACCGAGTACCTGTCACAGTCCATTAGAGTACTGAGTACCTGTCACAGCCCATCTGAGTACCCGAGTACCTGTCACAGCCCATCTGAGTACCCGAGTACCTGTCACAGTCCATCAGGGTACCCGAGTACCTGTCACAGTCCATCAGGGTACCCGAGTACCTGTCGCAGTCCATTAGAGTACTGAGTACCTGTCGCAGTCCATTAGGGTACCCGAGTACCTGTCACAGTCCATTAGAGTACCGAGTACCTGTCACAGTCCCGAGTACCTGTCACAGTCCATTAGAGTACTGAGTACCTGTCACAGTCCATCAGGGTACCCGAGTACCTGTCACAGTCCATCAGGGTACCCGAGTACCTGTCACAGTCCATCAGGGTACCCGAGTACCTGTCACAGCCCATCTGAGTACCCGAGTACCTGTCACAGCCCATCTGAGTACCCGAGTACCTGTCACAGTCCATCAGTGTACCCGAGTACCTGTCACAGTTCATCTGAGTACCCGAGTACCTGTCACAGTTCATCTGAGTACCCGAGTACCTGTCACAGTCCATATGAGTACCTGTCACCACCCTTCAGAGTACCCAAATACCAGTCACCAAACCATCAGAGTACCTGTCACCAGGCCATCAGAGTACCCGAGTACCTGTCACCAGGCCATCAGAGTACCCGAGTACCTCTCACCAGGCCATCAGAGTACCCGAGTACCTGTCACCAGGCCATCAGAGTACCCAAGTACCTATTTCCAGCCCATAAGAGTACCCGAGTACCTATTTGCAGCCCATGTCTCATAGAATATACGTTGGGGTGTTTGCTTTCCAAAATGGGGTCATTTTGTGGGTAATTTCACTGTCCTGGTGGTCCAGGACCTTCAAAAGTGTGATAGGTAGGAATGAAATGAGATGTGTCATTTATGCTCCTAGAACGCCTGAACGTACTACTTCAATGTTCGGCCTCTCTATGTGACCAGGCATGTAAAAGTCCTACACATGTAGTATCGCCATACTCGGGAGGGGTAGCAGAATGTATTTTGGGGTGTAATTTTTGCTATATACATGCTATCTGTTAGAAATATCTTATAAATTGACAATTTTGTGTAAAAAAAAATGTGTTTTAATTTTTTTCCACATATTCCAAAAACTTCTGGAAAAAAAGTTAACCATTCAAAAGAATCATTATGCCTCACAGATTATACGTTGGGGTGTTTTCTTTCCAAAATGGGGTCATTTTATGGGAAATTCCATTGTCCTGGTACTCCAAGGCCTTCAAAAGTGTAATAGGTGGTTGAGAAATGAGATGCGCCATTTTTGCTCGTAGAACGTCTGAAGGTACTACTTCAATGTTAGTGCTCTGTATGTGGACAGGCTGTGTAAAAGTCTCACACATGTGGTATCGCCGTACTCGGGAAGAGTAGCAGAATGTATTTTGGGGTGTAATTTTTGCTATATACATGCTATGTGTTAGAAATATCTTATAAATTGACAATTTTGTGTAAAAAAAATGCGTTTTAATTTTTTTCCACATATTCCAAAAACTTCTGGAAAAAAATTAACCATTCAAAAGACTCATTATGCCTCACAGATTATACGTTGGGGTGTTTGCTTTCCAAAATGGGGTCATTTTATGGGAAATTCCATTGTCCTGGTACTCCAGGGCCTTCAAAAGTGTAATAGGTGGTTGAGAAATGAGATGCGTCATTTTTGCTCATAGAACGTCTGAAGGTACTACATCAATGTTGGTGCTCTGTATGTGGCCAGGCTGTGTAAAAGTCTCACACATGTGGTATCGCCGTACTCGGGAAGAGTAGCAGAATGTATTTTGGGGTGTAATTTGTTGTATGCATATGTTGTGTGTGAGAAATAACCTGATAATATGACAACTTAGTAAAAAAAATAAAAAATATAAAAAAAATCGTAATTTTGCAAAGAATTGTGGGAAAAAATGACAACTTAAAAAAACTCACCATGCTACTTACTTAATACCTTGGGATGTCTACTTTGTAAAAAGGGGTCATTTGGGGGGTATTTGTACTTTTCTGACTTGTTAGTGTCTCAAGAAATGAGGTACACCTGATGTACTGAAGGCCTGATCAGAAGTGATCAATTTTCAGTGATTGGCATCATAGTTTGTAGACTCTATAACTTTCACAAAGACCAAATAATATATACTAATGTTGGTTATTTTTACCAAAGATATGTAGCAGTATAAATTGTGGCCAAAATTTATGAAGAAAAATGACTAATTAGCAAAAATTTATGACAGAAACAAAGAAAAAGGCATTTTTTTCACAAAATTTAAGTTTTATTTTATTTATAGCACAAAAAATAAAAAACCCACTAGTGATTAAATACCACTAAAAGAAAGCTCTGTTTGTGTGGAAAAAAGGACGCAAGTTTCATATGGATACAGTGTTGGATGACTGAGTAATTGTCATTCAAACTGTGAGAGCGCTGAAAGCTGAAAATTGGTCTGGTCAGGAAGGGGGTGTAACTGCACTGTATTGAGGTGGTTAATGTACATCAGGGCACACAGCCATAGTAATAACTATGTGGGTTATATCAGACCATCAGGTGCTGGACACTGGCACACCCCTTAAGGCGTGAACTTCCCCCATATAACCCCTCCCACTACTGGGAGTCCTCAGTTTTGTAGCCAAGCAATCAAAGTCTATAAGAAGAAGTAAGGAGGGACCTCTGTGTCCCCTGATGTACATCAAAGAAAAGGATTTTAAAAGTAAGGCGTTATAAAAATCCTATTTTCTTTTCTTACATCAGGGGACACAGAGCCATAGTAATAACTATATGCGATGTCCCATAGCAATGGCAACTGAAGGGGGGAGACAGAATCAAGGAAACAGGAGGCCAGAGGACTCATAATGCAGCCTGCAGTGTATGCTGTGCCCAAAGGCAATATCCTCATGACTTTTAATATTGATTTGATAAAAAATGGATAATCATATGAACCGAAGACCAAGTTGTGGTCTTATAGATCTGAGCCATAGAGGCCTGATGATGCACCACCCAAGAGGCACTAATCACCCTGGATGAGTGTGCTCTTAATCTGAGATGGAAGAATTTTCTTCTTTAAGCTTGATCAATCACTTGACAAATCCATTTGGAAAATAGTGAATCTCGACGCAAAAATTGACAGTAAAGCACAGCTAAATATAGTGGCGGTTTACCGCCAACGCACCCACCGCCCCAGTGTGAAAGGGGCCTAAAGGAATAATGTTAACATGGTAAAATGCTGAACATATTTTGTTATATCTCGTTAAAAACTTTATAATTTAACAAAAAAACAAAGTACAAGAACATGTTAAGAACTAGAACAGCTAGAATTTGCTCAGGAAATCAATGACGTCTCTCAATCTAAGCTGGAGTGCAGCAGCTGTCTGTTAAATTTTCTGGAGTTCAGCACAGCACTGCAATATATCCATCTTGAAATGGGAAATTGTGGCACTGTCCACCACATGACCTGAAAGGCATAATAAATACAAATATAAACTTGTGAAAAAGCAATTGAACCTCAACTGCGCAAACTCTGCGCCATGTGAAAATAAAGGAAAAAAATAATATGGAACAATATAGTAAAGAAAAAAACATATAAAAGAGCTGCACCCTATACAAGTGAAGTGAAAGAAAAAAAACAAAACACCTTTCTGAATAGTGACAATAATTTTAGGGGCGCTCTGAACGTGTAAATAATTTAAAAACATGTCAATACTCAACATCAGCAATAGAAAATGACATCAATAATAATATCTTCCAATCGTGACCTCATCACCATCAAAAAATATATATATAAATAACACCAAGGACTAGTTTAACATTCAAAGAAAGTCCCAATAAAAGTGTCTTTGCGAATTCATTAATGAGAATACTCAGATGACCCAAATGCAAATAAAAGGAATATAAACTGTGGTATAACAGCAGATCCAAAGGGCTTGCGACTCCCTCCACCGAAAAAGCAGCACCACACCACTCGTGAAGATAACAAGTCCAAACTGCTTACCAGATTTGTTTGACCACTTTAATTAAAAAGTAAGTCAAACAACGGCTGTACAGGTGAATGCCTGCTCATATAGATGCTGGTGGAAATAACACAGGATTGAACGTCCCCCTTCACAGACTCAGGCGGTGTGTATATAAAAGAGCACAAAAACATCCATAGCGTAATACTGATTTTAATAAAAAATCTTATACTAATACTTATTATACTGATTATACTGGTTATACTGATGTCGGCCAAGAATGTTTTTGTTTAATCTGCTTGCAATGTTATGTGTGAAAGTACTTATATTTTTTTTTCTGCCGACCGTTGGGACTTTACCAACTGTGGAAGGGCTATAGATAGGAACCACGTCCACATTGTGGCACCACCCCATTTGGGATCTTACTATTATAACTATAAGGGGTTTAATAGTATAGTGTTAATGGCGGTGGTGTCAGCACAATATGAGTTGTTCTATGTGGGCGTGGGGAAGAATGGCCAAAAGTTGGAGGAAGGAGTCTTTTCCCAGACGGAGTTTTACCAACATCTCCAGACTGGTGGCCTGGCATTGCCACCTAATGCGGACAACGTGAAAGGACTCCCATTGGTCTTTATTGCTGATGAATCGTTTGGTCTCACCTGATGAGGCCGTTCATTGGCATAATGGCTAGCCCATTCCACCTGTTTCTGATAGCAATCCATATGGCAGACTACAAAATCAACCATATTGTCCTATCCTGCTACATATTGCACAATTTCTGAAGGAAAAATGCCCAAAATTAGATTGCCTCAGTTGGGCCTCGGCTGGACTTCCTGTTAATCCCCTGAAGGGCCTGGATACTGGCCGTACTGGCTTGACACCCCAAATCCCCCGTGAAGTTCAGCAGAAATATGTAAATTATTTTATGGGTAGGGGTGCCAAACAATGTATACATTTTTTTTTTTATAAAAAACACAAATCTAATAAAATCTTGAATTTTCTTTATTGCTTGTGTTTGTTTTTGGCTGTCTCATATGTTCTCTTAGTGCACTTGCAGTGCCAAGTGGATTTTCCTTTAGTAAATAAGCCCCATTGTCACTGTAAACACAAAATGACTTTAAAAAGTGGTATTGACCATTGAAAGAAGAAGTCCCACATTGTTGACGAGCAAAGTTTTTACTCATGTGCACATTCACACATGTGCGTTATACAATTTTTGTGTAAAAAATGTTTGGGTTTTTACAGTTTTTTTGTTCAAAATAGGCATGTTTAATAACATAAAATACAAAACTCTGGAACTTACAAAGTTCAACATAGAAAACCAGAAGGCAATATCAGACATTATAGTATGTCCTAAATGTCTGGATATTACCTTCATCAGATGGGCTGATGTCACCCCTGTAAATGCCAAATTTTGAAGATGCAAACAATTTGAGAGTCAAAATGGGTATTTACTTCCTGCCTAATGTCAACATGTGCTATCTGCCATCATGGGGGATCAATGGACGTGTTTTGGGGGTGCAACCCCTTCCTCTCACCTACTTCATTTGGGAGGAAGGGGTTGCACCCACAAAACGTGTACATTGAAGTTCCCTAATGGCAGATAGCACACGTTGACACACCGTGTGCATCCTCAAAATTTGGCTTTTACTAATAACAAAAAAATTATGTTTTTAGAACAACAATTCTTAAAATAGTTGCATTTTGAAGATCGTTTAAATTCTCTCCAACACATCAATCGTGTTCTTCATTTGTTGTCCAAGAAAATGTAGTTTGTTTCTTACAATGTCGATTTCACAATTCCATGTCATGTCCTGGATTAGGAGTTGTGCATTTGCACTTGTGAATTTTGGAGCTTGCTCTTCCACAACCAGCAAATCACCTAAAATTTTTGGGAAAAACATGTATTATAAATATGCAAGCATACATATATTACCTGAAGCTGGGGTGTCAGACACACACCTGTTGTGATGACAAGTCAACCCACTTCCTCCACCTCTCCTTCCTCCAGATCCTCGGGGTGTGTTGTTTTTGGGAGTTCCCCTTCTTTGTCAGGTGGGGGGTTCCTGGTGTCCTCTGTTGAGTGGTGTCCTCCAAGTCTTTGGTCCCCTATGAGAATGAAACAAAGGTTATAAATTAGCACACAGATATTTAGGCATGACCAAATGTATTTAACCTGTATCTGCCCAAAACATTGCATTTATTGAGCGAACGATGTTTACTACGACTGATTACTGTGCCCACTAACCTGAAAATTGCCATGTTAAAATGTCCTACAGTAAAGAAAATCTCATGGCGCAGCATGCAAGTAATAATAAAGAATCTGAACACACGAAAAAACACTTACTTTTTCTAAACACTTTCTTGATCCTTCTATACTGATCCAGCTCCCTCAGTTTCACATCTGACCAGCGTTTCCTTATTTGCTCCTTGGATCATCGTACTCCAAAATTTCTGCACAGACTCTTCACAACTTTCATCATAATTTTGTCCTTTCTTACATTCGGGTTGGTGTACAGTCCATTCTTGCCATCAGAGTCGTTCCTCCTCAAGATGTCCACAATCTCCACCATCTCAAGAAAGGCCATATTTGTAGCCTTAAATCGTTGCCTCTGGGATCAGGACGTTTTGGCCTCCGGGCTTTCCTCCTCCTCATTACTCCAATTATCATACACCTGCTGTGTCTCTGCCATGTCGCTCCTACTGCGCGCCGAAGAGAAGGGGAGGGAATACACTAGAATGAACGTCAGGGGCGGGCGACCCGGGGGTTGCATGCCCAGTGTATATAAAGTAACACGCGTGTGTCGTATGTACGTTCGGTGTGTTGAGGAAGGAGGACGAAGGTAAAATCCTAACTTTGGAACATCAGTGGCCTATACTGCTTCAAGATTGAGGCCTATATTGGGATAAGATTATGAGAGTTTAGGCTGGCATTAGTGTTTTTGTCATGTGTATTGTCTTACAGAAAATAAGAATCACTTTAAGGACCCAGAATTTATGGCCAGTTTCATTGACAAGTACAGGGAGATGAGGAATTTGTAGGAGGTGAAACACAGCTTATATTATAATAAACATGCTAGGAGGTCAATGCCCTGAGAAACTTCTGGAATTTGTGAAGACTCGGGTCCTTGATGCAACCATTGTGTTCTTGGAAAAGAAAATTGGGATCTTGAGAAACATGTATAAGAAGGAGCATAAGAAAATCCAGAAATCAGTCCGATCAGGAGCATCAGCAGTGCAAGTGTATGTCCCCAGGCTGTGGTGCTTTAACAAACTACGGTTTCTGGACGACCAGACTAAAGGCAGGGAATCTCTTTCTACCCTACCCTGCAGCCTTCCCTCCACTCTTTCTTCAACCCCAGCAGAGGCTGACAAGGAACAGCCTGGGCTTTCCATCCTGGAAGAAGTGGATGTGCCCAGCTGGAACCAGGCATATTATTTTTAGACCTATTTATTGTCCTAATATTAATGATGTTAACTAGATGTTATAATTGCTAAAAAATTAATGATTTAAAAAAACGCGATGTATACATATCAATAGACAATAAGGGCCAAAAATGTTTGGGACAAGAATGAAAAATGTTGGGGTCAGAATGATAGTCTTTTCTATTTATTAACATTCAATTTGCAAGTCATAAGCTGAAAATTGTGTGTGATTGATGAACCAAAAACTAAAACTATGTCCCTTTTTTATACACAGGATGAGCTCAACCAGGAGGAGGGTCTGGAATGTGCCAGCCAGGAGGAGGCTGTGCTCAGTGCCAGACAGGAGGAGGCCATGCCCAGTGGCAGCCAGGAGGAAGCCATGCCCAGTGGTAGCCAGGAGGAGAGTGGGCCCAGTAGGATCCTCACCCAATCCCTGGTGCCTCCCCACTGTCTTACAACCAAAAGGCCCAGGAAGGGTACGATGACGCAGGAGGCAGCACTGGGTCTCATTAGGGAAGCAAGTGATGTCCTCAGGAGCCACCCTGATGCTGGAGAGGCCTGTGGCTGCTATCTAGCAACTAAATTGCTGAAATTAGAGGAGGGCCAATGCCTCCTCTGTGAGGGAATTATTGGTGAGGCCCTTCAGAAGGTGTTGAGGGGCCAGCTGACTGAGAACAACCACATATATATGAACTCACCCATCCTCTTCCTGTCACAAGTTCACCACCAGAGGCACAGCCTCCAAGGAAGGCTGCAGGGAAGGCTGCAGGGAAGCATGGAGGGAATGCTGCAGCAAAGATAAGAAAGTGATGACCTGGGTTTAGTCTGGTCTAACAGAAGACGCAGGCTGGTGTAGTACCACAGCCTGGGGACAGATATGTCATCTGCTGCTGGTCCTAATCTTTGGGATTCCTGGACCAGATTGTGCTACAAATTATATAAACTCCTCAAGCTACCAATTTTCTTTACCACAGACTAGACATGGGCGCCGTCAATAAATTAGTTTCGTTCTGTTTCGTTTCGATTCGTAATAAAATTAATTCGTACTTCGTATTTCGTGTCCGAAATTCCGTTCTGTTTCGTACGAAATACGAATTGTCGTTAGGTTCGTTAACGTGTACGAACGTTCTTTACGATGAATTTAAAGGCAAAAACATTGCTCATTATGACTTGCAAAAGACTTCTGTAATAGAAGTCAATGTAAGTTGCCTGAGGACATCAGTGAAGGACTTTCCTCCTCTCCGGGCAGGCTGCCAAGAAAAGATCAAAGTGATACAATGTTTCTTCTTCAACTGGCTGAACTGGTGTGTAGAAGTTCTCAGTTTAACCATTTAAAGACTAAATCTTTTCTGACACTTGTTGCTTACAAGTAAAAATCCAGTATTTTCTGCTAGAAAATCACTCAGAAGCCCCAAAAATTATATATATTTTTTAGCAGAGACCCTAGGGAATAAAATAGCGGTTATACACCAACAATATTGCGCAAATGAAAAAAAGAAAAATTGAAAAAAAGAAAATAGAAAAAAATATAAGCAATAAGCTGCTAACACGCTAAAATTAGGGACTTTTTAGCTGGGAAACATGTCAAAAGTATAGTGTAAGCGCTCAACTTATATGTATATGTTTCTTATAGTGCTACAAAATGATATGTGCTCGGATGTGTCAAGATATATATGAAATTACCCCGAAGAAAGGGAATAATGCTGTATTACAAAAAAATGAGAAAAATATATAAAAATATATAAAGTGACTTATACATATATATGTAAACCAAAATGGTGACTGTGTGAATATTTATCCCGGAGGAAAAACAATGACTATAAATTTATGTAAATATAAATAATCACAGTGATAGAGTCCATAAACAGATATATAGTCCAAAAAACGTGCAAGATGTCAATCTGAACGTGTTGTGATAACAGCCAGGATTCTGTGATATTGTGACCGAAGAAGATAATATTTCACCCTGTGACGATCCCACCACCTTATAGGGTACAGGCTTACCGGATCTATATGACCCTAGCAGACATACGCCTCAGGGGTCAATCAAAGCTTGTGACCCCAGCCAAAATGGTCTCAAGGATTGGATGTATCAATCATGGCATATACGGTCCCGACAAACGACTAGATGTAGTCACTATTCTTCATGTACATATACAAATCCGACAACGACTCAGGCATGGAAGATGAAGAAACAAGGCCAACATGGCATAATAACGTTTTGAAAAAAACCTTTAATAAAAAATTTTTGCTAAAACTCACATTTCCAAGATGGACAATAAAGCATGTCAGAGAGAAAAAAGTGGCAGTAGCGGAGTCCTCCCGACGCGTTTCGACCCACCGGTCATCATCTGGGGTGGGCTCACACTACTGACATACTGCCTTATATAGGTACTCACACAATAAAGTGATGCCATTCCCCCATGTGTCGCAATTATAGGTTTGCACCCTTGCGCGACATGAGGAATTCTGACAACACTTATACCAGGCATTCTCCTTCTCCCTATCCATACAATCCTCCCAATACCAATTACGAACAACAGGGTTTTCACGAGGACCCGCATACCAAAAAAAGGGGCCAAGAACGAAGAGAGGTTGTAGAGGGGGAAGGAGATTACAAAGACGGAAAGAGAAGAAGGCTCTGATAGGGCAGGGGGTTTTTAATTTGAGCACCAAGTCTTTTACATCCGAAGAGATGTCAGTTTTAGACAAGGGCCTAAAATTTGCACCTCCTAACAAACTCAATAAATTTTCCACATTTATAGACATACACAAATTTACACGGAAGATGAGTATTCAAAGATATCTTACATCTAATCCGTATCGCACAGACTATCATGCCAGCACGTCAGGTACTGTCCACTCAGGGCTATCTAACCCCTCCCTCTTTTCTCCTCCAGTACCCACTGCTCCTGCAGTGAAAATTTTTAGAGATTTGGTACTCAGCGATTTAGCCAAATTACCAGTCAAAAAGCATTACTCCACTTCTTTGCCAAAAGTCGCATTGAGGTCTCTCTGTGATCAGAAGCAAGTTATAATACGCCCTGCCGATAAGGGAGGGGGCATAGTTATACTTGACAAGATTCAGTATGAGGAGGAAATGGCAAATATTTTGAGTGAGCCAGACACATATTGCAAATTACCTAACAACCCCACCAATGTTTACAAAAAACAACTAAAAGCCCTCATCGATAAGGGTTTTGAACAAAAAATCTTGAACAAAAAAGAAAAAGCCTTTTTGGTCCCGGTATCCCCTAGAATACCTACCATCTACTATCTGCCCAAAATCCATAAGAGCTTGACGGCCCCCCCCGGTAGACCAATCGTGAGTGGCATCAATTCTGTCACAGCACGTATAGGCAGGTATATAGATTTTTATCTCCAACCACTCGTGAGAAAGATGCCCTCATATATACAGGACACTGGGGATACCATCAGAAAATTGGAAGGTATACAATTCCAAGGACAATGCATTATAGCTACCGCGGATGTTGCATCCCTATACACCTGCATTCCACAGGATAAGGGAATTGAAGCGGTACGTTTCTTTTTAGATCAGGAACATACGTTAGTCCCCTGTCAACGTGATTACATTATAGAATTATTGGAATTTGCTACCAGCCATAGCTATTTTTGGTTTGATGGCCAGTATTACTCACAACAAAGGGGTGTGGCCATGGGGGCCAAATTTGCGCCCAGTCTGGCCAATCTTTTCATGGCCAAATGGGAGGAGGATGTCGTCTATGCTCAACGGAGCCCATCATTGATTTTGTGGGTCCGGTACATAGACGACATCCTCCTCCTATGGAGAGGCTCCCCTGATGCGCTTTGCGAATTTTTTAGTGGTCTGAACAATAACGATAGGGGAATTTCACTAACCTACCAGACCAGTATTGACAAAATACAATTTTTAGATTTGGAGATTGGAATTACATCAGGGGGTTTCAGTTTTAAAACCCACTTCAAGTCTACCGACCGCAATAGCTACATTGCCATCGATAGCTGCCACCATAAAAGCTGGCTTACCTCCGTTCCTCGCAGTCAATTTATTAGACTGCGTCGCAACTGTACCGATGATTGCACTTTTGTAGATCAGGCAAACTGTTTAAAACAACAGTTCTTGGATAAGGGGTACCATGCACCTACTCTGGAAAAACAACTACAGGAAGTCTCAAATATAAACAGGGACACTCTTCTGCAGGTTAAAACCCCTCGGAATGACAATGATAAATTTAAGTGGTCCTTTATAACCACCTTTAATATGCAATACAGGCAAGTAAAAAAGTAAACATTGGGATGTTTTGAGAAAAGATCCTGTGCTTGGTCCAAATCTTCCTGAAAGAGCAAATGTCTTATTTAGAGGGGCTCCTACTTTGCAAAGCAAAATTGCCCCCAACATCATTAATCCCCCAACACAGCCTACTTTTTTTCACAACTTGGTAGGTTATTTCCCGTGCAAAAAATGCAGTGTATGTCAACATAATGCATTGACACAACGAAAAATTTCAGAATTTACATCTACAGTAACTGGGAGAAGATATTCAATTAAGTGTTTCTGCACCTGTAAAACTAAATATATGGTTTATTTAATAACCTGCCCCTGTGGGAAGCAATATGTCGGCCGTACCATTAGACCTTTTTCCACGAGGGTCGGCGAACACATCTCCCTGATTAGAAGTAAATTATCCAAGCACACGGTGCCGAAACACTATAGGGAATGCCACAATAATGATTTACGTGACACACAGTTTGTCGCGATAGATAGATACACTCCACCCTGGAGAGGGGGGCCCCTCACTCGTGGGGTCTCCAGGCTTGAGACTTTTTGGATATATGAGCTTCAGTCCCACTCCCCATTTGGTATGAATGTGGAGTGGGACATTAATGCTTTCATAGACGATTCATAGGACCTTCTTGTAATATTAGCAATGTGTAGTCTGGCATCACACATGTTTATCTGTGGGTAAATTTTACCAAGTAGTTTCTATTTCATTTTTATTTTATTTTATATTTTTTTAATGATATTATTTTTTTAATGACCTCATTTATTGTATATATACATATTCATTTATTTCTATCTCTATGTTTTATGGTAAGATAGTTATTCAGATCACATAATCACTATTTTATAGTATGTGATTTATATTATGCATAATGTGACATATTTTATGTGTTGTTTTTGTATTATCAAGTTTTATTTTATTAGTGGCCACTAGGTGTCATTAGCGCCACCTTTTTAGGAGTATTAGAGAAGAGATAATGTTTTCCTTGTACTCAGGCCTCGTTTTCATTCCCACTCCGTACCGGAAGTGACGTTTACTCACTTCCGGTTCCGGTGTGTTCGTAGATGCGCACTTCCGGTTCCGGGTCACCATTTGCAAAAGTGTTTTTGACATCCCTCTATGTCCACTTGCAAGCCTGAATAGTTAAAGACTCATACAGGTTGGTCCCCTTTTGGTTATTTAACACATCATTATACGAAGCAGGTTCGTTCCCCCCCCTTTTTTTTTTCTATACATCAATGTGAATGGGTGGAACGCATCTTTTGTGAGGCGTGGAACGCACGCCAGGCCGCCATTTTTATCTATACCAGAAGTGGGACTATTACCACTTCCAATCATGAATTTCAGGCTCAAATAGATTTGACACATGGGTGGAACGCATAATAACCGAGGCGTGGAACGCATGCCCGTCCGCCATCTTGGATATACCGGAAGTGGGCATAATTGCGACACATGGGGGAATGGCATCACTTTATTGTGTGAGTACCTATATAAGGCAGTATGTCAGTAGTGTGAGCCCACCCCAGATGATGACCGGTGGGACGAAACGCGTCGGGAGGACTCCGCTACTGCCACTTTTTTCTCTCTGACATGCTTTATTGTCCATCTTGGAAATGTGAGTTTTAGCAAAAATTTTTTATCAAAGGTTTTTTTCAAAACGTTATTATGCCATGTTGGCCTTGTTTCTTCATCTTCCATGCCTGAGTCGTTGTCGGATTTGTATATGTACATGAAGAATAGTGACTACATCTAGTCGTTTGTCGGGACCGTATATGCCATGATTGATACATCCAATCCTTGAGACCATTTTGGCTGGGATCACAAGCTTTGATTGACCCCTGAGGCGTATGTCTGCTAGGGTCATATAGATCCGGTAAGCCTGTACCCTATAAGGTGGTGGGATCGTCACAGGGTGAAATATTATCTTCTTCGGTCACAATATCACAGAATCCTGGCTGTTATCACAACACGTTCAGATTGACATCTTGCATGTTTTTTGGACTATATATCTGTTTATGGACTCTATCACTGTGATTATTTATATTTACATAAATTTATAGTCATTGTTTTTCCTCCGGGATAAATATTCACACAGTCACCATTTTGGTTTACATATATATGTATAAGTCACTTTATATATTTTTATATATTTTTCTCATTTTTTGTAATACAGCATTATTCCCTTTCTTCGGGGTAATTTCATATATATCTTGACACATCCGAGCACATATCATTTTGTAGCACTATAAGAAACATATACATATAAGTTGAGCGCTTACACTATACTTTTGACAATAAAATAGCGGTTGTTGCAATATTTTATGTGACGCGGTATTTGCACAGAGGTCTTTTAAACGCAAGTTAGCCCTTTTTTTTTTGGTCGAACCTCAAGAGAGCACTGACATTAGCAGCGTGACATACAGCAATGACACCTGCACCGTGATAGAGTGATCTGACACCAGCACCATGATAGAGAGCACTGACATCAGCAGCGTGACATAAAGCACTGACACCAGCACCGTGATATACAGCACTGACACCAGCACCGTGCTATACAGCACTGACACCTGCACCGTAAGCAGCCCCAGGAGGAAGTCAGCATAGCACAGGGATGGTGGGAGCCCCTCATAATGAGCATAGCACAGGGATGGTGGGAGCCCCTCATAATATGCACAGCAGAGGACGGTACAGCCCCAGGAGTAAGTCAGCATAGCACAGGGATGGTTGGAGCCTCTCATAATAAGCAGCCCCAGGTGGAAGTCAGCATAGCTCAGGGATGGTGGGAGCCCCTCATAATAAGCAGCCCCAGGAGGAAGTCAGCACAGCACAGGGATGGTGGGAGCCCCTCATAATGAGCATGATCACGGTGCAGGTGTCAGTGCTCTATATCACGGTGCTGGTGATCATCTCCTGCACCCACCTTCCCTCGGCTCCATTGTCTCAAGATTCCTGAATTTTCTGAATTTCACATATAAAAAAAGAATGCTTGTAGTTATTGATCCCAGATTCACCTCATACATGTGTTATGTCACGGTGCTGGTGTCAGATCACTCTATCACGGTACAGGTGTGTCAGGATCTGGAGGGAGGCCGAGATGCTGAGAGGGCTCCCCTTGCGGCCGAGTGCAGTACAACCCTGAAGATGACACAGGGATGCAGTGCCCACAGTAGCACAGGTTGCCTGGTAGCAGCAGCAGATGACAGGAGCTGAGTAAACAGGTCTCCGGGGGCAACCGTGCTAGAAAGTCCAAGAAAGGCATAAACTAAAGTCCAATAGCAGGGTCAAGGCCAAGCCGGGGGTCAAACACAGAAGATCAGTCCTGAGGTCGGATAACGGGTCCTGAGCTGAAGACCGGAGAATAGGAGTCCAAGCCAAGCCGAGATCGGGTGCAGGGAGCAGACAGGGGACGTCGGGTACAAGCCAGTGGTAAGAGCCAGGAGAACAACAGGAGCAGGTCAAACAAGCCGGGTCGGTACACAGGAGATCAGACAGCAGGAATCACGGACACAGGTACACAGGAGAAGCTGACGATAATCCAGCAATGCAGCACTGCCAGGTAAACGTTTAAATAGGCAAGGTGCCTAGGTCACGTCGTGTGCGCGCCATAGCGTTCGTACGCCTACGACGTGTAACGTTATGCGTTCGTATCACCATCGCGTACGCACACTCGATCAGACATAACGTCGGGTGTTCGTTTCGGAAACACATTGCGCCTCCGTGTGCGCTGACGTGCGTTAACACGAACATACCTTGCGAGGTTGCGCATAGGGATGCGCCTATTTCCCTGACAGTGCCTCCCCCCAAGGGGCAGCCTCCGGATGCCTAAACTAGCCCATTTTTCGGGATGACGGCTGCGAAACCTGCGTATAAGCCTAGGAGCATGTACATAACTTGCAGGTTCCCAAGAATTCTCTTCAGCAGAATACCCCTTCCACTTAATTAGAAACTGGATTGTCCTACCTCTCCGACGACAGTCAAGGATAGACTCAACTTCGAATTCAGTTTCATCTCCAACCTGAACCGGAGGCGGGGGCACTTCTTCTCTCCCTGAAAAAGGACTGAAGATGACACGTTTAAGAAGAGAAACATGAAACACTGGATGGATTCTGAAAGATTCAGGCAAAACAAGTTCAAATGCTACAGGGTTAATTTCACGTTTAATCTCGAAAGGGCCCAGGAATTTAGGTCCCAATTTCCGGGATGGACATGGCAGTTTAAGATTCACTGCTGGGAGCCACACCTTGTCCCCTATCTTAAAGGTAGGGTTAACTCTCTTCCTTTTATCGTAATGTCTCTTGCACTCTTCCTGAGCCTTCTTCATGGTATCCTGAAGCATTTGGTAGTTTGCTTGAATGAGGTTCACTTTATCTTGAACTGCCGAGACGGAGGATTCAGGAATGGTATTAGGCAAAAACGAAGGATGGAATCCGTAATTTGCCCAGAAAGGTGATTGGTTGGTAGAGGCGTGCACTGAGTTGTTATATGCAAATTCTGCACAAGGTAGCAAGGAAACCCAATCATCCTGGGAAAAAGAACAGAAGCATCGTAGATATTGTTCAAGCGTCTGGTTGGTTCTTTCAGTTTGACCGTTACTCTGTGGGTGATAGGCAGAGGATAAACATATTCCAATTGAAAGTAACTTACAGAGCTCTTTCCAAAACCTGGAGGTAAATTGTACCCCTCTATCCGATACAATGTTGTCAGGTACTCCGTGTAATCGGACAATTTCCTTTATAAAAGTTTTTGCTGTATCCAAGGCAGAGGGGATCCCTTTCATCGGCAAAAAATGCGCCATTTTGGATAGACGGTCTACCACCACCAAGATGGTCGTAACCCCTTCTGAGAGAGGTAACTCTACAATAAAATCCATGGAGATTTCTTTCCAAGGTTTTTCCGGGACTGGCATCGGCCTTAACAGGCCCCAGGATCTGGCGTTAGACCCCTTGTTACGCTGGCAGGTTGTACAGGAGTCAACGTATTTTTTACAGTCTGATCTTAGGGTAGGCCACCATAAGGACCGCTGCACAAGGTCAATTGTCTTCCGGACTCCAAAGTGGCCGGCTAGTTGATGGTCGTGAAAAGTTTTTAATACAAGTAACCTGGCTTGCTGGGGAACAAAAATCTTATCTTGATGCCTTAAGCCGCGTACACACGTAGCCGTCTGTCTGACAGACTTAGTCTGGTGGACTTCCCGTCAGACTGTCCGTCGGGCTTTCCGAACGGGCTACTTGCCCACACACGGCACATTTTCCGCAGACTAATACGACGTACTAAGTCCGCCGTACTATCCGCCCTACTTTTGAAATGAACGGACTTGCCCACACACGCGGAGGAAAGTCCGCTCATTTCGAGCGCGTCTCCAGGTAGGCGGGGCCCGCGAAGGAGACGTCGCTTGCCCCGCCACCTGGTATAGACTTAAAGGGGAACCACAACGCCGAAAAAAATCGGCGTGGGGGTCCCCCCCAAGTCCACATCAGACCCTTGTCCGAGCACGCTACCCGGCCGGCCAGGAAAGAGGGGACGAGAGAGCGCCCCCCCTCCTGAGCCGTACCAGGCACGGCCCCCCACCCCAAAGCACCTTGTCCCCATGTTGATGAGGACAAGGGCCTCTTCCCGACAACCCTGGCCGTTCGTTGTCGGGGTCTGCGGGCGAGGGGCTTATCGGAATCCGGGAGCCCTCTTTAATAAGGAGCCCCCGGATACCGGCCCCCCACCCTATGTGAATGAGTATGGGGTACAATGTACCCCTACCCATTCACCTGTAAAATAAAGTACAAAAAAAACACAACACACAAGATAAAATAGTTTATTGCACAGCTCCGGGGGACTTCCGTCTTCGGGGGTCTTCTCGCCGGACTCCTCCGCTATCTTCTTGTATTTCTTTTACTAGCGGAGGAGTCCGGCTTTCTTCCTCGCCGCCGCCCTCTTCTTCCGACTTCGGGGGTCTTGTCCCCCCTCTTCGGTTCTTCTGGCGCCGCCGCCACCTTCTATTCTGTTCTTCTCTTCTTCTTCTTCTTCTTCAGATGTTGCCTCGTCGAGTCCTCCGCTCATAATGGCTCTGACCGGGCATGCGGCGACTTTTATAGGGACATCACCAGATGATGTCCCCGCCTATTATGATGTCACAGTCCCAGAACAGAAGGCGACGGCGGCGGCGACGGCAGCGACGGTGACAGAAGACCGGGCCACCGCCTGTAAAAGAGCTATAAGAAGGCGTGGTGGCCCGGCAGAAGAACCGAAGAGGGGGGACAAGACCCCCGAAGTCGGAAGAAGAGGGCGGCGGCGAGGAAGAAAGCCGGACTCCTCCGCTAGTAAAAGAGCTACAAGAAGATAGCGGAGGAGTCCAGCGAGAAGACCCCCGAAGACGGAAGACCCCCGGAGCTGTGCAATAAACTATTTTATCTTGTGTGTTGTGTTTTTTTTGTACTTTATTTTACAGGTGAATGGGTAGGGGTACATTATTAAAGGGGGCTCCCGGATTCTGATAAGCCCCTCGCCCGCAGACCCCGACAACCAACGGCCAGGGTTGTCGGGAAGAGGCCCTTGTCCTCATCAACATGGGGACAAGGTGCTTTGGGATGGGGGGGCCGCGCGGCCCCCCCTTCCCCAAGGCATCCCCCATGTTGAGGGCACGCGGCCTGGTATGGCTCACGAGGGGGGGGCGCTCGCTCGTCCCCCCTTTCCTGGCCGGCCGGGTAGCGTGCTCGGACAAGGGTCTGATGTGTACTTGGGGGGACCCCCACGCCGATTTTTTTCGGCGTTGGGGTTCCCCTTTAAGTCCATACCAGGTGGCGGGGCCAGCGACGTCTCCTTCGCGGGCCCCGCCTACCTGGAGACCCGCTCGAAATTTTCTCCGGGCGGGAAAAGTCCGCTCATTTCAAAAGTACGGCGGACTGGCACACACACTGCCGGATTGTCTGCCGAAATGCGAGTCCGGCGGGAAGATTGGAGTGCAAAACTACTTTCTAAGTCCGCCGTACTTTCGGGTCAAAAAAGTATCCCAGGGCCTACACACGGGGGAATTGTCAGGCGGACTTGAGTTTGCCGGACTTTTCCACCCGCTTGTTTGATCGTGTGTACGCGGCATTAGAAGCCCTTCTTGGCTTCTCAGGGAAGAAACTTCAGTTTCCGTACACTGGCTAGAGGCCTGCTCAATTAAAGATCTTAGATCCGGTTGAATTAGTAGGAAATTTTGGGGGGACAAAATTGTACTGGGTAGGATCCCTTCCGGGGTATCTGGGAACATTCGGGACAAAGCATCTGCTTTGCTATTCTTTGATCCTGGGCGATAGGTTATGTGGAAATTAAACCTCGAGAAGAATAAAGCCCATCGGGCCTGTCGGGGTCTCAGACCTTTGGCCGTGCGGAGGTATTCTAAGTTTTTATGATCGGTAAAAATTAGGATGGGGTGAGCGGCACCTTCCAGGAGATACCTCAATTCTTCAAGAGCGGTTTTAATCGCTAGAAGTTCCCGATCCCCCACATCATAGTTTTTCTCTGGGGAACTCATCTTTCGTGAGAAAAGGATGCAGTAATGCCTTGGAGCCTCGACGTTGGGATAGAATCGCCCCTGTGGCCACCTCTGAGGCGTCAACTTCCAGCATGTAGGGTAAGGCGGGATCTGGATGCTGCAGGATTGGTGCGGTAGTGAAGAGGGTCTTGAGCTGGTCAAAGGCGGACTGCGCTGCTGTGGACCAATGGAACTTGGTATGTTGACGAGTGGTCTGAGTAATGGGTGCTACAATGGTGGAAAAGTTCCTTATGAATGTTCGGTAGAAGTTTGCAAAACCAATAAATCACTGAACACCCTTCTTGTCAGAAGGAGCGGGCCAGTCTTGGATAGACTTCACCTTTTGGGGGTCCATGGTAATTCCACCTGTGGTGATGATGAGTCCCAAGAATTGAATGGATTCCTTTTCAAAATCGCACTTTTCGGCCTTAACAAATAATCCATGTGTTCTAAGGATACATAGTACTTTCTTAACGTGCACTCTGTGAAGTTCCAGAGTGGTCGAAAAAATAAGAATGTCGTCAAGATAATCGACAACAAAGTGATCTAAATGCTCCCGGAAGATGTCGTTAATGAAATGCTGAAAAGTTGCCGGGGCATTGCACAATCCGAATGGCATGACTAAATATTCGAAATGCCCAAATCTCGTTCTGAATGCCGTCTTCCACTCGTCCCCCTCCCGGATACGGACAAGGTTGTAAGCTCCACGTAAGTCAAGTTTGGTGAAGATACGTGAAGTGTGGAATCTTTGGAAGAGTTCAGGGATGAGCGGAAGTGGGTAGCGGTTTTTAAGGGTGATATTATTTAATTCCCTGTAGTCCACACATGGTCTTAAAGTCTTGTCCTTTTTTTCCACGAAGAAGATGCCTGCACCGGCAGGGGATGAAGAGGGACGAATGAATCCTTTTGCCAGGTTCTCATCTATATATTGTCTCAGGGCCTCAAGTTCAGTTTCAGAAAGGGGAAATATCCGGCCAAAGGGAATGGGAGCCCCCGGTAATAACTCGATGGGGCAATCATAGGGGCGGTGTGGAGGTAAGGTATCTGCCTTCTTTTTGTCGAACACATCTTTAAATTCCTGGTAAACTGCTGGTATATTAGGAACTGGGCTGGGTATGGGTTGTACGGTCAAACAACTGGATAAGTCTCTTGATTCGGAGTCCAGACAATGTTGCTGGCAATAGGCGGATGTGAAGGATATCTCTTTCTCGAGCCAATCAATCCGAGGGTTGTGTGCCTGCAGCCATGGAATTCCTAGGATGACGGGAAACATAGGAGAACTCAGGACATCGAACTTAAGGAATTCCCGATGACCTGAATCGGTGATCGTTAGGATGGGTATTGTTTCCCTGGTGACATGGCCAGAGCTAGGTAAGGAGCCATTGGCCAGAAGGACAGTCAATCTCTGTTTCTTGAGATTGAGTGGAAGAGCAAGACTCTTAGCTAGGGTTAAATCCAGAAAACAACTACAGGCCCCGGAGTCAATTATTGCCTGTAGATGAACTCCTTTGCCTGCCACCTTCAACGTGACAGGAAGGGTGATATGGGCTGAAGTCGGCTTCGTTACTTGAAGGTGAAATGGAGTACAGAGGATTGGTTTACTTGGTCTTGTGGGGCAGTTGTTTATGAAATGTCCTGATTCCCCACAATAGAAACAAAGGTGCGCCTGTCGGCGACGAAGTCTCTCTTCAGGGGTTAAGGTGGGACGGAACATGCCATTCAGAACAGAAGTTGCCGCCGGGCAGACCGAAGGTGGAGCCTGGATAGGACAGGGAATCCGAGCACGTTCAGACTGGCGTTCCCGTAGACGCCTGTCAAGCTGGATAGTGAGTTGGATAAGATCCTCAAGTGTTGGGGGGACCTCTAATCTGGCTAGCTCATCCTTGAGGACTTCAGACAACCCTACCCGTTATTGATATTTTAGTGCTGCTTCATTCCAGCCAGAATCTGTAGACCATGTGCGGAATTCCACTGTATAGTCCTCTGCAGGCCGCTCACCCTGGCGAAGGGAGTACAAAGTTGCTTCAGCTGTTGCTGTCCGTAAGGGGTCATCATATAGATGTGCCATAGCTTTGAAGAACTGGTCCAAAGTATTAATGAGAAGGCTGCATTGCTCCAGTAGGCCATGGGCCCACGACTGGGGATCGTCCCTTAATAGTGAAATGGTAAAACCCACTTTGGTCTCTTCAGAAGCAAAAGTCTGAGGTTGCAGGGAGAAGTATAAATAACACGAGTTCTTGAAGGATCTAAATTTTCTTCGAACCCCATGAAAGCGCTCTGGGGCTGGAACTCGTGGTTCTGGAGATGTCGTAATTACAGTAGCAGAAACTTGGCCAGAGGAGAGTGCTGCAGATGTTCCTTCAGCCAGAGGTACCTTTCTTGGAGTTCCTGAATAGCTGGGGTAAGGGCCATGACTTCTTGTAGAATGGCCTCCATTGGGGAGTCACCTCTGTCGGCCTCTGACATGGCTGGATTATACTGTCAGGATCTGGAGGGAGGCCGAGGTGCTGAGAGGGCTCCCCTTGCGGCCGAGTGCAGCACAACCCTGAAGATGACACAGGGATGCAGTGCCCACAGTAGCACAGGTTGCCTGGTAGCAGCAGCAGATGACAGGAGCTGAGTAAACAGGTCTCCAGGGGCAACCGTGCTAGAAAGTCCAAGAGAGGGATAAACGAAAGTCCAATAGCAGGGTCAAGGCCAAGCCGGGGGTCAAACACAGAAGATCAGTCCTGAAGTCGGAGCAACGGGTCCTGAGCTGAAGACCGGAGAATAGGTGTCCAAGCCAAGCCGAGATCGGGTGCAGGGAGCAGACAAGGGACGTCGGGTACAAGCCAGTGGTAAGAGCCAGGAGAACAACAGGAGCAGGTCAAACAAGCCGGGTCGGTACACAGGAGATCAGACAGCAGGAATCACGGACACAGGTACACAGAAGAAGCTGACGATAATCCAGCGATGCAGCACTGTCAGGTGAACGTTTAAATAGGCAAGGTGCCTAGGTCACGTTGTGTGCGTGCCATAGCGTTCGTACGCCTACAACGTGTAACGTTATGCGTTCGTATCACCATCGCGTACGCGCGCTCGATCAGACGTAACATCGGGCGTTCGTTTTGGAAACACATTGCGCCTCCGTGTGCGCTGACGCACGTTAACATGAACGTACCTTGCGAGGTTGCGCATAGGGATGCGCCTATTTCCCTGACAAGGTGTCAGTGCTCTATATCACGGTGCTGGTGCTGGTGATCATCTCTTGCACCCTCTTTTTTGCCTACCCTCACCTTCCCTCGCCTCCATTGTCTCAAGATTCCTGAATTTTCTGAATTTCACATATAAAAAAAGAATGCTTGTAGTTGTCGATCCCAGATTCACCTCATACATGTGTTGTGTCACGGTGCTGGTGTCAGATCACTCTATCACGGTGCAGGTGTCAATGCTCTATATCACGGTGCTGGTGCTGGTGCTGGTGATCATCTCCTGCACCCTCTTCTTTGCCTACCCTGACCTTCCCTCGCCTCCATTGTCTCAAGATTCCTGAATTTTCAGAATTTCACATATAAAAAAGAATGCTTGTAGTTGTCGATCCCAGATTCACCTCATACATGTGTTATGTCACGGTGCTGGTGTCAGATCACTCTATCACGGTGCAGGTGTCAGTGCTCTATATCACGGTGCTGGTGATCATCTTCTGCACCCTCTTCTTTGCCTACCCTGACCTTCCCTCGCCTCCATTGTCTCAAGATTCCTGAATTTTCAGAATTTCACATATAATAAAAGAATGCTTGTAGTTGTCGATCCCAGATTCACCTCATACATGTGTTATGTCATTGGCCATGTGGTGGGACTATGTGTGCACAGCTAGTAATTATTTTGTGGCTGCAAATATGACCTGTAGGTTTGTAAAGTTCACCATCCCTGTGATGTGCTGACTTCCTCCTGGGGCTGCTTATTATGAGGGGCTCCCACCATCCCTGTGCTATGCTAACTTCCTCCTGGGGCTGCTTACGGTGCAGGTGTCAGTGCTGTATAGCACAGTGCTGGTGTCAGTGCTGTATATCACGGTGCTGGTGTCAGTGCTTTATGTCACGCTGCTGATGTCAGTGCTCTCTATCACGGTGCTGGTGTCAGATCACCCTATCACGGTGCAGGTGTCATTGCTGTATGTCACGCTACTGATGTCAGTGCTCTCTATCACGATGCTGGTGTCAGATCACTCTATCACGGTGCTGGTGTCATTGCTGTATGTCACGCTGCTAATGTCAGTGCTCTCTAGAGGTCGACCGGAAAAAAAGGGCTAACTTGCGTTTGAAAGAGCTCTGTGCAAATACCGCGTCACATAAAATATTGCAACAACTGCTATTTTATTTCCTAGGGTCTCTGCTAAAAAAATATATATAATTTTTGGGGCTTCTGAGTGATTTTCTAGCAGAAAATACTGGATTTTTACTTGTAAGCAATAAGTGTCAAAAAAGATTTAGTCTTTAAATGGTTAAACTGAGAACTTCTACACTTGGAGTTCAGCCCATTGAAGAAGAAACATTGTATCACTTTGATCTTTTCTTGGCAGCCTGCCCAGAGAGGAGGAAAGTCCTTTACTGATGTCTTCAGGCAACTTACATTGACTTCTATTACAGAAGTCTTTCGCAAGTCATAATAAGCAAAATGACTAAGTCGTCGTCCGAAATCCGGAATTCGTAAACAAAAGTTCGTATTCCGGACGCACGCCAATTCGTATTTCGGATCCTCCCGAACTTACGAATTTTTGGAAATTCGTACGAATTTGCGATTCGTACGAAACAAATCGCACATGTCTACCACAGACTTGATGTCTGTCCTAGGGGCCAAAAGGCTTTGCAAATTCCAAAAGTTTCTCCAGCATTACCTCCCTCTTTATTTTGTTACCCAGAATAAATGAAGATTTTCATTTCTGAAATACTTGCCCATGTGTTTATATTCAAATAGGACCGTTTGTTTGTAAGTAGACAGGTACATTTCTAAAAGACAATGTCAAATTAACAAGGGACACCAACCTCCTTGAGGTTAATAAAAAATATAGGCAGGTACATTTCTAAAAGACAATGTCAAATTAACAAGGGACACCAACCTCCTTGAGGTTAATAAAAAAATACAAAATAATAATGTTATTGTGGTAACTTGACACACAAAAAAAATGATATATGGAGATCACTAGAAAATAATTTTTCAATAATACAAAAAAAGAATGCGCTGCATCAAAAGATCACAGAATTTGCTGCATGAGGAATGTGCTAGCTCCATTATGAATGCTAGTTTTACCACACCAAGCGCTTCCCTCTCGTACTTGCTTCAGAGCATGCATCGTTTTTGGTCCGTTGGAACAGCATACAGACGAGCGGTTTTCCCGATAGGAATTGGTTCCATCAGAAATATTTAGAACATGTTCTATTTCTAGGTCCGTCAGAATTTTCGACGTAAAAAGTATGATGGGGCATATACAGGATCGGAATATACAATGAAAAGCTCCCGTCTGACTTTTTCTGTCAGACATTCCGTTCGTGTGTACGCGGCATTACTTTTTTTTTATGAACAGCGGGATCAGTCAGCGCATGAGAACCGGGGTCTGCAGCCTCTTTGTGTGCTGGGGACTAAAGCCTTGTACGGCCATGCTCCATTTCCTTCCCCTCTCAGTGTCTCTGCTCGTTCCTGGCATCAGACAGCGGGGGGCTTAGGTGAAGGCTCGTCCAGCGTGAGCATTGTTACGTGTCAGGGCTCCTCCCCATTCCCCAATCCAAAATGTCTTGAGACATAGAATAATTTGAACTAAACTTTTCAATCAGACAGCTTCCTCTAGCTGTCTGACCGCTGAGCTATTCTTGAATTTTTAAGTTCCTCATATAGTTTCACAATGACTATAAGCTAACTGTAAAAATTTCTATATCACTCGTTTAAACTGAATTATTAGAAAAGCACTCTATCTATAACAGAGGTCTCAAACTTGTGGCCCTCCAGCTGTTGAAAAACTACAAGTCCTATGAGGCATTGCAAGGCTGACAGTTAAGAGCAAGACTCCCAAAGGCAATGGCATGATGGGACTTGTAGTTTCGCAACATCTGGAGGGCCACCAGTTTGAGACCCCTGATCTATAAGCATAAAATATTTTCCTGATGCCTCCATGGCAGCATACCAATCCGATCAACCCACAGGACCACCTAACTCTATAAAAAAAAGAGTTACTCCCCCCCTCAGGTATTCTTTTTCCTGTCCTCATCCCTGCAGGATCACAGTCCAGCCTTACCTCACCGGCATATGGTGAGACCATTGCAGGTTCATGCTCTCCTGCAGTATGGAGTCTCATTACTCGGGTTGCTAAATGCACCAGATAAGTATGGGAGCCATTTTTCTGTGGATCTTTTTGGGGCAGAGAGATCCAGGAGCATGTGTTCTCCTCATTCTCCTGGCTGCCTATCACAGAATTCCTCCGGCGGGGGAGCCTTTAGCACAAGATTCCCGTTTCTAATCAGCCAGGCCAATATGCTGCTTTTTTCCTCCTCATGGCTGGCTTCCTGGGATGGCCAGCAGCCATCACAGTGCTCTTCCTGCTTCCCCCAGGGGGGCTGGGTTACAGCGGAAGGCTTGGAGCATGCCCAGTAGCCTGCTGAAGCCAGGCAGGAGCCATCTTGGCACCCCCAAGCTGAAATCTCCTATTTAAACAGCCTGAAGTATCATTTTAGCCAGGCTGTCAGTGTGAAGGTATCTCTGAGTATCTTATCCACCTTCTCGCTCTAGATGTACCCTGGCCAAGGTAGAGTCCTGATGTGTGTGTATGTAGGTATGTATGTATGTGTATATGCATGTATACAGAGGCGGCTCTTTAATTAGGCAAATTAGGCGATTGCCTTAGGCCTCGCCCACAGAAAGGGCCTCGCCGTTGCGCAATTGCCTAATTTGCCTTTCAGGTGTTGTGCTGTTGTTGTGTACAATGTGGGGCACTGGGACTCGCAAGTGGTGGGGTGAGTGGGCGGCGGGCACGCTGCACACAGCTGCGGTGTAGAGTGAGCTGATCCACCGCCGCGCTCCGCGGTGGTGGACGAGTAGGGGGGATAAAACTAATGTGCACAGTCGCTCGACATCATGGTGGTGGATGGTGTGGGCATGGTCATGCTGCCTGCGTCCAATAGCAGGCTCGACTGCTGCAGCGCCGTCCTTCGAGTCCTAGCCCTTCCCCTAAAGTCGGCGACGGCGGCCCCAGTGCATGGCGGGAATTGTAGTTCTCCCACAGAGCACAGGCACACAGACTTCAACATGGCCGTCTGGTGCCTGTGCTCTGCAGAGACTACAACTCCCAGAGTGCACTGCAGGGCAGAGAGAGAACATTGTGTGTTGCTTCTCTGAGTCCTGCTACCAAAGTCACCAAGGCGAGGAGCAGGAGCAGGTAGTGTCTATAACTGTAATATATATATAATTTATATATATATATATATATATATATATATATATATATATATATATATATATATATATATATATATATATATATATATTTATATAAATATATATATATATAAATATATATATATTTATTTATTTATTTATTATGTAAATTGTACTTGCTTCAATGTAATGTCAAGTTAGAATATAGCATTTACTTAGCCAAAAGCACGATATTATATATATATATATATGCACTATTATATATATATATATATATATATATATATATTATATAAAGCACTACTATTATTTATTTATATATATATATATATATATATATATATATATATAATATGTAAATTGTACTTGCTCCAATGTAATGTCAGAATTTGTTAGAATACAGCATTGACTTGTCGAAAGCACAATATTTTATATATATATATATTTATTACTACAACAATGCACCCCCAAGTCAAAGACCATATTATCTCTGCATGGGCTTTAAAGAGGGATTCCACCTACAAAAAAATATTAAAAGCCAGCAGCTATAAATACTACAGCTGCTGACTTTTAATAAATGGACACTCACCTGTCCCGGGTTCCAGCGATCCCGGCAGCCGAGGCCGATCGATCGCTCGGCTCTCGTCTGCTGCTGCCGCCACCATTCTAGGTGAGGGAATCAGGAAGTGAAGCGAATCAGCTTCACTTCCCAGTTCCCTACTGCGCATGCGCGAGTCGCGCAGCGCAATAGGAATTCTACGCGCTGTCTCTGAGACCCGTGTGTGTCCCAGCAGACAGCGCGCAGGGACAGGAAATGGCGTAGACTCCCACGGGAGTCTATGCCCCGAAGTGGGTGTAAATACCTGTCTTTGACAGGTATCTCCACCCCCCTCCCCCCTGAAAGGTGCCAATTGTGACACCGGAGGGGGGGAGGGTTCCGATCAGCGGAGGTTCCACTTTAGGGTGGAACCCGGCTTTAAGTCATATTATGAATTCTTGGAGGGGCTTCTTCATTCATGGCAAAGTGCTTCTTTTCTCAAATTAATAATAGTTCATGTATAATTGTACAGTTTTATTTTCCCACATTGTAAAAATAACTTGTCATCTGCTTTACTGAGGTTTTGGTTTGCCTGGATCAATAGGATTAAAATAGTTCCACCATACTGAAGGTTGGTTCTCTTATTCTCTTTGGACTTTAGTAGCTTTTGATGGCACAGTGGCTTTGTTTGATGGGCACAGTGGCTTTGTTTGATGGGCACAGTGGCAGCAATTGATGGGCACAGTGGCAGCAATTGATGGGCACAGTGGCAGCAATTGATGGGCACAGTGGCTGCGTTTGATGGGCACAGTGGCTGCGTTTGATGGGCACAGTGGCTGCGTTTGATGGGCACAGTGGCTGCGTTTGATGGGCACAGTGGCTGCGTTTGATGGCACAGTGGCTGCGTTTGATGGGCACAGTGGCTGCGTTTGATGGGCACAGTGGCTGCGTTTGATGGCACCGTGGCAACAATTGATGGCACAGTTTGCTTGCACCCCCCCCCAAAATTTTGAGCACCAGCCACCACTTGTTGAATGACAGGCTGAGGGCATGTACATTTCAGTTGAATGCCATTTAATGAGACAGGATGTCGTTCAAACTGGAGGGCTTATTTTATTTTTTATTTCAATTATTTATCTTGCTGCTTATCTTGCTCATTCTGCTTTCAAAATTAACGCCAGGCAAACATCTATTCACACACATATGTGAAATGTTTACTCTACCAAAAGATTTATAATTCTGTGCAGATATTTTTGTCATTCATATTCCTCTGCCAGACAGTACACCCAGAATGGTTTACCAGTACCACCTTCTCTATTACAGTTAAGTAATACAGCAGTGTTACCCTCTCCATAAACCTGCTGACGATGAAGAAGCATTAGACTGTTAAGTTATCAATTATGCTCATTCTGTTGTTATCATGGCTGCACAGTCTCTGACCGTCTCCTGTATCATTGTCCACACAATCTCTGACCATTTCCTGTATCATTGTCTACACAGTCTTTGACCATCTCCTGTATCATGGCCAGACAGTCTGACCATCCCCTGTATCATTGTCCGCACAGTCTCTGACCGTCTCCTGGAGCATTGTCTGCACAGTCTCTGACTGTCTCCTGTATCATTAGAATAATTGGTTAGAGAAATTTATAGAAACTGTAAATTCATAGTTCATAGGATTTAAGTTAATATATGCACATTTATACAGTTCATTTTTATCGTTTTTATAATATTTTTCCCATTATGGGCGTGAATGGGGCCTCATGTCTAAGTTTTGCCTAAGGCCTCACAAAGTCTAGAGCCGCCTCTGCATGTATATATATATGTGTGTGTGTGTGTGTGTGTGTGTGTGTGTGTGTGTGTGTGTGTGTGTGTGTGTGTGTGTGTGTGTGTGTGTGTGTGTGTGTATGTATATATGTGCGCATGCATATATTTATTTTGTATTATTATTTTATCTTCCCATTCCTAGCTGCCCCTGAAATCATTATGCCGCATAATAAAAAAAGATCCTCAACATCCCACTAGGTAAGGGCTGCAACATTTAGGTAAGTCTAAAAAAAAAGAGCTTTCTCGGGGGAATTTGGAAATATCTCGTTGTTCTTTTATTTCCATAGCCCGCACTGAGAATCATCTTGCAGATCTTCCCACAGAGATTCTGCCGATAGGTCAAGAGGAAACAGAAGCTCTGGACATTCGCACTCATCTTCTGCGCATGCTTCCTGCAGCAGTCGGAGATCACCCCAACATGTCTCAAGCAGGCATAATTCCCAGGGCAGGTCGGCACATCCAGGGAAGAAGGCCTGCTGGGTCTGTGGGAAGCAAGCTCTCCTGGATAAATTGGCATGCAGTCAGTGCCTCTTGAAAGCCACAGCGGATAAGCAGGGATCCATGGATTCAATTAAAGATCCATCCGGGAATTAGCCCTGTCTCAAGATCAATTATTTCCGCCTGTGAAAGAAAGAGCGGGGGAGGGGCCCTCTCCCCAACCCAGTTCAGAGGCTAACTCAGAGGACAAATCAGGTACAGCTGAGGAAAGTTCCTCAGCATTTGATTTTGCCTTAGTGAATCCATTTATTATCGCAGTTAAGGATGCGATTCAGTGGGAAGAAAACCCGGAGCCTCCATCCAAAACTAAAAAATACTTTCTCACCTTCAGGACTATGCTTTACTATCACAGCCAGAAGAGCATTATTGCTAAAGCCATGGTTGGAGGACCCATCTTCAAAGCAGTCATGGTGTTGCATCCCATACGATGGTAAGGCCCTGTTTGGTGAAAAGATGGATACAGCCATTACCCGAGTCACAGGCGGCAAAAGTGGCCTTATCCCTCAGGATAGGAATAGGAAAAGAAGGTTCACTTCGCGACCAGCCACCCAGCAAAGATCTAGGGAGGCTAGATCATACCGCCCGGTAAGGAATACAAAAGAGGTTGGAAGGGCTCACAAGCCACTTTCCTTAAGTTGGGAAAGCCTAATCCCTTGTACACACGGTCGGAGAATCTGTCAGAATGAGTCTTATCGGACCGTGTCGTCAGATAATCCGACTGTGTGTGGTATGCATCGGACTGATTCTGTCCGAATCTCCGTCGGACCCAATTTTCCAACATGTTGGAAATGTTTCCAGACCAACTGGGCCGGTCGGACCTAATCCGATCATGTGCAGAGCATTTTGATCGGACCAAGTGCCACGCATGCTCAGATCAAATTCCTACATCAAAGCTATTGGCTACTAGCCTGAATGTAGTCCCATCGTAACGAAATTACGTCATCACGTTCTGAAAGATCGGATTTTTCGCCAACTTGGCCCGACCGTGTGTATGCAACAGTTTCAGACACAATCCGTCGGACTAAATCCGACGGACAAAATCTGACGGATTTGGTTGGCAAAATCTCCGACCGTGTGTACGTGGGCTCAGGCTTCAGCTTCAATGGTTGAGAGCCAGAAGTCTTTTTGACTCCTTACCCATCCAAACTGGTCCAGTAGGAGCAAGACTCAGGTCTTTTGCCCAGGTTTGGGTGGAAAGTTGCACGGATCCATGGGCAGTCTCCACGGTCTGGCAAGGACATTTCTGGAGATTCAAAAGCCGTCCTCCACCTTTTTCATTCCAACCCACCAAGATTCCGACCTCCGGAGCAAAGAGACAAGTTCTCTTTCAATATATCCAATTGCTCCTTCACCAACAAGTGGTTCAGCCAGTTCCCGACTCTGAAGTTCACTCAGGGTTCTATTCCCCAATCTTTTCAGTTCCCAAGAAATCAGGTTCTGGACCTAAAGAGACTAAACTGTTACATACGGGTAGAGCATATCAAAATGGAATCCCTGAATACAGTAATTCTGTCGGTACAGCCAGGGGATTGGATGGTCTCTATAGATCTTCAGGATGCGTACCTCCACATCCCCATCCACCATCATTTTCAGGCTTTTCTCCATTTCAAAGTGGGCAATCTGCGCCTCCAGTTCCAATGTCTCCCATTTGGGATCTCATCAGCTCCCAGGACTTTCACCAAAGTTTTAGTGGCCACCCTAGCTCCCCTCCGGGAAAAAGGGGTCAGGATCCTGCACTACCTGGATGACATACTAATCCTGTCTCAACACAGAGAAACTCTGGAGGTGCAGGTGCAGCTAGTCCTGAACACTTTGACTAGATTCGGGTGGCTTATCAACTATGCAAAGAGTCAATTGACACCTACCCAGAAAATGCACATACCTGGGAGCTTTATTCCACACCCCAGAGAAAGCCGTGTCACTCCCACCAGAAAAGATCCCGATATTGACCCAGAAGGTGAAGCAGGCCTTAGGGAGCCGCTCCATGTCAGCATCAGGTTGTCTGAGCATCCTAGGGTCCCTGTCATCCTGTATACCAATGGTGAATTGGGCCAGGTGGCATCTGCGAGACTTCCAGTTGGGCTTTCTGGTGCAATGGAGAAGGAAGCTCCTGAGGCGATTAATAGTCATCACCTTGTCAATGAAGTCCAGCCTCTGGTGGTGGACAAGACCACCCAACCTTCTGGCTGACCATTCCCTGGGACCCATCTCATGGTCAGTCCTTACCTCGGATGCAAGCCAGCTAGGATGGGGGGCACACTTCCAAAACCAGCTAGTGCAAGGGAGGTGGCGATTCAATGCAGAAGGGATGATTTCCAACATCCTAGAGCTAAGGGCAGCATGGATGGCAATCTTGCATCTGGCTCGGGGGTAAGGCCATATTGCTCCAGATGGACAACAGGTCTTTTAACAACAACATCGAGTGGTCACTGAATCCACAAGTTTTCCGCTGGATATGCCAACAGTGGGGTACTCCCCAGATAGGTTATTTTGCCTCCCTGCTCAATGCCAAAACTCCTCTGTTTTTTTCGAGGTTCCCATCTCCGAGGTCAGCCGGATGGATGCCCTAATCTAGCCCTGGAATTTCCAGAAGGGGTATGCATTTATTCCGGTTCCCCTGATACTGAGGTTCCTACAGCGGCTGACATCGGAGAAGGTCACTATCCTGGCGGTCATACCATACTGGCCGAGGAGACCATGGTTTCCGCTTCTAATCAAGATGGCTTAGTGCAATCCACTTCCGCTTCCCCACTCGGACAACCTCCTATCGCAAAGCGACTTCTTCCACCCGCACCTGGAGATCCTGGATTTGAGGGCCTGTAAATTGAGCGGAAGAGACTGGGCAGCCTAGGGTGCTCACATGAAGTTATACAAACTTTGTTGCAAGCAAGGAAGTCATCTACCAATGCCACCTACTGCAGGGTATGGGAAAAAAAATCACCCAGCTGTCAGAATCCAGCCATTTCAATCCGCTGGATCCCAGAGTTCATAATGTTCTACTCTTCTTGCAGTCGGCCTGGACTTAGGCTTAGGTCTTAACATGCTGAAAGTTCAGGTTTCGGCCTTATCAGCCTTAACAGACACATGCTGGGCACTGGAGCCCCTCGTAGGCCGCTTCCTAAAAGCGGTACTAAGGTTGTGTCCTCCTAGGAAAACTCTTTACCCCAAGTGGGATCTGACAGTTGTCCTCAACGTCTTAGCCAGTCCACCCTTTGCACCCACTGAAGAGTGTACATTGGAAGATATTACCTGGAAAACAAAATTTCT
Organism: Lithobates pipiens; assembly: GCF_037356315.1. NCBI lineage: Eukaryota > Metazoa > Chordata > Amphibia > Anura > Ranidae > Lithobates > Lithobates pipiens. The sequence goes on from NW_027507791.1 coordinate 139,516,719, forward strand.
GATCGCCATGATCTGTTTATTATTCCCAAGGGTGCAAGGAAAGGAATGGCGGCCTCCAAGACGACCTTAGCCAGTTGGATCGTAAAACTAATTCAGAGGGCATGTCGGGCTAGTGGGCTCCCAGTCCCAGTTGCGGTGAATGCTCATTCGACGCAGGGAATGGCCTCTTCCTGGGCAGCCTTAGCACGGGTCTCCCCTGAGACAATTTGCAGAGCGGCTAGTTGGTCATCCTTCAACACCTTCATGTAGCACTATAGCCTAGATCCGGCAGTCCTCACCTCCCAAGATTTTGGGAAAAAAACCTTAGAAATATCAGCTCTGTAAAATCATTAAAAATCCTTATTGCAGTACCCTCCCTGTAAGCGAGTTATTTACCATTGGTATGCTGCCATGGAGGCACCAGGAAAACGGAAAATGTAATACTCGCCTTTCCGTAATTTTCCTTTCCTGGTGCCTACCCATGACAGCATACACCCTCCCTTCAATAATCCGTAATGTTCTGAAGGCTAGTTACAAAAAATACCTGAGGGGGGGGCAACTCTTTTTTTTTATAGAGTTACGTGGTCCTGTGGGTTGATCGAGGGTGGAGCCATCAACCATTGGTATGCTGCCATGGGTAGGCACCAGGAAAGGAAAATTACGCAAAGGTGAGTATTCAATTTTCCCTTATCCATAATTATTTTAAACATATATCCTTTCAATAAACCCTACCTATACTTAATCCCAGATCAGCAGCTCTGTGCGCATCATGAAGTGACGACATTGAAACTTGTCATCGCTGAAGGGAAAGTGATACCCTTTGTTACCCTTAGGCAGGAATATCCCTTACTAGATCGATGGGCTTTCGTTATTGGCAATTGAAACATGCACTTAGGGCGCAGTTTCCTGAACCTACCCCCTCGGCGACCGCCACGATCAGATTCGATCCAGAACCGATCAATCCCCAGGCCCAGGCCAATGATATCTGGCCTGGACCTGGTGATAGCTCCTGGCGAATGAGATCCTTCCCCTGGATGTGTAAGTGTAAACACTGCAGGGAAAGTGATGTCATCTCTCCTTGTAGGAGTCTTTTCGTTCCAGAGAGAGGAGAGATAACAACACTACACTGACATCAGTACACATAGACACATATTTCACCCCCTGATCACACCCCCCCCCCCAGTTAACCCCTTCACCCCCTGTCACTGTGTCATAGGTGTGCGAGTGGTCTGCGAGTGCACGTAGGTGTGCGAGTGGTCTGCGAGGGCACGTAGGTCTGCTAGTGGTCTGCGAGCGCACATAGGTCTGCAAGCAGTCTGCAAGTGCATGTAGGTCTGCGAGTGCACGTAGGCCTGAGAGCTGTCTGGGAGTGCACGTAGGTCTGCGAGTGCACGTAGGCATGTGAGTGGTCTGCGAGTGCACATAGGTCTGTGAGCGGCCTGCAAGTGCACGTAGGTCTGCTAGTACCTGTGTATTGTGTTGTTGAGTACCTGTGTATTATCTTGAGTATTAGTGTCAGGAAGCTAGTTGTTAGGTAATTTGGACAGGGTATAATCCCCAATCCTCATTAAATTTAATAGGTACTATGCCCGGCGGGTGTGGAGAGGCAACTTGTTGTACATCTTGCGGCATGTATGCTTTCCTTGATCATCCGGTCGGGGTTGAATACTGCTGTGCAAAATGTAAGCGCATTGTTTCCCTGGAAGCCCAGGTTCTGAATCTGGGGAAGCAACTGTCAGCACTGAGAAGTACCTCCATACTAAAGGAAAGCCAGGAGCGAACACGGCAGGGGCCAGCACAGAGGCAGGTGGAGACAAAGAGGTGCAGGCACTAGCAAAGAGTAGAAGGGTGACAGTCAGGAAGGGTAGAGGGGGGAGTGCCAGGGAGGCCAATCCAGGGCTGGAGCATCCCAATAAGTACGCTCCATTGAGTGACATTGGTGGTCACAGTCAGGGACGAGCACTGCTGGAGCTGAGGCACTCTCCTAGCTGCCAAGGGAAGAACTCCTCCAGTGAGAGTGGGGGGAAGTGAAGGGAAAGGAAAGACAGATTCTGGTGGTAGGGGACTCAATTCTTAGAAGGATATAGAGGCCAATCTGTAACAAAGACCTGAAGCATCCAATTGTATGTTGCCTTCCTAGCGCTTGGGTTCAGCACATCACGGATCTGGTGGACAGATTATTAGGAGGGGCTGGGGAAGACCCAGCTGTCATGGTGCACGTTGGCACCAATGACAAAGTCAGAGGTAGATGGAATGTCCTAAAAAAAGATTTTAGGGACTTAGGAGCTAAATTGAGGAAAAGGACCTCCAAGGTAGTATTCTCAGGAATACCTCCGGTACATCGAGCCACACCAGAAAGGCAGAGGAAGATTAGGGAAGTAAACAAGTGGCTGAAGAGCTGGTGTAGTAAGCAGGGGTTTGGGTTCCTGGAGGACTGGGCCGAATTCTCAGTCGATAACCGGTACTATAATAGGGACAGACTGCACCTATATGAGAAGGGTGCAGATCAGCTGGGAATGAAGATGGCCAAAAAGTTAGAGGGGTTTTTAAACTAGGCGATAGGGGGGAGGGTGCAGAGGTAGGGATAGTAAGTGCGGAACATATTCCAGAGGGTAGTATTGGGGGCATTAGTGGTAGGTTGACCAAAGCACATAAACCCAAGGTAAGTATGGTAACAAGTCCTAGTTGCAATTTTGGAATCCCCAATAAGAGGATAATATGCCACCGGTCTACACTACATGGCATGGAGTCTGGCAGACAAGATGGGTGAACTAAAGATACTATTGTACGAGGAGGATTTGGATTTTGTGGGAATTTCAGAGACCTGGTTCAACAGCTCTCATGATTGGCTGGCAAACATTCAAGGGTATACACTTTATTGCAAGGATAGAGAGGGTAAAAAGGGGGGAGGGGTATGCCTATATATCAAGAATAATGTACAAGTGAATGTAAGAGATGACATCACTAAGGGTGCTAGGGAGGAGGTGGAATCCTTATGGGTAGAGCTCCAAAGGTATGAAGCTAAGGGGAAAATAATACTGGGAGTATGTTATAGGTCCCCTAACCTGAGGGACGAAGGGGAGACTGATCTGCTATCACAATTAGTATCACAAGTGTTATCATAATGGGGGATTTTAATTATCCAGACATAGACTGGGCAGAGGGAATCGCGCATTCATCCAGGGCTCGCCAGTTCCTAAATGTGTTACAGGACAATTTTATGGGTCAGATGGTAGATGCACCAACTAGAAATAAAGCATTACTGGATCTACTGATTAACAATACAGACCTGATCACGAATGTGGAAATACGGGGCAATTTAGGAAACAGCTACCACAGGTCAATTGGCTTCTGTATAAATCACACAAATAGGAGACATAAGGGGAATACAAAGACACTGAATTTCAAAAGAGCCAACTTACCTAAACTACAAACCTTACTAGAAGGCATAAATTGGGATTAAATAATAGGAACAAATAACGCGGGAGATGGGTTTGCATTCCATTAGGTAATAAATTTAAAAGAGCGAACAAAAGTCATGGATGGCTTAACTCCAATGTAAACAGAAAAAAAGGGGAAAAACTGCGCTACGGAATGTTCAAAGATAAAAAGTGGTCGGAAGCTGCAATTCTAATGTGTACCAAAAATACACAAATAAACATAAGAAAAAAAGGGGAACTGCGCTTAACCTCAAAATCCCAAAATGAACAGGATGTGTGTATATGTGAAAACAAAATAGAAACCCTAAATATTGTGCCTATGAAATCACCTCCAAGTATGGCACATGTATATATATGTGCATCCGTGAACAACTTTACTCCCCTCAAGTGAAATACAGTAACATAGTATTAATGTGACAAAAAAGAAAGAAAAAAACACTATATAGTGAAAAAAAACAATAAAAAAGACCTATAAAACAAAAAACATAAAAGAAAAATTTTAAAATAATCCAAAAAATGAAATATGTACCTAATATTATAGATACACAATAATAAAGCAATAATTTGAACACCAAGAATTTAAACAATATTAACACTGAATAACGTCCATGTGATCATATATCCTGTTATTAAAGTGAAATGTCCAAATAATTAATCCAACACCAGTGAGAAATCTTCATAAAGATAGCTTGATTAAGACACACTATTCTTTTCTCTCCAGAAACAATGTGCGCTTTCCCGTCACCAAATATATAGATTGAACGCAACAAAAAATGTAAGGGTGCAATAAGGACAGCTAAGATAGAACATGAAAGACACATAGCGAAGGAGAGCAAAAAAAATCCCCAAAAATTCTTTAAGTATGTAAACAGTAAAAAAGGGAGGACAGACCATATTGGCCCAATAAAGAATGCGGAAGGACATCTGGTTACAAAGGATGGGGAGATGGCGAAGGTATTGAATTTATTCTTCTCTTCAGTCTTCACGAGGGAATAGGGGGGCTTCAGTAACCAAAACTGCAGTGTTTATCCTCAAGACACATCACAGGAAGCACCTCCATGGTTAACAGAGGACAGAATTAAAATTAGACTTGGGAAACGTAACATTAATAAATCACTGGGACCAGATGGCTTGCACCCGAGGGTACTTAGGGAACTCAGTCAAGTAATTGCCAGACCATTGTTCCTAATTTTTACTGACAGTCTACTGACTGGAATGGTACCAGCCGATTGGAAAAAAGCCAATGTAGCACCAATATTTAAAAAGGGCCCAAAATACATCCCTGGGAATTACAGACCAGTTAGCCTAACATCAATAGTATGTAAACTCTTGGAGGGGATGATAAGGGACTATGTACAAGATTTTAGTAATGAGAATGGTATTATTAGCAGTAATCAGCATGGATTGATGAAGAATCGTTCTTGCCAAACCAATCTACTAACTTTCTATGAGGAGGTGAGTTGCCAGCTAGATAAAGGAAGGTCCATAGACGTGGTGTATCTAGATTTTGCAAAAGTATTTGACACAGTTCCCCATAAACGTTTACTGTACAAAATAAGGTTCCTTGGCATGGACTATAAGGTGAGTATATGGATTGACTGGCTACAAGGGTGAGTTCAGAGGGTGGTGATAAATGGGGATTACTCGGAATGGTCAGGGGTGGGTAGTGGGGTCCCCCAGGGTTCTGTGCTGGGACCAATACTATTTAATTTGTTCATAAATGACCTGGAGGATGGGGTAAACAGTTCAATCTCTGTATTTGCAGACAATACTAATCTAAGCAAGGCAATAACTTCTCCGCAGGATGTGGAAACCTTGCAAAAAGATCTGAACAAATTAATGGGGTGGGCAACTACATGGCAAATGAAGTTCAATGTAGAAAAATGTAAAATAATGCATTTGGGTGGCAAAAATAGGAATGCAATCTGTACACTGGGGGCAGAACATCTGGGGCAGCGAATCTCATCTAGGGTTCCTCCAGAGGTTGCTAGGGGTTCCTTCAGCATTGGGCCATTTCTGCCTCTCCAAGAAGTTCCCACCGACACCATTGATCTTTTTAGCTATCTGTAAGCAAATAATTCTTCCCAATGACCACAAGTGTAATGACCATTCTTCCCACTGACGATCACACTAATGTATCATGAGTTGTAGATTTCTAATTTTTAGCAGGGGTTCCCAGAGACTGGAGAACTATTTCAAGGGTTCCTCTGTGTTAAAAAGGTTGAGAAAGGCTGCTCTGGGGGAATATAGTAGATGATAGGCTCAGCAATGGTATGCAATGCCAATCTGCTGCTAACAAAGCAAACAGAATATTGGCATACATTAAAAAGGGATCAAATCCAGAGATAAAATGATAATTCTCCCGCTCTACAAGACTCTGGTCCGGCCGCACCTGGAATATGCTGTCCAGTTCTGGGCACCAGTCCTCAGGAACGATGTAGTGGAAGGAAATGGAGCGAGTGCAAAGAAGGGCAACAAAGCTGATAAAGGGTCTGGAGGATATTAGTTATGAGGAAAGGTTGCGAGCACTGAACTTATTCTCTCTGGAGAATAGACGCTTGAGAGGGGATATGATTTCAATATACAAATACCATACTGGTGACCCCACAATAGGGATAAAACTTTTTTGCAAAAGGGAGTTTAACAAGACTTGTGGCCACTCATTAAAATTAGAAGAAAAGAGGTTTAACCTTAAACTACATAGAGGGTTCTTTACTGTAAGAGCGGCAAGGATGTGGAATTCCCTTCCACAGGCGGTGGTCTCAGCGAGGGGCATTGATAGTTTCAAGAAACTATTAGATAAGCACCTGAACGACTAAAACATACAGAGATATACAATGTAATACTGACATATAATCATACACATAGGTTGGACTTGATGGACTTGTGTCTTTTTTTCAACCTCACCTACTATGTAACTATGTAACTATGTAATCAGTCTTAGGGTACTTAGTGTAGGCCCAGATAGGTCTAGGGACCCTCCCTAATAAAAGTTTAGCCCCTTGATCATCCCCTGTCACCAGTGATCACTGTATATGTGTCATGCATGACGCTGGTTAGCTAGATATTTTTTATAGCGTCAGGGCACCCACCGTATATTACCCAATAAAGGTTTAACCCCCTGATCACCCGACAGGTTTTAGCATCAGTCAGGGTCTGCGTCACCCAGGCAGCATCAAATTAGTGCCAGTAGCGCTAACACCTACACAGGCACCATACACCTCCCTTAGTAGTATAGTGTCTGAACCGATCAATATCTGATCTGATCAGAACTATATTAGCATCCCCAGCAGGTTAGGGTTCCCAAAAAATACAGCGTTAGCTGGATCAGCCCAGATAACTGCTAGCACCTGCGTTTAGCCCCTCTGCCCAGCCCATTCCACCCAAGTGCAGTATCAATCAATCACTGTCACTTACAAAAACACAACACTCATAACTGCAGTGTTTGCAGAGTCCGTTTTTTTGGTAGCATTTGAATTAGTCGCTGACAGTCAGGCGCTTTTTTTCCTGTGAGTCGCACTAGTGTACCAGTAAATTTAGAGACCAAAATGTCAAATTAGAGGTACACTAGTGAAGAGGCCTACACGTTTCTGAGCATGACAGATAGGGAAGAGGAAGTCACTCATCTGTCAGATTCAGGCTCAGAATACGAACCAGTAGACAGCAGCAGCACCAGCTGTGACGACAGAGTTGTGGTCTCTGCCAAGGTCAGGCGTACCAGACCCCGGTCTTCTGCTGTCATTGAGGTGCAAGAACCGCAGGGCTCTCGTATAAAGCAGAGAGCCAGTACTAGTGCCGCTCATCCTTCTGGTGAACTGGCAAGCACCTGCGGCCTAGTACATCCTGGTCATACATCCAGCACTGCAGTATCACGTGGTGACGTGGCGAGTCCCATAAGTGCAGTTCAAGCTGATGAGGTGGCTAGCAGGAGTAGAGTCCAGAAGCCACCAAGAAGACAAAGACAGGCCAGTTGAGCCCATAATGCCCTTCCTGCTGCATTTGCCAATCCTAATTGGCAGCCCACTACTTCTGCAGCACCTGTACTTCCCCCATTCACTGGCCAACCCGAAATTCAAGTGGAAACCGCTGATTTTACGTCACTTGATTTTTATTCAATGTTTTTCACTGAAGATCACTATAGATCTATTGTGGACCAAAGCAATTTATATGCTGATCAATTAATCGCCGCTAATCCCCAGCTGACCCTTGCCAGATATTGGAAACCTATTATGGTTTCCGAATTTAAGACCTTCTTGGGACTATCCCTCCTCATGGGCATAACTAAAAAGAGTGAGTTGCGGTCATATTGGGGCCCATATTAGTGGCCTGTGTTCTCTGCCTCCATGACCAGGACACGATACGAGCAGATCTTGCGGTTCAGGCACTTCAATGATAATGAACTCTGTCGTCCTCGGGGTGACCCTGGATTTGATCAGCTCTACAAAATTCGGCCCCTCATAAACCATTTCAACCGTTGATGAGTCCCTGATTACGTTTTCTGGCCGATTGTCATTCAAACAATCTCTTCCCAGCAAGTGTGCCAGATATGGGTCAAGATGTATAAGCTCTGTGACAGGGTCACAGGCTATACGTATATTTTTATGGTTTACAAGGGAAGAGATAGTTATGTAGAGCTGGAGAGCACTGGTAAGATTGTATGGGACTTGGTGTCACCCTTATTCAGAAAGGGGTATCACTTATATGCAGACAATTATTATACGAGCATGCCACTTTTTAGTCACTTGTTTGATCACGGAATTGGTGCATGTGGCACCGTGCGATCTAAGCGACTGGTGTTGTGGAGAAACCCCCCTGTGTCCACGAGTATAACCTTAATATGGGAGGGATGGGCCTCAACGACCAGTTGTAAGCACTGTATCTAATTGCCTGTAAGGCCAGACGCTGGTACAAAAAAGTGTCTGTATACTTATTTCAATTGGCTCTGCTGAATGCTTATGTGCTATACACAGCTTCAGGACGAACTGGATCCTTTCTTAAATTCTAGGAAGAGATCATCACAGCCCGTCTGTTTCCAGGTGGTGCTATGGCCCAACTTCCCAATCCAAATGCAGTGAGCCGGCTGCATGAGAGGCCTTTTCCGCATGTCCTCTCTGGTACCCCGACCCAACGAGCCCCCAAAGAAGTCTGTGTCTGTAGAAAGCGCGGATATAGGCGTGCACCCATTTTTATTGTCCCTCCTGTCCTGACCAACCTGGTTTTTGCATTGGTGACTGTTTTGAATGCTGCCACACACTAGTGGAGTATTAGCGTAGGGTACAGCCAGGGCAGGACTTAACATTCGGCTTGACTGGGCTCAAGCCCATGGGCCCCCCTCAATAGGGGGCCCCGCCAAGATACATAGCCAAGTGTACTCGGCTCGGCTCCGCTCACAGTTCCGCCCTATGATGGACAAACACAGGGACTGGGCGTGACTGTGAGCCGAGCCGAGTACTCTCGGCTACACTCAGGACTGCGAGAGGACCCGAGAGCCGCCGAGATACACAGGACTGTGCGGCGCCATTTTTAAACTTCAAGACTGCAATGACAAGGCTGCAAATGACACTGTGGCAAGGCTGCAAATTACAAAGCTACACTGACAAGGCTGCAAATGACACTGACAAGGCCACAATGACACTGGACAAGGCTGCAGATGGGTGGACACGGCTGCAGATGGACACTGATAAGGCTGCATTGATGGGCATTTAAAGTGGAAGTAAACCCATCGATTTAAACAGTTAAAAAAAAAGGCATGCCGGGAATGCTAACTGCACATTGGCTGTGCTCTCAGCCAAACTATCAAACCATCCAATGGCTGGTGTCATAACAAATCACATGTGCAGCACCATAGCAGTTGAATATTAAACAGAGGCAAAGATGGCAGCTTCCTTGGCTGAAAACGATAGGGGAGTTTACTTCCACTTTACTTTTTTTCCCTTAAACTTCCCTCCTAAAAGTTTTTTTCCTTAAAATTCCCTCCTAAACTTGGGGTGCACCGGCGCGTGTTATACGCCGATAAATACAGTAATGTATAGAAGGTAGGGCCTGAAAGTGACTCAAGCCCAGAGGCCCCCACCACCCTTAGTCCTGCCCTGGGTACAGCATTGCACAGTCCTAGGCATACTAACACAGGGTCGTGAAAGATGTGATGGCCATCACATTTTGAGACACCCTAATCTGGAACGTTTAATTTACAGTTTATATAAAAGTGAAAAAAAATGTAAATAAAAAATACACAAAAGCACAAAATAAAAAAGCCAAAAATTGTTGTGGTTTTATTTTTCTTCTCTCTATTGTTCTCACCCTTACGTTCATTCTCTATTGTCTGCTCTATTGTTCTCTCTCTTTTATTACTGTATTTTAGAACTATAATGTTTTATTTTTACTATGTTTTATTGTATTTGCTTTGTAGGTATGGTAAGCGTAATGCCGCGTACACACGACCGGACTTTTTGACAGCAAAGATCCGACGGAATGAATCCGGCGGACAATTCGATCATATGTGGGCTCCATCGGACCTTTGCTGTCCAAAAATCTGACGGACTTTAGAAATAGAACATGTTTCAAATTTTTTCGACGGAACTCTGCTGGACCCAGTTCCTATTGAGAAATCCACTCGTGTGTATGCTAGTCCGACAGACAAAAACCGGCGCTAGGGCAGCTATTGGCTACTGGCTATGAACTTCCTTATTCTAGTCCAGTCGTACGTCATCACGTTTGACTCCAGCGCTGTAGGAGGTGATTTCACCACCAGTTAAAAGAAAGAGCATATATGCCGAAGCATGGGGGCAGGGGTGGAGGCGCTCCTAAGATTAGGGGGAGATTGCCCCCATGCTTCGGCATATATTTTTTTAGGCACAGATTGCTTAAAACATTTTTTTATTTTGATGTTTTATTGTATTTGCTTTGCAGGTATGGTAAGTCTTACTGTTATACTGTAATGTTACTTTGTTTTATTGTTAATCATCATTTGCTTAGCAGGTACGTCATTCAGCTGCAGCACTGATTTATTTATTTTGACAGCAACAGCTTTGACTCCCACAATATGTAAATCAGGGACTCCAGCGCTGTAGGAGGTGATTTCACCACCACAGTTAAAAGAAAATGGTGCATGTATTCTCATCATTACAAGTGGGTGGATAAAGGGCGATATTCTAATGGTGGGCATACCCACCGATCAATCTCTTTTTTTTTTGTTCAGTCCACGGGCTGCATGAAAAAAAAGAACATTATAATACATGCCCAACAAGGACCAGCAATGTACTGGTATGTTGCTGGACTTTGCATGGTTATATAAGAATGATCACCTTGTAACATTCTTTTCAGCCAGTGGTTGGCTTTTATGTAAAAGCAATTCTAGTGGCTAATTAGCCTCTAGACTACTTTAACAAGCAGTGGGAGGGAACATGAGGGAACATCCCCCCCCCCACCATCTTACATGGTTTTCTCTGGCTCTCCTGTCCCAACAGGAAACCTGAGAATGTAGCCGGTGGTTCCCTCAGCTGACCATAGAGCTGACCGGAGACCAGAAGGGCTCCAAACATCTCTATGGCCTAAGAAACCGGAAGCTATGAGCATTTCATGGTTTCACCGGATATAAAACAGCGCCATTGGGAAAGCATTTAATCACACCGATCTTAGTATGGTCAGATGCTTTGAGGAGAGACCCCAATTTTTTCAAAAAAGAGTTCCTGTCACTACCTATTGCTATGATAGTGGATATTTACATTCCCTGAGATAACAATAAAAATGATAAAAAAAAAAAAAAAATTAAAGGAACAAGTAGTTTGTTGCCACTGCACGTTTGTGCGCAATTTTAAAGCATGTTGTGTTTGGTATCCATGTACTCAGCATAAGATCATATTTTTTATTCAATCAAATATTTGGGCAATATAGTGTCAGGGCTGGCTTAGCCCTTCCTCCTCTGGGCTGGCCGCTCAGCTGTCGGCTAATTGCCAGCTCTCTTCTCTTTCCACAGTTACCAGCTGTTCCCGATGATGCTCATCTGACCTGCCTATTTAAAGCCTTCCAGCTCACTCTTTCCTTTGCCTTCACATTGGTCACATCACTAGGAACCATCTCCTGCTGTTTGTTTCAAGACTGGCTTGCTGACATCCCTCCTGGCTTCTATCCTGCTTGCAGTTGCTCTCCTTGGATCCCTGACGTCTGGACTGGCTGATTACCCGATCTGGTTTATGAACTTTGGACTGACTGACTACCCGATCTGGCTACTGGACTCTGGCTATGCTTGACTACGCTTTTCCCTATTTACCTTTTTATTTTTATTAATAAACAAGTGTGATTTGATTGTACTTCTGTCTCTGTCTGTTTCATGGTTCCTGACATATAGTGTGTTTTAGTGCATTAAAATTAAACTTTTTTTTTTTTAAATGCGTTTGAAAAATTGCTGCGCAAATATTGTGAGAAAAAAAAAGTTGTAATACCCAGCATTTTAATCTGTAGGGCCTTTGCTTTAAAAAAAATATATAATATTTGGGGGTTCAAAGTAATTTTCTAGCAAAAAAAAAATATATTTTTTTTCATGTAAACAGAAAGTGTCAGAAAGGGCTTTGTCTTCAAGTGGTTAGAAGAGAGGGTGATGTGCGACATAAGCTTCTAAATGTTGTGCATAAAATGCCAGGACAGTTAAAAGCCCCCTCCCCCAAATAACCCTTTTTTTGGAAAGTAGACACCCCAAGCTATTTGATGATAGGCATGCTGAGTCCATGGAATATTTTATATTTTGCCACAAGTTTCAGGAAAATTACAAACTTTTTTTTTTTGCACAAAGTTGTCACAAAATTATACATTGTTCAAACATGTCATGGGCATATGTGGAATTACACCCCAAAATACATTTTGCTGCTTCTCCTGAGTATGGGGATACCACATGTGTGAGACTTTTTGGGAGCCTAGCCACGCACAGGATTTTTTAAAGGCGTAAAATATTGATTTTACTCCTCACTACCTATCATGGTTACGGAGGCTCTGAAAGGTCCAGATAGCACAAACCCCCTCCCCCATTTTGGAAAGTAGACACCCCAAGGTATTTGCTAAGAGGCATGTTGAGTATTTTGCAGCCCTTATTTGTTTTTGAAAATGAAGAAAGAAAAGAAAAATGTAATTTTATTTTCTTTTTTCAATTTTCAAAACTTTGTGACAAAAAGCAAGATCTGCAAAATACTCAACATGCCTCTCAGAAAATAGCTTGGGGTGTTTTCTTTACAAAATGGGGTCATTTGGGGGGGGGGGGGTTGTGTTATCTGGGCATTTCATGGTCTCCGATACTGTGATAGGCAGTGAGGAGTGAAATCAAAAATTTTCACCAATAGAAAGCCTGAATGCGGTGATTGGATTTCAGGGTCCTGTACGCAGTTAGACTGCCGAAAGGTCTCACATATGTGCTACCCCCATACTCAGGAGAAGCAGCAGAATGTACTTTGTGGTGTAATTCCACATATAACCATGCCATGTTTGAACAATATATCATTTAGTGACAACTTTGTGTAAAAAAAACATACATTTTTTTAATTTTCTCGAAACTTGTGGCAAAATATTCCATGGACTCAACATGCCTCTCAGCTAATAGCTTGAAAGGTCTTCTTTCCAAAATGGGGTCATTTTTGGGGGGGGGGGGGTTGTGCTATCTTGACATTTCATGGTCTCCAAAACTGTGATAGGTAGTGAGGAAGTGAAATCACCATTTTACGCCATTAGAAAGCCTGAAGGTGGTGATTGGTTTTCAGGGGCCTGTACATGGCTAGGCTCCCAAAAAGTCTCACACGTGGTATCCCCATACTCAAGAGAAGCAGCAGAATGTATTTTGGGGTGTAATTTCACATATGCCCATGGAATGTTTGAGCAATATATTGCTTAGTGACAATTTTGTGCAAATAAAATTGTAATTTCAAAATTTTAATTTTCCCACAACTTGTAGCAAAATATAAAATATTTCATGGACTCAACATGCCTATCACCAAATAGCTTGGGGTGTCTACTTTCCAAAATTAGGTAATTTGGGGGGGGGGGGGTTGTGCTATTTTGGCATTCTATGGCCTTCGAAACTGTGATAAGTAGTGAGGAGTGAAATCAAAATTTACGCCCTTAGAAATCCTGAAGGCGGTGCTTGGTTTTCAGGGTCCTGTACGTGACTAGGCTCCCAAAAAATCTCACACATGAGGTATCCTCATACTCAGGAGAAGCATCAGAATGTATTTTGGGGTGTAATTCCACGTATAACCATGGCCTGTGTGAGCAATATATCATTTAGTGACAACTTTCTGTAATTTTTTATTTTTTTTTGTCATTTTGCAATCACTTGTGACAAAAAAATAAAATATTCAATGGGCTCAACATGTCTCTTGGCAATATCCTTGGGGTGTCTACTTTCCAAAATGGGGTCATGGGGGGGGGGGGGTATACTGCCCTGCCATTTTGGCACCTCAAGAAAAGAGATGAGCAGTCAAACTAAAAGATGATTAAATTCCAGAAAATGTACCCATGTTTGTAGACGCTATAACTTTTGCACAAACCAATAAATACATGCTTATTGACATTTTTTTGTTACCAAAGACATGTGGCGAAACACATTTTGGCCTAAATGTATGACTAAAATTGAGTTTATTGGATTTTTTTTAGAACAAAAAGTAGAAAACATAATTTTTTTTCCGTTTATATTGCAAAAAATTGAAATCACAGAGGCAATCAAATACCATCAAAAGAAACCTCTATTTGTGGGGAAAAAAGGACGCAGATTTATTTTTTATGTACAGCATTGAATAACCATGCAATTACCAGTTAAATCAGCTCAGTGCCAAATTGTAAAAAGTAAAAGTGGTCATTGAGCAGCCAAATCCTCCGGGGCTTAAGTGGTTAATAGACAGAAAACTCCTAGGGTCCTAGGACTCCTGAGATCAGTGGCAATGCTGGGAGGAGGGGTGGGTATGATCAATGGCAATGCTGATTTATTTTTATTTTTTTACTGACAGCTGCTTTGGGCTCCACAACGACAGGGCCGAGGACAGCTGCCCCTTTTGCCCTGCCTTAAAGATGGCCTGTAGCTCTAAAGACAGCTTTGTGTACCTTGTTATGCTTCTTTTAAGCCTGTTGGCACTTCCATTAAGTTGTGGTCATACTGAACACTTCTTACCTTCTTAATTACCCTACCAGAACCGAAGGCCTATAGCTCAAATGTTTTGTAAAAAATAGTGAATATGTGGATTGGGGGAGGGGTACAGGGCAAGTGGAATATTGAAGAGCAATGATGGGGGGCTGTAATCCACAGTAATTACTTTTTATGACTGGTATGAAATCTCTCACATTTATTACTACAAGGTTGTGCCCCTTCTCAATATTTAACCTATGAAGTGTCAAATCCAAAAGCCGACAATCAGAGGGGAACTTATCCAATGACCGACCTCTCAGATTGTGCATGTCATATCCATTTGTCACAGACATCAGTCCACTTTCATCAGTCAGCAAATCCAGTGTTCTAAAAAGGGTATTAAAAGCATAATATTATTTTTTATTAATGTTATCCAAGGTAAGCCATTGAAAAGCCTTATTCTTAGTTTTTGGAAGCTGTCCCACGCTTAAAGACTGGCAGAGAGAGGTGAAGAATTATGGAGGCAGAGAGGTGGGTTTATACGAATAAACATAAAGAACAGCAGTTCTTGACATCTGGTATGGTTGAATGTACTCGCTGGAAATTGACAAACTAATCTAAGCACATATACCGCAGTGGTACTTCATACCTGGTCAAATACATACACCCCAATGCCAGAATAAGTATATTTACCCCACTTCTTACACTCACTCTGCTTACACTCACTATTGGGAAATTTCATTGTATTTCTTATTTGGTCATGAGTTTGACACTGAGCTCTTGACTGGAACTATGCCCAAGTGCCGTAGAGAGCGGTTATTGTTCTGACACGGTGGGTCAGTCTATACCAACAAGGTTCTTGTACTTACTCTGTTTCTGTTTTTATTTTAATTTGTTTTTATTCTGTTTTTAATCTACTGCGTATTGTGTTTTTTTGGTTGTCCACTCTCTGGCCCCATCCTTGGATCCATCTTACTCCATTACTTTATTTAAACCAGTGTTGGGATGGGTGTTCAATGCGGTATTGTGTACCGACAAGCCTTGCCTGTTCTTGCACATTCTTGCTCGTGGTCATACTGGTAATTTTTCCTGGGTGTTTATAAAGGAAGGTGAGAATTTGTAAACATTATGATTTCTGTTACGAGATGTAACATCTATTTGTAAAACCTGACTATTTGGTAGTATGCCTTTTGTTGGTTGTGTTTTGTAAATTGTATATTTTGTGCCTTAATTTGTTCTGTAAAATCTAAATAAATATCAATTATAAAAAGTAGGCCATTGCACTCAAATGACAGTGCACAGAGATGAATCTCCTAATTTGAGATTGCATGTGTGATAATGTCACTGAATACGCTTTCCTATACCTTAAGAACATCATCAAGGGGCAGTGATGTGCAGCCAGAATAAACATCATTCCCAAATACACCAACCTGTTGCAACCTCTTCTATACCCCTTTACCCCCTGCAGCTCCACCCTCAATAGAAGCCTAAATCTGAAATAGTGTTTTTCAGCTTTTTCATATATTTCCAAAAATAATCCATATAAAAACTGTACAAATCTTTATAAATAAGGAAAAAAAAAAGTTATATATATATATATATACACATACACAGTCGTGCTCAAACGTTTGCATACCCTTGGCATTTATATTGAAAATATGATTGCTATCCTTAAAACTTTTTTGGCACGATCAATCACATGAAGCCATTTATTATCACATAGTTTTTTGGATCCTTTTTAAATCATAATAACAGAAATCACCCAAATGGCCATGATCAAAAGTTGTTTGGCCTTGGTACAGACACAGAAAGTGGCACACACAGGTTAAAATTGCAATTAAAAGGTTCATTTCCCACATTTGTGGCTTTTTAAATCACAATTAGTATCTGTGTATAAGTAGTCAATGAGCTTTTTAGCTCTAACATGGATGCAATAAGCAGGCTAGACACTGAGCCATGAGGAGGTAGAAAAGAACAGTCAAAAGACCTGCATAACAATGTGATGAAACTTTACAAAGATAGAGAAAGGATATAAAAAGATATCCAAAGCCTTGAATATGCCAGTCTGTACTGTTAAATCACTTATTAAGAAGTGGAAAATTAGGGGCTCTTTTTCATACCAAGCCAAGGTCAGGTAGACCAAGAAAGATTGCAGCCATAACTGGCGGAATAATTGCTCATGATACAAAAAAAAAAACACAGGTAACCGCAGGAGAAATTACAGGCTGCTCTCCAAGAAGATGGTGTGGTTGTTTGTAAGGAGCACAATTCAACCATACTTGAACAAAGAAGAGCTGCATTGCTGAGCTGCTAGAAGGAAGCCTTTACTGTGCTAATGCCACAAAAAAGCCAATGAGGCATGTCAAGGTATTGTTGGGCATATTGTAACCAGGCTTTTTTGTGGAACTTGTACAGTAAAAGTTTCTTTCTGGCAACTTGAGCATGCAGCTCTTTTTTTGTTTAAGTATCATCGTATTGTGCTCCTTAAAAATAACCACACCATATTTTTCCAGAGCAGCCTTTATTTCTTCTGAGGTTACCTGTGAGGTTTACTTTGAATCCCAAACAGTTCCTGTGGCAGTTGTGGCTGAAACCTTTTTTTGATCTACCTGACCGTGGCTTGGTATCAAGAGATCCCCACATTTTTCACTTCTTATTAAGTGATTGAACAGTACTTACTGGCATATTCAAGGCTTTGGATATCTTTTTATATCCTTTTCCATCTTTGTATAGTTTCATTACCTTGTTACGCAGGTCTTTTGACAGTTCTTTTCTACCTCCTCGTGGCTCAGTGTCTAGCCTGCTTAGTGCATCCATGTGAGTGATAAACACATTGACTATTTATATACATACACTAATTGTGATTTAAAAAGCCACAAATGTGGGAAATGAACCTTTAATTGCCACTTAACCTTGTGTGTGCCACTTTCTGTGTCTGTACCAAGGCCAAACATTCCAGGGTATGTAAACTTTTGATCAGGGCCATTTGGGTGATTTCTGTAATCATTATGTTTTTAAAAGGATCCAAAAAAAAAAAAAAAACCATGTAATAATTAATGGCTTCTCGTGATTGCTATCTTTAAATGCTATCTTTAAATAAAATATTTTTTTTTGTCATGACAAGTCATATTTTCAATATTAATGCTAAAATTTCACAATTTCTGCCATGCTTTGCAAACATTTGAGCACAACTGTGAGTACACCCTTGACATTTTTGTAAATATTTTATTATATCTTTTCATGTGACAACACTGAAGAAATTACACTTTGCTACAATGTAAAATAGTGAGTGTACAGCTTGTATAACAGTGTAAATTTGCTGTCCCCTCAAAATAACTCAACACACAGCCATTAATGTCTAAACCGCTGGCAACAAAAGTGAGTACACCCCTAAGTGAAAATCTCCAAATTGGGCCCAATTAGCCATTTTCCCTCCCCAGTGTCATGTGACTCAGTGTTATAATGTCTCAGGTGTGAATGGGGAGCAGATGTGTTAA
Source organism: Lithobates pipiens (assembly GCF_037356315.1). NCBI lineage: Eukaryota > Metazoa > Chordata > Amphibia > Anura > Ranidae > Lithobates > Lithobates pipiens. The sequence continues at coordinate 139,534,736 of NW_027507791.1, forward strand.
ATTTGGTGTTGTCGCTCACACTCTCTCATACTGGTCACTGGAATTTCAACATGGCACCTCATGGCAAAGAACTCTGAGGATCTGAATATAAGAATTGTTGCTCTATATAACTATGGGCTAGGCTATAAGAAGATTGCCAAGACCCTGTAACCGAGATGAAGCACAGTGGCTAAGACCGTACAGCTGTTTAATAGGGCAGGTTCCATTTAGAACAGGCCTCGCCATGGTCGATCAAAGAAGCTGAGTGCATGTGCTCAGCGTCATATCCAGAGGTTGTCTTTTGGAAAAAGACGTATGAGTGCCGCCAGCATTGCTGCAGAGGTTGAAGGGATGGGGATCAGCCTGTCAGTGCTCAGACCATACACTGTATACTGCATGAAATCGGTCTGCATGGCTGTCATCTCAGAAGGAAGCCTCTTCTAAAGATAATGCAAAAGAAAGCCCGCAAACAGTTTGCTGAAGACAAGCAGACTAAGGACATAGATTACTGGAAACATGTCCTTTGGTCTGATGAGACCTAGATGGTGTCAAGCTTGTGTGGCAGCAATCAGGTCAGGAGTACAAAGACAAGTGTGTCTTGCCTACAGTCAAGCATCGTGGTGGTAGTGTCATGGTCTGGGGCTGCATGAGTGCTGCCAGCACTGGGGAGCTACAGTACATTGAGGGAACAATGAATGCCAACATGTACTGTGACATTCTGAAGCAGAGCACGATCCCCTCCCTTTAGAGACTGGGCCGCAGGGCACTATTCCAACATGACCCCAAACATACCTCCAAGATGACCACTGCCTTGCTAAAGAAGCTGAGGGTAAAGGTGATGAACTGGCCAAGCATGTCTCCAGACCTAAACCCTATTGAGCATCTGTGGGGCATCCTCAAATGGAAGGTGGAGGAGCGCAAGGTCTCTAACATTCACCAGCTCCGTGATGTTGTCATGGAGGAGTGGAAGAGGACTCCAGTGGCAACCTGTGAAGCTCTGGTGAACTCCATGCCCAAAAGGGTTAAGGCAGTGCTACAAAATAATGGTGGTCACACAAAATATTGACACTTTGGCCAGTTTCGACATGTTCACTTAGAGGTATACTCACTTTTGTTGCCAGCGGTTTAGACATTAATGTCTGTGTGTTGAGTTATTTTGAGGGGACAGAAAATTTAAACTGTTATACAAGCTGTACATTCACTAATTTACATTGTAGCAAAGTGTAATTTCTTCAGTGATGTCACATGAAAAGATATACTAAAATATTTACAAAAATGTGAGGGGTGTACTCACTTTTGTGAGATAACGTAACATAATGTAACCATTATGTAACTTTATGATCACCCACCTAATATTGAGTAGGTCCTTTTGACCCCAAAACAGCCTGACACCACTAGACCTCTAAAGATGTGCTGTGGTATTTGGAACCAAGCTGTCAGTAGTAGATGCTTTAGGCTGGGTTCACACTAGTGTGAATTGGATGTGGGTTCCTCATATCCAATTCGCATGGAGCCGGTTCACATATCTCCGCTGTGGCTCCAATGTAAATTTGCATTGGGTCCTGTGCATGAGGTCTGAAATTGGACCTGAAACGGTGAAACGGTGAACGGGGACGCACCGGACCCCTTCTGTGAGCCACATGCGGCTTAGATATGATGCCAGTCTCAAAAGGATAAGTTCATCTTTCCTAACATGTTACACCTATATTCAAGTTTTAGTGATGTAGCAGACCCCATTGTGACAGCGGGCTGAAGATCTTCTTCCTGCACCCGCTGTCACAATTTAAAAAAAATGCGGCTTTATCGGGCTCTGCCCGCCCAGTTGCGTCATTCATTCACAGATTTCTGTGAATGGCAGAACAACAACTACCTCCAGTCATTGCAGCTGACAGCTTGTGGTTCTCAATGAACTACCAAGGTGCTGATGAGTGCTCCAAGTAGTTCATTGATGCTTCCTGTAATTCAGTAACTACCTGCCCATACGAGATACTGACAGACAGCTACACTGACAATCTGCAGTAGCCTGAGATTACACCTGTGATCGGATGATCATGGGTGCAATGCTTTACAGGCTCCTAATGAAAAAAAAATGCTATTTTTTTCTACTTGCAAAATGATGTGCATTTATTATTTTTTAAACAAAGGTGAACTTATCCTTTAAAGGAGAAGTATGGAAATGCAAAAATAGGTAGTACATGCTACCCTCCTACCTGAATTGCATTTATTTATTTCCCCAGTCCTTTAGTTTTTGCAGAATAGTCTTTTGAAATGTCCAGAATCAGCCTCTAATGGTTCTTTCTCAGTTCAAAAGTTTGCAGGGGGTGGATGCAGCTCCACAATCCAGCCCCTCCTTCACTCCCTCCCTCTGGAGGACATGTAGGCGTGCCAGAGGTGCACACCCAGGCTGCTATCTAGAACAAGCACATTCTTCATGTTCCTCTGTTTCCATGGCAGCGTGTCCCCAGCTAAAACCCGGAAGCAGAGACAGTGTGATACAAGCAGTGAAGTCCTCACCTTTCTCTGGTTGTTATCTGCAAGCTCTCCTCTGTGAGACTCCAACACCTCTCCACTGGGCTTTGATGTTCCTTCCTATGTCCTCCGAATTACCTCCCCCTTCCCCTCACTCATTCAAAGTTCAAGTCAGTATCTCCTCCAGCCGATGGGGGGAGGGGGGGAGAGTCACTGAACACTTCTATGAACAGTGGTGAACTCTCTACACATAGCACTGTGTTATACAGTGCCTTGCAAAAGTATTCACCCCCTTGGCATTTTTCATGTTTTGTTGCCTCACAACCTGGAATTAACATGGATTGTTTGAAGATTTGCATCATTTAATTTACAGAACATGCCCACATCTTTGAAGATTTTTTTTATTGTGAAGCAAACAACAAATAGGATGTAATAACAAAATAAGTCAATGTGCATAAGTATTCACCCCGCTAAAGTTAATACTTTGTAGAGCCACCTTTTGCGGCTATCACAGCTCCAAGTCACTTTGGATAAGTCTCCATGAGCTTGCCACATCTTACACTAGTATTTTTGCCCATTCCTCCCTGCAAAACTGCTCCAGCTTCTTCAAGTTGGGTGGTTTGCACTTATGAACATCAATCTTTAAGTGTGACCACAGATTTTCTATTGGATTAAGGTCTGGGCTTTGACTAGGCCATTCCAAAACATTTACATGTTTCCCCTTAAACCACTCAAGTGTTGCTTTAGAAGTGTGTTTGCGGTCATTGTCCTGCTGGAAGGTGAACCTCCATCCTAGCCTCAAATCACACACAGAGTGGTACAGGTTTTGCTCAAGAATAGCCCTGTATTTAGCACCATCCATCTTTCCCTCAACTCTGACAAGTTTCCCAGTCCCGACTGCTGCCATCACCATGTTTCACTGTGGGGATGGTGCTTTTTGGGTAATGTCATATGCTGGGTTTGCACCAGACATATCGTTTTCTTTGATGGCCAAAAAGTTAACTTTTAGTCTCATCAGAACAGAGCACCTTCTTCCATACATGTTGGGAGTCTCCCACATTCCTTTTCACAAAACATGCCATTTTGTTTTTTGCTGAAAGTAATTGCTTTCTTCTGGCCACTTTGCCATAAAGCCCAACTCTATAGAGCATACAGCTTATTGTCATCCTATGTACAGATACTCCAGTCTCTGATGTGGAACTCTGCAGCTCCTCCAGGGTTACCTTAGGTCTCTGTGCTACTTCTCTGATTATTGCCCTCCTTGCCCGGTATGTGAGTTTTGGTGTGCGGCCCTCTCTTGGCAGGTTTGCTGTTGTGCCATGTTCTTTCCCTTTGGTTATGATAGATTTGATGGTGCTCCTAGGGATCATCAAAGATTTGGATATTTTTTATAACCTAACCCTGACTTGTACTTCTCAACAACATTGTCCCTTACTTTTTTTGGAGAGTTCCTTGGTCTTCATGGCAGTGTTTGGTTAGTGGTGCCTCTTGCTTAGGTGTCGCAGCCTCTGGGGCCTTTCAAAAAGGTGTGCATATGTAAAGACAGATCATGTGACACTTAAATTGCACACAGGTGGACATCATTTCACTAATTATTTGACTTCTGAAGGTAATTGGTTGCACCAGAGCTTTTTATGGGTTTCATAACAAAGGGGGTGGATACATACGCACATGCCAATTATCCGTTTTTTATTTCTGAAAACTAGTTTTATGTATATATTTTTCTAATTTTACTTCACCAACTTAGACTATTGTGTTCTGATCCATCACATATAATTCAGATTAAAAAAACATTGAACTAAAGGCTGTAATATAACAAAATACAGTAAAACCTTGGATAGCAAGCATAATTCGTTCCGCAAACATGCTTGTAATCCAAAGCACTTGTATATCAAAGCAAATTTCCCCATAAGAAATAATAGAAATTTAAATGATTCGTTCCACAACCATTTATTCATAATATTTTCTGTTTATAGTCCATATAGATTATAGCAATGTGATAGGTTGTGTAACCATAAAATGTCCATCCACAAATGGAAGTCTCCACAAGGGGATTAGAAGCAAAATCCAGCAGGAGCTACAGAGTATAAAAGAGAAGAGAGGCACCTCTAATGCCGCATACACACGATCGGAATTCCAGCCAGAAAAAGACTGATGAGAGCTTTTCATTGGAAAATGCGACCGTGTGTATGCTCCATCGGAATTTAGCTGTCCGAATTTCCGCCAGCCAAAAATTGATAGCATGTTCTCAATTTTCCCGACGGAAAAACTTTCTATCGGTAATTCCGATTGTGTGTATGCAATTCCGACACGCCAAAAATCACGCATTGCTCAGATTCAACTACGAGACAGAAGCTATTGGCTACTGGCTATTGAACTTCCTTTTTCTAGTCACATTGTACGTGTTGTACGTCACCAGATTATAAATGATCGGAATTTGATGTGACCGTGTGTAGGCAAGGCAGCTTGAGCCAAATTCCGTCGGGAAAACCATCAGAGCTTTTTCCAACGAGAATTCCGATCGTGTGTACGCGGCATCAGCGTAGCAATATGGTTACATTTAACGAAAGTAAAACATTGAGCAACTCACATGGTTGATGATTAAAACAGGCACATCTAAGTATGCAGGCATCCGGGGTAAAGCTGTCCACATAGAACATCCCCCACACCGCCGGCTCTCACTGCTGTCAGTCTGCAATCGTGACCCGGAATACTACCCTGCAGTAGAGCGATCTGAAAGCAAGGCTTGAAGCGCTCATGGAGCGCAGCGTGGAAGGATGTTGTTGATGGTGGTGCGGAGGATGGTCTATGTGGATATCAACCATGCGAGTTGCTAAATGTTGTACCTTCATTAAATGTAGCCATATTGCTACGCTTAGAGGCGCTTCTCTTTTCTTTATGAAAAATTTTTGCTTGCCTTGCAAAATGCTCTCAAACCAAGCTACTCTCAAACCAGGGTTTTACTGTAGGTAAAAATCCAAGGGGGTGAATACTTTTGCAAGGCACTGTATCAGAAGAGAAGACATGGTAAGGAGCATAGTGACCTGTGCCCTGTGTCTGTTCTCTGAAATTAACACAGTGCTATGTGTAGAGAGCATACCTGTGTACAGTACATAGGAGAGGGAGACTGACAACTCTCCCACATCTAAAGTGCCCCTGATATGTCCCCAGAGTCTCCTTTATTGTACATACAGTGGGGATCGAAAGTTTGGGCATCCCAGGTAAAAATTTGTGTTAATGTGCATAACGAAGCCAAGGAAAGATGGAAAAATCTCCAAATGGCATCAAATTACAGATTAGATATTCTTATAATATGTCAAAAAAAGTTAGATTTTATTTCCATCATTTACACTTTCAAAATGACAGAAAACCAAAAAATGGCATCTGCAAAAGTTTGGGCACCCTACAGAATTTATAGAATTCACTGCCCCCTTTGCAAAGCTGAGACCTGCCAGTGTCATTGATTGTTCTCAATCATCGTCTGGGAAGACCAGGTGATGTCAATCTCAAAGGTTTTAAATGGCCAGACCCATCTGATCTTGCCCCAACAATCAGCACCATGGGTTCTAAGCAGTTGTCTAGAAAACTGAAACTGAAAATAGTTGACGCTCACAAAGCTGGAGAAAGCTGTAAGAAGATAGCAAAGCGTTTTCAGATGTCAATATCCTCTGTTTGGAATGTAATTAAGAAATGGCAGTCATCAGGAACAGTGGAAGTTAAAGCAAAATCTGGAAGACCAAGAAAAATATCAGACAGAACAGCTCGCAGGATTGTGAGAAAAGCAATTCAAAACCCTCCAGAAAGATTTGGCAGACACTGGAGTTGTGGTACACTATTCCACTATAAAGAGATACTTGTACAAATATGGTCTTCATGGAAGAGTCATCAGAAGAAAACCTCTTCTACATCCTCACCTCAAAAAATCAGCGTTTGAACTTTGCAAGTTAACATATAGACAAGCCTGAGGCATTTTGGAAACAAGTTCTGTGGACCGATGAGGTTAAAATAGAACTTTTTGGCAGGAATGAGCAAAGGTACGTTTGGAGAAGAAAGGGCACAGAATTTAATGAAAAGAACCTCTGTCCAACTGTTAAACATGGGGGGGGATCAATCATGCTTTGGGGTTGTATTGCAGCCAGTGGCACAGGGAACATTTCACGAGTAGAAGGAAAAATGGATTCAATAAAATTTCAGCAAATTTTGGATGGTAACTTGATGCCATCTGTAAAAAAGCTGAAGTTAAAGAGAGGATGGCTTCTACAAATGGATAATGATCCTAAACACACCTCAAAATCCACGGGGGATTACATCAAGAGGCGTATACTGAAGGTTTTGCCATGGCCTTCACAATCTCCTGACCTCAACATTATTGAAAATCTATGGATAGATCTTAAAAGAGCAGTGCGTGACAGACAGCCCAGAAATCTCAAAGAACTGGAACACTTTTGTAAGGAAGAATGGGCAAAGATACCTCAAACAATAAGTGAAAGACTCTTGGCTGGCTACAAAAAGCGTTTACAAGCTGTGATACTTGCCGAAGGAGGCAGTACAAGATATTTACTCTGCAGGGTGCCCAAACTTTTGCAGACGCCATTTTTTTGTTTTCTGTAATTTTGAAAGTGTAAATGATGGAAAAAAATCTAACTTTTTTTTTACATATTATAAGAATGTGTAATCTGTAATTTGATGCCATTTGGAGATTTTTCCATTTTTCCTTGGCTTCGTTATGCACATTAATACACATTAATGTTTCGATCCCCACTGTACAGATCATCCCTTTGCCACCGATTCCACCATCCTTCTCCCACTGTCATCCCTATCCCCCATCCCCTGTACTCCTATATAATCCCATCATCCTCATCCCTTGTACTCCTATACAATCCCATCATCCCCATCCCCTGTACTCCTATACAAATCCATCATCCCCATCCCCTGTACTCCTATACAATCCCTTCATCCCCATCCCCTGCACTCCTATACCATCCCATCATCCCCAGTACTCCAATACAATCCCATCATCCCCATCCCCTGTATTCCTATACAATCCCATCATTCCCAGTACTCCTATACAATCCCATCACTTGTACTCATATACAGTCCCATCCCCACGCCCAGTACTCCTATACAGTCCCGTCATCCCCACTCCCAGTACTCCTATACAGTCCCATCATCTCCAGTATGCCTATACAGTCCTGTCATCCCCATCCCCAGTACTCCTATACAGTCCTGTCACCCCCTAAACTCCTATACAGTCCCCCTCATCCCCATCCCTAGTACGCCTATAGAGTCCCATCATCCCCATCCCCTGTACTTCTATACAGTCCCATCACCCCCACCCCCAGTACTCTTATACAGTCCAACCATCCCTAGCCCCAGTACGCCTATAGAGTCCCATCATCCCCATCCCCAGTACTCCTATGCAGTCCTGTCACCCCCATCCCCAGTACACCTATAGCGTCCCATCATTCTCATCCCCTGCAGTTCTATACAGTCCTGTCATCCCCACCCCCTGTTCTCTTAAACTGTTCGGTCACCCCATCCCCTGTACTCCTATACAGTCCCGTTTCCCCCACCCCCTGTACTCCTATACAGTCTCATCATACCCATCTCCTGTACTCCTATACAGTCCTGTCATCCCCATCCCCTGTACTCTTATACAGACCCATCATACCCATCTCCTGTACCCCTATACAGTCCTGTCATCCCCATCCCCTGTACTATTATACAGGCCCATCATTCCCATCCTCTGTACTCTTATAGGGCCCCATCATCCCCTGCACTTCTATACAGTCCAGTCACCCCCATCCCCTGTACTCCTATACAATACCTTCATCCCCATCCCCCACAATCCTAGCAGTGTGAAACCAGCATATGTACATGGAAGGCTCCATGACCTCAATCACGTAGAAAAATCTGAATAGCTAGTAAAAAATTATGAAATAATCATAATATTAGCTCTAATTGTTTTACAGTGAATGTAGGCAATGCTAACAAAAGCTAGTGTTGTATTTTACTTTAAAAATTTATTCTTTGCATTATAATTTTGTTTCAATGTTTTTATTGATAAAACAAAGATTGCATGTTACATACACATAGTAAAACATAAATCTGAATATCATTGTAATTATGAAATACAGAATTTGAAAATAAAGCAACAATATGAATTGATATTTGGCATAAGATAGAAATGCATAGATCAATAAAATAAAAATTAAACAAAAAAAACACACTTGTAAATATCTATCATATAGATGAAATTACTCCATGCTGGATAAAATTGATTTAACCACTTGAGACCGGCGCTATAGCCGAATGACGGCTACAGCGCAGATCTCCTTTTCCGGGACTACGTCTATTGACGTAGTCCCGCGCACGAGCGGCCTGCGCGCCCCCTGAGGGGCGCGCGCGGCGCGCTCTGTGATCGGCGAGTCTACGAGACTCGCCTGATCACCGATCCGTGCAAGGGGTCGATCCCGGGTCGATCCACGTGATCAGCTGTCAGCCAATGACAGCTGATCATGTGATATAACGGAGCCGGTAATCGGCTATTATTCCTCCTCGCGCTGTCAGCGCGAGGAGAAAAAAAAAAGCCGATCACCGGCGGCCATGATCGGGCCATCAGTCCCGATCACGGCCAGCCCTGCTAGTGCCCACTTGCCCCCTGCCAGTGCCCACCTGCCCCTTGCCAGTGACACATTAATTAAAAGTAAATGCCCCTGTCAGTGCCACCCAGCAGTGCCCACAGTGCCACCCAGCAGTGCCCACAATCTGCCTTAACAAATGTGCTGCACCCCAGTGCCACATATCCGCGCCCATCAGTGTCATCTACCAGTGTCCAGCAGTGCCGCCCATCTGTGCCCAGCAGTGCCACCTATCAGAGCCACCTATCAGTGCCACCTATCAGTGCCCATCAGTTCTATCTATCAGTGGTACCTATCAGTGCCCATCCGTGCCACCCATCCGTGCCACCCATCTGTGCCATCTTATCTGTGCCCATCTTTGCCCATCAGTGCCGCCTTATCTGTGCCCATCGGTGACGCCTTATCTGTGCCTATTAGTGCCGCCTTAACTATGCCTATCGGTGCCCCCAATGCAGCCCATCAGTGCCCCCCAATGCAGCCCATCAGTGCCCACCAATGCAGCCCATCAGTGCCCACCAATGCAGCCCATCAGTGCCCACCAGTGCAGCCCATCAGTGCCCACCAGTGCAGCCTATCAGTGCCGCCTCATCAGCGCACTTCAATGAAGGAGAAAAATGACCTGTTTGCAAAATTTTATAACAAACTATTAAACATGATTTTTTTTTTTTTGCATCTTTTTTTGTTTGTTTAGCAAAAAATAAAACTCCAAGCTGTAATTAAATACCACCAAAAGAAAGCTCTATTTGTGGGAAAAAAATGATAAAAATTTCATTTGGGTACAGTGTTGTATGCCCGCGCAATTGTCATTCAAAGTGCATCAGCGCTGAAAGCTGAAAATTGGTCTGGGACTGAAGGGGGTTTAAGTGCCCAGTAAGCAAGTGGTTAAACAACACATGCGTATATATGGAGTCATATTAGTCGCATATCTACATCTCATAAGAAACCAAAAAAAAGTGTAACAAACTAGAGTAACAATGAATCTGTAAATTCCATATTATCTCATGCACCCCTAATGGGATCAAACTGTGCGCGAAAATAATTTGAGTCCTAACATCAGACTATATATAAGGTAGTGGTCTGTATGGCTTTAATCTGAGCTACAACCAACATGGTTGTCTACCTTATAAGGGATTAGTATCCAGAATTGAGTACAAGCTGCTATATAAAAGCAGTGAAATGTAATTTATTCTATTATATTAAGTTGGGGTCCCCAGGTCAAGCTAAACAGGGACAGATATTAGGGTGTTATATGTAGTCGAGCTCTTTGCATTATAATTTTAGCAGGAAAGTAGAATATGATACACTGTATAGAGCACTAGCCCTGACTTCTACACTCACTAATGCCTGCTGCTCTCCTGAATATGTTTTTAGATCGTTCTGTCTACAACATGGAGGAGGGAAGGGGGGGGGAGAGCAGTTATGCGTGTTGTGTGAAGTCTCGGGAACGAGCAGAGAGCCAACTTCAATCAAGCAGGATGACAGGTAGGGGGTCCAGACTCCCCATTGTGGGTATGGCATTTCAAGAAAGTCTGTAGACCCTCCCACAGGTAGTTAGCTCTATTTTAACAGAAACGGTGCACTTCACAGAGTGCAGGAAAGATTTTTAGATAATAGCATCTCATAAGGATTAGGATTAAAGTAGGAGTCCACCCACCACTGCAAAAATTAAAAGCCAACAGCTGCACTTACTGCAGCTGCTGACTTGTAATAATCTGCACTTACCTGTCCTGGAGTCCAGCGATGTCGGCACCCTGGCTGATGTTTCCATCAGATGCCGGGTGAATGCCGCCTCCATTGCGAGAAAGGGAGTCCGGCAGTGTCTCCTATTTACCCAGCAGACGGGGAAGGAGGTGGGAGTCGGGCGATGACATCAATAATGGTGGCTGAGTCTCCTGGAAGTGGGAACAGGATACCAGTGAAAGACAGGTATCCTGCCCCCCCCCCCCCCCCCCCCCTAAAGGTGCCAAATGTGGCATCTGAGGGAGAAAGGAGTACAATGAGTGGAAATTCCACTTTTGGGTGGAACTCCACTTTAAGCAAACAAAAAGGAAACCCATACTCATACCCAAGTCCTGCAAGTTGCGAAATGGGACTGACTTGGTTTTCCAGCACATCCCACAGATGCTCAGTTGAATTGAGATCTGTGGAATTTGAAGGCCAAGAAAACACCTTGAACTTGTTGTGTTCCTCAAACTATTTTTGCAATGTGGCAGGGCAACATCCAGGATTACTGTTTCCATGAAGTGGTGTACTTGGTCAGCAACAGTGTTTAAGAAGGTGGTATTTGTCAATAACATCCATATGAATGGCTGGACCCAAGGTTTCCCAGCAGAACATTGACAAAAGCATCACTTTACATCTAGAGGAAAAGAGATTTTATCTCCAAATACGGAAATGTTTCTTCACAGTAAGAGTTGTGAATATGTGGAATAGACTCCCTGCATAGGTAGTGACAGGAACCATGAATCAGACTGAGACAGAAGTACAATCAAATCACACTTGTTTATTAATAAAAATAAAAAGATAAATAGAAAAAAGCGTAGTCAAGCATAGCCAGAGTCCAGTAGCCAGATCGGGTAGTCAGCCAGTCCAAAGTTCATAAACCAGATCGGGTAATTTAGCCAGTCCAGACGTCAGGGATCCAAGGAGAGCAACTGCAAGCAGGATAGAAGCCAAGAGGGATATCAGCAAGCCAGTCTTGAAAAAAAACAGCAGGAGATGGTTCCTAGTGATGTGGCCAACGTGAAGGCAAAGGAAAGAGTGAGCTGGAAGGCTTTAAATAGGCAGGTCAGACAAGCATCATCGGGAACAGCTGGTAACTGTGGAAAGAGAAGAGAGCTGGCAATTAGCTGACAGCTGAGCTGCCAGCCCAGAGGAGGAAGGGCTAAGCCAGCCCTGACAGGTAGTTCTGGCCAGCTCAGTAGATTTATTTAACCACTTGCCTACTGGGCATTTAAACATCCCTCCTGCCCGTACCAATTTTCAGCTTTCGGTGCTCTCACACTTTGAATGACAATTACTCAGTCATGCAACACTGTACCCAAATTAATTTCTTGTCCTTTTTGCCCCACAAATAGAGATTTCTTTTGGTGGTATTTGATCACCTCTGGATTTTTTATTTTTTGCGCTATAAATGAAAAAAGACCGAAAATTTTGAAAAAAAATTCACTTTTCTTTGTATCTGTGATAAAATTATGCAAATTATTAATTTTTCTTTGGCCACAATTTATACTGCTACATATCTTTGGTAAAAATAACCCAAATTAGTGACTATTATTTGGTCTTTGTGAAAGTTAGAAAGTCTAGAAGCTATGGTGCGAATCATACAAAATTGATCACATCTGATGTACTGGTGGCCTTTGTCATTTCTTGTGACCCGAACAAGCCAGTAAAGTACAAATACCCCCCAAATGACCCCTTTTTTGAAAGTAGACATTCCAAGGTATTTAGTAAGAGGCATGGTGAGGTTTTTGATGTTGCCAATTTTTCCCACAATTCTTTGCAAAATTAAGATTTAAAAAAAAAAAATTTCCACAAAATTGTCATTGTAATAGGTTATTTCTCTCACATGGCATGTGTATACCACAAACTACACCTCAAAATAAATTCTGCTACTCCTCCTGAGTGTTACGATACTACATGTGTGGGACTTTTTCACAGCCTGGCCACTTAGAGAGGCCCAAAATGCAGGGAGCACCGTCTGTTCTGTTCTAGGAGCATAAATTACACATCTAAATTGTTGACTACCTATTACACTTTTGAAGGCCCTGGAACACCAGGACAATGACACGTGGCACTGATGACAGATGGCACTGTTACGTGGCACTGATGACACGTGGCACTGATGTGGCATTGATGACAGATGTCACTAATATGGGGCCCTAATGACACGTGACACTGATGACAGATGGCACTTATACGTGGCACTGATGACACGTGGCGCTAATACATGGCACTGATGACAAGTGACACTGATGACAGATGGCACGTGACACTGACAGGTGGCACTGATGACAAATGGCACTGATACATGGCACTGATGACAGATGGCACTAATATGTTGCACTGATGACACGTGACACTGATATAGCAATGATGACAGATGGCATCAGGTGGCACTGATGACAGATGGCACTTATACGTGGCACTGGGGACCAAGGGCACTGACAACAGGTGGCACTGGGGACAGATGGCACTGACAATAGGTGGCACTAGGGACAGATGGCACTGACAGGTAGCACTGGGGACAGATGGCACTTTATTTTACTTTTTTTTTTTACTTACGCCGCTGCAGCCGTTCATCTCTCCCTCCTCACACGCTGTCTGATTACATATGAGATCATCTCTCATTGGACACACCGATCGCGCTGTAAACGGCCACTGTGATTGGCCGTTTACAGTGATCTGTGACTGGCTGTGTCTAAAGGACATGGCCAGCACAGAACTTCCCCGATGCGCGCTCTCAGGAGCGCGCAGAGGGGAAGTAAATAGGAGAACATCCAGGGACGCCCTCCCGGCAGGAAACATCCGCGCTGTACCGTCTTTCGGCTATAGCGCGGGCTGGAAGTGGTTAAAGTGGTTGTAAAGGGATTTTTTTTTTTTTTAAATAACAAACATGTTATACTTACCTCCACAGTGCAGCTCGTTTTGCACAGTCTTCTGGGGTCCCTTGGCAGCTGTCTCGGCTCCCCCCCGCAAGTACTTCTCACGTTCATGCGATCTCTCTCGCATGGCGAGAAGTACTTGAGGGCACGCTCTCGTGATACAGCTGGCGGCTATAGCCGCTCACTGTATCACTCGGCCCTGGCCCCCGGCACGCCGCGTCATTGGATGTGATTGACAGCAGTGCGAGCCAATGGCTGCGCTGCTTTCAATCCATCCACTCTAGCCAATCAGTGGCCAGGCTGAGCGGTGAAGAGGATGTCGGAGGCGAGCGCGGGACTTTCAAGGGGTCAGGTAAGTAAAACGGGGGGCTGGGGGGGCCAGCACTGTCAGATGTTTTTTCACCTTAATACATAGAATGCATTAAGATGAAAAAACTTTTACCTTTACAACCCCTTTAAGAAAGGCCTGGATTATTTCCTAAATGTACATAATATAACTGGGTACTAACATTTATAGGTAAAGTTGATCCGGGGAAAATCCGTTTGCCTCTCGGGGGGGATCAGGAAGAAATTTTTTCCCCTGCTTTAGCAAATTCGATCATGCTCTGTTGGTGTTTTTCGCCTTCCTCTGGATCAAATGTGGGTATATGGGATTGTATCATATTATTTTTTTTTTTTTTTTTTTGTGGTTGAACTGGATGGACTTGTGTCTTTTTTCAACCTGACTAACTATGTAACTATCACTTTGCCTCTGCCACCTTGCCTTCTTCTCATCAAATAAGCGACACAGACATGCACCTATACTTGGCCATCTACATGGTGTAAAAGAAAACGTGATTCATCTGACCAAGCCACTTTCTTCTACTGGTCCAGTTCTGATGCTTACATGCCCATTGTAGGCACTTTTGGCTATGCGCCTGGGTCAGCATTGGCACCCTGACCGGTCTGCGGCTACATAACTCCATACACAACAAACTGCAATGCCCATTGTTTCTGCCTTTAACACATCAACTTTAGGGATAACATGTTTACTTGCTGCCTAACATATCCCACTGACCTCCAAATACCATTGTAAAAAGATAATCAATGTTATTTACTTAACCTGTCAATGGTCATAAGGTTATGGCTGATTGGTTATGTATATATACACACACACATACATATATGTAGCACTCACCCCCATAGGAGCTGCTGATAAATGTTTAATCCTATACTCTGCCTATCAATCTCAAGCACAGACTCAACCCCTCTGGCACACCTGTATGGTAATGTTAGTGTGAGACCTAACAGTAAGGAGAAATACAGTATTGATACACCACACAGTATATACCATATCCTTGGAACCAGTCACTTGCAGTAATAGATATAGTCTCACACCAATTGTCAATTAACCACGTAAGAAGTTTACTGAGAAGGTACTTAGCACAATAAACAAATTAGTAACTTAAATATAGATGTTGACAATATATAACAGTCAATATGAATATGAAACTGATAACTCAATGACCACCATAGGAGTGTCATGTGTATGTAGGCAGGCACACAGTAAGACAAACGCTCAATATCCTCAAACGCACCAAATTTGCAATAACAGTTATGAACATGCAATAGTACAAGACAGTACATATATCCTGTGCTCAAGGTTTTTAATGCAATGTTCCCAATGCAAAGTAAAGCAATATGGTGCTTTGTGGAAAATGATAGAAGTCCCTTGTCCTCTTGATCTTCAGCTAGCTCAGGGTATTATACTGCAGTATTTGTAAATCCAACAGGTAAACAAGTGGATAGCAGACTGTATAAGCGATGCGCTTGCAAACAGAAGGTACTTGAAATACTCTCTCCTTAGCAGTGAAGGCGATACAGCATTAACTTTATAGCACAGGGGAGAGCAACCCTGCAGCTCCGCTGTATGCAGGCTATGGATGAATGGGAATACTTCTGTGGGACTACAAGTCCCACCAGCAGTCTGTAACAAAGTAACATGGCAACAGTACATTATATTGCTCTGGACAAGTGACCGCTCACCACAACAGGCCCAGATGCTTGCAAGGCTAGAGTGAGCTAGAGAGCAGAGAACAGGAGGTCTTGAGAAGAACGAAGAGAACGATTAGGTTGGTATTTTGAGACTAAGTCCATGATGTAGCTGGGGGCAGAGTCATGGACGTCCGCAGATCTTTTTTTAGGGGAGGGCATAATTTTAGGTCACCCATGCTCCGCCCCTTTCCAACAATGTCATTAAAGGGAGGGGCTTTATCATTATCACATAAAAGCGCAGGCATGTGCCCATAAATTGCAGCCTCACTGTGCCCATCAAATTTGGCCTGTATCGTACATACATGTGTATATATAGGGGGTGGATGGTATTAGTATATACAGGAAGGAAGGTGGGTGTATATAGCTGTATTCAGGACAGATGATGTATATCTGCAGTCAGTGATGATGGAGGAAGGTCTCTCTATACCGGAAGGAAGGTGGGTATATACAGCTACCTGTATATAGAGACCTTCCTCCATCATCACTGACTGAAGATATACATCATCTGTCCTGTATACAGCTATATATACAGGACAGATGATGTATATCTGCAGTCAGTGATAAAGGAGGAATACAGGAAAGGGAGATGGGTGTATAAAACTGTATACTGGACAGGACAGATGATATGATCTTTCCTACATCTGGCACCCCCCTTCATGATCATACCTGTATGCACTCAGCTCAGCTGCCCCCCTCATCTGTATATATGTCCGGCCCTCAACACAGCTCTGCCTCCCCCCCCCCCCCGTACACAAACAGCATCCTCCCTTTGTCCTGTTTCCACATGTTCCTGTGAAAATACAACAAGCAACAAAGCAAACACGAGGGGCGCACATACAGCAAGCAGCCAGAGGTGGCAGTAAAGAGGTCTGTAAGTTCAGTGACCCTGATCTGCAGCAGCCTTGGAGCCAACTCGCACAAACTCAGAGAGCCAGCACAGCTACAGATGTGGCCAAGGCAGACCCTTGCCAATTCCAGGGGGGGGGGTCACTTGCCCCTACCTGTGGACGCCCATGGGCACAGTTGTGGATTGCTTTGTGGGTATTTTGAATTGAATTCTTTGGGTGAGTGGAAGCCAGTGGAGAGATTGACAAAGAGGAGTAGCAGAGACAGAGCACTTGGTAAGGTGGATGAGTCTGGCAGCAGCATTCATGATGGACTGAAGGGGGGATATACATACACTATATTACCAAAACATGAACTTTAATGGCATCCCAGGTTCAATGTTGAGTTGGCCCACCCTTTGCAGGTATAACACCTTCAGCTCTTCTGGGAAAGCTGTGCACAAGGTTTAGGAGTGAGTCTATGGGAACGTTTAACCTTTCTTCCAGAAGAGCATTTGTGAGGTCGCAGTCAATTCATCCCAATGGTGTTCTATCGGGTTGGGATCATCCATGTCTTTATGGACCTTGTTTGTGCAGTGGTGCGCAGTCATGTTGGAACAGGAAGGGGCCATCCCCAAACTCTTCCCACAAGGTTGGGAGCATGAAAATGTCTTGGTGTGCTGATGCCTTAAGCGTTCTCCTTACTGGAGCTAAGGGGGTCAAGCCCAACCCCTGAAAAACAACATTCCTATAGACACACTACTGAACCTTGTGGACAGCCTTCCCAGAAGACATGAATCTGTTATAGCTGCAAAGGGTGGGCCAACTCAATAATGAACCCTATGGAGCAAAACTGGGATGTCATTAAAGTTCATGTGCCTGCAAAGGCAGGCGTCCCAATACATTTGGTAATATAGTGTGTGTGTATCTATATACACACATATATGCTATATATGTGTGTATGGGTTCATTGTACCTTCTATCTTCTCTCCTACGCTCATATTTTCTAAATTTTTTTAGATTTTGGTTAAAGCCCGGAGATGTTAGCAGCATTTGTCCCACATCTCCACCCAAGACTGAATTCATCCACAGAAGCCATTTTCTTGCAGTCACACCACCTTTCACGGTCTTCCATTCCTCCAACATCTCTCTTTCTGTGCAGCAGCTGCTGAGATGTAAATATTATCATTTGGTAAACAGGAAGAGATCTATTAGTGGAAACAAAGTATAAACTGTCCTTGTCTCAACAACACAAGGAGGGAGCAGCGTATTCAGGACGGGGACGAGGAGAGTGAGGCGGGGAGGGGTGTCTGCAGTCCGCACTGTCAGCCTGGGCTCCTCATTACTACACAATGATGTCTGTGACGGAGGCAGAGCCGGATGGTTCCAGCCAGTTCCTTCTCAGGACTACGTCACCCATCTCTCAGGTGACAGTTCTGTGTACAAGTGAATGAGCTTAGTCAACTGACCGTTCTCCTCCACACCTTCCTCTTCTCTGTGACTCAAGTCTGGGGGAGGGGGGATCAGGTGTTCCATTTCACTTCCTCCCGCTCCGGGCTCCTCCTTGGCCAGCAGCTCCAGGTAGTTGCCGCACCTGGCTGGTGGTTAAAGGGTTAAAGGTGGATCGGGAACACCCATTTTAGTTTCATCTGAAACCTACGGAGAACTGAGAGGGACTGCTGACTCCGGGATCAAGAGGAGAGGAACCCCGTATCTGGAAAGGACCACCAGTGATCGAAGAGTCCTTCACAGAGGAGAACCAGGGCCAACAAAGGGCCCATCCCATGAGAACCAATGGACACATCTACCTTCTCCATAGAAATCCGGAATTACTGCTGAAGTGCTAAGTACTAGAGAGAATTCTACAAGTAGGAGGGCAGAACCTCTCACACCTCGGTGGTCTTTGAAGTTCTTTTTGGGGTGTCTTTCTTGTGAAGATGGGATCGAGGATCAGGGACCCTCGGTAGAGGAATTGAGCCACAGGGATCGAGGAGCAGGGCCCCTTTGTAGGGATCAGGACACAGGGAACCTCTGTAAAGTGACCAGGGCTTAGTGCTCCTCTGTAGGGATCAGGACACAGAGACCATCGTATAGGAATCAGGGCTTGGTGCCCCTTTTTTTTAGGGGGATCAGGACACAAGGCTCCTACCATAGGGATCAGAGTTTAGGGCATCTCTATAGGGAGCCAACCACTGTAGGGATTGGTGTACAGGGATCCTCTATAGCGATCAAGGCTTTGGGATCCTCTATAGGGACCAGGGTTTGGGGCTTCTCTGTAAGGTGCTAAGGACACAGGGATTAGAAGACAGGGATCCTCTGTAGGGATCACTGGTCTTAGAAGGAATTCAGAGACAAGTATCACTAGTGTTCAGAGACTTCTAGCAAGATAATGTACCGCTTGTGCCTCCTTGCTGCTCTCCTAGGAGCTCTACAAGTGGGACTATCTGAGTTACATGGCCAGGCCTGCCTGGATAATTTCACCAAGGGCAAGTCTAATTTTGTGCTGGAACTCAATGACTCTGTGAGCAGTGGGGCCACATTCCTTTCCTCCCCCAGCCTGGACAGGGCCAGGGACTGTATAGACGCTTGCTGTAGGACCCCTGGATGTAACCTGGCTTTGGTGGAGATGACACCAGACCACGATGACCTCATTCAATCTTGTTTCCTGCTGAACTGCATTTACAAGCAGGAGTTTGTCTGCAAGCTGGCCAGGAAGGAGGGATTTCTCAGTTACGTGCTATTGGACGTCAGCAGCAAGTATTTACAACGATGGGAAGTGATTGAAGGTGAGTGGTTACTTTATTGTATCCAATGTGGACGCATTGTCTTCTAGTTTTGGGTCCTCCTATGGTTTGACTTTCACAATGATAAACCTCCACCCAATTAATTTCCCTATTCCCTAAATCGGCGGCCTCCAAACTTCTCGGTACAAGGGCCACATTTCATATTTTACTTTCACTACCAGGCTGAAAAAAAAAATCGGTTTTAAAAATCAAATGTGAATGTGATATACTTGGAGATTTATGGTGTGTGTTGTGTTGGGTTGGGTTTTTTTTTTTTTTTTTTTTTTTTTCTTTTTCTTTTCTGCATTACATTTTTAGAACAGAGAAAAAAACTTTAGTAAACAAAGCAAATTCCAAATAAACTTGAGCACATCAGGGCTTGTTCACAACAGGACCTGGTAAATGGGGAACTCGGATTTCCCCATCATATTCAAAATGCACAGGGTGTGCAACCTGCTGCGGGTATCCGTGTAATCCTAAAGATCCTCCAAACGCAGATTATAAACTCAGTGCGTTTGCTTGCACCACATCGCAATGGTAGTTTAGTACTATGTAATCTGGTGCAGTGTGTTTTTGAAAAGTATTGCATGCACTACTTTTGGTATTTCAGCTCATCCAAATGAATGGGCTGAAATTACACTGCACTGGGTGGCTAAGGAATTGCATAGAAATGTGGGCCACCTTCCTGTGAGATTAAAGTGTGAATTGGCCCTCAGTGTCCCCTTCGGATCCCCCTTACATCGGAGTGTCCCTATCAAAGTGCCCTTTTTATTGGAGTCCCTATCAAAACCCCCCTTCACTACTGTCAAAATCTTACAGTAGGCCGGATTTGGTTTGCAGACCTCTGCTCTAAATCTTGTTTGGGGCAGAAATATCCACTTTAAGGCTGAATGTACACAGGCATAATAAAATAATTACATTTATGCAGGATCTTTCTGCTTGGAGTTGGCAGAAAAATACAGCACAAAAATGTTTGGTCTGGTTAGTGCACACAGTCGTTTGCGTAATTTCATTCTAGTGGATAGAATATTCATTTGTTCTAGGCTGAATTTGCACACGTCCTAAAATGCTGCTCTAAAATCTAAATCTAAATGTCACAATGTGCCTGGACACATTGGCTGATAGAGAGCTGCGTTCAGAGGCATGAAAAGAAAAATGGCTCTAAAAGGGGTGTGTGTGTGTTGCCTGACAAATGTACAGAATGGATCTCTCCCTGGTTATCACTCCACCTTTATTTGAAACTGAATAGGGATCCATGATGCCTTCCTTCTGTTTACACTTCTCATATCTTCTGAAGCTTTTTTTTTTTCTTTTGTTAATTGTAGTTAAAGTCCAGCAACTGTATATGTCCCATAACTCCACCAAGAACTGAACTCCTCCATTAGGGGTGTCAAACTGGTGGCACTACAAGTCCATCATACCTTAGCATGTAGGAGTCATGCTAACTGTAGTTCCACATGAGCTGGAGGGCTGCCAGTTTGACACCTGTGCTTCTATTCACCCTAATGCCTATTATTATTTTTCTCCTGAATTTCCAAAATCTTATATAAATTGAAATGTGTCAACAAGGTTCTAATTTTCTTTAAATCCGCAGCCAATTCCCCCTCTCCCCTCATGGCCAAAAGTAAAAGAACCCTCCCCTCTCTAAATTATGCGTTATGGGGTTTCTACTGAGTGGGATGGTTGATGGTTCAACATACAGTTAGGTCCAGGACACATGCACAGTTTTCATACAGTACTTTTGGCTCTATATGCCACTAGAATAAAATTAAAATTAAACCAGCCAAAGGAATTTCAAGTGCAGAATTTCGGCTTTAATTCAAGGAGTTGAACATAAATATCCAGTACAAATTTTAGGAACTAGGGGCTCAAATGTAATTGGATACATGAATATAATCATAAATGTTCGTTTTTTTTTTTTTTGTTTTTTTTTTGAGAAACCTTTACTGGTTTACTGCTTGAAGTCTGGAACCCATGGACATTACCAAAGACTGGGTTTCCTCCTTTTCTGATGCTTTGCCAGGCTCTAACTGCAGCTGTTTGTGGGTCTTTCTGCCTTTAAGGTTTGCCTTCAGCAAGTGAAATGCATGCTCAATTATGTTGAAATATGGGGATTAACTCGGCCATTGCAGAATATTCCACTTCTTTTTCCTTCAATAACCCCTGGGTTGCTTTTGCAGTGTGTTTTGGATCATTGTCCGTCAATACTGTACTGTTGCTTCTGTCACGTCAATAAACACCAATGACCCAGTGTACTGGAATTCATGCAAAGCCATGCTTTAGAGATGTATGCTTTGGATCATGAGCTGTTCCACACTTTCTCCACACTTTTTTTTATTTTTTATTTTTTTGTTTTTGTTTTTTCCATCATTCTGGTACAGATTAATCTTGGAATGATTTTCCAGAACAGGTCTGGCTTTTTTTTTAGATGTTTTTTGGCAAAGTCTAATCTGGCTGTTCTATTCTTAAAGCGGCGTTCCAGCCGTTTCTGTGTTTATTAAAAGGTAACGGCTACAAAAAGTGTAGCTGCTGACTTTTAATAAACACACACTCACCCAAGGCCCAGCAATGCAGCTGTCCGAAGCCTCAGTTCTCTCCCCTGCCTCTCCACGGTGCAGGCATTACTACTGTGGGCACCTGAATGTGACTGCTCGTGGCTTCACAGCCGGGTGTGCACTCTATATGCGTGTCCTAAATGGCTGGGCAATCTTGTGGGACCTGTTGTGTGACAGGAGATGGGAGGGAGGGAGTGGCAGCCCGAGCTGGGTACCTCCCAAAAGTAGTCAAAACTAGGTACCTACTCCCCCATGGCATGTCGGGGGACAGGTGTCCTTAAAGTGGAAGTTCCACTTTTGTGTGGAACTCCGCTTTGAGGCTTATGAATGGTTTGCAGCTTGTGGTGAACCCTCTTTATTTTCTCTCGTGAAGTCTTCTCTTGATTGTAGACTTTGGTAGTGATATGCCCACCTCCTGGAGTGTGTCCTTTCACTTGTCTGGAATGTATGTTGTGAATGGGTTTTTCTTTAACATGCAGAGGATCCACCACTGTTGTCTTCCATAGACATCTATGCCTTTTTATGATGCTGAGCTCACCAGTGCATTCTTTTTTTTTTTTTTTCCTCAGAATGTACCAAACTGTTGCTTTGGCCACTTCTATTGTTGCTGCTATCTCTCTGATGGATTTGTTTCATTTTCGAAGCCTCGCAATGGCCTGTTTCACTTGCATGGACAGCTCCTTTTGAACGCATGATTTAGTTTCACAGCAATATATTCCAAATGCAAATACCACACTTAGAATCAACTCCAGACCTACTTTAATTAATTGATGAAAAAATAATGGAGTAGCCCACACCTGTCCACGAAACCGCTTTTGATTCAATTGTTCAATTTACTTTTGGTCCCTTGAAAAAGGGAGGGGATGACTATTAAGAGCTATCATTTCTAAACCCTTCCTCTGATTTTGGCTGCCCATTCTCCCATATTAAACCAGAGAGTATGCACCACATATCCATTATATAACCATAGCTTGAATGTGTTTTTGGTAAACACCTGAAAAAAAACTAAAATTGTTCCTGTGCCCAAATACACCATGGGGATGGAAAGTATTCAGACCCCCTTAAATGATTTTAGCAAATACAGTGAAAAATTTAAAGCGGGATTTCACTGTGAAAATAAATATTAAAAGCCAGCAGATACAAATACTACAGCTGCTGACTTTTAATAAATGGACACTCGCCTGTCCCAGGATCCAGCGATGTCAGCAGCCGAGGCCGATCGATCGCTCGGCTGTCGGCTGCTGCCACCGCCATTCTAGGTGAGGGAATCAGGAAGCGAAGTGTTGCGGCTTCACTTCCCGGTTCCCTACTGTGCATGCGTGAGTCGCGCAGCGCAATAGGAATTGCCCGCGCTGTCTCTGGGACCCGTGTGTGTCCCAGCAGACAGCGCGCAGGGACAGGAAGAAGCCTAGACTCCCGTGGGAGTCTATGCCCGGAAGTGGGTGCAAATACCTGTCTTAGACAGGTATCTGCACCCCCTCCCCCCTGAAAGGTGCCAATTGTGACACCGGAGGGGGGGAGGGTTCCGATGAGCGGAAGTTCCACTTTAGGGTGGAACCCCGCTTTAAGTTCCCCTTTTTTTTTTTATTTTTTTTTTTTTTTTTAATCCTCCCTCATTAATGTACACACAGCACCCCATATTGACTGAAAAACAGAATTGTTGAGATTTTTGCAGATTTATTAAAAAAGAAAAACTGAAATATCACATGGTCCTAAGCATTCAGACCCTTTGCTCAGTATTTAGTAGAAGCAACCTTTTGATCTAATACAGCCAGGAGTCTTTTTGGGAAAGATGCAACAAGTTTTTCACACCTGGATTTGGGGATCCTCTGCCATTCCTCCCCTGCAGATCCTCTCCAATTCTGTCAGGTTGTATGGTAAATGTTGTTGGACAGCCATTTTTTTGGGTCTCTCCAGATGCTCAATTGGCAGGGCCATTCAAGAACAGTCAGAGTTGTTGTGAACCCACTCCTTCATTATTTTAGCCGTGTGCTTAGGATCATTGTCTTGTTGGAAGGTAAACCTTTGGCCGAGACTGAGGTCCTGAGCTCTCTGGGGAAGGTTTTCGTCCAGGATATCCCTGTGCTTGGCCACATTCAACTTTCCCTCAATTTGCAACAAGTGGTCCTGTCCCTGCAGCTGAAAAACATCCCCACCGCGTGATACTGCCACCACCATGCTTCACTGTTGGGACTGTATTGGACAGGTGATGAGCAGTGCCTGTTTTTCTCCACACATACTGCTTAGAATTAAAGCCAAAAAGTTCTATCTTGGTATCATCAAACCAGAGAATCTTATTTCTCACCGTCTTGGAGTCCTTCAGGTGTTTGTGGTTTTTCATCTCAAGGCTGATCGGAAGAAATGGACAGCACCTGAGTTAAATATGAGTGTCACAGCAAAGGGTCTGAATACTTAGGACCATGTGATATTTTCAGTTTTTCTTTTTTAATAAATCTGCAAAAATGTCAACAATTCTGTTTTTCTGTCAATATGGAGTGTTATGTTTACATTAACAAGGGGAAAAAAAATACTTAAATGATTTTAGCAAATGGCTGCAATATAACACAGTGAAAAAGTGAAAGGGGTCTGAATACTTTCCATTCTCACTATATTATGGACCTAACTGTACATGGACATTTTACGTGCTTCCAACCTTGTGACCACAGTTTGGGGAGGACCCTTGGGGTGGAGGAACTTGAGTTGCCTACACAGAGCTATGACCCAACCCTACTGAACACCTTGGGAATGGGGACACATACTGTCTGAGGGAACAGGCAAAGCAGGAGGGGAAGTTGGGACACACCATAATAATATCCATGGGGGTTGGTGCACTCCATATTATTGTCTATGGGGAAACGGGGGTACACTCCATGTTACTGTCCCTGGAGGAATAGCAAGGTGGGGAGAAGTTGGGAGTGGTACATTTGATCGCATCTGTGTGTGTGGGGGGGGGGGGGGGGACAGAGCACTCCATATTTAATGCCCATGGGGGGGCATTCTATTATTTTAATGTCAATTTGGGGGGGGGGGTAAACTTTTTGAGGGCTAACTATTTACCTAGGTGTATGATCAGGTGTTCATGTATAGTTTACATTGTCTCAGCATGTCTGGCCAGCTCCTACCCTGTTCGCCATTAGGCAATCCACAGCCGCACATGGTGTGAACCCAGCCTTAGTGTTAACTAATCTTAGTGGTATTAAACCCAAATAACTTTTATTTTACAGCTTGCCCATTCTTAAAGTGGTTGTAATCCCTTACAACACCCTTTGACCTACAGGTAAGCCTAGATTAAAGCGGAGGTCCACCCTAAAGTGGAGCTTCTGCTCGTTGGAACCCTCCCCCCCCCCCCCCCCCCCTCCGGCACCACAATTGGCACCTTTTCAGGGGGGTGCAGGTACCTGTACAGTACAGGTATCTGCACCCACTTCCGGCGTAGATTCTGCGGAAGCTACACCCCTTTCCGCAGAATCTATGCCCCTTTCCGAAGGTCCCCTGCTGCCTGCTGGGAAACACACGGATCCCATAGACAGCGGGGACCATCCTTATTGCGCAGCGCGACTCGCGCATGTGCAGTAGAGAACTGGGAAACGAAGCCGCAAGGCTCCACTTCCTGATTCCCATACCCAAGATGGCGGCAGCAGCACCCGAGAGACGATCGAGAGATCGGCTTCGGGTGCCGACATCGCGGGCGCGCTGGGCGGGTAAGTGTCATTATTTTAAAAGTCAGCAGCTGCAGTATTTGTAGCTGCTGGCTTTTAAAAAAAAAAAAAAAAAACGGCGGACTCCCGCTTTAAGGCTTACCTGTAGGTCCAAGAAATATCTCCTAAACCTATACAGTATACATAGACAGCGGCGCGCAGGCGCACTGAGCACGGCATTTTCAACGACGGAGCTGCCGCGCGTGTCGGCTCCCGTGCGTATGCGCGGGAGTGATGTCACCGCGGCTTCGCCGAATGACAGCGGCGGAGCTGCGAGACCCCACCGAGAAGATGGCTATATTAGTTTTCTTCTTCTTTTCTATTTTCTTCTGTAATCCAACCAGTAAGTCTGATTTTCAACAGAACAAGATCTTCAGCAGAATGTATCAGAGATGAGACAAACCAGTCAACATTTATAGGGGTACTTACAATGATCCGCTTTTATATATTTATGTAAAAACTTTATCCCAAAAGGGAAGAAATAATTTGCTGTAACTGCTTATAAAGTATTAGTATAATTTTTCTAATGCTTTCAGTTAGTGTATTTATTTAAATCTACTAGTAGATATAACCCCCCCCCCCCTCCCCCCACCCCGACTGACAATGCTGCTGTCCAATTGTACCCCCTGTGCTTATTCATCCAGAGTGGGGGCACTCTAATACAAGTGGTATAGTATTTTCTTTGAAAAAAGTAATAAAAAATCTAACCAATTCCTTTTTATCCATGCTAAACCGCAGCAATGGATGAATCTTCTGTGGCTGTTGTATTCTGATAGCTGGCTCCACAAGCTGATATAATACCCAAACAGCGCCTGCATCTAATTTGTTGAAGGTGTTGTCTGGCTTACAATTTTTCTACCTGGTTTTGATTTTTCAGTCAATGGAATTTGGACGGGAGGATGCTGAGGGGGCCACCCACAGAGTGAAATTCACTGTGTATGGCTTATTTTTTTAAATCGGTTAGCAGTTTTCCTGTTGGTCCAAAAGTCCAAACTCCTTCTCCTTTTCAATGAATACAAAGCACTCTGAGTGGAGGAGGTGTTGGTGCACATCACGATTCCCTCCTAATTGTGTGTATATCTATATCTTTTTCTCCGATTGTGCAAGGGTTTTGCACAGAGGGGCTCTGATCCTCCTCTTCTGGGATCCCCCAGTGGCACTTCTGGCCCCTCGTCTATTCGAGTGCCCCCACGGAGACCCGCAGTCCCTGGGGACCCTCGTGCCAGCACGTTCCCGAGTCCTGCTGCTGCTTCCATTGACAGACAATCAGGGCTCAGCCCCGCCCCCCCCCCGGCTCCCTTGTCAATGGATTTGATTGACTGCAGCGGGCACTAATGCCCCTGCTGCTATGAATCCAGCCATTGAGGACCCAAGACAGCAGCTGGAGCTGCTCTACTCCTCCGTGTCGCTGAAACGATTGAGTTCAGGTTGGTAAAAGGGGGACTCTGGGGGGCTGCTGCACTACAAAAGGTTTTTCACCTCAATGCATAGAATGCATTAAGGTGAAAAACCTTGAGGTTTACAACCCCTTTAAGACTAATTCACCTTTTTGGAGCACCCATATTTAAGGTGAAATATGCTCCAGTAGTATCCCCAGCATCCCCCAATTTGAACTTCCCCCCACCCTTGACAACAGATGGGGGGGGGAGGGGGGGGTTTCCTCCCTGCACCCATTGTTGCTTTTCAAAAACTTCTCAGCTGTGTGGGGCTCTGTACGCACAGCTGCATCATTCATTCACAGAAATCTGTGAATGAACTAAGAGTCCTGTCTGCCATTGCAGCAGATGGCTTGTAATTCTCAAACGCTGAGGATGCTCAGTTCATTCACAAGCCCTGCAACCTTCAAACTCTGCCCATGCAGAGCAGGGCCATCGTTTAACTTTGATTGAGCCCTGGGTAAACATTTTCTTGGGGAGCCCCCTCCATTCTGAGACATACAAAAAAAATAGCAGACTCAGAAAAGCAGACTCAAAAATGACTGCAGCAGATCACGCAGTGATTGCAATTGTTTACCAGAGGTTGCA
Organism: Lithobates pipiens; assembly: GCF_037356315.1. Classification (NCBI taxonomy): domain Eukaryota; kingdom Metazoa; phylum Chordata; class Amphibia; order Anura; family Ranidae; genus Lithobates; species Lithobates pipiens. The sequence goes on from NW_027507791.1 coordinate 139,562,347, forward strand.
GCCTATCCTTACAGCTCACTGGTTGCTAGAGGTTACAACACATAATTTCTGCTTGCCGACTGGTTGCTAGAGGTTACTGCACATTAGCGCTCACTGATTGGTTGCTATAGGTTAATGCACATCATTACCACTCACTGAGCAGTGGAGAAATCCCAAATAATTGGGCACGTAAAGCCACACATTAATACACATACTGCACAGGATTACTAGAGACTGCGGGTATACTGCACGAGATTACCCAGTGACTGCTTTACAGAGTGCACAGGCTGTATTTGCCCGCTAGCCAGCAGAGAAGGGACGGGGCCGGGAGCTCCACTGATGCTCTGACCCCCGCCCCATATGGCCTGTATGCTCAGAACAGAGCTGCTGTAGTCGGAGCAGTGATCAGAGTGGGTGCGTCAGTGGAGCTCCTGGCCCCACCCCCAGACCTCTGTTCCCCAGCCAGTATAGAGTGGGCAGGGCCAAGAGCTCCACTGATGCGTCCACTACGATCACTGCTCTAACATGGGGCGAGTCAGTGCATTAGTGGAGCTCCCGGCCCCGCCCCCTCTCTGCTGGCTAGAACGCAAATACAGCCTCCCGTGTCCTCTGCAAAGCCATCATCGGGGCCCCAATTCACAGGTAGTGTGATCCCAGGGCAGGTGCCCCATTTGCCCTGTGCTAAAGACTGCCCTGGAGCAGAGGTACATGCTGAAAGCTGTAGGGCTTGTCTCCAGGAGCTTGACATTGCACCTGTGATACACTGATCAAGGGTGCAATGCTTTGCATGATCCTGAGGAAAAAAAACCCATAAATGCTCTTCTTTTTTGCTGGGGAAACAAAGACGCTTATTTTCCCCAAAAGGTCAAGTATTCGTTTTTATACAACAGGCCTGATGAGAAGAGCTCATCTGTTGGCTGTGACACAGCACATGTGACCTATAAGATCTGAGAGATCACCAATTCTGTCATTAGAAGACACTTCACACATTTTGTATTTAACATTTCCCAGGTTAAATATTGACAAGGGACCCAGCCTTCCACATCAAATACCAATTTAGATTGAGGAGCTCTTTGTGTAGCAGCTCTAGAGATGTAATTTGTGTGAACTGGTCAGCACAAATGTCTAGGAAGAGATGGTTTTTATTATAAACTGTAAAACAGTTTTGTCTGAATAACAAAATTGGCTTAGTATCTTTTTTTTTTTTTTTAAAGTGGTTGTAAATCTCAGAAATGAAATGGGAACCAAGCTTATCCCTGTATAATATATACTTGTCGTCTCAGTTAAGAGCATTAACTGTCATTTCGGTCTGCTGCTTCGTTCCTTTGCTATCAGCATGAATCACTTCTGAAAAGTTTTCCTGACACCAAGAGAAAAAAGGTTATGGGAAGGAGCTCAAGCACACAGCCTGTGATTGACAGCCTCAGCTCTGCTCTTGTGTGCCATGTAAAGGAGATGTGTCCCTTCCCTCCAATAAGCTGTCAGAGCTCTTTACTGAGCTCTGCAGAGTGACATTTCAGCTCTGTCCCCCTTTTTTTTTTTTTTTTTTTTTTTTTTTTTTTTTCCTCCTCCCTGACAGCTCAGACAGGCTTTTAGAAATTCTGAACTTTGAACAGATGTAGAGAAGCCAATGGCTAAGCGGGTACAACTTCTGTAGAAGGATTTGTTTAATCTCTGTATTACCTGAGGCTGGTCACTTCATGTAGGGGTTTTCAACCACTTTAAATCTAGGTAGGAGAATGTGTTGGAAGCCATGAGCAATGGAAGTACAGGAAGAAGAGTCTGCTGTCCACCTGGCCATGCTTCTAAACCTCACTGCTCCACAATGAAACATAATCTGCTGGTCTCTGGGGTTGGTTTCAGCCAGATTTGTTTCATGCCTGTCTTTTATCCCCTTAGGCGACAGTGTCTGTGTAAGAGTGAAAAAATGTAGTCAACTGACCATTCTTCTTGACACCTTCAACTCCTGCTGCGACTCAAGCTTAGCGGAAGTTTCTCAGGTGTACGATTTCACTTCCTTACTATCTATTGGCTCCCCTTTGGCCAGCAGCTGCTTGTAGTCAAAATACTTGGCAGGTAGTTGGTGGGTCCATATAAGGAATAAGCATGAGCTTAGGCGTGTTTGCAAACAGCACGTGCAGAGCCCGCCAGGAAGTCGATACTTCGGAGTGCTAATCACAGGCATGGAGACTTTGTCCCAATGCGCAGCTGTAGAGATCGAGAAATGTCTCCCTGCCTGTGATTAGCGCTCCGCAGTGCTGACTTCCTGGCGGGCTCTGCATGTGCTGTTTGTGAACACGCCTGAGCTCATCCTTAATCAGGAGTAACTGCTGAAGTGCTAAGTATTGTAGATAGAACTTGTATAGATAAGTGGAAGAGTAAAACTCATTGCAGATACTTTTTTGGTTTTGGAAGCTGCTGTTAAACTTTTATTTGATGTATGTCTTTCTGACGAAACACAGGGATTTTTGGTAGGGATCATGACACAGCATGGGTCTCTTCCTGAAGTGATCCGGTGATCAGTGGTGGGAAGCAGAAGATGAATGAATGCCCTGGTCTCCCTGTAGCAACAGTGCAGGTGTGCCTCTCCCTGGTCATACACTATATGAAAAATCGTCCGACATTTGGCTAGTTCGTTAATTTTTCAGGCAATTAATGGGCACAAAATCGATAATCATTGGGATGTTTTTGAGCCGAAAAAACGAAGGACAAGTTTGGAAATTTTCTGACGAACGATAAATTGAAAGGTTGATGTGTTTCCTGTCTGAACTGTTTTCACTAGGTATAGGTAAAAAGCGAAAAAAAAAAAATGGTTTCATTTATGTGCACTGAACTATTTATTGGTCATTACATGGTGGCACTATCCTTTGCTCGCACAGTCAAATATTGTGGGGTGTTTGTTGTTGTTGTTTTTTTTTATTTTTATAGTGTATGGCCAGCATTAGGCTAGGATCTCTATTTGCATGGTCTTCAGCTGGCAGGCGAATATTCAGACAGTCTTTTATTTTTATCCCCCCCCCCCCCCCTTCACCTCTCCTCTCACTCCTACTGCACAATATCTATTGATCTGTCGTGTAGAGTCAATTGGCTCCATTGTTTGGATCTTCTAGGATTCTCAGTGCTCTGCATGGAAAGTTTATGGGCTTGTTGGGCTTTAGAACTCCTTCTGCTGGATGGAGTATGGTGCAGCATAACCTCAGTATCTCAGTAGAGGAAGAGAAGGCTAAAAGGCAATGGGGTCAATTCATGAAGAGATAAATACCGCATTCATTTTTTTTTTTTTTTTTTAGTTAAAATAACTCATGCGTAATTTATCTCAAAAGTAGTAAATTCACAAAAAAAAACGTTCTTTACTGAGTGCGTTAAATATTTATTTTGCTATATTTAGCACTTAAATCCTGCATTCTTTCTGGCGTTGTTTGTTGTGTGTCCCCCCCCCCCCCATTATTGATTTTATTTTTTATAAATCGCAGATAGCCATTCCATCATCATTTTAGATATATCATAGAATTTTCCAATCTGTTTTCAGCTTTTATAATATTTTTACATATTTCATGATTTATGACATTTATTTTTCCATATATAATCAATAGCCGCCCCCCCCCCCCCCCCCATCCATTCCCTCATTCTCCCTATGGGGGTAAGCTGGCTCTTTTGTGAGTATGGTTGCTATGTATATAATTTTTATTTTTTGCCTCCCTCCCCCCCCCTTCCTTTTCCTTCCCTTCTCCCTCCCCTCCCCCATTCTCTTTCTTTATATTTTAGTATGCCCATAGGGTCACTTTCATAAATTCATATACACAACCATTTCCCTCTATACTTTTACGTCTGTATATTTATTCATTTTGTATAATATATCACTGATGACCCCTGTTGTCTTTGGGACCATTCTATGCCTTATTTTCACTGCCAAAATGTGAGTTTATATCATTGTGTTTTTTTTTTTTTTTATTTATTTTTTTTATTATTATTAAAGTTGTCATACAGCCTCCTTGTGTGTGGTGTGTGGGTTGTGTGTTTTTTTTTTTTTTTTTTTTTTTGTGTTCTGGGAAAAATGGGTTCTGTTCCCACCGGACGGCTGCCGTGAGCGCAGACTTCTCTACATACTAGGGATGCACCGAAATTTCGGCCGCCGAAACATATCGGCCGAAAATGCCCTTTTCGGCATTTTGCCGAAAGAGAATTCTTGCCGATAATGTCGCCGAAAATCGCGCAGTACCGGTGGGAGAAACTTCGGATGACATCACTCGTTCTGTGGGCGGCTTGCACGTTCCTCGCGGATAAGACGCCGCACTCGTAAGCACGTTCCCTGCTGAGATGCTGGCACCTTCCCCGCGGACGCTCCTCGTGCTTGTGAGACGCTGCTGGGACCCGAGAGACGCTGCTGGGACCCGAGACGGCTTCGTAGAGGGCTGCACATACTGAAGTACAACAGTGGGCACTGTCCCTCCTGGATGGCTACCATTACTACTATTCGCCGGTGAGCAATGCATTGCCTTTTTGCCTTAAACTGCCAAACAATCCAACTAATTTATTTTACTATACTACTGAAACTGTCATAGCAGTCAAACAACATGTATTACTTACGCCTTTGTGCCTTTTGTGCCATGCAGTATGGTATTAATTAAATATGTCTTACAGTACATCGTGACGTAGCAAAAAAAAAAGTTATATAAAACTGATTTGAAATGGAATGGCATGCTATTTATTCTGTAGTACTAGTCTAGTATACTATAAAATGTATGCCCTTGTTGTCATTGAATTTGTCATTTTGGTATAGTATAGCACACTGACATGACAGCAAGCACATGATTTTTTTAAAACATGACAGTACGCAATATAATATATTATATTTAACAATTATATATATATATATATATATTCTCTATCAGGGGTTGACAAATTTGCTTGGAATCTAGGAGCCAGCTTAAAAAGTTAGGAGCCAGGTCCGTGACGGCGATCCGGACCTGTCCCTGGCCTGACATGGAGACGAGTGAGGGGAAGATAGCAGCGCCGTCGCCGCCGCCCCCCCCCGTCTCCAAGTCATTGCCCATAGCTCTTAGATGGACATTTTATTTATTTTTTTCAAATGACAATTTTTTTTTTCAATTGCATTTTTGTGTAAATATGAGATCCGAGGTCTCTCTGACCCCAGATCTCATATTTAAGAGGACCTGTCATGCTTTTTCTATTACAAGGGATTTTTACATTCCTTGTAATAAGAATAAAAGTGACACAACATTTTTTTTTAAAAGAACAGTGGAAAAAAAAAAAAAAATTAAAATAAGCAGAAAAAATAATAATTTTTAAACGCGCCCTGTCCTGCCCGCATATAAAATCGGTGTTCGAACCACACATAGGAGGTAGCGCCGTGATCGGTAGAGCGAGAGCAATAATTCTAGCCCCAGACCTCCTCTGTAACTCAAAACGTGCAACCTGTAGAATTTTTTTAAACGTCGCCTATGGAGATTTTAAAGGGTAAAAGTTTGTCGCCATTCCATGAGCGGGTGCAATTTTGAAGCGTGACATGTTGGGTATCAATTTACTCGGCGTAACATTATCTTTCACAATATAAAAAATAATTGGGCTAACTTTACTGTTGTCTTATTTTTTTTATTAACTAAATTATTTTTCCCAACAAAAGTCCGCTGCACAAATACGGTGTGACAGACAGTATTGCAACAACCACCATTTTATTCTCTAGGGTGTTAGAATAAAAAATATATATAATGTTTAGGGGGTTATAAATAAAGGGAAGAAGAGGCAGGTAATATAAAACAGGCAGAGGAAACTTCATTAGCATTGCTGGTTTGTCATACCAACAGCGACCACAAGAGGGCGCCAGATTCCATAAGGAATCATAGGACCGCAAAAGGCCTCAAAGCCGCGGCCTAAATTTTCGGCCGCCGGCGGAACGGCCCGACGCGATCGCGCTGGGGGGGTCCACAGAGACAGGATACCCCCAGCTGTGCTGCCCCAAGCGCGAGGTCGCTATTTCTAGTCGCCAATGCGACCTGGCGCCCGGGTTTTGTCGAGCCCTGATAGATAGATAGATAGATAGATAGATAGATATATCTAACAACAAGCACATGAAGTTATAGTATATTATACTGCAGAATAGCGCCAAAAAATTTTAATATAGCATGCAATTGCAATTTGCATGCAAGCAATCCATTCCATTTGCAATGAAATTTAATCAGTGCAATTATATTATCTTTTTGGTACAAGTCAGGAGATGTACTGCAGTGCAGACATATTATTAACTACCTTGCATGGCAAGAGCTGCAGCGTTTAAAAAAAAAAAGTGATAGTTTGTTATTTTTTAAAGCTGCCTCCTGGGGTTTAGCTTTAAAATTAATTTCGTCCTTCTTTTTTTTTTTTTTTTTTCTTTTCCCCCTCAGATTTCACTCCCACTATAGATCATTCTATGCTATTATTCTGCGCTACCAGCAAAGGTGGACCATGTCTGCAGTGTGGAAGTATTTTAAAGTTTCTGATAAAGACCCCAAATTTGCAATCTGTAGTCTTTGCTCAGCAGAAATTTCAAGAGGGGGTACAGTGCCAAGGCATTTTTCAACAGGTTTGATACACCATCTGAAAACACGACATCCAGTTCAGCATTAAGATTACAAGAAAACAGTGCCACTTCCAAAAAGTGACTCAGGCTCAACACCATCTGTGGCCACGGTCTTTGAAAAGGTTAAAAAAATTTGCAAGTGACAGTCCCAAAGCTCGTGCCATAACAGATAAAATTATGGAATTTATTGCATTAGACGACCAGCCATTCTCTGTTGTGGAGGACATTGGATTCCGTAGGCTTATGCAACATATTGAGCCGCGTTACTCACTACCAAGCAGACGCTACTTTGCAGATACCTGTCTACCTGAATTGTTTTGCAGTGTTAGAAAACACGTTCAAGAGCTCATGACTACTGACATCATAGCAATCAGTTTTACTACCGACATTTGGAGTTCAGACGTCAGTCCAACGAGCATGCTTGGCCTGACAGCGCAGTGGATAGATGACAAATTTCAATTGCAAAACATCCTACTTAACGCACGTGAGTTTGTTGGATCACATACTGCAGCAGCAATAGCTGACACTTTAAAATCCATGCTTGACACTTGGCACATTGAGAAGTCTAAAGTGCATTTGATTGTACGAGATAATGCGCGGAACATGGCAAAGGCAATGGAGGACAGTGAACTTAAAAGAATACCGTGTATGGCACACACGCTGCAATTGGCTGTGAATGAAGGATTGCTGAGTCAGCGCACCATATCTGATATTGTATCAAAAGGAAGAAAAATTGTGGGTCACTTTAAGCATTCTCCGCTTGCTTATTCCAGATTACAAGCTTTGCAGATACAGTTTGGAATGCCACCGAAACGACTGCAGCAAGATGTAGCCACTCGTTGGAACAGCACCTACTATATGCTGCAAAGTCTTTTTGAACAAAAGCGTGTTTTAGCTGCATACATTGCAGATTACGAGCTGCCGGCAACACTGAGTGCACATCAGTGGATGTTAGTTGAAAATAGTTTCTCTTCTATCTCCATTTGAACAGTTAACAAAAGAAATAAGCTCAACTAATGCTTCCATTTCTGAAGTTATTCCCTTGATTGGACAAAAATGAAAATAAAACTTAAAAAACAAATGGGACTTTATATGAGCCGTGACCATCCAGTACACAAGACTCCATCCCCAATATTGGATAGGAAAAAGGGAAAGGGGAAAAAAAATGGACAGCGGGACTTTGCATGAAACAGATTGCTTGGGGTGAATTACTTCAATCAATCTAATATAATCAATTACTATTTTATTGGAAACACATCGGGAGGTAGTACAGTAGGTATATTAATAGTAATCAAGTATATGATGTACAAAATTAAATAATATAATTAATATAATGGTCGCATAGTTCAATAAAATTCATGATACAATAATAATAATGAACATGACACAGTAAACAGTAAACCAGCAGTACATTCCAAAGTGTATATATAATAGCCAATAAAATGGATTAATGATTGGAGTAGACCAAACCCATAGTGAAATCATGGCCGCCAGGGCATGGCGTTCATTGGTAAAGAGCTCGACGCGTTTCGTGGATCGTCTCCACTCATCAGGAGCAGCTGTATATTGGAACACCTATGATAAATCGTATATTAGAACAATAATCAATGGTAATTGATTATATACATAGGCAAAGAGGGGGAGCATACCAATGGTCCTAGCCACTCTTACCTATGGATGACAGATAAAATATATGGTGAATAATGATGATAGTTTACATCAGAAAGCATTGGAAGGGGTATAGTAGCCTCCCCGGGAGCTGGGGTGACAACCTTGATTTAGCAACCGGACCATAAAGATTATTTGAAAGGTCCTTGTGGGTAGGGTTCATTCGGCCAGGTGGCACTCATAAAAATGAATCCAGAAACACTAGTGAAAGACAAAAAATATATATAGAACTAATATTAGTCAAGTGTGAAGTCAGGAAAGTAGAATAGACAGATAAGAAAGGAAAGGAATAGGTGGGGAGTGCCAGCAAGATCCGTGATGGTCACCAAAAAAGAAACAGAACAAATTGTGCAAACTAGTACATTAGGGTAAAAATAACCAACAGAGAAGTGGCACACACACCATAAAGAGCCCCCAGGAACCCCAACCCAGAAGTTAGGTTTACCTGGGATTACACAAAGCATTGTCCAGTAAAGGAGTGAAAAATAAGTGTAAGGGCAATTAAAGCCGAAATTGAACCCTTATAAAGACAAAGCAGTGTAGGAAAAAAGAGGGTCCGTAGCACCACCAAGGATGTACACCGACGTCACGCAAAAGATATGTCCAATTTGAAGGAGTAGAAGCATCCACGTCTGAGCGACTGGCGCTCATATAGGGGAGCTCAGCGTTCCTCGTGTTTGGACGTGATTGGAAAGACAGCGTCCGCCGTGCGGCGTCATGGCGTGGCGTCGACGCGCAGCGATGGCAGGCCACCATCCCCATAGCAACCTAGCCAGGGGGGTGGAGGATAGCCGCGGTGCACGTCGCAGCTCCCGGGATTGGGCAAAGAAAAACCTCCCCCCCAGAGAGTGATGGATGACCTAAAATATAAACACAGGGAAGTTACCAAAGCAGCCTATATAATTACTAGCTATAATGACTGTCATGCCCATGGCTGGCCAATAGGTAAACAAAAATAGAAAAGCAAAATGTTTCCATCCCTAATTCGTTTAGACAAAAATGAAAATAAAACTTAAACAAATGGGACTTTATATGAGCCGTGACCATCCAGTACACAAGACTCCATCCCCAATATTGTCCCGCTGTCCATTTTTTTTTCCCCTTTCCCTTTTTCCTATTCCCTTGATTGCCGCACTGAAGTGTCTGCTAGGAAAAGAGATAGAAACAGACCATGGCGTAAAAACGGCTAAAACCACTCTACTGGAGGCTGTTACCAACCGGTTTCAAGACACCGAGTCCAACCCTCTGTACTGCATTGCAACAGTTCTAGATCCTCGATTTAAAGAGCATTATTTTAATGTTGAGAAAAAGCAGCGTGCACGGGAAATGATACAGGCACAAATTGAGGTGGTGGAAGCATCCGGTGAAGGAGTTTTGAGGTGTAGCACAGAGGAAAGTGAGAAGAAACGGTTGCATACAAGTGAAGAGGGACACGCTCCTTCCATATCTGATATGTTTGAAGAAATTTTACATGAATGCACCCCGGTCCATAGCAGTGCAACAACAAGTGCAGCTACCAAACAGCTGGACATTTTATTTAGCTGAACAGCCTATCGCCAGAAGTGACAATCCCATTGTGTACTGGCGCATCAACAAACAACGTTTTCCTTGCACAGATTGCACGCAGATATTTATCTGCCCCAAGCACCAGTACAGAGAGTGAGACTATTCAGTCTAGCATCTCATATTCTTGACAAGAAGCGAAACCGTCTCTCCTGTGAGAAAGCGGAGCAACTTTTGTCCTTAAAGCGAAATCTGCCACTTGTACTGAAATAGATTTATAAATCCGTAGCGTAGACCAATTCCTTTACCATGTTGTTGAACATAGTAAATGAATTGGCATTGGACAATTGGAACATACAACATAGTATGACTGACTACCAGTATGTTCTAGTTGTCTAGTTGTGCCATACTGCCATTAGTTGTTTGTTCATTGTAGTAGTTCTACAGTTTTTTTGCACTTCTTCAATTTAAGAGATCTCCAGTTTTAGTACTGTACACACACATCATACATAGTTTGTTGCTGTTGGGCCAAACCCTCTCTCCCTCTCTCCCTCTCTCCCTCTCTCCCTCTCTCCCTCTCTCCCTCTCTCCCTCTCTCCCTCTCTCCCTCTCTCCCTCTCTCCCTCTCTCCCTCTCTCCCTCTCTCCCTCTCTCCCTCTCTCTCTCCCCCTAAGCTTTCAGCCCACTGCATGTGCAAAACTGTATGTCCTGTATCTGTGGCTGTCTACATATTCCAGTACTATACACTATACCAAACTGTGTTCCAGATATGGGCAGAGACTTCCAGAAACAGACTAGTCTACATTGCTTGCTGTGATTGCCTGAGCACCGCTGCTGTAGACCAGACTGTAGACTGTGTTCCAGGCTGTCTCTGCTCATACCCAGGGGCCGGAAAACAGTGTGGTCTACTGTATGACTGTGTATGTAACCTGCAGCTACATACACTTTTATCGCACATGCAGCCGCTGACACCTTAGGGAGAGATAACTGAATTACTACTAGTTCTTCTGGTTTAAGTTGAAAATTTAATAAAGTCTGAGGCCGCGTACACACGGGCGGACTGTTCGCCCAACTTTGTTCGTCAAACAATCCGACAAACAGTCCGCTCAAAATTTGCATGAACGGACTTGACCACACACGATGAATGAACAGTCCGCTGAAAGCGTGCGCGATGACGTGAACGGCACGTACGACGGGACGAGAAATACGACGTCCAATACACTGCAATGCAACCTTCGCCGTGTAAATCCTTTCTGAGCATGCGCGAAACTTAGTTTGTCGAACAAGCCTACACCAAGTTTCAGCGGACTGTCTTACGGAAATTCTGAAAAATTTTGTTCGTCAGACTGTCCGCTGAAGCCCACACACGAGCGGACTGTCCGCTGAAACACTGTTCAGCGGACAAAGTTGGGCGAACAGTCCGCCCGTGTGTACGCGGCCTAAGTCTTAGTCATTTTTTTTTATATTATTTCATTTTTTTTTTATTTATTTTGTTATGGTTCAATGTGCACTGACTGTAGTCTACACTGCAGGATATGCGGTAGTAATTTATCATTTAATTTTGTATTTTATTTGATTTTATGATTTTATCTTCTGTGTCCACTGTCCAATTTATTTGGGTTGCTTTATTAAAGTACTGTTATTTTCCATTACTGGACTATTCTTTTATTCATAAAATTAATGATTCAGTTGAATATGAATAATACTATAAGGCAATTTTATATAATATTTTTTTCTTTTTTAATATATAAAAAAAAAAGCCATTTTCGGTTTCGGTATCGGTTTCGGTGCATCCCTACTACATACCCGTTCTCTCCTCCTTTTTTATTTTATTATTTTTTTTGAATTTTTTTTTGAATTTTTTTTTCCCCCCTCCCTTTCCCATCCTGTACTTGCATTGCTATTGAGCATATTATGTCAACTTTTGCTATTGTGCACTATTGATGGACTTCCTCATTTTTATCCACACATTATACATAACAGACTTGTTTTGTATTTCTATGCTCTTCCAGCATTTTGTTGTTTAAATTACTTTTATATTGGATTACTGCGTTTTTTGCGCCAATTACTTGTTTGCCACCGAATGGTGATGTCACTTTCCATGCTGCCTGCTACCAGATGGGGATGTTGCTCCCACCCCAGCATTGCAGAGTACTTACAGGTGCACTGCTGTCAGCCTCTCCTCAGTGTGGGTAAACTAGCTGCAGGCACATGCGAGTGAGAGATGGCATCATTCTCTCTCTTCTCGGCTGTGGTTGGGGACCTCTGGGCTAAAACACTGCACCAGAAGGCACACAGCAATATTTTTTGAAACTATGAATACATTCAAGGGTGCTTTTATTCACAAAACTATCTCCCCCTGATTAAATGTTACAATTTATTTTCCTTCCTGAGCTCATAGAAGAACTTTTTATTTTATTTTTATTTTTTCCCCCCACTGATACATTGCATACTTTTAACTTGCTGGCTAGTGCAGTGCAGATTTCCTCTAATTGTTTTGTACATTTCTAAAATGCCACACCAGGTGATAAATAACTGTGTGTGTGTGTGTGTGTGTGTGTGTGTGTGTGTTCAGCTGAACTCGTAGGATTTCATTCTCGCGTGTCTGTCCTGATTTTCAGGGGGTGATTTCGGAGACATCTGTGTGGGTTTCTGGACAGATGTCAATAAAAATCGCACCCCAAAATTGCCAAAAGTAGTACAGAAACTACTTTCAGAAATCGCTGTGGCATTGCTTCCGATTTTTGGCATGCGATTTGACATGTGAACCAGGGTTAAAGTGGTATTCCGCCTTGGGAAAAAATTTAAAGTCAGCAGCTACAAATACTGTAGCTGCTGAATTTTAATATATGAACGCTTGCCTGTCCAGGGTGCCCACGATGTCGGCACTCCAGCGGATTTTTCAGATTGCCTGTCGGGTGCTGCCACCACCATTAATCATATGGGAAACTGGCAGTGAAGCCAGTTTCCTACTGCGCATCCTAATTGGCGCGGTGGAGGGGGGGCGCATTTCCGAGGGGGGGCGCGGTCTCCCAGAAGTGGGGAAGGGTACCTGTCAAACAAGTAAAAGTTCCTCCCTACCCCTGAAATATGCAAAATGTGGCATCAGAGGGGGAGGAAGAAAATAAGCAAACATCTCACTTTTGGGTGAAATTATGATTTATCTCATGTGGTGTGTGGGGTGTTTTTTTTTTTTATTTATTTATTTTTTTTTTTTTGCGGTATTTACCTCACATTTGATATTTTACTTTGGATTTACTCTTATCTCATGCAATATTTTTGAAAAATGGGTCACACGACCTTCATATCGCATGATGTAACCTTTAGTGAATTGACCCCAATGTCTTTCAGAAACCAATACGTCATCATTTATTATGCAAAGGCAGAACAAGGCATTTTATTGAGCAGATTTGTTCATTGACTTAATACTAAATGGGAGACGGTGAGTAATATGTTGTCATAGCATTTGTAAGGAATGACTTCATTTGTTTGTAGATGCTATCAAAACTAACATCCATTTTTTTTATTCTACACATCCAGTGAACAGGCAAAACCCAGTTCCTCACAAGTTTTTTTTTACCTTGAACGGGTTATTCATTAAATTCTTAATCTACAGACATTCTGTTATGAGATACAGTGTATGAGGCTTCCTGTTACTCATCACTGATCATAGCAACCATAGTTCATACAGTGGTATTAAAGTGTTTGACTAAATACTGTATGTGAGAAAATATTTGACATACAGCTTGTGTAAATAATGGGCAGAAACAACTTTTTTTTTTTTTTTTTTTTTTTTTTTTACAGAAAAATTTGAGTACAAGCCACATTTGTCATGTGATGTAAGCAATCTTTGTTCCTTGTGAAATATGCAGAAAAATATTAAAATGTTTTAGGTTTATTTTATGGAATTTTGAAGGTTTCAGCTGAACAGATGGTAAAATATGAAGCATAAAACAGGGAATCATTTTACTTAAAAAAATATATATATATAATATATATATATATACTGGGGGGGTTACCATTTTTTTATTCTCTAGGGTCTCTGCTTAAATATATATTTGGGGGTTATAAATTAATTTATAGCAAAAAAGATGCAGATTTCTACATGTATGAGAGAAATGTCAGAATTGGCCCAATAGGCAAGTATTTTGTGAATGTGATGAGGTTTCACTCTGCAAAGTATAACTATTGGTGCCAAGGAAAATAAAGGGCTTTTTTGAATAAGGCAGGATTGCAATAGGCATAAAGAGGCCACCATGCCGCTTTCATGGTCATTTTCTTGCATCCAAAATTACAAAAAATTATTGCGCTGGCAAATAAAGCAAGCTGCTAGCAAAAACAATTGGCTGTAATTTCTAAATGACAAGTGTAATTCTAATTTGCCATGCTAAACGTTTAATCCTACTGTGACAGTGTAGATGAATAATGAAGAAAAATTCCATCCAGTTTTACACTACTGGAGATAGCTGATTAATTTCTAAGTATGGCTTGTTGGCATAACTATCCATTATCAGTTGTGAGATTGTACTAATTTTAAAGGAAGAAAGGGAGTGAAAGGCTATCCTATTGTAGAAAATATCCCATTACACTTCTGACTCATAATTTACAGTCCAATATTTCTGGTGTAGCCCTGACCCCTGAAGGAGCGGCTGGTTTTATTGGGCTTATCGTTACCTTTTGCACCTCGTATACATCTAGGGGTTTCCCATAGCAGATGGCCCAAGAACTATAGAGACTGACAGATCCACTTAAACTAAATTTTTTGCAAATAAAAATCCCTAACAGTCTCTCAGTATAGGATCAGAGGTTTTAGTTGGAAAGTCCAGGTACTCTTGGTGTGAAAAACGGCTATTCCAAAGAATAGCCATTCACGGCTGGATCCTCACCCTAATTGGATAGTCCTTCTCTCACCAGGCCTAGCAGCCAACAGGGTGCTTGAGTCAGGAACAAGTCTCTGCCACAGACTTTGTTATAGAACAGGAAAAAGGAAACTTGAATACCTGTAGAACACTTTTGTGTGGCAACAGTATCTTGCAGCCGGTCCGGCAATGCCGCACGAGATTGGATTCACTTAGGTCCTTCAGCTTTACCAGACTCTTTTTGAGAAGCCAACCCTTCCGTGACCTTCTCCCGAAGAGTCCTCCACTGGATAACTTCGTAGTCAGAACCTACTTCTGGACCGGAACCCCGAAACGCGTAACATCCGTATCTTAAGTACTTAAGTACTCTCTCCCTGAAAACACAGCAAGAGTGACACTTCCACTGGGCTGGCTCCGATAGAAAGTAATCTTAAAGCACCCAACCAGACTGTTTCCTTGCCTACCAGAAGTGGCAGTGCCTTCCATGGCCAGGCATGTGTGTCTGTATGTCAGTGGTAGAGCTGCACGATTTTTATTTTAAATTGCATTTTGAAAGACCATTGTGCAAATGCGTTGTGACATAAAATATTGCGACAGCCACCATTTTATTCTCTGCAAAAAAAAAAAAAAAAATGTTTTGAGTGTTCCAAGTAATTTTCTAGCAGAAAATGCTTTTTACATGTAAGCAAAAAATGTCAGAAAAGGTTTGGTCTTTAAATGGTTAAACCTCCCTCATTTACACGCCAAGTTCTTTCCTTTGAAAGAACGAAAAGATACTTTGTTTCTACTTATTGTTGCGACAAAACTTGGCAGGTTGCCTGTATTTTATTTTTTTTTCCTTCCGACTGAGAACTCTCTGCACTTGTTAGAAAGAATCGTGACATGCTGTTTTGAAGATCGGTAAGGGAAAATGCAATTTTTTTTATTTTTAACGATTAATTGTGCAGCTCTAGGCACTGGTATTTCATCTTTTGGAAATTTTTCTTCATTGAACTATTATAATTTATGGAACTTCCTTAATGATGTACTATAATTTGTGTTTATTTCTATACTCTGTCGCAGTAGGATTTATTAAATGTTTAGCGCGGCACATTTTACTTTAACTTGCATGCTTACCCAAGTAAAAAAAAAAGTGTGGGCGGGGCTTGGGTGCCCAAGTGAGGGACAAGTGGAACTGTATGTCCTCCCAGAAGCACACTTCCCCAAAGGGGTGCACACCCGGGAGTGTCTGTGACCATCGGGTCTCTCAGACCCAGCATGTCACGGATCAGTGTAAAGGGCAAATGACAGCGGCCCTGATCATGCCATCCAATGACGGCGTGATCAGTCGTAAACCAGAGCATGTCTAGTTTGACTCCTTCCCTGTGCTCACGCTGATCGGTACAGGAGGAGTGAGGGAGAGCCGGGTGCAGCAGCGCTTTGGGCTATATCTGAAGTTCCCACAGTGCTGATCTGTGCCCAGCCATGGCTCATGCTACATCCATACCCAGCCATGGCTCATCCATCAATCCATGCTCCATCTCATCTTATCAGTGCTCATCTGTGCTGCATCAGTGCTCATCTGTGCGAAAATAATGCCACTACAGTGCTTATTGGTACCTCACAAAGTGTAAAAGGTAGTCAAATTGGATTTGAAATGTATGTCCCTAAAATAGCAGACGGTGCTCCCTGCATGTTGGGCCTCTGTATGCGGCTGTGTAAATAGTCTCACATGTGGTATCGCCATACTCGCTATGTATATGCTATGTGTTAGAAATATCTTTTTATAATTGGACAACTTTGCATAAATAAAGCGTTTTGAATTTCTTTCAACATTTTTCCAAAAATGTGTGGGGGGGAGGAAAAAACATGTTCAAAAGACTCATTATGCCTCACAGAATATACATTGGGGTGTTTATTTTCCAAAATAGGGTAATTTTGTGGGCGTTTCCATTGTCCTGGTGTTTCAGGACCTTCAAAAGTGTAAGATGTAGTCAGAAATTATGTGTAGCTTATGCCCCTCGACCACCTGGTGGTGCTCCCTGCATGTTGGACCTCTATGTGACCAGGCTGTGTAAAAAAATCTTGCATGTATGGCATCTCCATACTCGGGAGTATCAGAGTGTATTTTGGGATGTAATTTGTGGTATGCATTTGCTGTGAGAGAAATAACTTTTGAGGGGCGGGGGGGAGGGGCGCACACATCTTAATTTTGCAAAGAAATGTGGGTAAAAAAATTGCAACTTAAAAAAAAACTCACCATGCCTCTTACTAAATACCTTGGACTGTCTAATTTCTAAAAATGTGTAATTTGGGGGTACTTGTACTGTCCTGGCTTGTTAGGGTCTCAAGAAATGAGAGGCCATCAGTACATCAGGTGTGATCATTTTTTAATTGGCACCATAGCTTGTAGACTTTTACTTTCACAAAGACCAAATATACACTGATTTGGGTTATTTTTACCAAAGATATGTAGCAGTAAAAACTTTGACCAAAATTACTAAATTGTGAAAAAATGTACCAAAGAAAAATTAGTTTTTTTTGGGGGGGGAATTTTTTATTTTTTCATTTTATAGCAGAAAAAAATAAACCTCACTAAGGATCAAATCCCACCAAGAGCTCTATTTTTTGTGTGTGTGGGGGGGGAGCGGAGGCAAATGTCATATGGGTACAGTGTTGCATAACCTGAGTAATTGTAATTCAAAATATGAGCCCTGAAAATTGGTCTGAATTAGGAAGAAGGTTTAAGGGGCCAGTGGGAAAGTGGTTAAGAGACTTTAGCCCAGGCAAAGTAAACAAAAAGATCCTTTTACTGAGAGTTGCTAAATCCAGTACAGTTCTCCCAAAGCAGTTCAAATCCTGTACAGAGCTCTAACAGCCGTAGTGTGTGCATACCTTATGCAGAAGGCAAGTTCTTTAAGCAATCCATTTTAAGGCAAAAGTATATTCATGCAAGTTCCTTTTAAAATCTATGATTGGCAATAATCCACAAAAGGAGTATGTCCAGGAACCCTGATTGGGCTCCTACCACTCACCAAACAGGGTGACCACTCGCACAGACTGTTCAGCTAAATCTTGGCAGAAATTACCCGGGGAACAACCCAGGGGCTTGGAGGCAGCCCCTTTTTATTGGTTGACTGGAAGGACGCAAAGCTGGAAATGGCAGGAAAGATGTTAACCCTTACAGCCTAGTTACGTGTACCCTCTTCAGAGACCTATAACATGTTTATGGAGCGCTCTGAATACTTTAGTATTTGTGTTGGTTTGATAATGCTTGCCTGTCTAAAGTCTAATGGCTTTTTAGCTGCCTTAGTCAACCTCCGCTGATGTAAAAGCATAACTACTTAGTGTTTTTTGTTTTCAATTGTTCTAACTAATAGATTAAAGTGTTTGTTTGTTACCCTAAAAAAAAAAAAAAAAAAAAAAAAAAAACAGATCCTGTTATCTTTTTAAAGCGGAGTTCCATCCAAAAGTGCCACAATTGGAGAGGGAGAGGTCTTTGACAGGTATCCTGTTCCCGTGAGTCTGGGCTGCGGCCTGTGCCATCCCCGCGGGGCTCCCCCCCTCCTCCTCCCTGTCGCTGGGCCAGTAGGAGAGAGGAGTGGCGCTTCGTGCATGCGCAGTAGGGTTCCTGGCATTAAGCTGTGTAGCTGCTGGCTTTTAATTTGAACTAGCGGCAGATATAGAGTAACGCATACATACACAATTTGCTTGATCTCCTTCATATTCACTTGAGGGTGTCCCTTTTACTATATGGAGACTCTAATACCAAATTTCCCCAGCGCTGGATATGCTCCTGTGTCAGCCACCCAGCCACCAACACTACCAACTTCCTGTAGTCCTTTCACCAACCTATTAAAACAATGCTGCCTTTTGGACAGCTGGAGGGACCGTCATCCCTATGGACATGATTTTACTCACTCACTATTCCCACCCCACAACACCTGGTTCAGAAGATTCCATATACTAATTCGAGGGTCTCTTACCTCAAGTTAGATCTTGTGATATATAAACTATCCCTTGGTCAGACTATGATGTATTCAGGCCACCTCTACATCTACACCAGACCAAAAGACATAGTTAAAGTGGTTGTATAGTCAATTTTTTTTTTTTTTTTTTACTTTTACCTACAGGAAAGCCTATAATAAGGCTTACCTGTAGGTAAAAAAAAAAATCTCCTAAACCTGTACGGTTTAGGAGATATTCCCCTCGGCATGCGCACAAAGGGGGATTCTCGACTGCCGGGATGAAATCTCCCGCGCGCGGGAGTGACGATATCGTGGCTCCGGCCACTCACAGTGCCGCGATACCCGGAAGAAACGGGCCAGATGTCAGGGCCTCGTTCTAAGGTATTTCATAATGAGCTAGTACCTTTTTCTTTTGCAGGTGGTTAAAAAATAAAAATAAAAAAAAATTAGCGGGTATACAACCGCTTTAACATTTAATAACAACAGAATACTTCTCTCAAATCTACCCCCATAATGCACCCTTAAACATCATGACGTGCCCAAATCCGTAACCCTTTTTCAGCATATTTGCCCTAACAATCCATTGGGTAGAGCCATAACTTTTGCTGGTATATACCGCTTTCCCAATGCCGGTGTCCTATCAGATAGTGTCCCCCATCATAGTGTCCGCCCTGTACTGCGCTTGCCGAACATCTCCAAATATAAACGGCACCTGTGCACTGAGTCCAGGTTCAAGCCACACCATCCAAGTGGACATGGAGTTTGAATACAAAATAGCTGAGCGAGGCCGTGCCCGAAGTGTGGCGAGCGACGTGAGCCCCATGAGAGGCCCTATTACTATGAGCAACCGTATGTCCACTTGGATGGTGGGGCTTCAACCTGAACTCAGTGCACAGGTGCCGTTCTTTGGAGTCTCTTTGTCCTCCGTAGTGCGCAAGTGCTCCACCTGCGCAGTACGGCCCGGACACTATTCGATAGGCGGACACTTTTGGTCAGAACACCGGCTCCCTCCACCCTCCTGAATATGCCATAAATTGGAAAGATGATATAAGCTCTGCACTCCAACTAGACTAGCGCAAATCTGGGACACATCAGCCCAGGGTAAATAAACTCTGCTTTTGTAGAAGCCAATTAAATGACTATTAGGCCTCATGCATGCTGGATGTTTTTACAGCAGCTGTTTTTTTGGCTTCAGACATTTCTTTACAATCAAACTCCCCATCATGTTATCCTATGTGCCCATGCACCAATATGCTGTAATCAGCATTTTTTTGTTGGGGCGTTTTTTGGTTTTAAAAAAACAAAACAAAACTAGTGGCTTCTGAGAGGAGGTTTTTCAGCTGTAAAAATGCTCTAACATTCAAAAACGCTGCATTTGAGCATTTATCAGCATTTAAAGTTTTTGATCCATTGAAAAAAAAAGCTAATAAACGCTATTGCAAAAATGTTGAAAAACTGACTGCAAAGCTACTGGCGTTTTTATAACTTTATTTTAACATCCAGTGTGCATGAGGCCTTAAAGAGGAAGTAAACTTCCTCTTTGATTCCCTGCAAAGGTAAAGCATAATGGACTACTATGCATCGCATAGTAGTCCATTATGTGTCACTTACCTGACACAGGAGCCAGCGAAGTCACCGCTGTCCCCTGTAGTTCCGAGCGTCCATCTTCTTGGTGGGTCTCCGTAGGTCTCGCTGCTCCGGAGCAGCGATGACGTCACTCCCGCTTATGCGCACGGGACCCAGCACTCGCATATCGCCGCATTCTGCAGCTTACCCAGTGCGCCGCTGTCTATGGCGCATGCGCCGTAGACAGCGGTGGCTGTCTTCAGGTAAATAGCTCCTAAACCGTATTGGTTTAGGAGATATTTCTTGGACCTACAGGTAAGCCTTAATCTAGGCTTACCTGTAGATCAAAGTGGTTTGTAAGGGTTTACAACCACTTTAAAGTGGTATATGGTTCCCTACCACTTGGCAAAGTATAGCCTGAAATATCGAACCTATGCTTCAGATGGTGCAGAGATGTGGAGATGCTTAAATACATTTGTGGATCTGCCCTAAAATAAGATTCTCATCCAAAGTCTTTCAGCTTGTCTAGAAGGTAATGGGTAGTAGACATGCACACTTTTTTTTTTTTTTTTTTTTTTTTTCAAATGCATATGTTAAAGGGGGAAAAAAGACCGCTTTTGACAAGTTTTATATACAAAAAAAAAAAAAAAATCAATCCCAGAAGTAGATCAAATGTCAATCATGATAAACGTTGACCTGCACGGGAAAAGGAAAAAGCCCACCGAACATGATTGACGTTTTGGATCTACTTTTGTGGGACTTTTTCTGAGGGCTTCCAGATTCTGATAAGTCGCCCCCCACCCATGTTAAGGGCTTGTGGCCTGGTATTGTTCAGGATGCTCACTCATTTAATTACTTGATACCTAATAAAGTCTCAATGACATGGTTGGGGGGGGGGAAAAAGAAGTCTGGTTACTTCTTCTGGTCTACTGAAATAAATTAACTGTACAATCATAATTATGCTCAATCCTTACCCTTTGCATACATACCAAATATCTGGGTCATCTTATCCCAGGGCTTTCCTTTCCACCTCCTTCCTATCTCAATTCTCCACCTGATGCCTGATTCTTTTTTCATTATTTCTACTTTATTCCCTTTTTGTTCTGTGAATTTGTACTTCTAATCACTGAAATAGAAATTTACAGAAAAAATACACAGCAATTTATTCATTGTCCACTGAAGGACCGCCTTACGCCGATATACCTCGGCAGAATGGCAAGGCTGGGCACAAGCACGTACAGGTACGTTGCCCTTTAAGAGCCCAGCCGCGGGTCGCACGCACCACTGGTGGCACACTCGCGACCGGGTCCTGAGCTCCGTAGCCGCGGGACTCGATCGTTGCTGGTGTCCCACGATTGGGTCACAGAGCTGAAGAACGGGGAGAGATAAGTGTAAACAAACCCCTCCCCTGTGCTTCCTAGTGAGCCTGTCACTGATAGTTGTTCCCTACAACAGGGAACAGACGATCAGTGATGTCACACGCCAAGCCACGCCTCCTACAGTAAATAAAACACACATTATGTCACACTTAACACATACACTGCCCCCTAGTGTTAACCCCTTCACTTCCAGTGACATTTTTACAGTAATCAATGCATTTTTAATCGCTCTGATCACTGTATTAATGCTAATGGTCCCAAAAATGTGTCAAAATTGTCCGTGGTTAAACTTTATTTTTATTTTTTTTTTAAATGCTGAATTATTAATACCCGATTTTGACTTTAAGTCAGGTGTTTCGTTCAAATATGATCACAAACTGATAAGAGGAATGAGCAGAGTGAGTAGTGTTCTTTCACTGTCCATTTAGCAGACTGGGAGCAGGAAGTTACCACTGTGTTCTGTGGTTGGCTTATGGAAAAAAATGATCTTTGGGTGCCATCAGTCCCTTATAGTAAAGGCCTAATGCTAGTTAGGCCTAGAGGATATGTTTTAGGAAGTATTTATTAGACTCGTTCCTTGGACCTGAAGGCTGTTCTGACAGGCAAGGGTTTGGCACTTCTTGATGGTGCTTAAGTTTGATCACCCCTTCCTGCCATCTGCTTATTTCTATTGGCCAGCGAATCAGCCTATCTTGATAGGCCAGTAGGAATCTTTGCCTCAAAATGATTTGGCATTCGACTGTCAGACTTTTTTTTTATTTATTTTTTTTTATTTTTTTTTTCCTAACCTGTCATCTAGGACCTGCTCAGAAATCTAGGATCTATAAACCACGTAGTGTTTACTTATTAGGTAAACCTGCCGGAATAATAAGATTCCTAAATAAACCTAATGACAGATTTTCTTGATTAGTGAGCAAAGCAGTTAGTAACCCCAGGCAAATACTGTATTGACGTATAACACTTTTTCACCTTGAAAATCGGGTGCAAATAGCATGTGCCAATACTTCAATTTTAGCTGCCTTGGAGGGGACAGGGAGGGGAGTGGGATGAGGGCCGTCAGATTACATAAAGTCAGAATCTCCTGTTTACTTGGCGCCTTCTGTAATAGGAAGTCTACTGGGCCACCATTGGACCACTGTTGTGTCTATCATAGGAGATTCTCACTGTATGTAATCTGTCAGCGCTCATTCCGCCCCCCCCATCCCTGTCCCCTCTAGGCTGCAGATGTGCATCAATCTGACTGCACTCATGGCAATGGCGAGTCTGCTGCACTGATGGCAATGGCGAGGCTGCAAACTTTTGCTTCAAAGGTCCTTATTTACAATTTTTTTATTTTTTTTTTATTTTTATTTTTCCTGAAACTTCCCTCTTAAAATAAATGTTGTTATGCCCGTGTGTGCTATACGCCGATAAATACGGTAACTTGTACTTGGAAAAATCGTGCAACATGACATTGCCATGCTTTTTAAAGTGTTTGTTACCCCACATTTCATATTCCTGATATATGCCTGCTGTATCATGCACTCCTGTGTAAAAGTATCCTGTTCTTTGTATTGCTCCCTTTTTTGTGTGAAATACCTGATGTTCTTGCCAGTCCCTCTGCTTTCCTAATGCAATCTGACTAGACTAAGCAGGAGAACACATCGTGGTCAGTTCTCTAGCTATGCTGGGAACTCTGCCTGCTCCCCTCCAATGATCAGACTTGTCCTGACACCCCATCCCTGCACAGCCTTTCCCTGGGAAGCTCAGTGAGCTGCTGATTCTCTTCCACCAGCTCTTATGCATCTGAGAACAGCAGATATTGTATTGCTTTATTAAAAGGGGGGGAAGGGTATTTAAAAAAAAAAAATGTATCTATAAATATTTTGCTTTTCTATTTTAAACTGAATGGGTTGTTTTTACAAGGTGATCATTTACAATTGCTCTAAATGGGGAAACTAGCAGTCAACACATCCAAAATGGTAGGTACATTTCAAAATCTACTTCAGTGATTCCCTTGGAAAATGGGCCTTACTGTCAAAAATACACCAGACCCATGTAGAACGTTTTGAGATGTTTAGCATAGCTTGCATCTGTTCCTTTATTTCCCTTTGGGTCCATGCCCAAATATTACCTGACCATTCTCCCCCCTGTAAACCAAGTAATACCACTCATTTCTTATGTAGAACACCCCAAAAGAGCTGCTGGTGAGCTCTTTACCTTCCCCCTAGTTAAACACACACAGCTAGGCACACAGAATTTTATTCACCCTTCCACTGGCTTGAATGTTCACTTAAGAGGACATGCACAAGGGTCTCTTCCAGTAGGACTAGACTCTGCTCTTTCTCAGGCCCCAGACTATTTTGGAGCGTGCGTGCCCCCCCCCCCCCCCTTAGTAGCAACGCCACCCCAGGGATTGGCTGGAGTAATAGGCTGCTTACGCTGTTCTTGCTCCCATTATAATTCTAGAATACAGGTGGAAGCAGTCAGAGCAGCAGCCTGTGATTCACTGAGCAGGCCTGAATAATCAACCTCTGCTCTGCTGAATACAGAAGAGCTAAGTAAATTTAAATAACAACCTACTCTACTCTAGGAGATTGCTACACTTATATGTTTGCATTGTTTACTGTGTTAGAGCCTTGGTGCTCTAGATTCCATTTTACATAGCATTAATTTGCCCTTAAAGTACTACACCTGTAGTGTGAATTCTCCCTGACATACAATTGCTGTTAAACTGCCCATGTTGCATTTTTGAACAGATCTTTCAGCGGTATTTCAAATCGTATATTCTGTGAGATCATCAATGACATTTTTTTATTACATTTTTTTATTCTTCCTGTTTGACAATATTAAACACGTGAGAACGATTTTAAACAATCAGGTTTCAGAACCAGTTGGTTTGCATTCTTGTCCTTTGCAGATGGTTGTGCTCATGTTAGCACTTGAGTTGAGTTGATTTCAACTGCTGATTTTTGCAATGCAGATGGATTTCTTGAGAATAATTCCAGAAAAGAATTGTTCTAGGCTGAAGCTCTGGAATGTATAATAGTGACACGATTGAGCAATACATATGGTGTAGGTACAGGCAATGGAGACAGGAGGTGTTTTATGAACTCATGTAAGCTTAAAATGTATATGGAATCCAGTTGCCGAAGCTGCTTGAAGTGGTTATAAGCTATTTTACCCACTGAAGTAGTGAGTCCCTGCTGATACACAGGGATGAACCAACCTTCCTCTATACAGCCTTATAGGGAAATCTGCACAGCTGAGGCTGTTGGTCACTGTGTGTGTGTGTGTGTGTGTGTGTGTGTGTGTGCGCGCTGTAGGATTGGATGGGGGGGGGGGCTTCTCCTGGGATTTCTTGGTGTTGGTTTAGACCAGGGGTGACCAGCCTTTTTAAGAGCGAGGGCCACTTAAGCAACTTGGTAACCAGTCGCAGGCTACAATGAGCGGAGCAGGCGGATGACAGGTCGCGGCTACTCTATAGGCCCTCTGATCTGATCCACCCAGATGGAAGATTTTTAGGACCTGGATTGGAGGGAGTAAACGGACAAATGTCTGTTTACATCTGCCACTCTATAGAGGTGAATTTAAGGTCCGATTGGGTAGGGCCGATTGTGTGAACAGGACCTAAACTGCTTTCACACTAATGATTACCCACACCGGTGCAGGGTAGTGCTGTGGGTTAACTGAACTTTGCCATAGACTCTGCCTGTGGCAAAAGCCGGCGCTGTACATGAAGAATCGGCTTCTGGGCTCTGCTTTGTAGCAGTTTTCTTCCTCTACCACCAGCTTTATTCACAACACCGATGCTGTGGTATGATGGGTCAGCAACCTGCGATCTGGGCTTGCTAACCCGCCATTCCAGAGCAGGAGGTCGCAGGCCACATCCAAGGGCTCCGCGGGCCACTGGTTGGCCACCCTTGGTTTAGACTGTCAGAAGTGACTAATTTATGGTAACGATGGGAATCTTACTAGGTGTTGTGGATTGAGCCTAGTATACACTATAGAAAATAAAATGTATGTGTGTGTGTATGTATATATATGTATATATATATATATATATATATATATATATATATATATATATATATATATATATATATATATATATATATATATATAATATATATAAATTATTTTTTTAATTTCCGGGTCTATAACCGCTTTAGTGTGCAGTAAGGCATTTCTGCATGGCATTGGCATTTCACTGATTTACATGTTAAAAGTTTGCCTTTTAAAAGAAAGTAGACTATGTCGTCCAATAACAATGTTTTGCCTATAACCTTAACCACTTGACCACTGGGCATTTAAACCCTCTTCCTAACCAGACCAATTTTCATCTTTTGTTGCTCTCACATTTTGAATGACAATTACTCAGTTATTTATTTTTATTTTATTTTTTTGCACTATAACAAGACCAGAAATTCTGTTTAAAAAAAATAATAATGCATTTTCTTTGTTATAAAATTTAGCAAATTAGTAGATTTTCTTCATAAATTTTGTCCAAAATGAATACTGCTACATATTCTTTGGTAAAAAATAACCCAAATTGGTGTATATTTGGTCTTTGTGAAAGTTGGGCCCCTTTTCACACTGGGGCGGTGCGGCCGTCGGCGGTTAAGCACCGCTATTTTTAGTGGCGATTTACCGTTGTTTTAGCGGCAGTCTGCGGCCGCTAGCAGGGTGATTTTTAACCCCCGCTAGTGGTTGAAAAAGGATTAAAACTGCCCGGAAAGCGCAGCGGTGCTTTGCCTAAAAACCGCCCCAATGTGAAAGTCAGTGTGTCAAATTGGTGTATATTATTTGGTCTTTGTGAAAGTTATAGAGTCCACAAGCTATGGTGCCAATCTCTGAAAATGTATCACACCTGATGTACTGATGGCCTATCATTTCTTAAGACCCTAACAAGCCAGGAAAGTAGGAATAACCCTCAAATGACCCCTTTTTTTGAAAGTAGACATCCCAAGGTATTTAGTAAGAGGCATGGTGAGGTTTTCACCACAATTCATATCATGATGATGATGATGATATTAATTTTCTCACAAAATTGTTATATTAGCAGGTTATTTCCCACGCACAGCTTATGCATAGCACAAATTGCACCCCAAAACACATTCTACTACTACTACTGAGTATGGCAATACCACTTGTGTTTGAAATGATGTATGTAAAGAGACAGCCATTACTGTACAGAAGCCTTGTTTACTGCAAGAACAGGAAACAACACACAGGAAAAAGTACAACAGAGATGAACCATAGAGTTGCATTTAAAGAAACAGCATCAGGACATTGCTGCACAGAGATGGGGCTCTAGTAAGCTTTTAGGGGGGCTGTTGCACACAGATGCATTAGGCTAAAAAGAACCTGACTTTACAACCCCTTAATTGTAAGGGCAGAAATACTCCTTCCCTTGGTACCTAACTTGGTACATTCAGCCTGCCCATTACCGGTTTGAATCTTGGCCTGTTCCTGCTGAGCCAGCTAAAATTCTAACAATGTCCAGCCTAAGACTGGGTGGAGGCTTGTGAAAATAAGCCTAACTGCACAGGTAAGGATCTGTACACTTTAAAAGTACCCTCAGTTTTTGTAAAGGAAGACTGTTTACCTATACAGCATGCATTCCAGCTGTGCTTTTAACGATTTGCCTGACGTTCAGCTTTAAGGATGCAGACCTACCTTTGCATGTATGGAAATCTTTTGAATTTTTTTGTCTATTTACTGGGGAAAAAAAAAAACCCCACAGTAATTCCTACGTTAATTTAAAAAAATGAAAACACCTTTGTAATTTAGAAGAAGAATCCCCGGGGGTGGATTTTTAAGGCGCGTACAACAATGTTTATAGAATAGTACAAAAAATTATTTTATTTCCTAAAACACACAAAAAAGATACAGTATACATCTAAAATGCATATCTAAGGGTATACATATACAACAGGTATTTATACTGTTATACAGCACTTGATTATGCCATATAGTGCATGTAGAGAATCACCCTATGCGTTTCGGAGCTTTAACAAAGCATGTCCTTCAGGAGTGTAAATACCGCATTTACATGGAATCTAATGAGTAACAGGGGGCACAGTGTAAGAATTAAAATATTATTAGCCAGGCAGGAATACAGGCATAAATACAGTGAATGGTTACCAGAAACAAGAACTTTACAAATAATTACAATACTAGTAAGGAAGGTGATATTGTCCCAAAGATATTTTTTAATAAAAACCCAAGTAATTACAGATGACCACACATGTAAGAATGGCTCCGCAAGTGTTCAAGGTACATCCCAAGACCTGTCTGCATGGAGGCAGATGGTGTAAACCAAAAAAGGTTATATGGACCAGAAAGAGTCCGAATGGACTGAAGCTCTAAAATGCTCCACCCAAAAATGCTCCTAAGGGGAAAAGCGAAAAGGATAGGGTGATTTTTCTCTACATGACTATATGGCATAATCAAGTGCTGTATAACTGTATAAATACCGGTTGTATATGTATTTTAGATGTATACGGTATACTATATTTCTTTTGTGTGTTTTATGAAATAAAATTTTTTTTTTTGTACTATTCTATAAACATTGTTGTGTGTGCCTTTAAAAATCCACCCCCAGGGGATTCTTCTAGTATATATTGTTTTTGGATGTGGCACAACAAACTAACGCAGCCCTGACATGCCTTCCCTTTTTCTCAACACCTTTTGTAATCCAACATTACAGTCATAACTGTACATTGCAGTGTTTTTATCCCTGAAAAAAAAATCAAGATTATATGAAGCATTCAGCTCTTAAAAATTAAGTGGGTACAGCATTAGACCTCAGGAATCCTCTGCAGCCTCTCCGTTAAAACTTTGTAAAGAGCTGTATAGGGAAATAAAAGGGCTACAAGAGGGCCGCAGATCAACTGTTTGGCATGTCTTCTCTATTATATTCTACTTCGTTCCACACTGATTTATCAACCATTCTAAAAAAATTATATACAAATGTTATAAATCTGTTTTTCCTTCTAGGAGACGACCCACCTATAGCCAGAGTAAGCAAAGATGTAAAAACGCAACCGTCGCAAAACGTGGTTCTGAGTGGCATTGACAGCTGGGACAGAGAAGGAATTGCCAGCTACAAATGGAACTTGTTAGAAGGGGACTCTGCTGTTGTTATGGAGGTAAATTCATGGGGTACTCCCAAAATTATGCACCACTGATGCAACCGTTGTATGTCTGTTATCACCTTAGATGCATCTGTACTTGGGCTATGGGCATGTAATTAAATATATATATAT
Organism: Lithobates pipiens; assembly: GCF_037356315.1. Taxonomy (NCBI): domain Eukaryota; kingdom Metazoa; phylum Chordata; class Amphibia; order Anura; family Ranidae; genus Lithobates; species Lithobates pipiens. The sequence continues at coordinate 139,591,075 of NW_027507791.1, forward strand.
ATATATATATATATATATATATATATATATATATATATATATATATATATATATATATATATATATATATATATATATATATTCTTAGAATGTTTTTAATGCATAATAGGTGTTTTTTTTATTTTATTTTACCTTTTAATGCATTCCCTGCATTAAGGTAAAAACTCTCTCCACTACCCATCCCACCCCACCCTAAACACCTACTTGAGTCCTGTCAGCGATTTAGCATTGTCCTAATTGCAAGTGTTTTACCTTCACTTCATTTCAAATCCTGTGAGGGTGGGTGCATCTATTCACTCACAGCCTGGCTCGGGAGCATGGCTGCACAGGTGCCCCCATAGCACATGACTTTCTATGTTGTGGGCAGCTACAGGAAGGAGAAGTGGCAAGGGACTCCAGAAGAGCAGGTAAGCAACAACTCTGTACAATTGCCAATTATAACCTCCCTTCCTTTTATTAAAAAAAAATAAAAATTAGGCTTTAGTATCACTTTAAGCAGCGGTAATGGAGCTTCAACACAATCCATTTCTGACCTCTCCTCCTAGCTGCATGTATTGTGAAGTAGTTCATTCTCAAATATACTCTCCTTAGTAATCGCAAAAACTCTAGCGTTATTTTTAATTGGTTTCTAACTGGTTAGGACCCATTCACATGGATGCAGATTGCTACACACTGTAAAAACAAAACAAAAAAAAAAAACTTTTTTTTTTTTTTTTTTTTTTTGTCCTGACTCCAGCAACCTTTAGGACTCATGGACAGAGGACGTTTTTCCCAATCTCCTCAAAGTCCTTACTCCTAGCAGCGGCTTTTTGCCAGAAAAAAAGCCCAGTGCCTGTAAAAGTGCAAAAAAAGGGCGGGGAAGCAGTGAGTCCTCAGACTAGAGCATCTAGCAAAAGAAAGTGACAAGACCAATAATGAGTAAATGAAAAAACAGTGCATAAAGAGAATTCGTAAAAATATCTGCATAAAATGCATAATCTGCACACTTGAAATGTATAGGGAAAATTCATATGAAGTACATAAAAAAAACCCCCCAAAAAAGTGTATATATCCACAAAATGCATCTGAACATTAATGCAAGTAAAACATATACTGTAAACATATAGAGTGCTTCTTGAGTGACCAGAAAGTGCCTTATGCTGTAAAATCTATCATTGGTTCAATAAATGTCCAGAATAACATCCACTGTTTCCAATAGCTGCTTTCCAGTGCAACAACAAGGAACGTGGTGCATCCACTTGTGCAAATACTACACCACTATGCACTCACAAGAAAGCTAAAAGATATTAGCTTATTGACACATTCCATCCTCAGAGCCACCACAGTATCCTCTTCAATCTGGATAACATGTGGCCAGAAAGGCATCCTATATTCAAGATCCTCACCACACGGATCTGAAAGTGTAATTATAGGGGGTTGATTTACTAAAGGCAAATATACTGTGCACTTGAGAGAGCACTTTCTCTAGGTCTGGGGGCAAGCTCTGCTGATCCTCCTCCTCATCATCCTCCTCATCCTCCATCCCTGTATACAAGTAAATGCTTGGATGTGTGGTTACCGGCTTACAGCCTGGCATTCATTTTGTAAAGGCAACTTTATTCAAAAGCTTTTAATTTCTAGGCACAGACATACACTAGTTTTTCATGGCATATGGCTCTCTGTACCTGCATGAATGAGCCCTTCACACCTGCTAGTTGTATATTCAAAGGCTAGCAGGCTGACAAGATTCTGTAGCAATACAAGTACATGTGCAAATATCCTCAAAGTTCATATATATTTCAGTAATTAAATTCCGAAAGTGAAACTCGTGTGTTCTATAGATTCATTACACACAGAGCGATATATTTCAAGCATTTCTTTCAATTTTGATGATTATGGCTTACAGCTAGTGAAAACCCAAAATGCTGTATCTCAGAAAATGTTGAATATTGTCAAAGTTCAATATTGTAGACTCATGATGTCGCACTCTAATCAGATAATTAACTCAAAACGCCTAATAAGTTTCCTGTGCCTTTTTTAAATGGGCTGTGGGTCTGGTTCGGTACACAATCATGGGGAAGACTGCTGACTTGACAGTTGTCCAGAAGACCATCATTGACCCCCTCCACAAGGCGGGTAAGTCACAAAAGGTAATTGCTAAAGAAGCTGGCTGTTCACACAGGGTTGTATCCAAGCATATTAATGTAAAGTTGAATGGAAGGAAAAACTGTGGTAGAAAAAGGTGCACAATCAACAGGGATAACCACAGCCTTGGATTGTGATGCAAAGGCCATTCAAGAATTTTGGTGTAGATTCGCAAGGAGTAGCCTATGACTGGTGTCAGTTCTTCTAGAGCCACCACACAGACTTATCCAGGACATGGTCTACAACTGTCACATTCCTTGTGTCGAGCCAGTCCTGAATCAGACCACGTCAGAGTCTTACCTGGGCTAAGGAAAAAAGACACAACTGTTGCTTGGTGGTCCAAAGTCCTTATTTCGCATGAAATCAATTTTGCAATTTCATTTGGAAATCAAGGTCTAAGAGTCTGGAGGAAGAGTGGAGAGGCACAGAATCCAAGTTGCGAGAGGTCCAGTGTGAATTTCCCACTGTCGGTAATGATTTGTGGAGCCTTGTCGTATGCTGCTATTGGTTTAAAGTCAGCGCAGCCCTCTATCAGGAAATTCTTGAACTTCATGCTTCCCTCTGCTGACCAACTTTATGGAGATGTTGATTTCATTTTCCAGCAGGACTTGGCAACTGCCCACACTGCCAAAAATACCTGGTTTAATGATCCTGGTATCGGTGTATGATTGGCCAGCAAACTCGCCTGATCTAAACCCTATAGAGAATCTGTGGGGTATTGCAAAGAGGAAGAGGACACCAGACCCAACAATGCAGACAAGCTGAAGGCTGCTATCAAAGCAATCTGGGTTTCCATAACACCTCAGCAGTGCCACAGGTTGATCGCCTCTATGCTACGTTGCATTGATGCAGTAAATCATGCAGAAGGAGCCCTGACCAATTGAGTGCATACTATACTGTACATGGACAGGCTTTTCAGTTAGCCAACATTTCTGTATTAAAAATCCATTTATTAAATGGTCTTGTGTAATAATCAAATTTTCTGAGATCTTGAATATTGGATTTTCACTAGCTGTAAGCCATAATCAAAATTAAGAGATGCTTGCAGTGTATTACTGTGTGTAATGAATCTATATAATATAGGAGTGCCACTTTTTGAATTACTGAAAGTGCCTCTATTAACTCTGAAGATTAAGTAGTTTTGAAGCTGAACTGCACCACACTGCTTAGAACTATATAGGGCAAATTTTTAAGTACTTTTATAGTTTGCTCGGAATATTTTAAATTATTTGTGTGTATTGTTTGAGCAACAGTACTTGTAGAGGCATCCAGCAGTCTGCGGAATATGGCTCTAAACCTAAAATGAACCATCCAGGGACATTTTATAAAGCAAGGCTATTCAGCTACATCAGGGCAGGACAGTACATTTCTTTGGATGAAGTTAAAACAAATATAGTACTTTTACATAACTTATTTTACATAGGTATTTTCACCAGGTGTTAATAATTTGGCTTTAAATGTGGCAGTGCAAATCATTGCCAACATATTCATGACAACCTCCCACAACTACCCGTTGTCATATCTCACTTGTGTTCTGTGATTGAAACATCTGGGATTTCCTAAGAAGTAAATGTAATTCGCTGGAGCCCACATTCAACAGGCAAGGTTATTATGAATCCAAAGTGAAAGAAGTTGGGCAAGAATAAGCTCTTTAAAGTGCAGGCATGTTTTAATAAATCTCAGTGTTAAAAAGTGAACTGACATTTTTTTTTTTTACATGAGTTTACTTCTTTTATATTCTAATTTACATGGGGATTATAAAGCCTCATACACACGATCGGACTTTTGTACAAACTTTGCTGTGGCTTTTTGTACAAAGGGTGTCGGCCGAGAACTTGTATTGCATACACATGGCAGGACTTTTTCAGCTAACTTTCACCAAATCATGTGGTTTTTCTGCTCTTTACCGCCACCTTTGGTCAACTTCTGTATTGTCTGATCTTTTGCATTGGTTCTGAGCATGCATGTTTGTACTTTGTACAAAAGTCCTATAGTTTTCTGTACACATGATCAGACTTTGCTCCATCGGACTTTTGTTGCCAGAAAGTTTGTCCGTTTGCACAGCCAACAAAAGTCTGATGAAAACTGAAAGTTTGTCCGATGGAGCGTACACACGGTCGAATGTTGCTCCAAAACAGCTAATTTGCATGTTTAAGTCTGAGCGTGTGTATGGCCCTTTAGTAATTTTGTTACTAGTATTTGTCCAAGTGGGCTACACCGTGCCTTAAAGGAAAACTTCAGATCTCCTGACTTTCTAAAGTGAGGAAGAGGGACAACACCTTTTTACTAATGTAGGCAAAGGACACCTCCCTGCCACACCTGCCATTTGGGCAGACCATGAAGAATATGCAGCAACGCTCTACGCTTTTGTGATGTGTGTGTGTGTGTGTGTGTGTGTGTGTATGTATATGTATATATATATATATATATATATATATATATATATATATATATATATATATATATATATATATATATATATATATATATATATATATATATATATATATATATATATATGTATGTATGTATATGTATATATACAGGCTTTTCAAAATAAGAAAAGCAATAATTTAGAGGTTGGGTAAATCTTTTAGCAATTTTGGTAGTTAAAGTGGAGTTCCACGCAAAAGTGAAACTTCCGCTCCTTTGTCTCCTCCTTTGATCCCCTGCAGATTTTGTAAGTTTGCTCACTTACAAAGAAATAGTCACATTTTTTATCATGGGTGTATTTTAAATGATAGACAGAATATCAACCAAAAATCCAGAAAAAAACACTATACAAATGTTATAAATTTGAGTTGCAGATCAGTGATTAAATAAGTATTTGATCCCTTACCAACCAACAATAAGTCTGGCTCCGACAGACTGGGTACAGTATGTGGTACACAGATTAGTCCTGTAAATTTTTAAGAAGGTCCTCCTAACAACCTGTTACATGTATATAAAAGGACACTTTTCCACAGAATCTTTCTTCCATTCAAACCACTATTATGGGAAAGACCAAAGGACGACAGGGAAAATATTGTAGACCTGCACAACGCTGGAATTGGCTACAAGACCATCAGGAAGAAGTTTGGCGAGAAGGAGACAACTGAAAACAAACAACCCAGGTGCATGGATGTGTCCAAAAAGTCAAGTGGATGTAAAGGGTTAAACCCCAGCAGCTGCTCCGGGTTGGCCCAATGTATGAGTTTTGTCCACTGACCTTGATGGAGCTGCACTGGGCTCATTACTACTGTCAGGAGGGAGTTGCCAGGTAGATCATGCTCCACTGCCCAGCCCTGTTGCCAGGGTTCTAGCTTCCACCCGCCTAGCATCTCCATACCAGCTGCCTTGTGCTATTCCTGCAGTGGAGTATGATCGTCTAACTGGCAACTCCCTCCAGACAGTAGCAATCAGCCCAGAGCAGCTCCATCGATCCCCATGGATGGAGCTTGCCCGATCCCAGGAGTTCCAGGACCCGGAGGCAGCCATGCATTCCACCAGGCACAGCTGAGGCTTCTAACAAAGGTGTGAGTGGCAGGGGTTTAGACCTGATTCCATTCCTTTTGCATGGCTATGGGAATAGCCTGTTTTATTATTAAAGTTGTTATCCCTTCTAACTTTAAATTTTGTCGCTCTGCACCTCCCCTTTTAGAAAGGGAGAACTGTTGGAGCGATTATTTGCAAATTGAAGAAATACAAAAAAAATCAATCGCCCTCGGTCTGGAGCTCCTTGCAAGATTTTGCCTCATGGGGGTAAAGATGATTATGAGAAAAGTGAGGGATCAGCCCAGCACTACACATGAGCTTGTGAATGATCTCCAGGCAGTTGGGACCACAGTCGCTAAACAAACCATTGGTAACACAATACACCGCCATGGATTGAAATCCTTCAGCACCTGCAAGGTCACCCTCAAGAAGGCACATGTACAAGCCCGTCTGAAGTTTGTCAATGAACATCTAAATGATTCAGAGACGGATTGGGATAAAGTGCTGTGGTTAGATGAGACCAAAATTGAGCTCTTTTGGTATTAACTCGACTCGCCGTGTTTGGAAGAAAAAATGCTGACTATGACCCTAACACTATCCTGCAGTTGAGCACAGAGGTGGAAACATGCTTTGGTGCTGATTCTCTGCTAAAAGTTACAGGCTGACTTTGCCGCATTGAGGAGCCAATGATTGGGGCCATGTATTGTAAAATCTTGGATGAGAACCTTCTTCCCTCAGCCAGAACGCTGAGGACGGGTCCAGCATGACAATGACCCAAAACTTAACGCCAAGGCAACAAACGAGTGGCTCAAGGAGAAGCACATTAAGGTCAGAGTGGCCTAGCCAGTCTCCAGACCTTAATACTATAGAAAAGCTAAGAAGGGAGCTGAAACTTTGGGTTGCCAAGCAACGGTCAAATCTTTTTAGGATTTAGAGAAGCTCTATAAAGAATGGATCAAAAACCCTCCTGAGATGTGTGCAAACCTGGTAACCAACTACAAGAAACATCTTACCTCTGTGCTTGCCAACAAGGGTTTCTCCACCAAGTACCAAGTCATGTTTTGCTTGCAACTCAAGGTGTGTTTTGTTGTTTTCCCCCCAGAGTGTTTTTTCCTGGATTTTTACTATTCTGTCGATCATTTTAAAATACATCTACGATCTAAATTATAGACCGTTAATTTCTTTGTAAGTGGGGAAAACTTACAAAATCTGCAGGGGATCAAATAATTTTCCTCACTGTACCATAGGTATACAGGTTTTGTACACCAGTAGAAATGTACATTCTGAATAAGTAGTAACTTCAGTAAATCGATGACTCATTATGTTTTAATTCAGATAAGTCACTCTTAAACTATGCTCTACATTGCTGAGTCATAATTACCTTAGGCATTATGTAAATTGACTGTTGGTGAAACCTTCATGACACTAACCACATGATGATCTACATCCAAGTCAGATTCTAACGTTGTGTAATAGGAAAAATATTTAGGAAAATATCTAAATGTATTGCTTGGAGTAATTTGTGTATTGTACGTTTCTAAGTATTGGGGTACTTGGTGTCATCAGTTAGCATATGTAAAGCCGACCATATGTGGATAGAAGTTGGGCCGGTTCAGCAGGGAAACTGTCAAGATTTGATCCGTTTATGGGTGGGCTGATTGTATACACGTCAATCCATCCATCGACTTGGGTACAACCAGCCTGTTTTTTTTTTTTTTTTTTTTTTTTTACCACATCAATACTGGGTACTTCCTTCCCAGACAGTTTTTCAGCGCTCTCGCACTTTCAGTGACAATTGCGCGGTCATGCTACGCTGTACCCAAATTAAATTTTTATCATTTTGTTCGCACAAATAGAGCTTTATTTTGGGGGTATTCACAATTCCGGTTTTTATTTTTTGCGATGCAAGCTAAAAAAAAAAGTGGGAAGTTGGGGAAAAAAAATTCTTTCCATTTTTTTTTTTTTTTTTTTTTTTAAAAGAAATCCAATAAAATCAAATTTTGTCATCAATTTAAGCCAGAATGTATTCTGCTACATGTTTTCGGTAAAAGAAAATTCTGTTAAGTGTATAAGAATTGGTTTGTGTGATCACTGACATATGTACACAAATGATCATGTACAGATGTGTGCAGATAATCATTGGGACATATGGGGGACATTGTGTGGGGACATGTGTGTTTACACTAGGTTGGTGATCAGTGAGTAAAAAGCTGTAAAAAAAAAAAAAAAAAAAAAAAAAAACAGCTCATACTCGCTTATCACCAGCCGGCTGCAGCGATTTGCTCTCCTCACCGAAAACTTCCGTGTGAGGAGAGCTGATTTTCTAGCTACTGGCTCTGTGTTTACATCGCATGACTGTGATTGGCCCTTCTGATCACATGACGGCCGTGTCCAATCACAGAGCCCTCCTGCCGATCGGTGATGGGCCGTGTCCAGAGCTCATCGGGATCACGCCTCTGCGCAGGCACGCGCGTTATCCCCTTCCTTCTGAAGGACATTCCTGAACATCCATTCAGAAGGAAAGCGCCCAACTGGCCGTATATGTACATTGGCCTGGTGGGAAGTTAACCACTTGCCGACCGGCGCACGCCATTATGTCGGCAAGATAGCACGAACAGGCAGATGGGCGTTCCTGTATGTCCCTTTAAAGTTGGCGCCGTGCCATCGCGTGTGCCGGTTGGAACCTCCCAGGAGTACGATCGTGGGTCTCCATCTCCACAGGGATACTTGCGATGGTCGGACAGGGGATGCTAATGTAAACCTCCTTCCTCTTCTTCTCTCCCCCTGAAATAAGAGCTAATATCCTATTTGCCTAATCTGTGTGGAATTTAGTAAATGTTTCAACTCTGTGTACACTTTACTCTGTAAAGTTTGCTTTTTTTGGAGCGTATCGGAACAAAAGTCCATAATTTGAACAGCAGTAGTTTGAACACAGCCAACTATCTTTGGTAGTACCCGCTTTTTATTCAGAGTAAATATTATTTTTAAAATGTTTGGTTTAGTTCAGAGCAATACTTGCTTGGCGTTTTTTTGGTTTTTCGTGGATCTATTTGAAAGACTGGTTCTTGTCCTGTCTGTGTGGTGACATTGCTTGGTTCCTGCCCTTCTGTCAGAGATCAGGAGGCTTTCTAAGCCAATTTTATTCTGTTGGGCTGCCTTGCAAAAGGCCAACTCTTCCTCAAAGGTCGTGCAGGAGAAGGGCAGTGTGGACAACTGTTTGGTCTGGAATGTGGACCATAAATATGTAGCTTTTGGTGTTCTTTCTGAGCTAGAAGATGCATCATCAAAGGTTGCAAACAGCTGTCTGTGAGAATGGCAACGGAAAGGAAGGAGGTCCCTGAGAAGGAAATTGCATTGCCAAAAGTAACTTTTGTATCTGGTGTTGCAAACTAGGCATATGTTGTGGATAGGGCTCCTAAAAAGTCTGCTTCTTGTTTGGTAATTCAGTTTCAATAGGGGTTTCTTTGGGAAATCATGTGGAAATGTCAAAGGAAGATGGGTATTTACTAGGGGTGCACCGAATGGGTTTTTTGGTGCCGAAACCGATACCGAAAATGAAAAATACACTAGGCCGAAAACCGAAACCGATACCGAAACAGCACCGATACCGAAAATGACTGTTTTTAAAAAATATTTTCATACATCAGATGGTCAGAGACTGAGGGCATATTACAGGAGATGGTCAGAGACTGCAGGCATGGTACAGGAGATGGTCAGAGACTGCAGGCATGGTACAGGAGATGGTCAGAGACTGCAGGCATGGTACAGGAGATGGTCAGAGACTGCAGGCATGGTACAGGAGATGGTCAGAGACTGCAGGCATGGTACAGGAGATGGTCAGAGACTGCAGGCATGGTACAGGAGCTGGTCAGAGACTGCAGGCATGGTACAGGAGCTGGTCAGAGACTGCAGGCATGGTACAGGAGCTGGTCAGAGACTGCAGGCATGGTACAGGAGCTGGTCAGAGACTGCAGGCATGGTACAGGAGCTGGTCAGAGACTGCAGGCATGGTACAGGAGCTGGTCAGAGACTGCAGGCATGGTACAGGAGCTGGTCAGAGACTGCAGGCATGGTACAGGAGCTGGTCAGAGACTGCAGGCATGGTACAGGAGCTGGTCAGAGACTGCAGGCATGGTACAGGAGCTGGTCAGAGACTGCAGGCATGGTACAGGAGCTGGTCAGAGACTGCAGGCATGGTACAGGAGCTGGTCAGAGATTGCGGACATGCTACAGGAGATCAATGCAGCCTCACTGTGCCAGCAGCCTACCAGTGCCCGCCATGTAGCCTGCCTGTGCCTCACCAGTGCATATAAACATACACATATAAAACATACAACACACATATAACACATACATGCGCACATACACACTTAACATACATACATATAAACATGCACACACAACATACATACATATAAACATGTATGTATGTGTGTGTGTGTATATATATATATATATATATATATATATATATGCATACAACACACAGGCATACAAACCTATATAGACAGTCTTTTTTTAAAAATTGGCAGCTGCAGCTCTTCATTAATCTCCATGCTGGGTACTGCACTCTAGGGGGAGGCAGAGAGCACAGCACACACTGCTAGACGCCTCTGCTTTGGTTTCACTTTCACAGTGAACATCGTGCCCAGCTCCTGCACAGCCGATTTACACATCGGCTGAGGAGCCATATGCAGCCACCGCTGTGGAGAGGGGGACTTTAGAGCGAGACCCCACAGGCTGACTGCAGCATAGGTGAGGAGGGAGGGGAGCAGGAGAGCTAAAGATAGGACACCCCCCCATGATGGGCGGCACCGGGGGTGGGGCCAAGCCCCGCCCCATTTTCGGCACCAGTATCGGCGGAAATTCTCTTTCGGCTTTTTGCCGAAAGGGCCATTTTCGGCCGATATGTTTTGGCGGCCGAAATTTCGGTGCATCCCTAGTATTTACCTGGTGCTACTGTCTGCTGTCCGCTCATCATTTTTTTTATTTTATTTTTTTATTTGTTTTGTTTTGTTTGTTTATTTTTTCCAATTTTCTCCATCAGCTCACCCCTACCACAGTGAATACCTTATTTGTTTCCACTTGACTCTCTCCCTTCTAGATTGTAAGCTGTAATGAGCAGGGCCCTCTGATCCCTCATGTATTGATGTGTACTGTCTACCCTCATGTTGTAAAGCACTGCCTAAACTGTTGGCGCTATATAAATCCTGTATAATGATAAATACTGTCGGGAGGGATAAAAGGCACACTTTAAATACAAAAATCTGTTGCAGAATATGCTTTTCTTTCTTTTTTTTTTTTTTTTTTTTGTACAGAAGGATTTTATGAATTTTGGGCTAAGACCTTCACAAGCTAGGGTGTACGCTTATATTTTTAGAGGCCTTACCTGTCCAAAATGCACAAGGCACATATAGCAAAGGTCAACATTATGGTGCAAAGCTGAAGATTTTGGTTATGTTCGTCATGATACTTGCAGGTGGTTTTGATATTGATCTTTACAAAAGAGATCATCTGCATCATGTACACGAGGGCACCGAGGTTCTTGGAATGGAATTCAGGAGTTGGTGTGGGTGTGGGGTGTGTTTTTTTTTTTTTTTTCTTTTTTCCCCTTTTGGACATGCATTTCAACTGAGAATTGGAGGCAGGGATTTAATTGGTGAGGTGTCCCAAGCAGGTTAAGACAAATGTGAGAGTATGTGTTTGTAAGGACTTGGTGATGGGGTAGTTCAGTTAAAGTTTTTCTGGTAGAAAATAACCCCCAAAAAACAGCAATAGATAGCAAGGATTGTCACGTGCTTGTCATTTGGGCAACAAGTTTTGTGAGCTGAAAGCTCTTATGTTTAGAGACAATTTTGGACTTTCAATTACAGAGACATGATTCAAGGATTCCGGAAAAGGAGAGGGGAGGTGAAGTTGCCATATGTTAGCATATGATGTATTTTAATGTTTAAAAAAAAAAAAAAAAAAAAAAAAAAAAAATTACCCACTTGAAACACTCTCTGGGTTTGGCTTCCAACCAGAGGAGGGGTCTTACCTTTTTAAAAGTGGTGTAGAATACAGACCCCAAGGACAGTCTAAAGATTTGATAACTTGTTGCTTGATGAGCACTCGGATGGCAATGAAAGGAGAGATTTTAAAGAGGAAGTAAACCCTGATGGGTTTACTTACTGTTTGATTCCCTGAAAAGGTGAAGCATAGTAGTCCATTATGTGTCACTTACCTGACACAGGAGCCAGCGATGTCACCGCTGTCCCCTGTAGTCCGTAGCATCCATCTTCTCGGTGGGTCTCGCTGCTCCGCCGCTGTCATTCGACGAAGCCACGATGACATCACTCCTGCGCATGCGCACGGGAGCCACCACTCACGGCATATCGCAGTTGACAGCGGCGCGCTCAGTGTGCCTGCGTGCTGCTGTCTATGGCGCATGCGCCGTAGACAGCGGTGCCTGTCTTTTGGCAAATATCTCCTAAACCGTGTAGGTTTAGGAGATATTTCTTGGACCTACAGGTAAGCCTTAATCTAGGCTTACCTGTAGGTCAAAGTGGTTTGTAAGGGTTTACAACCACTTTATATATAGGTGACTTTAAACATGCCTGACATGCTAACTGGAATTCTCAAACTGCAATTACAAGACAGAACAGGGATGTAATGGAGGCTCTTAATAAGGTTTCTCTGTAACTGTTAGCAAAAAGCTCAACCCAAGGAGATCATATTCTTCACCAAGCACTGGCAAATATGGATCGCTTGATGCTAAAGTGGGAGAAAATGTCTGTTCTAGTGACCACCAGTGTCTTTTTGGTTTTGATATAACAAGAATTAAAAAAAAAAATCATATTTAAAAAAAGTTTTGGATCTCAAAAGGACAAATTTTGCTGAGTATGAATAAAAAAAAAAAAAAAAAAAAAAAGATTGGCGTAAGCCTACAGGCGTCAGGTTAATTAGTAATAGTAAACAGAAGAAGAAAAAATATAGTTCACTAAAAGTTTAGTAAAGGAGAAAAAATCGACATACAAGGAAACCATTATTATTATTATTTATTATTATTATTATTATTATTATTATTATTATTATTATTATTATTATTATTCAGGATTTTATTTTTCACAGCGCTTTACAACATTAGGGCAGACAGTACAATTACAATTCAATACAGGGGGAATCAGAGGGCCCTGCTCATAAGAGCTTACAATCTAGGAGGGAGGGTCAAGTTGTACAAAAGGGTAATGGCTGTGGGGGATGAGCTAATGGAGAGTTCAGTTGTTAGATGGAGGTAGGAAGAGGAAAGTTTTCAGGGATCGTCTAAAAGTGGATTTCTACTGCGTGTTTATACTTTGGACTTTAAGACCAGAAAGTTGATAGACATTGGCTGCTTTTTTCAGCTGCCCCTGAACTCATCCAATGTTATCTTATGTGTACATGCACACAGGTTCGTTTTTAATGTAGTTTTTTGGGCACTTGAGTTTAGAGGCCTTTTTTGGAAAGCAAAACAATTAGTTCAGATGGTGTGTTTAGAGGCATTTTAAGTGGCAAATGCTTCTAAACGTGGCAACTTGCATTTAGCCGCATTTCGTTTATAGGAGTTTTAATTTTTGGTAAACATATTTATGCAAAACGGATGTTTTAAATGTGGGTTATCTGTCAAGTTAAATCGTTCAGAAGAGGTTGTAAAAAAAAGTCCCGTGTAACACTAAGCCTTACAATTCATTTTCAGGATTTCTAGAGATGGGTAGCAGAGCAACTGGCTCGGTTAAAGCTTAAGAACTCAATGGGTTCTGATGGTATTCACCCCAGAGTTATTGGAGAACTTCAAGGTATAGCTGTTGGAATATACCCCCTTCTTCTTCTTTTTTTTTTTTTTTTTTTTTTTTCACTCAATCTCTTCCAATTGGAGAAGTTCCCAGTGACTGACTAGGTACAATATTAGCTGTCAACCAGTGACTGTTTTTTTTATTTTTATTTTTTTTGGCGCCCAGAGCCCATTTTGATGCCTATTCGAGCCTCTGGCCCTAATCGCATGCTTCAGAAAAAACAGTGTGCACCCTCCGCCCATTTAAATCCATGCATCTAGCACCCCGAATGTAGATTAGGGGGCCGACGCATGGATGATGGGGGGGGCGTGGCACCCGTATGCCCCTAGTGGATGGGCTGCCACGTATTGTACCCATCCACAAGAGTAGTAGCTAGGCAACAGCTTGCAATTGCAGGCCAATGAGGTTACCATCTGTTGTAGTCAAGTTAACGGCATCTACTCCTAAAAAGGATAATTGGTCACTTAGTATTGTGATTGAATCTTTTTAACTATATCAATAATATTTAAGGGTGGTACTGTGGACATTGCCCATCTTGATTTAAGCAAAGCTTTTAATACAGTTCCACATAATTATCTAATAAAGTTGTACAAGCTAGGACTTAACCCTTGGGGGGTTCCATGGATATGCAGTTGGCTAAAGGATAGAAACTAGAGTGTGGTTGTAAATGGTGTTCATTCTGAAGAGAGACCTATCACTAGTGTACTAGAGGGCTCTGTACTAGGTCCTTTTCAATTTTTAGGTATATCACTTAAAGTGGAGGGCCACCCTAAAATAAAAAAAGGCATTAAAATTCTTAAATATTATTTTTTACTTGTGTTTGTGTGGTGTGTTCTTACCTGAAACCGTTGTTGCTAGGCAGTCTTCCTAATCTGCCTCTTTCTATTCCATGGCGCTTCCTCCTCTTCGGCTAGCGGCCCAATTGGCTTCTGGGATGTGTGTGTGTCCCAGAAAATAACGGGGCCGTTCACAAAGCGCTGCGCGGCTCGCGTATGTGCAGTAGGAAATGGGCAGTGAAGCCGCAAGGCTCCACTGCCTGTTTCCCTTCGTTAAGAGGGAGGCGCCGGCAGTCGATCCGATGGACGGATCAGCCTCAGGCGGCCGACATCGCTGGCTCGCTGGACAGGTAAGTGTCCTTATTAAAATTCAGCAGCTACAGTGTTTGTAGCTGCTGACTTAAAAAAAAAAAAAAAAAAAAAATGGCCTCCAGAACACCCCTTTTAAATATACATTAAAGGTTTGGTAAGTCTTTTTGATGTCTGCATCTGCAATAGTAGGGTTGATATCCCTGGAGGTGCCGTTAACATGGAACTTAACTTGGCATTGCTAGATTTGTCAAAGCAGTGGGAACTGCAGTTCAATGCCTATAAATTTAAAATAATGCACCTAAGAAAAAATAATGCCTTAATAGACTACACTATTGGAGGTACAGTGTTGGCCAGCACTAGAGGGGGGGAAAGATTTGTGGGTACTTATTTCAGATTGTAAAATGGGGGGGAAAAAAGGGTGTCCAGGCAGTGGGAAAAGCAAATCAAATTCTAAGATGCATCACTAGAGGGATCACCAGCAGCAGGTCTAACTAAAGTAAATCTTTAGTTGGACCTTTATGTGGAACCTCGCTTACAAAAAATATATAGATAAGGTAGAATGGGTCCAGAGGCGAGCAACAAAAATAGGTTTTATTCCTCAGACCTTTCAATATCAGTCTTCAGGAACGTCAAGTGATTGTAAAGTTTGTTGTTTTTATGGGGGGGGAAAAAAATCTTGTTATACTTGCCTGCTCTGTGTAGTGGTTTGCACAGAGAGCAGCCCAGATCCTTCTTTACTCAAATCCCTCTTCGGATCTCCTGTACCGTGCCCCCACAGCAAGCAGCTTGATATGGGGGCGCCCGAGCCTAGTCATAGCTCCCTTTGTCCATTCAATGCGAAGCCCCGGTTCAGCCCCACCCCTCTCTCTCCTGATCGGACAGAAGCAGTAGCCATTGGCGCCGATGCTGTGTCTCAGCCAATCAGGAGAGAGAGTCTCAGACGGCCGAGTCACTCGTGGACAGAGATGGGGCTCAGGTAAATATTAGGGGGTGCTCAGGAGGCTGCTGCATGGAGGCTTTTTATCTTAACCACTTGCCGACCAGCCATCTCAGTTTTACAGTGGCTGAATGGCATGGCTGGGTGAATCGACGTTTTATAACATCACTTCGCCCTATGGCCACTAGCGGTGCTCGCCCACGGAGCTGCTGCGAGTGCCTGGCGGTCGCAATCACCGTTGGGCTCCCGCGATCAATCATGGCACAAAGACAACTGGGATCTCTGTGTGTGTGTGTGTGTGTGTGTGTTAAACATTTTCCGTCTCTCTGAGGAGGAGAGACAGATCATCTGTTCATACAGAGTATGAACACACACTAGGGAACACAACCCTTTGATTGCCCCCCCTAGTGTTAACCCCTTTCCTGCCAGTGACATTTTTACAGTAATCCATACATTTTGTGAAAATCAGATCGCCGCCAAAAAAAAATGCCATAAAACGATCCCCTGTTTTTGTAGACGCTATAACTTTTTTGTGTGTGTTTGTTTTTTTGTTTTTTTGTTTTTTTTAATCCTTCCCTCCCTCCCTCCCTCCCTCCCTCCCTCCCTCCCTCCCTCCCTCCTCCCTCCTCCTCCTCCTCCTCAATAATAGAATAGAAATTTAAAATGTCCTCTGCGATTTACTACCTTCTACAGACATTGGGGGGGGGGGGGTGGAGCCAACCAAACACAACTTCTCCGGTCATTTAACGCTCGCCGAATGACCACGTCGCTTCCCCTGCCAATAGGTAAACAAAGGGATGGAGGTCACCCATCCTGTGAGGTCATAGGGGAGGTGGCACCTGGTGAGACTGCCCTCAATGATGATCCATGGCAATCCCCAGAGACCCTGCCCTGTGATGTTAGTAGGAAATAGTTTAGTTTGTACAACAGTTGTACCTGGTTTATGTATCCTCCCTGGGCAAACTCTCAATATATGTGAAGTGAAGTATCCTAGCAATCCTAAAGCTGCATTTCACCCAAAAGGGGAAGTTCCCCTTGTCTGCCTCCTCTCCCCTCTTTACCTTTTTGCCACTTTACATTTGGGGAGGAAGGGAACATCAGGTACCACACTGGATCCCTGAACAGGTAAATGTCAGCGACTACAGTATTTGTAGCTGCTGACTTTAAATTTTTTGTTTCAGACTGAAGAACCACTTTAAGGCATAAAGACATTGAATTCCAATGGACTGCACAATATGGTGTGGTTACATGTATTATACGTGTTATGCATTAAGGGATCTATGTGTGTGTGTGTCTGTGTGTGTGTTTGTTTGTTTTTCTTTAACCTCCCTGGCGGTATGATGATTTTAGGTGCTGAAAGGAATAACCCACTTAAATCTGTCCAAACCAGAGTCTAGCAGACATCCTGGGTATGATAAAGTTTGAAAAATTAAATCATAAATTATAATACAATAACTATAAATAATTATACCAAATATAACAATAATAAAAATTATTCAATAATGTAATCAAATCAAAAACACAAATTTTCTCAGTTGCAGAATTGTCACTGTCATTACTTTTCAATATTTCATGACGGATGTCCCCACAAATCGTTATCGCTCAATTCTGCGTGATTCTAATTTATTATCGCTGTTTTCTAGCTGGTCTAAAATAATTTTTGATGTAAAGGGACAGTTTTGGTTGCTGTGGACAATCTCCAGTTTCCAGGCATAAAGAACAGTTTTTATAATATAAAACTGCATGCAGGGCACTGGGCAGACCACTAGGGACAAAGGGGATGTGAAATTATTACATACAGCAATGTAATCTGTAAGATAACATTATACTGTATGTATACTGTGTGTCTCACTATTTGAATTAGGCACCGATCTCCATCCCTGTGCGTTGCAACACTCGCAGGGAATGGAGATCGGCTCCGTGATAAATCGAGCAGAGGATGAGCCGCTCGTACAGCGGGGGACATCGCTGGATCCAGGGGAGAAGGTAAGTAAAACTCCTCCTGCATTCAGCGATGCGGTCCCGAGTCTGGCTCGGGGTTACCGCTTTTGGTATAAAACTTCCACCCCGAGCCAGACTCGAATACCACCAGGGGGGTTAAGATTCACCCAACTTTCACACAGGATTCACATTTTCTCAATTTAATTTGTAAAAACTTTTGAATCTGGGCTAAATTGGGACTCTTGTGTAAAAACCTTTTTATATAGGCACATTCTATTGTGTCTGCCTGTCACCACAAAAGCTCACATCAGTGGGAACTCATTTTTCTTCATGGTTCAACCATTGTATGATGCATGCAATAGAAGCAGGGGTCAAGTCCTGGGGAAAAAGTGTGGGAACTCCCACCCAAGATCCACTCGCCCACCAAAAAAAAAAAAAAAAGATACGCTCATATGCACGAACGCTTCAAAAGTGGTATTTCTCATCCAATTTTCGTATTGTGTGTATGAAGCTAAACTGTTAGTACATAAAAAAATAAAAAATAAATCAATAAACAAATACGGTAATTCTCTGAATAATCAGCATTCATTCAATTGTGCTTCCATGGAAATGTGAACAGCATGTTCTGATCTTTATTGGGGAATTTTATTTTGTATATAGAGTGTATGTGGTGAGTTTACACTTTTCATTGAACAGAGGTTGGATAACACAGGGTTAAACAGGTCATAAATGAACTGCACATTATCTGGACAGAATGCTTGGGGGGGGGGGGGGGGATAGTGATCTGTTCCTGCTTAGGAGATGTATGTTAGCTTGGGGGGCTGCAAACTCTGCAGGGCTCCAACACACACTTGCTGCTATTCCAACCCTTCACATATTTGCACATAAACTTCCCCCCTGGCATTAAACTTTGCCAGGTATTGTGCTCAGCTTACCACCCCAAACCTGAGATTTCTCCCTCAGCTCACCTCTTTCCCTGCATGTCCTGTGAGCAGAATAGCTGTGCTCCTCCTCTGGGTTCTCTCATCATATGGCCTATAGAGGAGGGGGGGATTCAGCGGGACACACAGAGCAAGTATGCAGGAGACTGGGGGAGGGGGGATGAGGATACAGAAAATCAGGAGGGGCTGACGGGGAGGAGCGCATCACGAGAGGTCTGACTAAATACAATCTCTTAGCAGCAGGGACCTGATCTACCCGTCGGCTAGCTGTGATTGACAGGTAAATCGAAGCGGAAGCTGTCATGGGGCCCCCTACTGGCAATGCCTGAATGGTCAGGTGTGCGGCACTTACTATTGTGAGCTGCGTCGGCAGCTGCTGGTGTAGCACCTGCCACACATCTTGCATACTTCAAAGTCTTGCAGGATGTGGCTGCTAATGGGAACGGAGGTCCTGTTGTGGGAAAAAGTACAGGAACTCCATTCCCATGTGTTCCCGCAGGACTTGAGCCCTGAATAGGACTGTCTGAAAAATATCTCCTGATCCTAATTCTGGGTGCATCTTTTGTTCTTCAGAAGTAATTACAAAATGTTGGTATACTTGTAGTTTTTAATCTTTAAAAAAAAAAATATAGATGTATATATATATATATATCTTCTTTCTTTTTAGCAAACCCCGGATCAGCCAGCGTTTCTTGAAGTATCCAATCTCCACATTGGAACATATATCTTTGAGTTGGTGGTCACTGACACTGCAGATCACAAGAGTTCAGCCACGGTCACAGTCACTGTGTTGACAAAGGAACAGACTGAAGGTCAGTGTAGGGAAGATGCTATTTTTCTTCCTGTGGTTTTTATTTTTTATATTTTATATTTTTTTTCTTCCTTTTTAAAAGCCTGCTTTCAGGGTCTTGCTCACAACATATTGCACTAAAAAGATAATTATCTACTGCTGGTAATTGAAATTTAGAATATCCTTCCCCCCCTGCCCCCTCGTTTTTGGTCTACAACAGGAAATCCTATTATGGTAGGCTCTCCATTGCAATAAATAACCAATTCAGTAAAAACTGTACAGTAAGTCATGTTAAATATGCCAAAAAATATGATTTTGGGTTCTACTTCAACTGTTTGAGCAACTTGGGATATTAAGGAAAGACACCACATGTAACCTCGAGACATGAGACATCTTATCGCTATCATGTGTAGGGAAGAGTTGGGATCATTCATGGCCATAGCAACCAGTTACCAATCGTGCAATTCCTGGCCTTTGAACTGGTGGTATGAGGGCCAATAATTGGGGCTTTCTAATGTGCCAGGCCCTCCCTATAAGCCAGGGTTCTCATAAGCCTGTTATCCATGCCTATTTGGAGTTAGAGCGCATAGAGACAGCTGACAGAATGATTTCAGGTGGATAGTTGCTGCTATATAGTATACATGGGGATGTATTGTGCTACATTTACAGTGAAATGTAATGGGTTACAAAGTGTGAAGTGTACCCTCCCCCCCTCGATTCACTGTGCTAAATTGTATTGCAGTGGTTTACATATTATGTACTACCCAGTCATAGTGAATAGATCCAAGGGTCCCTTTTTTGGATATACGGTCATCAAGTGGTTACAGTTTCTTCCAAGAATGTCATTTTGAAGTGTGTGGGGTGTTTTTTTTTTTTTTTCTTGCTTAAACGGAGAGCCCTTTCTCTAGAATACCATTCAGCAAACTGTTTTTGCATTGACACGTGTCCCCCAATGGCAGTTCAAGGTCCCCTTGTCCCATGTTAGACAATCCCTTGACTATTAGACTTGCAAATGGGCAGAATTAATTTATCAAGATTTACCCCCAATTAACATTAATGGGATTTGGAATTTCAGGAATAAATGTAATTTCTGGTATTGGGGCCAGAGAGCAGCATCTTGGAGCAGGAGAATGTTTTTACTCTGACATTCCAGAATTAACAATGAGTTTGACAAACGCCCAGTTAAACCCAAGCACATTCAGTCATCGCTAGTCATGGTTAATGCTTAAATGAACTGTGAATTCAACTTTTATTGATCATGACGATAAGAGTGAGCTGTGTGTGCTGGAGTGCAGACCTGGCAGCATGGATACTGAGGAGGGAGTTCTCTCTCCTACCTTTCACTACTTGTGTTTTTATAAAATCTGATGTTTGTTTTGTGCATAGGAAAAATTCAGTCTCTGGAAATGTACATTCTGTGGACATACAGCGAGTAAAACAAGTATTGAACACGTCACCGTTTTTTTTTTTTTTTTTTTGGTAAATAAATTGACATTAAAATTTTCAACACACCCATAATCCCATGCAATCCATACATTCAAAGAAACCAAAACAAATACGTTCAGAAATCAAAGTGTAAGTGTGTGTGTGTGTGTGTGTGTGTGTGTGTGTGTGTGTGTGTGTGTGTGTGTGTAAAAAAAAAAAAAAAAAAAAAAAAAATGAACTTTTGGAGGTGGGAACATCATGGTGTGGGATGGTTTTTCGGCATGCTGTAATGGTAAACTTTTCATTGAAGTAAGTAAGCATGATTGAAAAAATTTACCAAGACATGGGACAGCAGGCAGGAAATAATACAACTTTAAATAAATAAATAAATGAATAACAAGCAAAGTGTTGGATATAAAAAGGCAGTGGCTGTTTTTATTATTGGTTTCAAACAAATAATCAATCAACCAAAGCAGATATAAGCTTTAAGCAAGCCTAGCTACTACGACTCAGGGTGCATATAATAAATTCCCAAAAGACAGGTGGTTTCAAGACCACCTGTCCACAGCATCTCAAACCGCGGCCAATTCAACACAAGAATTTTAAGTCTGCATTAAAAATGTCTAAACCAATGTCCGATAAATAAATTAACCTTGTCCTACCTGTAAAGACCTGCAACACCTCCCTCTAACTCCATATGCCTAAAAGAGATCATGCCTAAACCTGAAAGAAGTTTTGGAAACAGCCTTATTAATCCGCAGATTTTTTTTCAAAGGGGTGCAATAAGGAAGGTCAAAGCCACTCCAATCTCAGAAAAAATCAAAACTCTGAGGAAAGGTCAATTGAATCCTTTGAAAATCGTCTCTGATACTGAAGATGTCAGTGACAATGATTGTCATGACAATAACTTGGACGTTAAACAATCAATGGCATACATAACGCCTTTATTGTCTGTTCTTACTAAGATACGTTTGTTCCCAAAGAAAGGTCCCCAAATTTCAAGGGCAACTATAATAGGAAATCATTCCAAAAAATATATTTTTCAAGTAACCTTTAGCTTGCCAACTAGGATTCCATTTATGCGCGCACCAATGGGTTCTCCAAATTGCAGCAAAACCCAAAGATCCAGCGACATCCGTGAACAGAAAAATATCCTTATCCAAAATGAATTCCTCTTGCCACAGTGCCCTACTATTAAAGTGAGCGAGAAACTGCAGCCAAACCAAAAGGTCTTCCCTCATATCATGAGAGATTCAGATGTGAGAAAATGGAGATTTCAAGCCAAAAATGGAAAGATAGTCTTCTAGAAAAGACCTTACTCACCGGCATAATTCTTGAAGCAAAAGCAAGAAGACCCAGGAGAGACTGCATTTCTCTTAAACACACTTTTTTTTTTTCTTGCGAATTATGGTCATCAATAAAGTCCTAAGTTTATTTTTTATTTTTCTTCGGGAAGATGAAATTCCATTAAATTGATATCGATGGTGATACCCAAAAATTCCAAACAGGTCGTAGGCCAGACAGTTTTTTTTCAAAGGTTAATGGTACACCAAAGCACGAGCAAATTTAAAAAAATACCTCCAAGTAGAACCATTTGTAGAATTAGCAGGGCATAAAAACAAGAAATCATCTAAATGGTGAATAAATAATTGGGACCTGGATTCAGAGATAACTACCCATTCCAAAAAAGAGGAAAAAGATTTGAAATGAAAATGAGATCGGGAACAACCCATTGGTAAACCTTTGTCAAAATGTATTTTTTTTTTTTTTTGTTAAAGAAATCTAAAGTGTTAAAGCATAAAGGGTTAATCGACAAAAGGTTTTTTTTTTTTTTTTTTTTTTTTTATATCAGCCTTTGCCATAAGAGAACCTTTACATAAACCCCTCCGCTTTTTTAAAGCATCATCAAATGAAGCATAGGAAACTGATGATAAAATCCTCATGAATTTGATCATTAAGAGATAAACCTTTGGGAAAGGATAAATGGTAAATAAGTCTAAAGGAATTTTTTTTTTCTTTCTTGGGTACAATACAATACAATACCTAAAGGGAAAATCCTAAAGTTATCAAATGGAGGGGAACTAAACGGACCTTCTACCCTACTTTCTTGAATTTCTAAATACAGTTTTACAAAAAAAAAATTAAAAAAATCTCAGGAAATGTGTCAACCGATTTTTAAATTGTTTACCAAAGTACACCCCTGACCTGAAAAAGGTAAAGAAAAACCGTCCCTAAAACCCTCAATGAGGAGTTGAGCCTTCAGGCGGTCTAGGAATGCCCTGAGCCATGGAAGCATATTTGTTAACTTCACCGGTGTTATAGCTTTTTGAAAAATTGCCTGACTGCTGATTGGATGCAGACCTTTTTTTATTTTATTTATTTTTTTATTTTGAAGCATTTTTGCACAGAATGGCACCCAGCGCAAAAGGCGCACTCATACCTATATTTGCAAGAGTTTGGCTATCGTTAAAATGGAAACAGATTCCTTTCTTGTAACCAGAATTGCTTAGTGATGGAGAATTTGGGTGTTGCCTGGTGTATAAACTGATCTTTGAGGGAGAAAAAGATTGAGCCAAAGACCCACATCCTTAACTCCCCCCATTTCAGTGTAGAATGAACAGATCATTTTTGACAAAAAGCCTTCTCATAATTATACCATGCATTACCACCGAAATTCCTGAATGCTTCAATAACCATATCTAAATGCTGAAATAGACCAGCGCTTTTATCGGGGAATTTTTCACATAAAATTCCTGAATAAATACAAAATGCCTGTAACCAATTATTAAAATATTTGGAAACTGGTTGTCTATCCTCCTCTTCCTTTCTTTCTGATTTAGAAAATGCTTTGGCAGATGGAAGCAATGACAACATTTCAATAAATTCTCCCTGCCAAATTTTCTTTCACTGAAGGAGATAAATGAAAACTCCAATGGAGTTACTTCACACGTAATAGATTCCTTTTTAAGCAGGTTTCAGGCAAATTCTGAGATTTAGCAGACTGATAGAAGAAATACATGTTTGGAATAGATTGAGATGTTTGGGTGCAATCTGCAGAAACACCACTAGATGGTGACCAAACTCCCATTGCTGAAATGTCATTAGGAGGAACAGAACAATTAGGCATAGCTGGAGATTGACCATTATTAGACTGTAAATCTTTAGCCATTCTAGATAAAAGATCAGCTATGTTGGCTAATACATTAAAAGATGTCAATGCACCCATACCTGCAGTTAGGGAATGATGGTCAGGGTTAGTGAATGCAGCAGACACACCAGCGGCCCCTGTATCACTAGCTGATGGCGTCATATGTTGCCAAGGAGACGGCTCTGCTTGTTGAGACTAAGCTCGCTCCTCTAAGGCTCAGCCCCCTGTTCTGCCTTCTGTCATACCTGCTGATCTTCTGCTCGTCATACCTAAAGCTCCACCCACGGACCTTCCTGCGACTCCGCCCCAGACGCTTCTCCTGACAAGACTGCTGCTGCCTCTGCCCTGCTCCCAGTGCTGCCTCTGGTTCCACCTCCCGCTGATCTTCTCCGCTCTGGGGGGGGGGGGGGGGGGGGGGGCGCCTAGCTCTTCCTGGCAGGGAAGGAGTGGATTCGGCGCGGAATACACCTCCTCTTTGTAGCTGCTTCCCTATGGGCTGGACTGGAGCCTCCTCTTCTCCAGGCCGGAACTTCCTCCGCAACCTCCTGATGTTCTTACTCGGGATGTGCAGAGGACTCCCAGCTGGCCATATCTTCGCCATGCCGCTCTTCCATGGCCGCCGCTGTCCCCACTTCAAATTCCGCGGTTGTAGCTCCCACCGGAGCCTCTTGACATGTCGGGCGAGGTAGGTTCAGGCACTGGCGAATCCAGTCCTCACTGTTGCCTTCTCCCGCCTGCTCAAACGGCTGCTGCATCAGGCAGATCTGTTGCTCAATGGAGATAAACTCCTAGAACACCACAGCTCCTGCCTTCTGAGGCGATTGAGCTTGATGCACTGGAGCTCTTTTATAGCCCTATTAGAGCCGGATCAAACCGGCTCAAACTTGAATCTACCGGGCTCCACACAGGACCTGGGAGAAGTCACCTGTACCCCTCTCCCAGGACATGTGACAGTCACCTGGCTCCCCCCCAAGAGCCACGTCTCCCAGGGGGAACTCGAAACTGCCCACACCTGCCGCTCTCCCATGAGGAAAAGGGGGATTTGAAACTGGCATCTCCTTTTTCCTATTGTTCTTGGTAAAAATCAGCTGTCATCTACCAGGATGATGATGAAACGAGGGTGGACTGATGGATCCAATAGAAAATCTATGGAATGAACTAAAGATCAGATTCCACGGAACCTTCAAGATTTGAAGACCTTTTTTTTTTAATTTAATGTTTTTTTTTGTGTGTGTGTGTGTGTGTGTGTGTGTGTGTGTGTGTGTGTGTGAGAGAGAATGGGCCAATGTCACACCTGAGCAATACATGGGACTAGTTTCTCCATGCAGGAGACGTCTTGAAGTTGTCATTGGAGGAACTGAATTTATTCTCTTAAGAGGAGGTTAAGGGGGGATATGATCAACATGTACAAATGCATAAGGGGTCCACATGGTGAACTTGGTTTTTAGGTTACCACAGAGGACATGGGGGCACTCTTTACGTCCGACAGGAAAATCGCTTTCATCTCCAAATATGGAAAGGTTTCTTCACAGTAAAATGTGGAATAGACTCCCTCTAGAGGTGGTTCTGGCTAGCTCAGATTATTTTTAAAAATAAATATATTTGCACAGTGGGGCAAAAAAGTATTTAGCCAGCCACCAATTGTGCAAGTTCTCCCACTTAAAAAGATGAAGAGGCCTGTAATTGTCATCATAGGTATACCTCAACTATGAGAGACAAAATGTGGAAACAAATCCAGACAATCACATTCTGATTTTTGAAAGGAATTTATTTGCAAATTATGATGGAAAATAAGTATTTGGTCACCCACAAACAAGCACATTTTCTGGCTCAGAGACCTGTATCTTCTTTAAGAGGCTCCTCTGTCCTCCACTCATTACCTGTATTAATGGCACCTGTTTGAACTTATCAATGTAAAAGACACCTGTCCACAACCTCAAACAGTCACACTCCCAACTCCACTATGGTGAAGACCAAAGAGCTGTCAAAGGACACCAGAAACAAAATTGTAGACCTGCACCAGGCTGGGAAGACTGAATCTGCAATAGGCAAGCGGCTTGGTGTGAAGAAATCAACTGTGGGAGCAATAATTAGAAAATGGAAGACCTACAAGACCACTGACAATCTCCCTCGATCTGGGGCTCCACACAAAATCTCACCCTGTGGGGTCAAAATTATCACAAGAACGGTAAGCAAAACTCCCAAAACCACACAGGGGGGACCTAGTAAATGACCTGCAGAGATCTGGGACCAACGTAACAAAGGCTACCATCAGTAACACATTACGCCCAGGGACTCAGATCCTGCAGTGCCAGACGTGTCCCCCTGCTTAAGCCAGCACATGTCCAGGCCCGTCTAAGGTTTGGTTTGCTAGAGAGCATTTGGATGATCCAGAAGAGGTTTGGGAGGATGTCATATGGTCAGATGAAACCAAAGTAGAACTGTTTGGTAGAAACACAACTCGTGTTTGGAGGAGAGAGAATTCCAAGTTACAACCAAAGAACACCATACCTACTGTGAAGCATGGGGGCGGTAACATCATGCTTTGGGGCTGTTTCTCTGCAAAGGTAACTGGACGACTGATCCATGTACATGAAAGAGAATGAATGGGGCCATGTATCGTGAGATTTTGTGTAAACCTCCTCCCATCAGCAAGGACATTGAAGACGAAACGTGGCTGGATCTTTAAGCATGACAATGATCCCAAACACACTGCCCGGCAATGAAGGAGTGGCTTCGTAAGAAGCATTTCAAGGTCCTTGAGTGGCCTAGCCAGTCTCCAGATCTCAACCCCATAGAAAACCTTTTGAAGGGAGTTGAAAGTCCGTGTTGCCCAGCGACAGCCCCAAAACATCACTGCTCTAGAGGAGATCTGCATGGAGGAATGGGCCAACATACCAGCAAGTGTGTGTGTGACAACCTTGTGAAGACTTACAGAAAACATTTCACCTCTGTCATTGCCAACAAAGTATATATAACAAAGTATTGAGATGAACTTTTGATATTGACAAAATACTTATTTTCCACCATAATTTGCAAATTCTTTAAAAAATCAGACAATGTGATTGTCTGGATTTGTTTCCACATTTTGTCTCTCATAGTTAAGGTATACCTATGATGACAATAACTGGCCTCTCACTCTCATCTTTTTAAGTGGGAGAACTTGCACAATTGGTGGCTATCTGATCACCTCTCGGGGCACCAGGAAGGAATTTTTCCCCTGTGGGTGAAGGATTGGGTATATGAGATTGTATGTATGATTTTTTTTTTTTTGTTTTTTTGTTTTCCTACATGGCCTTGTCTTTTTACAGCCTGACTATTACCAACAAATAATTTTGTGTGAAGTAGTATTAAATACATTTCGGTTTAGCATTTTCAATCCTTTTTTTCCTGTCATTCCATTTTATTACACACCATTTCATTTCTGAACTTATTTTGTTTTGGTTTCTATGTATGTTTGGATTGCATGAGTTGTTACCGACATGCTGAAAATTTCATGTCCTCACCTGGAGAAGACCGATTATTTTAGCGATTAATTGCAAGTAAATTCCTGAGGCTGGTTGTGCTTAAGTTGATTGATCGTACATTCAGTCTGCCCATACATGGTTTGAATCAAGGAACTGGCCGAAATTCGAACCATCTATGGCCAGCCTTAGGCTTCATGCACACGAGACGCAGATGCAAACGCTGCTGGACACCTGTTGAAACCGTCGTTTAGAAACGCGTGTTTTGCTGCGATTTTTACCGCGATTTAGCGGCATTTTACCGCGTTTACCGCGTTTGCGTCTAGAAGCGTTTAGTTAAGCTAACATCATAGACCCTCCCCAGCTCAAAAAAACAGTATTAACTATTTCAGCAATTTTGTGAGACCAAAGTGAGTAGCAGCAGCTGTGAGAGCTGCAGTGTACTTGTATTTAGCGTGTCACTTGCCACGGCACCTGCCACAAGTTGTGGATTGTCCACTTGCCACATCACCTGCCACGTCACCTGCCACAAGTTTTGTATTGTCCACTTGCCACGTCACTTGCCACAAGTTGGGGATTGTCCACTTGCCACGTCACCAGCCACATCACCTGCCACAAGTTGTGGATTGTCCACTTGCCACATCACCTGCCACGTCACTTGCCACGTCACCTGCCACAAGTTGTGGATTGTCCACTTGCCACGTCACCTGCCACAAGTTGTGGATTGTCCACTTGCCACGTCACTTGCCATGTCACCTGCCACAAGTTGGGGATTGTCCAAATCACCTGCCACGTCACTTGCCACATCACCTGCCACGTCAATTGCCACAAGATGTGGATTGTCCACTTTCCATGTCACCTGCCATGCCACCTGCCACAAGTTGTGGATTGTCCACTTGGCACGTCACCAGCCACATCACCTGCCACAAGTTGTGGATTGTCCACCTGCCTCATCACTTGCCACGTCACCTGTCACAAGTTGTGGATTGTCCACTTGCCACATCACTTGCCACCTGCCATGTCACTTGCCACAAGCTGTGGATTGTCCACTTGCCACGTCACTTGCCACGTCACTTGCCACGTCACCTGCCACAAATTTTGGATTGTCCACTTGCCACGTCACTTGCCACAAGATGTGGATTGTCCACTTGTCTCATCACCTGCCACATCACTTGCCATGCCACCTGCCACAAGTTGTGGATTGTCCACTTGCCACCTGCCATGTCACTTGCCACAAGTTGTGGATTGTCCACTTGCAATTGTTTAAAATATTTTTCTAATGGTTTTTCATCATTTGCAATCATTTTTGAGATTTTTAATGTAAAAAAAAGATCACCTTTAAAAACGCATATAAACGCGGCTAAACGCGGGTGCCGCGTTTAGCTGCCTTTTGCATCTGAAACATGGAAATTTTGGCTTCTGAACGCATTTTTTTGCTTCTGGAAAAACGAGATTAAACGCAACTGCATAAAAACAGAAAAAAACGAGACTGTGTGCATGGACACATAGGATAACATTGAATGAGTTCAGGGGCAGTTGAAAAAACTGTCCAACTGCATCTGAACGCGCGTTTAACTGCGTCTCGTGTGCATGAGGCCTAACAATGGAAACACGTTTTTGCTTTGTGCCTTGGTGGGGTGTGGGGTTTTTTTTTTTTTTTTCTAGAATTGATCCTAGTACGATGTTGCTCTGAATTTAGATTATGGGGTCTTTGAGGAATAAAGACTGATGCAAATGGTTCACTGTTGCTGTAAAGAAATCCATACCATACATTTTTTCATATTGATTGCAGAGTACTGTCTAGCTCCTATGAAAGTGGGTCGATGTCGTGGATCCTTCCGGAGATGGTACTACAACCCAGATGTAAATGACTGTGAAGAGTTTGTGTTTGGAGGGTGCAAACCAAACAAGAACAACTATGTCCAAAAAGAGGATTGTAGGCAGGCATGTGTCAATTTGTCTGGTGAGTCAATGGGTACTTGGTGTCTCTAACAGAATTTCAACCATTTTGTCAGTAATTGGAATTTTTGAAAACTATTCTGATACAATGGTACATCTAAATTGCTTCAGCACAATCCACTGTAAAAGATATGTAGGGTTTATACAAGTCTAACTGGTTGGTTGCCAAAGTTCCCAGGTGTTTAGAGCTCTTAAAGGAAATCTGTAATAAAGCATGGAGGCTGTCACTATTACATTTCTGGAGTCTGGATTCACACTGATGCAAATTGAATGAGGGTTTACCCTGCATTCAATTCACATGAGTGTGACCAGCTCTCAATGGAGTCGGTTCACATGTCCCTGGGATGCCCGCAGAGCGCATTACACAAGGGTCCTGTGCAATTCTGACTCAATTTCAGGACCGAATTCAGGCAAAAAGTCGGGCCTGATTCATCCCTGAAACGGAGAACCGGGACCACCGGACCCCTGCTGTGAGCCACGTCCACAGCATGCATCCATCCCGAAAATACTTGTTTCTTTTCTTACATCAGGGGACACAGAGTCATAGTAATAACTATGTGGGTTATATCGGACCATCAGGTACTGGCATGCCCCTTAAGGTGTGAACTTCCCCCATATAACCCCTCCCACTACTGGGAGTCCTCAGGTTTTTTTTTCCGCTAGTGTCTAAGGTGCACGAGTAAGGATGTGTTGTACTGAGCTCCACCAGATCTGTTCTGATGTCTCCGTAATGGACTAAATGAATGGTACCGGGGCCTCGTCATCCGAAGACGCAAGGTTTTGATTGCGAATGCTTTGAGAGCTGGGCCCTGGGATCCAGTGCTTTTTGCTAGTAAGGCCAATAAGTTTACTGCTAGTCTTCTCGCAGGTCCAGGATTGTGGGATAACCCGAGGTTCCCCGGTTCCTAAAGGTTTCTTTTTTAAGGTCTCTGAGCCTACCGTGAAGGGCGAAGAGTGTGTGTGTGTGTGTGTGTGTGTGTGTGTGTGTGTGTGTGTGTGTGTGTGTTTTGTGTTTGTTTTTTTTGTTTTTTTTTATCTCTGATGAACCCTGCTGCGAGGATAAGGTAGGGGAGATTTTCTCAAGAATCTCTCCTTCCATGTATTGTGTTGTCATGTCATGTCATGTCATGTCACCACTGGAGGCTGTGTTGAGCACTCCCCAGTCTGGAAGCAGAAGCTCCACTCTCCTCTCCTTCAAGCCAGCTCAGACCCTCAGGTATGAAGGGGGGGGTCTGATCACTTCCTGGGCCCCCAGATTGGCGATTTGTGTCTGAATGCCAGCCAGCTGCCTTTTTATTTTTTCTTTCACAAAAAAATTTAAAAAGGGTGTGTGTGTGTGTGTGGTGTGTGTTTTTTTTTTTTTTTTGGCAGGCCGCTCGCTGAGTGGAGAATTTACCCCCGCCGCCCACCATGATGCCGGTGCTCACACGGGAGATTCAACTTCCCTGTTTGAAAGAGGAAGGGGAGGGCATTCCGTTCCGGGGGCGTGGCTAAGTGGCATCAGGTGCCGGCCACACGTGTAGGAAGTAGTTTAGAGCTCTGCAAGAGAAGCTGCTGCCTGGTGGTGGAGGGACAGAGCAGAGTGGTTGCTGGTCAGGTTTGGTGACACAGGCATTTCCCTTTTGACAGTATTGTACTGTATAGCTAGGATTAATAGCGGTTACTGTACTATAACCTAGCAAGTGAAACATTCTTTTGCTGGTACTGCCTCTGCTTTGTACTGTAAGCTGTGAGTGACAAATGGACCAGCAACTCCTCTAAGAGTTCTAAGGGGTTAATGGTATACAACAAACTAAAAACCTTTCCAAAAGAATGTTTTCCTCCCCGAGAGGTAAAAAGAAAAATACGGCCAGTCAGATGAGTCAACAAGGGTAGAACACGCCTGTCCCTGTGTATTTCATACAAACAGGTTTTTTCTTCTACAATTTAAAACAACATAAACTAAACATAGCAGAGTCCCATCTAGTCCTCTGGGCCCTTTTGTTGAGGTGCAGGAGGCTGGGGATCAGGTAAATCTTCATAAACATTGGAAGATACTTATTTTTCCTCTTTGGAGGATCATAACAGGGAGGGAGTAGCCGCACAAGTCAGGAGTTTGTCTACTCCTTTACTTAACCCTTTTGTTGCCTGCAGCATAGGCTCTTGCGGTATCTACCTCTAATGGGGTTCATTTGAACCTCCCCCACCTGGGGATGTTTTTCGTATTCATGCATAGCTATGTATTCTAAATAGGAACGTTTCTATGAAAGAAATGGGGGGGGGGTTCCAACTATTAATGCTACAATCAAGCCTCATATGTCCAGTGGATAATGCACTCATGTTAAAGGATCCAGCAAGTTGAGCTTGGATTTTCCTTTTAAAGACAGGATGTTTTTTGCAGCTCTGGCTGCAATTGGAGTAGCTCAGTCCATTAACCCATTAACATCTGCTCCACTATTTGTGAAGCACATTTTGAGTCACGCCAATGCATTGGAAAATGTGGACTCCAAGGGGTTAAGGAACAGGTGTGAGATACCTGAAAGTTCTGCCTGATCAGCAGGCCCAGCAATGAGCTGGTGTATTTGACACACTGTGTCTCACAGATGCTATGAAGGACTCGATCGGTTAAGCCCTATGGCTTATATTTGGACTAGTGCATTTTTGCAGAGGTCCATGGCTGAAATATTGATCAGCCAAAGCACCAGGTGAAAACCCTTAGCCAGTCTGTGTCCCTTCCTGGGTTCCGACTATTTAGAATAGATACGTACATCCAAGAGGGGTAAAGCTCTCTTTACCAGTAAAAGGAGATTCAAACAGTTCTCCTTTAATCGTGCAGCCTCTCCTATGCCTGGGGTATCTGCCTTTTTAGGCAGTCTCAACAGTCTCAATCGTCAGGTTCAGGAGAGAGTTCCCAGGGGCAGCACCAGGATCTTGGGGGCAGAAAGCCCATAAAGCAGAATGCTAAGGCCTTATGAAGGAGCACCCCCACTCGTTTGAGTGAGGGGAAAGGTCCTGCGATTCTCAAAGTCTGGCAGGGACAATGTTAAGAGCAGAGGGATTTTTTTTTCTCTCTAGGTTACATCTAGAGTTTCAAGAGCCCGGATGGCACAGTCGGCTTTCAATCTGAGGGTCCAGGGTTCAGGTCCTGTTTGGGTGCTGCTTGTGGGATCCTTGGGGCTGCTGATGCAGCAGTCTTTATGCAAGAGTGTCCATCTCCTCAAAGAATGCTCCTAAGGCTCCAGAGAAACAAAAAGAGAAGTCTTTCTGGCCTCTGGATCAGCTGTTATTCCAGTTGGTGATATCAGAGATTCCCTTAGTGGAACAGGGTTTTTTTTTTTTTTTTTTTTTTTAAAAACCTCAAACCTTACCTTTTAAGGTCCCAGAGCCAAAAGGAGGTAAGACCCATTCTAGATCTCGGAGATCTGAATCGGCACTTGAACATCCGATCCCTTCATAATTTGATCGGCTGTATCCATCCTGCAAGGAGGGGAGTTGCATATCTTCATGTGCCAAAGATTCCCGCTTACCAGAAATTGCTGCGGTTTGAAATATAAAATTATTTTTTCAATCGTGGCACTGCCATTCGGCTTAGCCACAGCACCACGAGTGTTTTGAAAGATTCTGGCACCTCCTTTAGCCAGGTTAAGGGCTCAAGGCATAACAGTCCTAGCCTATTAGAAGATCAACTTTTTAATAGATCATTCTGTCTCAGGTCTAAAACCAAAGTCTGATCTCGGCTGTAGATATCTGAAATCTCTAGGTTGGATTCTCAGCCTAGGAAGATTCTCCTTAAAACCATCAAGGAGGTTACTTGGGGGCTGCTTATAGATAGCATACAGAAGAAGGTATTCTTACCACAGTCATGAATCCGTTCCATTGTAGGACTAATTCAACTTATCAGGGTAAAGGAAAATTCCTTCATTCGGCTGCAGGAGATTGTTAGGGGAAAATGGTGGCCTCCTTCAGGGCCCTCCCTTAAATGCAGTTTTATTCAAAGACTGCTTCAAGACACCATCCCGTCAGTCTGGAATAAAGAGGATTCGGGCCTCGTTTCCAATACGCTTGGCTCCCGACATAGGTCAGAGCCTAAATTGGTGGTTATCCAACAGGAGGGAAAATCTTTATCCTGCAAGTTAACAGATGCCAGCCTTCTAGGCTGGGAAGCAGCCCTGGAAGAAGATATGGTCCAGGTTAGAGGACCTTGCCTATCAACTTTGTTGGAAGTTTGTCAGTACATCTGGCCATAGAATCTTGGTGGTCAGACTACGGGACTGTCCTGACAGGATTCAGTCTGACAGAGCCACGGCGGTGGCTTACATCGCTCACCAGAGGAGGCACAAGAAGTTGTGCAGCCCAAAAAGAGGTGAATAATCTAGCTTTGGCAGAACACCACACCTCTTGCCTATCGGCAATTTTTAATATTTCAGGCGCACTACTTGAGGCACCAACAATTATTTCGGGGAGAATCTCTTCACCCAGACATCTTCCTAGCAATATGTCAGATGGGGTACTCCGGACATGGACCTATTTGCATCCAGATTCATTAATAAGGTCGACAACTTTGTCAAACAAGGGGTCTGCTCTAGGCAGAACAGACACATTAGTCTTCCCAGGGGATCAGTTTTCACTGATCTATGCATTTTCTCCAGCTCTGCTACTTCCGCTCCTTCTCTGCAGGATTAAGCAGGAACAGAAGGAGGCAATTCTGGTGGCCCCAGGCGGGTCCCAGAAGATCTTAATTTATCGAGATCCTAAAGATGGCAGT
The DNA here is from genome assembly GCF_037356315.1 of Lithobates pipiens. Taxonomy (NCBI): domain Eukaryota; kingdom Metazoa; phylum Chordata; class Amphibia; order Anura; family Ranidae; genus Lithobates; species Lithobates pipiens. Next base: position 139,624,921 of record NW_027507791.1, read on the forward strand.
AGGAGTCCTTTGGACTCTTCCATTGTAGCCAGACCTTCTTGCACAAGGTCTGGTATTTCATCCTACTTTACAGACAAGGAGTTTAACAGGTTTGACTGTTGACTCTCACTCTATAAAAGATCATGGGTGATCTCCTTCGGTAGTGTCTGCTTTGACTAATGCCAGGCTTCCAGAATCGCTTACTATAGAATCTGGAAGGCATAGGTTTCATGGTATGGGTCCAGGGGTTGGCACCCCAGGAAGTATGTTAATGGGCAGTTTTCCTGCATATGGGATCTGAAATGACACTGGCCTTGACTTTTATCAAGAGCTAGATCCAGGCCGTGTCTGTCTTTTCCTATGGCCTCTTGCTTCCCACTCTTGGTGCGTAGCTTATTCAGGGGGTAACAGTTTATTCTCCCTATCAGGGCACCTCTAAATCCTTAGGATTTAAGATTGGTCTTCTCGACTTTGTTAAAGCAGTCGTTTGAAACTTAGGAGAAATTCTCTTGGTTCTTTGACAAGCGAGAATCTTTTTTGCTTGCCATTTCTTCTGCTAGAAGTTCCGATACTGTCTTGTAAGAGCCATATTTCATCGTGCATAAGAATGAGGTGGTTTTATGTCCTCATCCCGAATTCTTACCAAAAGTGGTAACTGGTTTTCATTTAAACCAAGATATTCTTCTTCCTCCTTTCTCCCCAGAAGCCTTAATCTGGGGAAGAGAAAGCACTACAGTCCCTACATGTAGTAAAAGTGATCAGAATCTATTTAAAGGCAACTGCTCAGGTTCGCAAAACACAGGTTTTGTTTGTACTGCCAGAGGGTCCAAGATATGGACAGTCTGCGTCAAGATCCACTATTTTCCAAATGGATTTGTCAAGTGATTGTTCAAGCTTCAGCTTAAAGAAGAAAATGCTTCCTTCTCAGATTAAGAGCACACTCATCCAGGGAGATTAGTGCCTCTTGGATGGTGCATCATCAGGCCTCTATGGCTCAGATCTGTAAGACCACAACTTGGTCTTAGGTTCAGATGTTTATCCGATTTTATCAAATCAATATTAAAGGTCATGAGGATATTGCCTTTAGGCACAGCATTTACTGCAGGCTGCAGTATGAGTCTTCTGACCTGTTGCCTTGATTCTGTTCCCCCCCCCCTTTTCAGTTGCCATTGCTATGGGACATCCCACATATCACTATGGCTCTGGCTCTGTGTCCCCTGATGTAAGAAAATAGGATTTTTATAACCGCTTACCTGTAAAATCCTTTTCGTTGATGTACATACAGAGGTCCCTCCCTTCTTATACACTTTGCTTGGCTACAAAACTGAGGACTCCCAGTAGTGGGAGGGGTTATATGGGGGAAGTTCACACCTTAAGGGGCATGCCAGTGTCCAGCACCTGATGGTCCGATATAACTCACGTAGTTATTACTATGGCTCTGTGTCCCCTGATGTACATCAAAGAAAAGGATTTTGCGGGTAAGCTGTTATAGAAATCCTATTTTCTGACTGTCATGCTGATCTGGTGGATTTAGTACTTTTGACGTCACCAACCTGAAAGAAGTATGCAGATTAAGAGCTCTAACCATCGTACAAACGCCTCGAAGTATGGCGATATGCATATGGACACTATGTGGTTTTTAACCACATAGTGTCCATACGTAGTAAGTGTTTGTAAGGAAGTCCAACATGGAACTCCACTCTATTTGGAGCCAGGGTTTAAACTGGACAAATTTTATAGACAAATAGACCGAAATCTGCTTTTGGTGCAGGCTAGTGGACAACCAGTGGCCCCCACTTTTGAGAACCGCTGATCCAGCTGAATAAACTGCTGAAAGATTTTCTGAGCAACATGGTTTTGTTATATTAAGTACAGAATAAACAAGATCAGGCATGCTAAAAACTGTGTATAGTTAATTTCTGTATTCCCACATTTGCAAAGGTGTCAATCGGACAGTTTATATTGCGGTTTACCATTTCTTAGATGTGGTTGGCTGCATTTTTTATTTATTTTTTTTTTTTTCACCCGGTGATCTGGCCAGTAAGTCTGTTGGTTTTTCAAAAGCACAAGCTGTCCTACAAATGTTTCTGTTACAGGGATAGGACAAATCCGCCATTAGTTTTTTTTTTAGTGTAGTACTAGTACTAAACTTTTGGTAGTTGAATATTACATTTTTGTTTTTTTTTGTTTTTTTTTTTTAATAAGATTTATACATCAGACTAAAAGAAGGACACATACACTGTGGTGGACACAGCTTAAAGGGATTTCAACCCTCATAGTTTTTCACCTTAATGCAGTCTATGCATTAAGGTGAAAAACCTGTGGTGCTGCAGCCCCTCCCAAGCCCCCGTTTTATTTACCTGACCCCAATCTCCCCCTGGCCGGGAACGAGCACACCAGCTAGTGTCCTGATTGGATAGAGTGATAGCAGTGCAGCCATTGGCTCCCGCTGTTGTCAATCAAATCCAATGATGCGACAACGGGGGGTGGGGCCGAGTCCCTGGGAGAGCGCCAGCATGGGTGTCCTCCAAGGAGAGCGCTTCTCCAACATGGACACTCAATGCAAGCCACCAGCGCCGCTGAGGGACCCCAGAACAGGAGGACCGGGGCCACTCTGTGCAAAACGAACTGCAAAGTGGAGGTAAGTATATGTTTGTTTTAAAACAAGAGTTTACAACCCCTTTTTTAAATATGAAATGCCTTCCAATGAATTAATTTATGGCAGATATCTTTATGTGAAGCAGCTTTTATCTGTCTTTTTTTATTTTTTATTTATTTATTTTTTTTTCAGACCTTTCTGGCAAAGGAAGGAGGATGGAGCCAGGTAATTTTTTATTTATTTTTCTCCAATGTAGACTGAAAATATGCAGGTTTTTTTTTTTTGTGCATTTTTACAATAACTTGCTGAAGGCCCTTATACAGAGACTTTTAGATGCAGATTGTTCATGGTAAGATGCTCTGATAGACCATCAGATGGGTTGCAGTAGCAAAGAGGTTGTGATACAGCATATAACAGCATTGCTGGCATTGAACAGGTGTGCAATTGCACTACTTATTAATCTTAGTTCTGTTTAAGTGTTTACTGATAAATTCCAGATTTTCTCCTTAAACTCTAATCATTTACACGCGCATCCTTCTGCTTTGACCCTACACTCCACTATTCGCTCCAACTAAAGTATTTAAAGTGGTTCTAAAGGTTTGGGTTTTCCTTTTTTAAAGGATAACCGATTTATATTTACTCGCTCTATGCAATTGTTTGGAAAAATGTATTTAAGCAAGAAAGCCAACTATATAGTCAATGACTGTAACCTATGGCCACATCCCTAATTTGAGAAAGAAAAACCAAGGAGATGCCCACTGGCACTTTGTAGGCAAAGGCTGGAAACCAGAAAAATGCATAAAGAAGAATAATAAAAATTACAAATTTTATTGCTAAAAACCGTCTGACATTAGACGAGAATATCATTTACTATCCATATAAAGCTGAATTCTATGACACAGTTAATCACAAAGTAAGAGGCCATAACTGCAAAGGAAAATCCTAACGTGTTTCGGAATATACATTTATTTAGTTCTTCAGGGGACTGTCAGAAAAAGCTGTGACATCTAGTAATACAATAACAGAGTATCAGAAAAAATATGGCATATACACAAGTAAAGACAGGCATGGCAATAACATAGCATAACTGGGAAATGGCATTTTTGTCTGAAAAATACTCACGTGATGATACGATTGACAGATATAAAAACACACAACATGGATCATGAGTTAAAGCTCTCCAAATTGTCCCATTTGCATCTGAGCCCTAGGGAAAAGTACCCCTAGAGGTAAGGTGGCAGAGTTTTAAGTCCAAAAAACAGACTCTGCAATAAGTGAAGACAGGCGAGATGAGAAAATGTAAAAATCTAAATATCACTGCTGTAGCTGTACAGGCACTCAAGGATCATTTATCTGAGGACAGCCCTGGCCTGAAAAATATACATAATTATAGAAAGTGTACTTGGCAAAAAGACAAACGGAAGCATGAAAACAACTGGATAATTTACCGGCAGGTAAGCGGCAGCAAAAGATCGTAACATGGATTTTATGCATGCAATGAGTACACAAATAAATTAAAACTGCCATAATTCTGAAACTCTCAGCATAGGTGAGCAGTTATATTGAGCAGGGATAAGTATACAAGTAGAATAAAAAAAAATTCCAGAAGGCAGAGAGAGCGGTTAGCCAAAGATGTTAGAAAATGGTACTGATAGTAACCAAATGCAATGACACTTGCAACACAGCATTAACATATGTATGTCCTGCCATCAAGGGAGACACTTGCAGGTTCCAGATTGTGTCTGTCTGTCTGTCTGTCATCGACTGCTTTATGTGGTGTAGCAAGGTGTATGGGATACACCCATGGAGATTGGTATACCCAGTACAAGGAACATGAGGATGTCAGGTAATTGGGAGCTCATTCATTGATGGCATCACCACATTACCTGTGTTTAAAATGTGCTCAGGAGCTTGTACATCAGACAGGCGCTCACAAGGATCATCTGTCTGAGGATGGTCCTGGCACAAAAAACATGATTTCACTTTCGTTCATTGATGGACACAGCGCCTTTGTGGGAGTGGGGGGCTTCATTAGGAGGGGGGCTTCCTGTCCCACTTCCTCCTTACGCCCAGGCGACTCCTCCTTTCACCTTAGATGGCCCCTCCCTTTAGGCGATCTCCTGGAACACATGACGGGTCCCAAGAAATCGCCTATCCACTCCGGGAGCGCAGTGCGACTTGTGCGTGCCCAGCGTGGCAATGGAGGCGCTGGTGAAGAGGAGCAACACCCCATTCAGCCGTATCACTGGACCGTGGAACAGGTAAGTGTCTATTAAAAGTCAGAAACTACACTTTGTAGCTGCTGACTTTTAATAAACCTAAAAAGCCTGGAACTCCCCTTTTTAAGTATAGCAAAGAAGGCAGAGAAAAAGTGGGTAGCTAAAGATGTTAAGTGGTAGTAACCAAATGCAGTGACACCTACTTGCAGCACAGCATTATGATGTATGTCCTGTCATCAAGGGAGATGTTCACAAGTTCCAGGTTGTCTATCTGCAGTCTGAACCAGACTGTGTCTAGCAAGGTGTACGAGATGCAACCATTCCGAGGAATATAAAGATGTCGGGTGATCGGGAGCCCATTCAGTGATGGCATAACCAGATCACCTGTATCTAAGGTGTACACAGGAGTTCATGAATCCGAAGATCTCCCAGCACAAACGCGTCACTGCGCACTTATGGCATGGTGACATCAGATGTCGCAACATGCTAGGTGGGCGGTACATCAAGGTCAGATGGCATCAAGACCATAGTGCACATGTGCGGACCGCCGTTACGGACGGTCCACATAAGGCAATTGACTGAGCCCAAAGGATGCCTGAGGAAGAGCACCAAGGGACCTATTCTTGCCGGAGAGCGCCAGCCAGAGCAGCAGCAATGAAGTGGACAACTAAAAGATGTAAGGGAGCACATTTGAAGGAGGGCAACCAAAATAACCACAACATCACATATGACGCTCTAATATATACAGGGCACAGCAAAAACCTTTTTGAATACACAGATAAGGATGATCAAAATGAGAGGTGATGACTAACAACATATCAAGCGAAATCGATGGAATACAGAAGTTTGAAAGCACAATGTAAATGCATTAGAGCTAGAGGCCCCAAGAGTGTGAAAATATCCAAGGGGTATTGAGAGAGGCCCCCAGAGAGGTAAAAGCATGGACCAGAAATATTAGCGGTGTATATTGTACAGATCTAGGTGTATAGGAATATAGATGGGTTGGAAAGCTGTCCCCCCAGAGCATTGTAAGGGTATGTCAGTCGTGAGTCACTACATGTATCTTGGTTTTTGTCATGCATGCTTCAAAGTAGAAGCTTGCATATGTAATGGTGCAGGTCTTTTATGACCCTACATTTGTCCAATTTGTGACTGAGACAAAAGGCAAGTCCTTTTAGACTTTTTATTTTTTTCCCCCGTCTGGTGTGAGAAAGTAAGCGAATAGATTAACCACATTGAATTGAGGAAGTGAATCGCGTGTGCTTGTGTCTTTTAGGACCAGGGAGGTTCTTCTATTTTTTTTGGTTTTGCACAGAGCAGCCCGAGTGCGCCCAATAGCAAGTCTCTTGCTAGGAAGGGAAATGGCAAAGGCTTGCTCCCGAGCAACACTCTTGTGAGTGGACATTGTTCATTCACACAGTGTGGCTCGGTCCCGCCCCTCGTTCTCTCCTCATTGGCTTGCTGGCTGTGGTGAAAAGCAGCAGGAGCTGATGAGGGGGGAGAGACCTGGAAGAGCTGCTGTTTTCATGCACATCGCTGGATTGAGACGTATAAGGAGGGCTGGGGGAGGGGGGGGGGTCGATGCACCCAGGTTTTTTACCTTTTTAATGTAAAAGCCTTTTTGCTTTTTCAGAATCACTTTAATCTTTTGCCATCCTTTCTGCTTTCTCAAGAAAGCCAGCTGCTGGTTCTTGTAGCCCCCCACTTAGTGTAATAAAAGTAGCTTTTCTGTTATAGGTTAAAGAGTAACTGTAACCATAGATGCCTCATGGTGTGGTGTTTGTTTTTTTTTTGTTTTTTTTGAACTGGCCCAAAAATTCCATCCATCTATGGCTATAATTCATGCGGTCATTGAACCTTCTGTGAAGTTCACTCATTGTTCAGAATTCCTTTTATTTTTACCTGCCGTTTCTCTATTCGTAGTGTGCAATGGGCACTGCTCCCCTACCCAATTCCGCTGTACTGATGGCTGCTGTATTAATGGAGGTCTTGAATGTGATGATACAGCGGACTGTGCCGATCATTCTGATGAGGCATCCTGTGATAAATGTAAGTATGTCTCATGTGAAATTTTAAATATTTCACTATTGGTTCTATGAGGACACTCCTTTTACTTGGTTAGAGAAGAACATTCAGTAAAGCAAGTTGTCATCCTTATCTTTGCTGTATGTTTCTCTTTTTTTAATTTAGCAGTTTTAACATGTAGCAATTTTATTACTTCACCTACTGATGTCCAACTATTCAGACACATGGGAGTCCTGCGGCTACTGTGCATCTAAATGGGTTAAACATCAGTGAATTCCTGTAATGACAACAAAAATGTAGGCATTGGCCATAATGGATTTCTGTGTCTGATCTGATTAGTGTTTAGTTGATGACGAAAACCTGCGTTCTATTTGGACATTCTCTAGTGAGTGCACAATGTACAAATTTTAACGCACATGTTTATTGCTATGAAGCCAAAGTTAATTGGGGGTTAGGAACCATAGTCAAGTAAGAGCCTTTTCACACTGCCAGCGCCCTGGCGTCAGTTCTAACGGCGCTTTACCATAGTTTTTGCAGGGCTTTTCAGGTGCTATCGGGGTGCTTTTAACCCCCACTAGTGTCCAAATAAAGGGTTAAAAGTGCCCGCAAGGCGGCGCTGCCCATTGACTTCAATAAGCGCCTCAAAAAAGCTGCTTGCAGGACTTTTTTTGATGTCCTGCCAGCGCAGAGCACTCGGGCTTTCACACGGGGATTGCAGAGGAGGCTTTTTTCAGTTGCTTTACAGGCTTTTTTTTTTTTTTTTTTTTTTAGCACTAAAACACCTGAAAAACTCCTCCAGTGTGAAAGGGGTCATTCTTTCATGCAAAGCATTAACGCCGCGCTAGTACTACTACAGCACTTAAGCTGGCCATAAATTGTTAGAATTTTTGCTGGTTTCTCAGGACTGAAATGTACCTCGTAGGTGGTCCTATCAGACGCCTTACACCTGACATACTTTCATTGGGGTAGGTAGAAGCACTACAAGCAGCCAATCAGTTGTGCTGCAGTGGCAGGAGCATACTGATGGGGGGGGGGGGGGGGGGGTAGAACAGTGTGACAGATAAGTGGAAGGAGGTGTGGGTGAGACCCGTATGTGTTACCAAACTTCAGCAGAGAAAAATAGGTTCTCCCCGGCCTGCCAGAGAGGGCTGAACTATGTGGCAGAGCTGTGTAAATTTGCGGGCTAGATACATTTCTGTAAATATTCTTTGCCTGTAAAACTGCTTCTTTATATGCATTTCCTCTGTATTTAGTAGTTTGTCTAGAATTCAGCTTTAATGTGTAGTTTACAGTATGCTTGCGCAGGTGAGCAGACTTGTTTCCTTCATATACTGTAGCTCTTATGCCCAATTAGAACTTCACAATACAGAATTTACTGAATATACTAATATTTGAATAATCTCCTTGGGATAAAACCTAATTTAACAATACAGATGCAGATTATTTCTTCAAATCATAAAATTGTTCCATTTATCAGGGTTCTATAATTGTATACCTAAAACCGTTTTTCCTAATAGGTAAAATAAGTGACAGTTTTATTTTTTGTTAGTTTTAATTTACCGCTTCTAATACTTTTGATTAAATTCATAGGGTTACACTTCTGAATGTATCTCTCTCAATGCCTACATTTTTACATTGGTGAATGCCTTTACTCCTATTATAAATGACAAATTTATACAAGGAAAGCTGAGGTGGATGCCAGTCTATTGTTGTCCTGGGTGGGCAGTCGACTTAATATTCATTATATAATTTTTTTTTTTTTTTTTCTAGATGATAGAGATTTTAAGAAACTTCAGGAATTAGAGGTTCCCAATAGCAGAGGTATGTGTTTTGATATGCAGTTGAAAAACTTTTAGCAAACTCCATTCCATTAAAGTGGCACTTTATTAATATATTAAACTCCAGAACGGTAAACTAGATGTACATGTGTTTGATTTAGTACAAATGTGCAAAGATAAAGCTATCCATAAGCACTGGATGCAGTTGAACAGATCGCTGTCCAACCACCAAACAATATTTATTTCTCTGGATCAGAACATAGACCTAAATCTAGCACATACTATATGTCCTCTGTGCACAGTTCTACCACAATAACCTCTGCTTAAGTTGTTTTCTAAAATCTGTAACTAACAGACAATGGGCTCAATTCATGGAGTGAACGTGTGCCATAACATTACTATTTTCAGCCATTTTGATTCGTTTCATTTCAGCACATGAGCATCATTACTTACTGAATTGAGACTATTGTTTTGACGGTCCTAGTTCTGATTATCTTAAACCCAACTTTCACCGTGTTTACAGCTGCTAATCTAGTTTTAATCTAGCCAATGTAAGTTGGGACAAGTTAACTTTTTAGGTAAACTGTCATTTGATCTTGAAAGTGCTTCTAGACTCCTCCAGAGGCTTCGTTTTCAGGAATGTGATGTAGCTAAATGTTTTGGATAGTCACAATTTGCATTAGAACCTCGCTGTTTATAGTAGTACCTGGAGCGCATGACAGTTTAAAGTAGAAATCTACCAAAATGTTTTATTTTGGGTGCAGTGGGGAAGGTCAAATCTTTGAAGAAAACAATGTAGTCTATTCTGGTAAACAGCCAAGGGGGCTGATTTCCTTTTTTGCTTAACGCTTCAGATTCATCTGATGACACTTTGTATGGCTATTTATACACAGAATGTATTTTCAATATAAAATGTAATAATACTTTGTCTATTGCCATCCCTCTTCAGCCCGTTGTGTAGAGATGCCAGAGACTGGTTCATGTCGAGCCTCCTTCTCCCGCTGGTACTATGATCCTGTCTCTCAGAAGTGTATGGGCTTTACTTATGGAGGATGTCATGGAAATGGAAATAACTTTATGTATGCAGCAGAATGTGAAGAGTTTTGCAAAGGTGTTTCTGGTGAGTTTTTATTTTTTATATCTGAGGCCAGTAGAGGCTCACATTGGACTAGTAGAATTAAGGCCTTCAGATGTTTTGAGGATTATGAAATATCCTTGCAGGCCCCGCAGTGTTTGCACTATGGCAGTATTGCTAGTTTTATCACTGACAGGTTCATAGAAAAAAGCATCCACGGTCTTTGCTTAATAAAAAATAATTCCCATATCTTGAGTTATTTTTATTTTTTATTTTTTTTATGGCTTCTGTGTATTGGGCTCACTTATTGTCCCAAATTAAGCTCTATAAAGGTAGAGCTTCATTAGAAATAGAAATCGGATTCAAGATGGATAACCTACTGGTGTGATGTGGGAGCACCCCAGCCAGTCAAAGCTAAGCTACATAGTAAGGTTGAATAAAGACACCAGTCCATCCAGTTCAACCTGAGTGAGTGTCTACAATTGTCCCCATCCCTGTACATTGCACACTCACATCAGTCCCTACCCTCAAGGAGCCCACAATCCAAGGTCCCCATTCATATACTAGGGCCAATTTTGGACAGAAGCCAATTAACCTACCTGCATGTCTTTGGAGTGTGGGAGGAAACCGGAGTACCCAGAGGAAACCCACGTAGGCTCAGGGAGAACATGCAAACTCCAGGCATGGCGGAAAGGTGCTCTGGTCTGATGAGACTAAAATTAAACTTTTTGGGCATCAAAGAAAATACTATGTCTGGTGCAAGCGCATTACATCACCCAAAGAACACCATGATGATTTTTAGCAGTCGGGACTGGGAAACTGGTCAGAGTTGAGGGAAAGATGGATGGTGCCAAATACAGGGATATTCTTGGGCAAAACCTGTACCACTCTGTGATTTAAGGCTAGGATGGAGGTTCACCTTCCAGCAGGACAATGACCCCAAACACACTGCTAAAGCAACACGTGGTTTAAAGGCAAACACATAAATGTGTTGGAATGGCCTAGTCAAAGCCCAGACTTCAATCCAATAGAAAATCTGCGGTCAGACTTGAGCCCAACACACTATCAGATTTTCTGTTGACTTTATTTTTATTTTGTCCTTCAGATTTACCAAAACCATGTAGTGAAAGGGCTTGCCTGATTGCATACAAATTGAAACTTCTAAGGCTTGACCTCATATTATATGATTTTGGTAAATCTGAACGAAAAAATCAGTAGAAAATCTGATAGTGTGTATGGGGGCTTAAGGTTGCTGTTCACAAGGGCAAACCATCCAACTTGAAGGCGCTGGAGTAGTTTTGCAAGGAGGAATGACCAAATATCCCAGTGGTAAAATGTGGCAAGCTCAGAGTTATCCAAAGTGAATTGGAGCTGTGGCTGCAAAAAGGTGGCTTTACAAAGTATTGACTTTAGGGGAGTGAATTAGTTATGCACATTGACCTTTTCTGTTATTTTTTTTTTTCCTATTTGTTTGCTTTACAATAAAAAAAACCTCTTCAAAGTTGTGGGCATGTTCTATAAATTAAATGATACAAATCCTCAAACAATCCGTGTTAATTCCAGATTGTGAAGCAAAAAAACACGAAAAATGCCAAGAGGGTGTATATAGGTCTGCTATGTTATTGTGGGGTCGGGGGTACTATTTAATGGAGAATGCATCTTATGAGAATTGCTTCTATGGGGGTACATTAACTGTTTTGTGAATTAGGGTTTTTGTTGTGTTCCATTACTGTAATATTTCAACTTTTTTAACCACTTGGTGCCCACACTACGTCTATTGACGTCATGGGCTTTCAGTGGTTATATCTAAATGATGCCTGAGGTTACAGACATCATTCAGATATTGCTGTTTTCAGCCGGCGATTCCCTGCACCATAAGAATGATCCTAGCGGCTGTTCCGGTGCTTCTACCGACTCACTGTTTCCATCGGTGAGTCGGTCACAGAATCCGCCGGCCCCAGCAAGTTACCATAGAGATTTCCGGCGGACTAGATCATCTCCGGAGTCTCTATGATTGTTCGGAGGCCGGGCGTGATGTTATGACGTCACGCCTGGCCTCTGTATTCAAATTAACGGTGCCGATCTGGCTAGGAAGCCAGGATCGTTTTTTTTTTTTTTTTTTTTTTTTTTTTTTATTCTTCCCAGCCTAGAGGTGAGATATGGGGTCTTATTGACCCCATATCTCACTGTAAATATGTCCGATCATGCCATATTCCTATTACAAGGGATGTTTACATTCCTTGTAATAGGAATAAAAGTCATTGTTTTTTTTTTTAGCTTTACACTTAAAAAAACTAACAAAAAAAAAAAACATTAACAATAAAAAAAAATATATATATATTTAAAGCGCCCCTGTCCCCGTGAGCTTGCACACAGAAGCGAACGCATACTAAGTCGCGCCCACATATGAAAACGGTGCTCAAACCACACATGTGAGGTATCGCCGCGAACGTTAGAGCGAGAGCATTAATTCTAGCCCTAGCTCTCCTCTGTAACCCAAAATATGTAACCAGTAAAAAAATTTAAAGCGTCGCCTATTGGGGTTTTTAAATACCAAAGTTTGGCGCCATTCCAAAATTGGGCTAACTTTACTGTGTGTGTTTTTTTTTTTTTTTTTTTTTTTTTTATTTTTTTTTTTTTTAAAGCATGAAACAGTTTTTTTTCTGAAAAACATGTTCGAAAAATTGCTGCGCAAATACCATGCGAGATAAAAAGTTGCAACGAGTGCCATTGTATTCTCTAGGGTCTTTTCTAAAAAAACATATACAGGTCCTTCTCAAAAAATTAGCATATTGTGATAAAGTTCATTATTTTCTGTAATGTACTGATAAACATTAGACTTTCATATATTTTAGATTCATTACACACAACTGAAGTAGTTCAAGCCTTTTCTTGTTTTAATATTGATGATTTTGGCATACAGCTCCTGAAAACCCAAAAATCCTATCTCAAAAAATTAGCATATTTCATCCGACCAATAAAAGAAAAGTGTTTTTAATACAAAAAAAGTCAACCTTCAAATAATTATGTTCAGTTATGCACTCAATACTTGGTCGGGAATCCTTTTGCAGAAATGACTGCTTCAATGCGGCGTGGCATGGAGGCAACCAGCCTGTGGCACTGCTGAGGTGTTATGGAGGCCCAGGATGCTTCGATAGCGGCCTTAAGCTCATCCAGAGTGTTGGGTCTTGCGTCTCTTAACTTTCTCTTCCCAATATCCCACAGATTCTCTATGGGGTTCAGGTCAGGAGAGTTGGCAGGCCAATTGAGCACAGTAATACCATGGTCAGTAAACCATTTACCAGTGGTTTTGGCACTGTGAGCAGGTGCCAGGTCGTGCTGAAAAATGAAATCTTCATCTCCATAAAGCTTTTCAGCAGATGGAAGCATGAAGTGCTCCAAAATCTCCTGATAGCTAGCTGCATTGACCCTGCCCTTAATAAAACACAGAGGACCAACACCAGCAGCTGACATGGCACCCCAGACCATCACTGACTGTGGGTACTTGACACTGGACCTCAGGCATTTTGGCATTTCCCTCTCCCCAGTCTTCCTCCACACTCTGGCACCTTGATTTCCGAATGACATGCAAAATTTCTGGTTCAAAAGTGGCTTGACCTGGGGAATGCGGCACCTGTAGCCCATTTCCTGCACACACCTGTTCACGGTGGCTCTGGGTGTTTCTACTCCAGACTCAGTCCACTGCTTCCGCAGGTCCTCCAAGGTCTGGAATCGGTCCTTCTCCACAATCTTCTTCAGGGTCCGGTCACCTCTTCTCGTTGTGCAGCGTTTTCTGACACACTTTTTCCTTCCCACAGACTTCCCACTGAGGTGCCTTGATACAGCACTCTGGGAACAGCCTATCCGTTCAGAAATTTCTTTCTGTGTCTTACCCTCTTGCTTGAGGGTGTCAATAATGGCCTTCTGGACAGCAGTCAGGTCGGCAGTCTTACCCATGATTGCGGTTTTGAGTAATGAACCAGGCTGGGAGTTTTTAAAAGCCTCAGGAATCTTTTGCAGGTGTTTAGAGTTAATTAGTTGATTCAGATGATTAGGTTAATAGCTTGTTTAGAGAACCTTTTCATGATATGCTCATTTTTTGAGATAGGAATTTTGGGTTTTCATGAGCTGTATGCCAAAATCATCAATATTAAAACAAGAAAAGGCTTGAACTACTTCAGTTGTGTGTAATGAATCTAAAATATATGAAAGTCTAATGTTTATCAGTACATTACATTTATGGTACTTATAACCAGGCGTTGGTAAAGCCCCTACAAAAGACTTTGTTCCTTAGATAATCTGCAGATATGCTGTGGGGACACCTGTGCTATTCAGACTTTGGGGGGGGGGGAAGGTAATTTCACCCTATTGAGGGCATATGGGCTAGGCTCTACCAGCAAAACCCCTAAAACGAGGCATACGTTCTATCCTGTTGTAAGGCCTTTTCACCAATTGAGCGCTAACTCATGCTGACTGATGAATATATAACACACTATACTCCTGATATAGATTTTTGATTAGTAATTGGAATTGGGCGGTCCCTCTAATTTCCATCTGTGTGCTCTAACCTGTGCATATAACGAATACTTGCTGGATTCATCGTGGTCTTGTGGAGGCTGTATATGCTTCACTATTCTCCACCAAATTGGGAGATCATACAGCTATATTGACCATCCTTAACAGCTTAACCGTGTCCCCGGCAAGATTGTCTGAGTCTTAGTCTGTGATGTGTGGTGTCCCCTTATATTGTGATGGATGGTCCATCAGCACCTACCCAGTGTCCTGAAGAAGCGCGTTGATAAGCAAGCATGGATGATTTGTTGAATCCTATTTTACTATACAGATATCTACAGTTGTGCTCCTAAGTTTACATACCCTGGCAGAATTTGATTTTCTTGGCCATTTTTCAGAGAATATGAATAACACAAACTTTTCTTTCACTCTCGGTTAGTGTATGGCTGAAGCCATTTATTAGTCAACTGTATTTACACTTTAGGATTTAAAAAAAAATAAAAAATCACAACAGAAACTAGTCAAATCACCCTGAACAAATGTTTACATACTGTGTATTGCCCCCTTTAACATCCAATGGCAGTCTTTTGTGGTATTTGTGGATGAGGCTCTTTATCTTGGATGGTAAAGCTTCCCATTCCTCTTGGCAAAAAGCCAGTTCCTGTAAATTCTTGGGATGTCTTGCATGAACTGCATGTTTTGAGATCTCCTCAGTGGCTCAGTGATATGGAAGTCAGGAGACTGAGATGGCCACTCCAGAACCTTCACTTTATTCTTTATTCTGCTGTAGCCAATGAAGGGTTGACTTGGCCTCTGTTTTGGATGATTGTCATGTTGGAATGTCCAAGAACATCCCATGCGCAGCTTCCTGGCTGATGAATGCAAATGTTCTTCCGGTATTTTTGATAACCTACTGCGTTAATCTTGCCGTCTATTATTTTTATTTATTATTAATAATATTAATTTTATTTTTTATTCCTTTTTATTATGTAAGGCAAAGTTCCATGACATACAATAAGTCACCTCATTGTCTTGGACACGCATACATTCGTTGACATATTCCCTGAAGTAACAGATATGACCAATTTTAAAGACAAAAAATGTTGACAGATGAAAAATTGCTTTACCTATACAGTAATATTTATGGATATAGAAACCAGGAGGCCTGCAATGCCTCCCTGAGCATTGACCATACTGACCAGAACATAAACTCTTAAAATTGCAAAATCCTTGTGTTTCTCAGTCACATGAATTTATAATGTAGCCAAAAAAGTTGTCAAAGTGTAGTTTAGAAAGGGGGAGGAGGAAAGAAAGGGCGGATGAAGGAAAGGGGGAGGGGGCGGGGGTAGGCAGAATCCTACTTCCCATGCAGTTTGCAGACATATGTCACAGTATAGGATTCAAAATGGTGGTTACTTAATTCACTTAAAATTTTAGATTTAGCCATCTTCTGCAGATATGCATTTGTGCCGGTGAACTATCTCCAGGGCCTCCACTGGAGATACAAATGTTCCTCGGTATTATGGAAAGTAGCGGTCAGTTCCTCCATGCGGAGGATAAAATTGACTTGGAATACCACAGGACCCTGGTTGGTGGTTGAGGCTGCTTCCACAGTGCGGGAATACATGCCCTTGCTACATTGGGGAGCTGCATTGTCAGGGTCTTTTTGTATTTCCGGGTGGGCCTCTCTCCATCAGGTGTAAAAGGCACGCTGCCAGGTTACTGTTCAATTCTACTGCCGTTAAGCTTTTAATGTTAGTCGTTGCCTCCTCCCAAAACAATCTCGGAACCAGGTATGCCCAGAAAATGTGGACAATGGTGCCAACTACTGTATTGCACCTCCAACACTTATCTGAAATAGCACTGTCCATCTTATGGAGTATGTAGGGAACCCTATACCATCGGGATACAAAAAAAAAAAAAAAATTGTATCTGATCTCCTGGTATTGGTTCGCAATGGAGGACTTATGTGCCAAAGTTAGCACATTATCCACTTGCTGTGGTGAAAGCTGAGTCCCTAAGTCCTTTTTCCATTGTCGAACAAACGTCAGGATCGGCTCCTCTATCTGGATGGTCAGGCAATTGTATAGCTGGTAAAGTGTATGTCGTAAAGGTACCCCCGTCCTGCACAATGATTCAAAGGGAGTGAGGTCTCATGGAGTATATGAGGTCTTCTGTAAAGACCGCAAAAAGTGCTGAAACTATCTAATGGTGGGTCTGTGAGGCTAGAAATGGTTGACAGCGGGGGAAGGTCACCCCGCGGCCAAACATCCATCAGACATCTCCCCGCTATGTTCAATTGTCTCAACCTTCTGCTGGTGAGGCCCGGAATAAAATCTGGGTTGCCTATTACAGGTGTCATAGGGGAGGGCAGCAGTGAAAGAACTGTATTGTGAAAGGATGACCTATCTACCATGAGGGTGGCCCCAATCAGAGGATGATTCCTTATGTCCACTGGAGGAGAAGTGAACCACGGAGAGTTCACAAGAGGAATGGAGGCATCCTCAATCTCCATGTCTACCCATTGTTTGAATTACTTATTGCAATGCCAGTCCACGATCCTTGACCGATGCGCTGCCCTATAATATTTGAGGAAATCTGGGAGTCCTATGCCTCCTTTCTCTTTTGGTCTAGATAATGTTTGCATTTTTTGTCCTAGGTGACTTAAGTGCCCAAATGAAGTCTCTAACTATAGCCCAGAGCTGTTTGAAAAACATCAACCCGAATCGGCATGGCTTGGAATATGTATAAAATCCTCGGTAGGGCTGTCATTTTCAAAGCGTTGTACCGCCCGAACCAAGTCAAGGTCAGGGAGTGCCAGTTGCACAGGTCAGCTTTCAGTCTGTGTAGCAGGGGTGTATGGTTGAAGGTATACAAATGCGCCAAGTCCGGTGTAATGTCGCTACCCAGGTATCGTATTGATTTATCTGCCCAATGAAACGTGAAAGACTACCACATACTGTGGACCTCCGCATCAGGGACCGTTATATTTAGCACTGCGGACTTTGCAAAATTGACTTTAAAATTTGACAGTTCTCCATATAACCTTAGGGCTACTAGAATATTGGGAAGCGAAACACGCGGGTTGGATACAAAAAAGATCAAGTTGTCGGCGTAGGCTGCAATTTTTTATGGTGTCCCGAGGGCTTCTGCACCCCCGAGATATTTGAGTTGCCCCTTATGTAGCACAAAAATGGTTCAAGGGTCAAAATAAAAAAATAAATTCAGACAACCCTGTCTCGTCCCATTTTCTATTGGGAAAAAATCGGAGTGCCACTCGTTTACCCGTGCTGCCGATGGTGTAGAGATAAAATCCAACTGAGCATATTGGGGCCAAGTCCAATGTGATCCAGGGTGGTCCGCATAAAGTGCCAGGCCACCCTGTCAAAGGCCTTTTCTGCATCAGTTGAGAGCAAGAGAAAGGGCCTTCCAGTCGGGTGAACCACGTGGATTAGCTTAAGAACCCAAAGGTGTTGTCCCTTGCCTCTGTCATTGGCACAAAACACACCTGATCTAAATGAATGAATTTTTGTATATGCGGTATGAGTCAGTTTGACAGTATTTTTGAAAAGTTTTAAATCTATGTTCAAGAATGCAATTGGACGGTAGTTTTCACACTAAGCGGCCAAGAAACGTGGTGTCAGGGAGGTCGCAAAGGAATGATAATATGTTAAAGTGAATTAATCGGGTCCCGGAGCCTTCCGTGGTTTTGTTTGCGCTAAAGCTACCTGAAATTCCTCAGTCGTAATTTCGGACTCCTTGGCTGCTAAGGCCTCAGTGGATTCTTCAGGATGCAGGTTATATAAATTCCAATAGTAAGCACAAAATTTGTCCGCTGCACCCTTGGAGGTATGTACTATGGTTCCCTGTCTAGATGTGATGTATGGGATGAAGGTCCGCTTCCTTGGGCCATGTAGGGATCTAGCTAGCATCACGCCCGGTTTATTTGAAAATTCAAATAGGGAGTGTCGTTCAGGCTAAGCTTTGAGCTGTCTTATGATAGAGCAAGTCTTTCAGCTCCCCTCTGGCCTTCAGTCGGGCCATAAGATGAGCTTCCGTCAGGGAATCTGTGTAGTAGCTCGAGGGAGCACACCTGAGAAATCGGCAACTCAAATTGCTTAGCTCTTTCCCATTTTCTTTAGAGCCCCAATCCTTATCAACTCACTCCGAACCACATATTTATGCACCTCCCATATCATTGGACTCAACGATGGGTCGGCATTTTCAGAGAAGTCGCTTGTGAGGGTCTTCTCTACCTCTCTGCGCACTTGGGGGATTTGCAACGGATTCATTGAGTTTCAAAGTCGGGGGGGGGGGTGGAGCAGGGTTCGCATGCCAATTCAGTGTCACCTGGATAGGTGCATGGTGAGAAAGATATGGAATCAATCTGGGAGGAAGCAACAATGGGTAAGTCCTTTTGAGTCAGAAAAGTCCATCCTGGAATATGTCTGATGCACAGAAGAAAAATAGGTATAAGTCCTTATCTTCTGGGTGCATAACCCTCTGTGGATCAAACAAGTTCAGACCAAGCAACTCGGCTTTTAGTTTTTTGAGGTAAGAGAAGGAGAGGTGTGACACCCTTCTTGAGACATCAAGTAGGGGCTCTTGTGTGTAGTTGAAATCCCCGCCTAACAGGAAGATACCCTCCCGGAAATTCAATATAGTTGGAATTCAAGACCTCAGGAATGTAAGGTGATCTGAGTTCAGAAAATGCACATTTACTTGGGTCATTGTGGTATTTCTAATTTTCCTTCTCAAGGGCAAGTACCAGCCCTGTGAGTCTAAACATTCCTCGAGGGTCCATGGGACCAACTTTGCGATCAGAATACTGACGCCCTTGGACTTTGAAAAAGGAGAGGGTGCGTGATATGCAATTCTTTGTTTTAAGCTCATGTATCTCTCTGGAGGGTACTTAGATGCTGCCGACTCCACAATGCCCTGCTTAGTGGGGAGGAGAGAGATGTCCCTCCATGCATCTGCGGATGGCTGACCCTGCATATCGACTACTTGTGAGGGCAGTGTAAAGTCTGCCCCCGGGATGTCTGGCGAAGGGATCGGAGAATTCTGTTGATCGGCGGGTTGCTGTACCTCCTGTACTGCACTGGGTATCCCCTTGCCCATTTTTCTTTTGTGTGACTGTGCCGGCGGTGTTGGTGCATGGCGGCACCATCTTGGGATCTGGTGTCTGGGACGGAGTCGCCAAATTACTCAAGAAGTATACCAAAATGTCCTTGCCTCTGTACACAGCGGGGGTCCCTGAGGCTCTGTCTGCTGCAGACATGTAAACTCAGCAGGATCCGTACACTGAGGAAGGCTCTCCACCCGAACACTGCACGGAGCTCCTGTACAAGCAGCCTCACAGCACAATTGCCAAGCCACGCCCCCCTTGCCATCAATTGTGACCACATTTCCTGTGCCTTTTGTAGCGCACACATCCCCAAAACCTCAGCGCTCCACCTCCGTACTTTGCGTCATAGACTTTGTTGACTCCTTGAAAGCTCAGTTTTGGTCTCATCACTCCAAATGACTTTGTGCCAGAAGGTTTGAAGCTTGTCTCTGTGCTGTTTGGCGTATTGTAAGCGGGATACTTTGTGGCATTTGCATAGTAATTACTTTTTTCAGGCGACTCGACCATGCAGCCCATCTTTAAGTGCTTCATTGTGCATCTTTTTTTCAGTTTTCAGAGAGCCCTCTATTTCACCTGATGTTGTTCTGTGGGTTTTTCTTTGCATCCCGAACAATTTTCCTGGCAGTTGTGGCTGAAATTTTTAGTTGGTCTACCTGACTGTGGTTTGGTTTCAACAGAACCCCCTCATTTTCCACTTCTTGGTTAGTTTAACACTGCTGACTGGCATTCTCAATTCCTTGGATATGTTTTTATATCCATTTTTCTTGTTTTATACAGTTCAACTATCGTTTCCCGCTGATCCTTTGACAATTCTTCTGCAACTCAGAATCCAGAAATGTCTCGAGGGAGAGGTCGAGAGCTGCCATGTCGCTGGATGAGCCAATGTTGAAGTCTCTGTGGGTGTGCGCCAATCCAAGATGTCCCCCTGTAGGTAGATCAAGGCAAGAGGGGGAATAGGGCAGATCAGTCTTGTTTCGCATGGTGGCCATTTTTTGTGATGGAAAGGCTGAAGGGGACTCCCAAGTGGTAAACCAAATGGGCCTTTTGCAGGACTTCCAGCACGGGTGTAAGGGCTCTGTGCTGCATCAGGGTATGCCAGGAGAGATCTTGAAACGGGGACAGTTTAGCTCCATCAAAGTCCACGTGGCGGACCCCCCTGGCATGGTAGTGTGGGAGTGATGTCTTCCACTGAAGCCTCTAGCATCTCCAATCTCCCCCCCCCCCCCTCCCCCCAATGTGGGCTGTGTCAGCCTGTAAAGTCTTGATGTTTTTGTCTGAGGGGCCCCTTCCATCCAGGTAACAAAGCCCTCTAGATCCGCTTGGTGTGGAGGGCAAGAATAGGGGACCAAAGATCCTCATCCCCTATGGCCTCTGTAATGTTCATGTTCTCCAGAGGTGCAGTAGGGGGTCCTGAGAGGAAGATGGATGTGGCGGGGGTGACCTCCTTGATGTAAGCGGGGGGGGGGGATCCCGCGTGTGACACCTGACTACAGCCCTCCTGGGTTTCCCTGGGGTCCATGACCCTGGAGAGCCCGGTGGAGAGGGGGGGAGGAGGTGAGGTGGACTGTAGCCACGGTGAGGGAATGGGAGACGCTGCATGTGAGGCTTGAGAACACTCGCAAGGCGCCATCTTGGATTGCGAGTCCCGCGGCTGGTATCCACTGCCAGCCGCGGCAGTGAGCTGGAGCGTATGTTGAGGCTGGTCTGGGCTGCTGCAATTGCGGTAGGAAGGAACGGATCATACGCAGCTCAGCTCACACATGTCCACTCTCCTGCATGCTGCGACCACGCTCCCCTTCTGTTGTAATTATGATTTCTAAAGGGTAAACACTTTTGATAATAAATGGCTTTAGCCAAACCCTAACCATGAGTGAAAAATGTTTCATCATTCATTATTTCTGAAAAAGGGCCAAGAAATCAAATTCTGCCAGGGTATGTAAACTTTATGAGCACAGCTGTATATCTAAATCCACGAATTTTCAATTAATGCAAGGATTCAACCTTCATGTTTGCTATATTGGGTATCTGTTGACAAATATTAGGGTGGTGTTCTAATGTTTTTTTTTTTTCTTAATCTATTTTGTAATAGACAATTTTTGTATATTCATTGCCTCCGGATGTGCCCGCAAAGACCGCTTTTTTTTCTATGAGAGGTGTTCTCAATCCTTACATTTGTTTTTACACTGTCACTTTATTTTTTTTTTTATATAACTTTTATTTCTATTACAAGGAATGTGCACATCCCTTGTAATAAAAAGATGACGGGTCCGATTTATGGAGAGATCTGGGGTCAAAAAGACTCCAAATCTCACCTTTTACCTTTCTTAAAAGCAAAAGATCCAAAACTGTTTACTTCAGCCCTAGACCGGAAGTGATGTCATGACTGGTCTCTGTCTGCTTCTGTGACCAGCCGGCCACAGCATCGGAATGTGTTTCTCGGGACTGCTGGTGAAAATGGTTGGCCAGAGAAACATGCCGTACTGCAGGGGATGGGGTGACATCCGCTTGGACCACTTTCATGGTGCCACTCACACATGCAAACATACTACAATTTCCTCTGAATACTTCCTGGTATCTATACCTGAGAGGTCTGGGTAGGGGGGGTCACAGAATGCTGAGCAATACTTGTCCCCATACAGGGCTAATTGTAAGCTACTGGCACTTCTGACTCCCTTACAGCTTAATACAATCCTTTGGAAACACGGCTCTAAGCCTGATGCACTTCGGGAAGAAAACTGTATATAGCAGTGCAATATTCAAAACAGGGGAAATGGGACTTTAAATGAGGCGTGTTGCTCAATAAAAAATATATTAAGTACAAACCATATCACAAAAAGTGACAAACTAAGATATAGGACACAATTTACTTTGGTACATTTGTTTAGATATACAGTCATTTTGCAAAGTACAATACAACATCATTAGCAATACAGATGTGTAGACATACTCATCCATTCATAAAACCAATAAACATTAGCAATTGCTCATAGTAAGTCGAAATGATCTGGGCATCAGTTGGATATATACTCGACGCACGTTTCATGGCTCTTGCCAATCATCAGGAGTACAAATGCTCTGAAATTAGATCAAGCGTATCTATAAATATGGGGTAACCTTTAAACGGAGAACCATCTCTCAAGAAAAGGGGGGGCTATAACTTACTGTCCGGCCCAAAGGTGATGCCAAACGTCTGTCCAGGAGATACAGAGGACAGGGATATCGATCTCCCCCGGGGCTGAGGTGAGGAATCGCACCCAAAACGAGGATAGCAGCTGTGTAAAGCCCAGGTGACCATGATAGTATATGATGTGTGCTTACCAGGCCGTACTATTCTGCAAAAATATAGAGATAAAACCTATTGAGATTATTTGCCATTGATGGAACAAATCCATACTTGTAGGTAAATAAAATAAATGAATAATATGCAATTAATGCAATCATTTTAAATGTAATAATTAAACTACAGTAAGAGAAAGTATGCAGTATGTACCCACTATGGGTCACCATAAATCGGACCCCCCATATAAAGGTGATCTGAAGAATGTAAGTAAATCTCAGTTACCTTGTGTATGATTCTATGGCTGCAGATATGCCTGGAATCCTGCTTGTGTGGATGAACAAGGTGAAATGGTCAGCTAGCTAACACTGTCTGTGTTAGCCATCTGACCATTTCACCTTGTTTTATGGTGACCCATAGTGGGTACATACTGCATACTTTCTCTTACTGTAGTTTAATTATTACATTTAAAATGATTGCATTAATTGCATATTATTCATTTATTTTATTTACCTACAAGTATGGATTTGTTCCATCAATGGCAAATAATCTCAATAGGTTTTATCTCTATATTTCTGCAGAATAGTACGGCCTGGTAAGCACACATCATATACTATCATGGTCACCTGGGCTTTACACAGCTGCTATCCTCGTTTTGGGTGCGATTCCTCACCTCAGCCCCGGGGGAGATCGATATCCCTGTCCTCTGTATCTCCTGGACAGACGTTTGGCATCACCTTTGGGCCGGACAGTAAGTTATAGCCCCCCCTTTTCTTGAGAGATGGTTCTCCGTTTAAAGGTTATCCCATATTTATAGATACGCTTGATCTAATTTCAGAGCATTTGTACTCCTGATGATTGGCAAGAGCCATGAAACGTGCGTCGAGTATATATCCAACTGATGCCCAGATCATTTCGACTTACTATGAGCAATTGCTAATGTTTATTGGTTTTATGAATGGATGAGTATGTCTACACATCTGTATTGCTAATGATGTTGTATTGTACTTTGGTACATTTCTTTAAATATACAGTCATTTTGCAAAGTAAATTTGTGTCCTATATCTTAGACACTTTTTGTGATATGGTTTGTACTTGCTGAATAAAAAATATTTATTTATTAACACGCCTCATTTAAAGTCCCATTTCCCCTGTTTTGAATATTGAACATATATCCGGGATGGAGGCTTGCTGCTGCTACTAATAGGTTGTGTCAGGTCGCATCACTTTTAAAATGTATATAGCAGTGCACTGAGGTAAATCAAGTTGTAGGCTGCAGCCTGGTGTTAATTCCAAATACACTGAGGTAGTGTCTCAAGACAGTCCAGAGTTTTCCCCCTTAGGGATTCATGTTGGATTTACCACTGATGTGGAGTATATCCAAATGGATGTTTTCAGCCGAATAAGGTAAATACTTAGAGTTCTGCCCCAGGTCATGCATGAATTGACCTCAGTCCCACTTAATACCTCATCTGGTTTCCTGTGTGGTCTCCTATAGTAAGTATGCAGTCAAAGGTGTAAGTGAGTCCATAGCTGGTCCTTTGATGGGCTAACAGTGACAGCATATCAGATCACTCCATGCCAGCTATTTAGCTGAAGGGTGGCTAGGTTGAAGTTTGCTTCAAAAGTATGGACTGACACACAACCAACTTGTAGATGTAGACGACGCTCTTATAGAATGACCAAACACTATTGCTATATTGACCGCAAGATTCACTCAGGCAGTCTGTGCAGTACACACTGACAGAGTGGGAGGTAGACATAAGAAACCACAGCTGCCTGGAGGCTCTCGCCACTCCGTGGTGCTGGTATCCTTTATCCGGCTTGTCATTCCTCAATGTGCGGTGGGTTTTATGTGATGTCTATGATTTACAAGAGAGCTGGTCACTTCGCTTCATATATACAAACACTAATTCAACACAATTTGTTTTTTTTTTTATTTCTAGAGCAAGATATTTTTGATACAAGAATGGGAGACAAGAGTGCTCAAGAAGAAGGTGGTTCAGGTGAGGTTTACAAGTACCTTATTCTGCACTATGTATCTTTTGTGCATTCCTTGCTATGGCTATGCAAATAAAGTCTATTCAAATATTGAGTGAGCCGGGTGGAAAATTATCAGCTGAACAGTGATTACAGGTAAAAAAAAAAAAAAAAAAAAAGCGAAAACCAAGGCACCATTGATAAGTGTAGATTTTTTTAAAATATGAATAAAAACATGTTCAAATGCATTCACAGTGGTGGAGAAATAAGACACATTTACATTTTTATTATTATTTATCATGGGAGCACACAATTTTAGGACTTGGCATATTGGAATCTATTTACTTGACGCAACCTCAACTTTTATATTTTACCACAATTATTGAGTTTGTGTGCACTAAAATTTGAGTTTTTTTCATAAACATGCACAGATGTATACTGTAGCATAAAAAAATTCATTACAAAAAAGGGCCTCTGCTTTCAGAAAATATATAATGATCTGGGGGCTTTAGGTAATTTTATGGCCAAAAAATGCAGATTTTTACATGTGTACAAAAAATGAATAAAATTCTCTAGCACTGAAGTGGTTAAGCCCACAATTCATCCAAAAATAGATTTACCTAGGAAGGCCAGTCCACATCAATCCCAGCACTATTGTCTGGCCCCAAGGCTGCCACTTCAAAACTCCGTAAACCAATTAAACAGACCACACCCAAAATGTCTAGGCTTAGGTCACTGGTGTGACTGTTGATCAGAGTTCGCCCTGCAACTTCGGTCCGACATGGATCAGACTTTCATGCAACTTTAATGAACGGAATCAGATTTTGATCCGAATTTGAGGGGAAACAAAACCAAACAAAAAAAAAATTGTGGGGGCCCCCCACTTCATATCCATGCCAGACCTGGACCCATCATGCCCAGTGATGTCACAAGGGGGCAGGGTCTCCCGGTTGATGTCACTTGATAGCCACGCCCCATAAGAACCGTCGGACACCGGTGCTGACAGAATGGTGGGAGCCAGTGTTTGAGGAGGAGCATTTGCTTTGTCGGCAGGGGAAGACATTGTGATTGCTGTTGGAGCTACCCTAGGGGGCATTATTCATTTTTAATAAAGGACTGACTTTTTTTTTTTTCTCACTACACTGGCCTGGTATGGATTGGGGGGGGGGACCCCACGCTGATTTTTATTTATTTTCTAATACATTTAACATTACTAACATGCCTCTGAGCGCAAGTTGGATCAGTTGCGATGCTAATCTGACTTGGATGCAACTACAATTAAATTCAGTGGGCTGAAATCTGACCCAAGTCGGACCAAAGTAGTGCAGAAACCTTTTTAAAAGTCAGACAAGTTAAGACTGCTCTCATAGGGAAACATTGATTTTTACATGCCATGCAACTTGTGCTCTCTAAGTCGGGGCGGTTGTCGCACCAGTGTGAACCTGGCTTTAGAGACTGATTGATTAACTCTATAAAATGGTATGGCAGTCTATTTTAAAGCAATGCATTTGAAGTGTCTAAATGTACAGCATTCTATGCCAAGTGGACAGCGGACTAATATATTTTGCTGTGTGTTTTTATTCTCAGGCTCTGCTGAAGTGGCCATTGCAGTGTTTCTGGGAATCTGTATTCTGGTTGTCTTGGCTGTCATTGGATACTGTTATCTGAAGAAGAAAAAAAGTAGTAGTAACAGGCGGCAGCCTCCTGTGAACAGCACTGCCATCCCCACTACTGAAGACACAGAGCACCTTGTATATAACCGCACCACCAAACCTGTGTGAGTGGTCTGTGTTCCTCCCAATGAGATCTAACTTGGGTTATAGACTTCAACACTCCATGTTGTGCTCTAACACAAACAAGATTTAGATGCACATAGCCAGTAGCCAATGTGGGTTTGGCAGCATTTACAAAAAGACTAACTTGTATATAAAGTGGATTTTCTGGTTGACGGGAGTCCTCCCATTTTTTTTTTTTTTCCCCTTTTTTTTTTTTCCCTTTTTTATTTAGTTTTTAAATATACTGTAGATATATATAATTTTGATGAAAATGTATTGTTTAAATGTTTTTTAATACACATGAAGATTTTGGTGTCTTATACTGAAAAGTTTCCTTGTCTTGTAACTTGAGCGATTTGGTTAAATCTGATTGGCCAAGTTCAATGTAAGTTTGGTAATCAAATGCCGATGTTTGAGAACCAGCATTTGTAATCTTTGGAAACATTAACTCTTCTCTTGCTTTACTATTTGTTTCAAAATTCAGGCCCTTACTGGTTGATTTACCATTTACTAAAACTGGAGAGTGCAAAATCTGGTGCAGCTCTGAGACAAATCCGCTTCCAGTTTTTTTTGTTTTGTTTTTCCAAGCTAATTGAACAAGCTTAAATTAAAAGCGGATTGGCTACCGTGCATAGCTGCACCAGAATTTGAACACTCCAGTTTTAGTGAATGTATCCCTTTAGTGTTTACCTGCTTTACCTGTATATTTATAGTTTAGGTCATTGAATTCTAGACCAAAGTCAGATGTTAAGTTCCTAGCTCAAAGTTAATGTTCTTTGATTCTTTCAGAGCCACCTTAATAGGTTTCATTAAAAGTTAATGATGCATTTAGGGGGTTTATTTACTAAAAGTAACTCTGCTTTGCACTACAAGTGCACTTAGACGTGCAGTCCTTGTAGATCTAATGGGGACATGCAAGGAAAAAATCTGCATTTTTGCTTGCACATGATTGCATGATAAAATCAGCAGAACTTCACCTCAGATCTACAGTGATCTACAACTAGTACACTTTCAGTGCACTTGTAGTGTAAAATGGATTTGCCTTTAGTAAATCAACCCCTTAATGTCCTTATCCTTTTTTAGATCCCTCTCCCAGCACACTTATTACAGACAATACTTGCCTACAACCCTACTCCTCTGACACTCACTGTGTAGCCTGTCCAGGACTGCACAAAATCTTCAGAATTTTCCAGAGCAGTACCCATACATGTGTATAGAAGCAGCCCTTGATATAATGGGAAGCTCATCCATTAGCCTGTCATGCTGTAACTTGGCTATCCATCGAAGTGAACGGAGTCTGAGACGCAAATTTTCTAAAATTCAGAATTTCAGACAGGTGTTGTGTCTGGCAAACTGTATGTCACAAGAACAGTATTTTAAGTTTGTATTGCATATCTTGAATGGGGTGTCAGGTGAGAGGAGCTGAAAAGAATGTGTGTTTTTAGATTTTGAAAAGTTTTTTTAAACTAGCTGGGACAAGGTTATTTTCAGATCTTTTCCTGCAGCTGGACTGTCTGCGTTCAGGCATGTTGTATCCTCACTGAGCTCTTGCAAAATGACTTTTCTGTGACATAAAGGCAGGACAAGGACAGCTGGAAATCGAATATATATAAGCAAATATAGGAGTTGGATTTGCACAAGAGATGCCTTATATGCCCACACCTTTTCTTAGAGACCTGTAAAGTCTCTATTCGAGTAATAACTTTTTTATTTTTTTATTCTTAGACTTTGAAGATTTATAAAATGGAGACTTTGTGCCATTTCTTCACTTTTTAGTTATGCTTTTGAAGCCACACCCTCCTAGTTGTATGTAAACCGAAACCATAATGTCTTATTTGCTCCTTCCTTTTTAGAGGGGGGAGAGTTCTGCACGCTTCCTGTCCTAGTCGGTGAAGATCTGCCATAGATCTAGAACCATAAGTAAGCGTTGTCACCCTATGGCAGGAAGTGTGTTACTGACAAAATCGGGTGAAGAAAAAATGAATTTAGCCACCAAATCTGAGTTTTGGTTAGCTACAATATATTACATTTCTGTTCTTTGATTTCATTTGGCTTCAAAGCTCTACTTTAATTTACCCTTGCAGTCCATATTTATTCCAAAAGGTAAAGTCTGATTTTGCCTTTCTTAGAAAACATGATGGTAATGACTATAACAATTCTTGGATGTGGTGACTAAAGACCTAGATATATAGAAACCCAGATTTAACACATTGATTTTTGAATACAGTGATTTGGCAATTCTGGCAGTCAATATGTTAATGTGCTAGCAATGAACATGGCTGCATTATTACTCCCGTGTTGAAGTCTGTCAAATGTATAATATTATACCGGAACTATTTAAATGCTGCTGAAATGTTAAAAAAAAAAATTGTATATTTCTTTTTGTTTTCTTCTTGAGATGCTTTCATTTTTGCTATAAATTTCTACATACCCCTTGCTTTAATACCAAAGTATTGTTCCATATTATGTAAAGCTGTGGAATAAATAGAAACTGTTTTTAATTGTACTAGCAAGTATTTTTTTTTTCTAAAATTACTTCTGTTATAGAGTTGAAGTGATTGTAAACACTCACCTTGTAGAACCACCCATTCATTCATTTGAAATAGAAATTAAACATTTGTACATAGAGATTAAAAAAAAAAAAAGTATTTTATAAGTGATCACACTCCTTCTGTTCTCCACTGTATACGAGCTAGGGAAGGAGAAACCGCAGCACACTAAGCTTCCTAGTGAAAGGCTGTGGTGAATTCTACTGATAAAGGCCAGTGAGATGCCAACACACGATTAGAGGGGAGGAGCTGAATTTGTGAAGCATCGTGAGTGTAGATTTGCGGTGAATGAAGTGATTATTTGAGACATGCTGTTTTAAAGTTTTTACCTTTTGTAAGCGGATTTGATTTAGGGGCTTTTAATAAACATGCAAACAGAGTACACTATGGCACTTGTGTGTGTTTCATGTCTATAACCCACAGAATTAATAGCGAGATTGAGCACTTATGAGAGAGGGAAGGGAGGTTTGTCTGACGGCAATACAAACGCTGATTACCCACACAGAGGACCACTCTGCAGACTGTAGGATTACCATTGGAGAGTGAAAGCTGATCACAGCTTTACATTCATCTTTGAGGTGGTGTGCACTGGAGATTGGTCCTTTTTTGAGGACGCACACACACACACAGCGGTGATTGTAAATATTATACACAGCGTCAGGAAAAAGCATATATAAAATGTCTTTTATATGTACAGTATATACAATGTTTTGCCTTTGATTTTAAATGGAGTAGATTGTTTTACAAAGTGAGGGTTCACATATACTTTGATTAACCCTCCCACTGTACCTCTAGCTGACTACCAAAGTAACTTTTTCGATTACCAAAAAAAAAAAAAAGCAAACGCAATCACCATTTTTTTTTTTTTTTTTTTTTTTTTCAAATATATATTTTATTAGTTTTCAACAATGGGGCAAGGGCCCGTTTAACATACAGTGGTAGCATAAGAATGGAGGTCGCAGCCTCCAAGTCACACATCTCGATAGGATACAAAATACAGTGTGTATTTCAACAGCACAAGAAAGAAAATATAACCCGGGTCTATATACTCCCGAGGCTCAGTTCGTTGGTATATCCAAGGTCTAAACAATATAGGTCGACATAACGCTACCAGAAAAGAATGAAAGAAGAAAGAAAGGTAAGATGCAGAGGAAAAGGGGGAGGATCGGGAGAGAAGGGGGGGGGGGGTACGGAGGGACAGTGGGAGGCGTGCGGCGGAGGTACATGTCCATGGGGACGGCACCTCCGTATGCTGCCTAGCGTCTGTATAATCACAACAACTCAAGGCGCAAGCAGGGACTTTCCTTCATCGGAAAGTATGAACATATTCCAGAGAGACCAGGTTTTCCTATAGATGTCCTGTCTGTGTTGTGCCGTCAGCACCAAGTCCTCCATTTTTTTCATGTCTTCTACCCTCTTCAACCACATAGCTACAGTCGGAGGACAGTCCTGCTTCCAAAGTAGGGGGATACAGGACTTGGCAGCGTTAGTCAAATGTCTCAGTATAGATCTCTTATATTTTCTGGGGGGCAGGGTGGATACATGGAGTAGAAAGAACGCCGGGTCATTGGGAATCAGCAGGTCCGTAAATTTTTGAGACACCGTGCGTACCGCAGTCCAGAAAGGTGTCAACTTAGGGCAGGACCAAAACATATGTAGCATGGACCCCCTTTCCTCATGGCATCGCCAGCAATGTGCCGACGTGTCTGGGAAGATGGCGTGCAGGCGACTCGGTGTAAGATACCACCGTGTCATGATTTTATAATTGGTCTCTTGAATTTTAGTGCACATCGACGTTTTAAGAGAGTTGTCAATTATATTTTGTTTCTGGACTGCAGTAAAGGTGCATTGAAGCTCTGCCTCCCACTTGTCCAAGCACGCTAGGCTCGGTGGGTGGGTTGGTGTATTCAGTGTCGAGTACATTTTAGAGAGGACCCAAGAAATTGGTTCCGTGCCCGTGAGGAATTCCTCGTATGAGGTCAGCGGTCGTGTGTAAGACTGGGGATTTGGGATGCTTTGAAGGAAATGGTGTATCTGTACTGCGTCCCAGAAGGAGAGTTGGAATGAGCCCGCGGGGTCGGTTAGCTCCGTTAACAAAGGCCACCTACCTTGCCGCACAAATCGTGCAGCTGTAACACAGTCTGAATCCCTCAGCGTCCTAAAGCGTGTAAGCGAATTCCCAGGGGGGAACCGGTGGTTACCCAGAATCAAGGTCAATGGAGATGTTTTGGTAGTCATGGAGTTCGGAAGTGTCGCCTGAAGACATTGCATCAGAGTGTTCCCTATCAAAGGATGCGATTTTATCTCCGGGGGGAGGGAGCCACCACACCACAGTGCAGATCGCAGGGGAATGTTTACCTGCTGTTGTTCTATCTGTACCCACAATTTCAATTCTTGATGTCGTCCCCAGTCCACGACTCTGCCTAAGTGTATTGCTTGGTAGTATCTCCTAACATCGGGGAGCGCCAGTCCCCCATATCGTTTTGGAGCAGAAAGTTGGGCACGTGGTA
Organism: Lithobates pipiens; assembly: GCF_037356315.1. NCBI lineage: Eukaryota > Metazoa > Chordata > Amphibia > Anura > Ranidae > Lithobates > Lithobates pipiens. The sequence goes on from NW_027507791.1 coordinate 139,656,327, forward strand.
TGCGTGGCCTCTTGTATGCCCAGACAAATTGGACGAACAGAGACTGCATCTGTTTAAAATATATGAGAGGTATTCTGATCGGGAGAGTCTGAAAGAGGTATAACAGTTTGGGCAGCACACTCATTTTTAGTAGATTGCATCTCCCAAACCATGAGTGTAGCCCCTTATGCCATGTGTCTAGCAGTGTCCTGATCTTTATCAACAATGGGGGAAAGTTTTATAGTCATAGATGCGAGACCAGTCAGTTGGGATTTTCGTGCCCAGGTAAGTCAAGGCAGAGGACGCCCATCTAAATCGAAAGGTGGATTGTAACACCGAGAGGGTACGTGCCGGAATAGATATTCCCATCGCTTCAGATTTACTAAAGTTAATCCTAAGGTTAGAGAGTTTCCCGTATGTCTCGAATGCACTCAGGAGGTTCGGTAGGGAAATAATCGGGTTAGTGATGGAGAAGAGCATATCATCTGCATAGGCTGACAGCTTACCTTGCAGTTGACCAATTGCCACCCCTTGTATATCAGGGTTCATTCTGATCTTGGCTAAAAACGGTTCCAAGGACAGAGCGAAAAGGAGGGGGGACAATGGGCAGCCCTGTCTCGTGCCATTGGTGATCTTAAAAGGTTCTGAAAGTACACCGTTTGCCTTCACCTGGGCCGTAGGATTACTATATATACTAGCTATGCGGCTCAGCATCACCTCCCCCAGTCCTATATGACGAAGTACTGCAAACATAAACAACCAGTTAACCCGATCGAACGCCTTTTCGGCATCAGTGTTTAAAAATAGACACGGGGTCTTCCGCGATGTCACAATGTGTAACAAATTCAGCACTTTGGTGGTACTATCTCTAGCTTCCCTTGACGGGACAAAACCCACTTGATCTAGGTGGATAAGTTGCTGGAGATGCGATGCCAGCCGAGTAGCCAGTATTTTGGTGAATAGTTTAAGATCCACATTCAGCAGCGATATAGGTCTATAACTGCCACAGGACGCCGGGTCCTTCCCCTCTTTAGGGATCACGGAGACATGGGCACCTAGGGTAGCGGAGGCGAATGTTTCTCCCGACCCCATGGCATTAAAAACCGCAAGTAGTTGGGGGCCCAAGACTGGGAATAGGGTTTTGTAATATTGCAAGGTATAGCCGTCGGGACCCGGCGCTTTCCCAGGTTTCAGGGATTTTACGGCCGTTTGGAGTTATGGCAAAGTTATGGGAGAGTCCAAGAGTCTTTGCGTGTCAGGCGAGAGAGAGGGCATTTGAGAGGTCGCAATGTATTCTTCCATTTCTGAGTGGGGCGCTGTCACCGGAGGCAGGTTGTACAGGGCGGAGTAGAAGGAATGAAACTCCTGTGTAATATGCGTGGGTAGGATTGCCCTGTCGCCCCCCTGCCTTGTTAATGTGAGGAATGTACGTGGAAAGTTTTAAGTCCCTGACCATTCTTGCCAACAATTTTCCGCACTTGTTCCCTGATTCATATGTCGCTCTACGGCAGATCTGTAAATGTGCCTTTGCTCTGTAGTGGAGGAGATCGTTGATCTGGTTCCGTAAGGTGGTCAAGTCAGATTCCGAGGACAGTGTGGGACTATGCTTATGCTTGCCCTCAGCAACAACAAGTTTCTGTAGGAGCTGGCTAAGTTGTTGGGTACGTTCCTGTTTAATTCGGGCCCCATGCTTAATAAGAATCCCCCTAATCACCGGTTTGTGAGCCTCCCACAAAATCCCAGGTGCGCAATCAGGTTGGGCATTCTCCTGGAAGTAACAATGCAGCTCCCTAGTCACTTCTGCCAACACCTCTGGTGTCTGCAAGAGGCTCTCATTCAGACGCCAGAATCGATGCCTGAAAGGGGCGTGATCAGATATACGGTATGTCAAAAATATGGGTGCATGGTCAGACCAAGTCCTAATTCCAATAGATGTGTGTTCAACGGCATGTAGTTGCGCATGGGGGATCAGGAAGTAGTCTATCCTAGTGTATACCTGGTGAACAGAGATATAGTAGGTATAGTCACGCTCTCCCGAGTGCTGCAGACGCCAAACGTCTATCAGCTGTGATCTATGGAACGTCTTAGATATACGCTTGAGTTGGCCTAAGGGGATGGAGGTCCTTCCAGAGGAAGTGTCGACCGAGGGAGTCAATGGGGCATTAAAGTCTCCCCCCAGAATCAACTGGCCCTCTCTAAAGTCTTGAAGACACTCCAAAGTCTCTTCCAGAAATGTAGCCTGATGGTCATTAGGGGCATATATCGCTGCCAGGGTAAGCTGCGTGAGGCCTACCGTACCCTTAAGGAAGACAAACCGTCCCGAGGGGTCCAGATTGTAGCTCTGGCATGTCCAGGGCACCCTACTGGAGATCAGTATGGAGACACCCTTGGACTTAGCCGTTGGGTTTGTGGAATGATAGGCTATCGGGTAAAGCTTATTTCGTAAATAAGGTAGCTTATTATCCTTAAAGTGTGTCTCCTGGAGAAAAGCTACATCTACATGGGATCGTTTTAAATCATCTAGTAAAATACGCCTCTTCTCCGGCGTGTTAAGACCTTTAACATTGAGGGACATCACTGTAAGTCCGTCAAACGCCATGGGGGACCTGGGGGGCGGGGGGGGGAGGGGGGCGGATGGCGTAAAGGACCAGGAAGGAAAGGGTAAGGGAAGAGAGGGGAAGGAAACAGAAGGTTGAAACAGATACCAGAAAGAAAAGGAAAAACGTCAAGGAAAAAAGAGAAGGAGAGTCAGAAAAATGGGACAAAGTCTAACACCTTGTCCCGCGCACAATATAATATTTGCATATGGCGCTTGGGAGCCGTATGGAAAAACCCAGCGGCATATACCAACCTATTTGGGGGGGAGGTAGGACAGGGCTCAAAAAGAGAGCGCCCAGGCACTCCTCCCCACCCCGACATACATCATGAAAATGAAAAGAAAAAACAAAAAAAAACACACATGAATCACTCCAATAATACTGCAACAGGGATGACCCCCCAACCAGGAAAAGGGAGATAACAAATACATTAAAACTGAAAAAACTGAACTAAACAGTTGTTCTTATTCCCCACAGTATACGTTCCCCTCGTACCAGCTTTTCGGTAGACACCTGGCTCCAAATGTAGAAATTGCCGCAGCGCAAGGGCTGCACCTCCTGTTTCTGCCAGGCTATGTAAGAAATCGTCAACCCTCCCCAGATACACCTTTAAAAGCCTGCCGAGCGTCAGCTAAAACAGCTCAGAGTACAGGACAGACATCCCATCAAATGGTGACCAACGTCCTGGTAGCCCGCCCCCCACCCCCAACTAAACACAACCACGCCAGAATCCCTCAATGTATCTGCAATCCAATGAAGGCCCATGACCCCAGGACCCCCATGTCATCAGGGCCCCGAGCGTGTAGCAATATCAAACTCATCTCCCATCCGCCCGGGCTGCATGTCCATATGTCCGGCCGAGGGGTCCACATGACTACAAATTTCAGGGCCGCCATCAATGGGGAGATTTCGCAGCAGGTGATCCAGTAGCGCGATTCCCCACACATCAAACGGTGGCAAAATGGTGTCCTTCCCGGCTGGGTACTGTAGCGTGGAGTGTTCTAGCCGTAACTAAGGAGGGGTGTGCCGCGGCAGACGGGCAAGGCACAGTCAGCAAGACAAACAAGTCAACCGAGGGTTGGGGGCATAGCCTTTCACAACTGCCCGGGGGGGACGGACGGACGATAGATTTTAGGTAAAATCGTGCAAACACTCGGGACGGATGGCCCACAGAAAAAAAAAAAAAAACCCAAAAGGGGGGGTGGTGTCAGGGGAACATGAGGGAGCCAGGGGACAGTCAAGGTGCAAAGGTAACTGGAAATGCAAGGACAAAGAAAAGGAATAAAAAACTTAACTTAGCAGATGAGTTCCAGACCTGGGGTTGGGGTCATCAGAGCACGGTCACACGAAGTTGGGCGTATGCACCCGGGAGCCAGATCAAGATTCACGGACATCCTCCTGAGAGACCGCCCTAGGTCGGCGACGACCTCTTTGTAATCCGGGAGGTACCACAGCTCCCTGTCCCGACATACTCGGTTGTCCTTGGGCTCGTGGGAGGAAAGCCAGCCAGTCAGGCAGCCTCACCGGCTCCGCTTCAAGAAAGGTAAAGAGGGCAGGCAGGGATTCAGGTTTCCGCAAAGTAAATGACCTCTGATCCTTCTTGAATGTCACCGACAGTGGATACCCCCAGTGGTAAGTTATGTTTCTTCTACGAGCAAGGTCAAGCAGCGGCCTCAGCATGGCCCGTCTTTGCAAGGTGGGGCGGGAGAGGTCCGGAAGGATCTTAATGGTCGCCCCATCGAACTCCAGGTCTCCGGCGTTCCAGGCTTTGCGTAGGATCTGTTCCTTTTGAGGAAAGTGGTGGATCCTGCAGATAACGTCCCGGGGCCGCAGGGGGTCAGTAGGTTTAGGGCCCAGCGCTCTATGGATCCGGTCGATCTCCACCCGGTCCGGGAGCTCGATGCCTTCTATAGCGCGGAAGATAGCAAGCGCGGTATCCTGCAAGTCTTCAGGGCCTGTAGCCTCAGGTAAGCCCCGGAGTCACAGGTTGTTCCTGCGACTCCTGTCCTCCATTTCCTCCAAGTGGAGTTGTTGTGCCACCAGAGTCTCTGTGTGTGCCTCCTGGAGTTTCTCCACTGCCGCTATACGTTGTTCAAATGCAGCCAGAGAGGTCTCCCCCGCCTCCACCTTGGAATTAAGCGCCGATACGTCTGCTTTAACTGCCGCCATCTCTTTACGGTGCGCCGCCTCCACAGTCCCTATCAGAGCTGTGATGTCTGCCTTCGTCGGTAGCGCTTGGAGCAGCATACGCAGTTCCGCGTCCACTCCGCCTGTCGGCGCGGCAACTCGCCGCAGTTCGTCGTCTATGTGGCGGAGGTCCGGCGGGAATTCCCGACTGCCATCCGCCGGGATATGCTCTGTACGTGAGAGTGGACCCGGGGACACGTTTTCCTCCTCCGCGTGAGTTGCCGCCATCTTGGCCCCCGGGGATAAAAATTGCTGGCGGTGAAATAACCGGTTAAGCTCTCCGGAGGTCGGGGTGTGGGACGCTGAGTTCAAGAGTTTGTTGTTCCACTTGGCTCCCTTCTTCTTAGCGGAGTGCATAGTGCTTTAAAAGGTATCTAAACGGTCGGGGTGGTCGAGAGGCGACCGGGCGCTCCAGAAAAGCTTGCTCCTACTCAGCCATATCTAGTCTCCGTCTCCAGTGGAAATGCTGAGCCCTCGGTCGCGGTGGGAGGCCGGAACAGCCGCAAAGCACGATCCCGGGCGGCGGCTGCAGGAAACACCGGGGATCCGTAGGATTGACTAGGCCGGAGCCGGCCGCGGCCTCCCCGAGCACCCCAGAGTCCAGGGAACGCCACCGGAGGTATCCTGGCAGGAGGGGGAGTTATGGGGGGAGACCGATGAAGGCCCCTTACCGCTCCAGACGACAGGGCCAGGGATGTTCCGCGAGGCCTCGGGAAAAGAAAGATGGCGGCGACCGGAGGAGCACAGCGCGGTGAATCTCCTGGGCTCACGCTGCAATGAGCGCCGCAATATCCGCCCGGGACACCGCAGCGGGTCTCAGCCAGCTGTTTGAGGTACTTTTAGGCCGGTGGTGTGCAAGATAGCTTGTGGATGGCGACGGATAGCTCCGCAAGCAGCCCAATCACCATTTTTAAAGTTACCCCTTACCCTAATGGTCACTAGTAAAGTACTCCCATATACTGGTGCTCATTTGGCTGGCAGACTAATCTCCCAACACACTGTTCTGCATTGTTGCAGAGGGACCTCTTTAATTGGACCCATGTCACTGGCAGAACACAGTAATCGCCATTACCCTAATGATGTTGCTGAGACCGCTTTACAGACCTGTACATATCTATTCCTGGGCAGCCAAGTGCAACAGCTAGCAAAGTTGTGAGACAGTTTTTTTTTTTTTTTTTTTCTTTAATATAGAAGTACATTTTTTGTGTATAGATAGATAGATAGATACACAGTACTGTTAATACAAAACTGTTAACCTCTTTGTGGTCAGTTGACCAGCACATCAGTCATCCATAACTGCATGTTTTGCGGGCCAAACTATATACTCATCAGTTGGATGATCAAGCCAAGAGTGAACTTGGTGATTTATTAAATGGCCACACTTTTTGCTAGTATCTCATAAAACCAGATTGAAATTTATAATTTGCCTGTGGATTCTGGGTTCATTATAGAATTTAGATTAACAAGGCATGCACCAAGTCCAAGATTAAGTCCCACAAACACACACCCACACCCTTTAACTCTCCAGACACTAATGTACTCTTTCTCTAGTCGTCTGTCCAGGACAGCACTAGAGAGATAGACTCCACCTCCAGAGGCAGGAAACACAAACCAGATCTTTAAAGGGCGGTCTCCGTCCCTTCCCCTTCAGTCTTTGTGTTTCCTCCACCGGAGGAGGAGGCTGGATCAGGAGCTCTCCTTCCCCTGACGGTGGGATAGCCCATAAGAGACGGGGAAGGAGTTCTGGGTACCTGTTGGTAACAGACATCTGAAGTCCTCCGGTCGGGTTGACAGCAGCTACGAACCGGCGTTCTCCTTCTGAAGCCCGGGGAGGGCTGTCGTTTCCCCACCTGACAATAGGTTCAAAATTGGGCACGAAGTCAGGTGGGGGGCGGGCACAGGCATCGAGTTCCGGCCTGTGGAACGCAGGAGGAGGATAGAGGACTTCCGGCAATCCACTACCGGTTCCGGGTCGCGCGGCGAGCGTGGACGTTCGGGACCTTGGCGGCTATTTTAAAAAGCCGCGGCCACAAAGCGTTCGTGCTGCATCGCTTACAAAGGGAAAAGCCTCCAGGCGGTTAGGCGTGATTCCGATCGAATATGGATGCAGTGGAGAGTGGCAGTGGAGCCGAACCAGCTCAGGTAGGCAAACAGAGGTGTCTTGTACCTACAGGGCTGGGAGAGAGGGGGGGGAGTAATGGACTAATCAATGCAAAGGCATTCTGAAATGGTCCAGGTGTATTTTTCCTCCCTCCCTCTCTCAAACAGGATCCGGACTAAAGAGTCTTGCGAATCCTGTTAGCGGTTGGTGGGGTGCACATAGGTGTTTGGTGAAGGCGTCCTATTTTGCTAAGGTTTCGCTGACGTTAGCTTGTCTGTTTTTCCCTTCCTTCTTCTCTCCTTCTCTTGCCTTAGGCTCTGCCCAAAGAACCAGAGAGGTCAGGGGGGAAGAAGAGATGTCCTTCATGTATGAGTAAATTAAAAGAAGGATGGTCTAAGCCCCTTTGTAAACCATGCATAGACAAATTGGTCTATAAGGAAGCTACGGGAGCTTGTAAGGATTTGATTTCTGGAGTACAGAAAGAAATGGAGTCCATCAAAGCAATGTTAGCGAACCTTGAAACCCCAAAACCAGCCGCAGTTCCCTCTGCTTCCACCCCAGTGGAAGGTGACGAATCAGAGGAGGAGGAACTTGATTCTCTGGATGGCCTAAGTGAGGCGGCATTATCCAGAGATGTTCAAGGGTCAAGCTCTCCCAGATACAGGCTCTCACTCGAGGAGGTTGATGCCATACTGGGGGTAATTTATGAGACGCTCGAAAATAGAGAGGAGCCAGTCTCCCTGTCCTTGCATGACCGGATGTATCAGACCCTAAAAACAGATTCAGTTAGGGTCTTTCCGGTTCATAGCACACTGAGGAACCAGAGAAAAAGTAATTTTTCCCTAAAAGTATGAAGCGGAGATTCCCCTTCAGCGAGGACCCCTCTTGTGTTTGGAATAAAGTGCCCAAGGTAGACGCAGCTTTTTCCCAGTGTGCAAAGTCAACAGACCTCTCCTTTGAGGACATGGGTGTTCTTAAGGAACCCATGGATAAAAGGATGGAGGTACTATTGAAGAGGTCATGGGAAGTAACCATGAATAACTTAAAACTTGCAATGGCCACGCCAATAGTGGCTTGCAACTTGGAGGTCTGGCTGGAACAATTACAAGGCCATTTGGAAGGGGGTACCTCCAGAAAGGAAATTCTGGATTCCCTTCCTATGCTACATAAAGCAGCAGGTTATATAGCAGATGCCTCTGCGGAGTCTGTTAAATTGTCAGCCAGGACCGCTGCCCTCGTAAATTCATCTCGCAGGGCACTTTGGCTGAAGTCTTGGTCAGGAGACTCGGCCTCAAAAGTGAGGTTATGTGGCATCCCCTTTGAGGGAGACCTTTTGTTCGGGCAGGACCTCGAGAAAGTCCTGGACCGTACTGCGGACAAGAAGAAGGCCTTTCCTGTCAAATCTAAAAAGACTACAGGTAAACGCTTTTTTCGTCCTCAAAGGCAGGGACAGTCACAAGGACAGACCTCTAAGGAGTCAACCCCTAAGAAACAGTGGATGGGAGGAAAACAGAAAAGCAATCTCTTTTCCTCTTCTAAAAAAACCACGAAATCCCAGTGACGCGGTTCCTGTGGGGGGGAGACTGGGGCAGTTCCTCCCACAGTGGGAAAACGCTACCCCAAATTTTTATTCTGAGGATCATCAGGGAGGGTTACAAAATACAGTTCAAACACATCCCACCTGCAAGGATGTGTCTGACCAAGCCTCCCAAAGACCCCCAGAAAGCGACAGCTTTGCTGTCGCAAATTGGCGATTTAATAGATCAGAGGGTTCTAGTGCCAGTCCCGCCACAGGAAATAAATAACGGTTTCTATTCGCACGTGTTTGTAGTAAGGAAACCGTCAGGCAAATTCCGGGTGATTTTGAATCTGAAGTTACTGAACAAGTGGGTAACTTACAAGAAATTCCGGATGGAAACTATTTTTACAGTGAGATCAGTACTCCCTCCAAATTGTTTCATGGCCTCTCTCGATCTAAGGGACGCGTATCTACACATCCCGATTCGAGAAGACTCTCAAAAGTATTTGAGGATAGCGATTCTTTGGGGAAGTCAGATTCGATACCTCCAATTCAGGGCTCTGCCATTTGGTCTGTCTTCTTCCCCCAGGATATTCACCAAGGTCCTGGCAGAAGCATTGGCTCCCCTAAGGCTGAAAGGGATCGCTGTCATACCGTACTTGGACGACCTTTTATTCTTCGCCCCCTCAAAGCTCCAACTGCAGGGAGATCTGAGGGTAGCTATCTCTTGCCTAAAAAGGCTGGGGTGGTTGATAAACGAAGAAAAGTCGCACCTGATACCAACACAGGCCATACAGTATCTAGGTTTTCTGGTGGATTCAGTGTCACAGAGTCTTCCTCACAGGGGAAAAAGTGGAAAAGGTGAAAGAGATAGTAACCTTCTTGCAGTCCAATCGGACAATTTCCATCCGGTCAGCTATGGCAGGGTTGGGCCTATTAGTGGCAACAATCCCTGCAGTTCCTTGGGCAAGAGCTCATTTCAGGTGTCTCCAGGCCAATATTCTGAGCAGCTGGGACGGGACACAAAAGTCCCTGGACGGGACTATCCATCTATCCTCAAAGACCAAAAGGTCTCTTTGGTGGTGGAAGAGAGAGGAGAACCTAGTACGGGGTCTATGGTGGTCTCCTCCAGTGTCTGTTCGCATCACCACGGATGCCAGTGCTTCGGGCTGGGGGGCCCACTTGGGGTCGAAAGTAGCCCAAGGATGCTGGGGGAAGACACAGTCCCAGAGGTCGGCCAATTGGAGGGAGTTGCAAGCAATCTGGGAAGCCTTAAGGGTGTTTGCCAGGGATCTGAAGGACCACCATGTACAGGTCCTCTCGGACAGTATAGTGGCGGTTTCCTACCTAAACAAGCAGGGAGGAACAAGATGCCCGTCCTTGATCAAGCTAACAAGTACGATCATGCATTGGGCAGAAGAAAACCTAAAATCGGTTTCAGCGGTCCATCTAAAGGGGGTGGACAACCACCTGGCAGACTTTCTGAGTTGACACCGGGTGTACGAATCAGAATGGTCACTAAACAGGGAGATTTTCCAGCTGTTAGTGCGCAAATGGGGTCTTCCGGAAGTGGACTTGTTCGCCAGGAAAGCGAACACCCAGGTCCCAGTATACTTCTCCCTAGAGAGGGAGGCAGGGGCAAAAGGGATAGACGCTTTGGCACAAAGCTGGGCATTTCACATTTGCTACGCCTTCCCCCCATTCAAGCTAATTCCTCTAGTCCTGAGGAAATTTTTGCAGGAACGGACCACATTGATACTAGTGGTTCCGTATTGGCCGAAGAGACCATGGTTCTCGATGCTGCTGGGCCTGACAGACGAGCCTCCCCTCATACTGCCCGAGAGAGAGGATCTGCTGTCCCAGGGTCCAGTTCTGTTGCCAGAACTGCAGACCCTAAAGTTATCGGCCTGGCGTCTGAAGAGAGTCTCTTGAAGTCTAAGGGACTCTCGGATAGGGTAATTAAAACACTTCTTTCTAATAGAAAGAAGGTAACCCAAGCAATTTATGTTAAGTACTGAAAAGTTTTTTGTTCATGGTTGGACACTAAAAAGGTGTCTATAAGTATCCCGACAGTCTTGGAGTTTTTACAAGACGGTGTGGATAAGGGACTGACCATTAGTACCTTAAAGGTACAAATTGCGGCCCTGTCTGTTTTTTTTGGATCAACCTCTGGCGGTAGACCCGCTAGTTAGTAGGTTCTTTAAGGGGTTGACCAGGATTAAACCTGTTCCTTTCAAAATTTTACCCAAATGGGACCTGTCAATTGTGTTACAGGGATGGGTAAAAAAGTCTCTGGAAGAAGAACCTTCCTTGAAATGGATCACGCTTAAAACTGTGTTCCTAGTGGCTATTTCCACAGCCAGACGCATTAGCGAGCTTCAGGCACTTTCGGTGAAAGAGCCGTTTTTACAAATTTTTGAAGATAGGCTGGTGTTGCGCATGGACCCTGGGTTTTTACCCAAAGTATTGACAAAGTTCCATAGAACACAGGAAATTGTTTTGCCTTCGTTCTGTGGGTCTCCTACTAATCCTAAGGAGGTAGAGTTTAACCAACTGGATGTGAGAGCCTGTGTCTTACAATATCTGGAGATGTCAAAAAACATTAGAAAATCAGATGCATTATTTGTTTTACATGCGGGTAAAAAATTGGGGTCACAAGCTTCAAAAAATACAATTGCAAGGTGGATCAAACAAGCTATTGTAGAAGCCTACAAAGGAATGAAAATGGAATGTCCTTTTTCCCCCATGGCTCACTCCACACGGGCACTATCGACCTCATGGGCAGAGCGAGCTGGAGCAACACCAGAACAAATTTGTCGAGCAGCAACTTGGTCAAGCTACTCGACGTTTATGAAGCATTACAGATTGGACCTTATCTCAGCGCAAGACCAGGCGTTTGGGAGAAAGGTCCTTCAAGCGGTAGTCCCCCCCTAATCTGGTAAGTTCTCGTTGATCCTCTCTAGTGCTGTCCTGGACAGACGACTAGAGAAAACGAGAGTTAGACTTACCGGTAACTGTTTCTAGGAGTCGTCCAGGACAGCATGGATTCCCTCCCTATATGCTGTTATAATGCTGGACAAGTGTTTTTATCGTTACAGAAGCCGTTTCCGGGGAAGTTCTCGTTTACAAGACTGAAGGGGAAGGGACGGAGACCGCCCTTTAAAGATCTGGTTTGTGTTTCCTGCCTCTGGAGGTGGAGCCTATCTCTCTAGTGCTGTCCTGGACGACTCCTAGAAACAGAGTTACCGGTAAGTCTAACTCTCGTTTTTTACAAATGGAATGCACAATGGTGCGTTACCCTCTCATTGCTTCTGTATAGCAGAATGACCTGTTTTCCCAACACCTTCTCTATATTATGGAACATTCTTCAGTCCCAGTGCGTTCCCTCTGCCACTGCCCACCCTGACAATCACAAGATGCCCACGTGCCCTACCATCAGGGCCGGACTTACCATTGGGCTTGACTAGGCTCAAGCCCATGGGCCCCGCCGAGATACATAGGCGAGTGTACTTGGCTCGGCTTAGTCACGCCCAGTCCCGCCCTAGGATGGACATAAAACGGACTGGGCGTGACTGAGCCGAGTATACTCGGCTAGTCTCAGGTCTGTTCGGGACTGCGAGAGGACCCGAGAGCTTCAGAGATGCAGAGGACTCTGTATCTCGGTGGCGCCATTTTTAAACTTCAAGGCTGCAGATGGACACTGATAAGGCTGCATTGATGGGCATTTAAATGTAAAGTTTTTTTATTTATTTATTTTTTTTCCTTAAACTTCCCTCCTAAACTTGGGGTGCGTGTTATACACTGATAAATACGGTAATTTATAGAAGGTAGGGCCAAAAAGTGACTCAAGCCCAGGGGTCCCCACCACCCTAAGTCCTGCCCTGCCTACCATCTATGAGGAGTGGGGAAACGTAACCGGTCTACCATATCTACATAGGTCACCAGATGTGTTGGCACCTTTCCTAGGAAAAAAAAAATATAGCCACAGAAATTGTGGCTTGTTTCCTTGGGGCTTGAACTAAAAGGAGCTAAATTTTACACATATGCATTTCGTTTATACAGTGCGCATCAGGGATTGGTAAAGGCAGATCTGTGCAGCGATGGTTCACTAGCATACAGTGTGCCGTGATGTTATCACTAGAATTGCCAACTCCAGCTTTCTAGAAAATTGCCCAAGAGAAGGTTAACTAAAAATGCAGCTTCAATAATTTTGTGCACTAATGGAGTGATCTATTCTCAACGACCAACATATTTCAGCAGGGTAAAAATGGACTTAAATTTTGAATACTGCATAATATACCAAATGATCTGAGTTGAATAACCTTCTGCTGTAAAACTGCACGGATCCTTACGATCAATTTACCATTCTGTGTGGCTGTTCACAAATCACTTTATATGAATTGGCAGTGGTCTCCCCCACCCCAGCAGCGTATAATCACTTTACCTGGCTCCCATGCCACTCCATTTATCTGTTAGGAGGCTGGAGCAAAGTAAAATGCATCCGTTTCTGGTTATAGGTGATCATGTGACCCACTCCTTTCTCGCATACCAGTGCTGCTAGCTCATTGTAAACTAGTGACAACAAATGCATTTAAATTCTTGGGCTGTTTTTGGTGGTTATGAAGGGCGCAATGGGCATTAAAATGTCTTTAAAATGAGGAGGGATTGATGTGAATATTCTTGATCTGCCATAATTCTAATAAAATTAATTGGCGTTATTGGGGAAGGTAAAACTCTGGTGATCTGTGAGGTGCAATTGGACTTAAATGTCTACTGGGGATTACAGAAGTTCCTTTTAAACCAGGTGTAGGCAACCTTAAAGAGGTGGAGATCTACCTGATCAATATGGAAGAAGTCAAAGGGGACAAGGGGACGGAGGTGGTAAAAACACAACTATGGGGTTTTACACCCCCCCCCAAAAAAAATTAAAATGTGAATTAACATTTATTGTTCTGAGCCCCCCCCCCCCCCCTATAAGGCTGCTTTCACACTGTTGTGCTGTGGTTTAACTGCACCATGGGCGCAGTACGGTGCATCTGCGACTTTCCTGGGTTAGCTGTGCTTTGCCATAGACTTCTGTTACAGTGAGTAAAGAAAATAATTGCCTCCTTTAAAATAATCAGTTTGTTGCTTTGCAACCTGAAATACTATTATGCCCAGTGTATTGCTTCACGCCGACCTGAAGATCTCTTCTTTCATGCTGCTGGCACCACTCTGAAAGCCAGGGATAAGAGATGGCGTACAGTTGGTTTCACTCTGCATGGGACAGGACACTACAGAGGAGGCATTGGCTTATGAGGCTCTTGCTCCCTACTACAGCTCCACCTTTACAAATAGTACATCTGCATTGCACTCTGTTTGATGCTCTGGGATGGTGGGTCAGGAAGCCCAGACCGCAGTCCGCATCCTTGATTTAAGGATTGCTGACCCCAATTTTAAACTGTCTTGGATCTTGTTAGTGGGGAATATGTTATAGGATATTGAAGAGCAGAAGCAAAACTTTTATGAGCTTTAAATCATGTCTGTGCCTCATTTGAATCTACTGTAGCCTTGCCTGAAATTCACAGGATTTAATCTCGAGTGTTCCACTAACAATTAAGCCTTGAACACTTCAGGGGTCCCTGGTTAGATCAAATACACTACTAGTCCACCCCTTAAAGTGATTGGGTCATGCTCACTTACAACAGGAGATTCCAAGAAGTACTGACTGAACAGTGACGGCAAGGCCTTCACATAAATAGAGCCTTAAAAAAAAGGCCAAAAAATTATCTAAAGGATAAAAAAAAAAAATAAAAAAAAAATGAGGCTACAATGAGAATCCCCCCTCCCCCGGGACAGTGTCTCCAGCAATACAGTAGCATTCCCTAACCTCTGAACTTTGGAAGGAGGCTGTCATAAACATTCAGACTTGGTGATCTGCCATGACATGTTGTAGAGCGCCGTGCATAGAGCAAGGTTCAAAATCGCCACTGCAATATCACAGGGCATGAAAGGCTTAATCTCTGAAGTCTCCTCCCATGTATTGTATGCTGAATTCAGGCCACACCAATGGTCCATTCTAAATGGCAAACTATAATCCCTAACCTTTCTGATGAGAATTGGGAGGAGGTCTGCTCCTCACATTTGTTGGTATAACAAATTAATACAGCTATGTCTTTTCCACCCATTTTAATTAACCCAGTTAGATTTCATGCTATGCACCATCTACATAACTCAAATTGTAAAATAGATGTACCCCACCCAGGAGCAGACTTCATCCAAGCTATATGGTCCTGTCAAGTGATCATTAGATATTGGAAACAAATAGTGGACCTACTATTGGCTGTATTGTCTATACCTCTCTCCTTAATTCCTGAAATTGGCTTACTGGTCTTCTTAGACAAAGAACAGTGGCCTAGGTTTATTAGAACAGTACTATGTGAGACATTAAGGCCACATCACTAAAAACTACTAATAAATGCTGTATTACATGCAGTTCATATTCTTCAAAAAAAACTGGTTGATCTTGCTGTTTGCTATCTCCCCCTTCTGTCCATGTCCTCACTGCAGTTAGGGATTTTTGAAGAGCAGTGTTGGCAGCTACTGGACATGCTCCGTTTTCAGTGTATTTTCTACCCTGAGCGTTTCTTCCCTATTACACCTGATACTGGAGTCACACATGTGGGTGTATACACAGTGGTAAATGACGGCCCACTACCTCACTCCTCCTTCATGTCCACTAACCAGCTAAACAGGGGGTGAGATATTACATGTTGATTGATGGTAGCTTAATTTCCTTGTTATTTTAAGACACAGGTAGGAGGGGCATGACACAGCCTGTGATTGTCAGACATCCGCCCACACTATGTAATTTCCAAAAAAACAATAAAGCTTTCAAATTTCTTTTGCCATACTTTACATCAGCTTGACCCAAACAATCTATATCCCTCACTATCATGTGAGGCTGTTGGATGTGTGGTATAAACTGTATGTAGCTGTGGCTACAAACCGAATGTTGCACTGTGTTCCGAGTTAGAGTTGAGACTTCCAGTCTCATACCCTGAAAACTGTATTCTATCAATGAATACAAAGCTTCCTCTGATTGGAGTCAGAGGTTGTGACATCATCAGCCCACCTTTCTTAATTAAGCCAGTCAGAGGAAGCTTTGTATTCATTGATAGAATACATTGCTTACTCTGGCAAAAGATGGAGATTAATTTTAAGACAGTTTATGGATATTAATTACCGTATTTGCGGGCGTATAACACGCACCCCAAGTTTAGGAGGGAATTTTAAGGAAAAAAACTTACATTTAAATGCCCATCAATGCAGCCTTGTCAGTGTCATTTGCAGCCTTGCATTGCAGCCTTGCCAGTCATTTGCAGACTTGTCAGTGTCGTTGCAGGCTTGCCGCTTATAAATGGCACCGCTGAGATACAGAGCCGATGTCTTGTGTAGCTCGGCGGCACTTGGTAGCTCTCAGCCATTCTCACCAGCTTTACGAAAGCGGCCGCAGGCAGCCGCAAATAGCCAAAGGCCGCCGAGAAGCTCACAGTCAGCAGGGGCTAGGCATATAACATGCACCCACAATTTTCCCTGCTTTTAAGGTGGAAAAGGTGTGTGTTATACGCCGATAAATACGGTATTTAGAAAGGGGGGGCGTGGCCTGACGCGAATGGCGACGGATGCTTGATTGTGTGCTCCTGATGCTTGCGGAGCTATCCGTCGCCATCCACAAGATACAGTGTAAAATACCTGCCTAAGCTACCTCGGCCAGCTTGCTGGAGCCTGCAGTGGTGTCCCTGCGGCCGCCTCCCGGGATTGCGCTCCGCGGCCGTTCCGGCCTACCACCACGGCCGAGGGTTCTGCATTCCTACCGGAGACGTGGCCTAGCTATGGCTGAGTAGGAGCACGTTTTTCTGGAGTGCCCGGTCGCCTCTCGACCACCCCGACCATTTCAGTGCCTTTCAGAGCACTATGCACTCCGCTAAGAAGAAGGGAGCCAAGCGGAACAACAAACTATTGAAATCAGCATCTCAAACCCTGACCTCCGGAGAGCTTAGCCGGTTATTTCACCGCCAGCAATTTCTATCCCCGGAGGCCAAGATGGCGGCGACTCGCACGGAGGAGGAGAGCGTGTCCCCGGGTCCAGCACCACTCTCGCATATAGAGCATACACCGGCAGATGGCTATCGGGAATTTCCGCTGGACCTCCGCCCCATGGACGACGAACTGAAGCGGGCTGCCGTGCCGACAGGCGGAGTGGACGCTGAACTGCGCATTCTGCTGCAAGCGTTACCGACGAAGGCGGACATAACCGCTCTGATGGGACTGTGGAGGCGGCGTACCGCAAAGAGATGGCAGCAGTTAAAGCAGACGTATCGGTGCTTAATTCCAGGGTGGAGGCGGGGGAGACCTCTCTGGCTGCTTTTGAACAACGTGTAGCGGCGGTGGAGAGACTCCAGGAGGCACACGCAGAGACTCTGGTGGCACAACAACTCCACTTGGAGGAAATGGAGGACAGGAGTCGCAGGAACAACCTGCGACTCCGGGGCTTACCTGAGGCTACAGGCCCTGAAGACTTGCAGGATACCGCGCTTGCTATCTTCCGTGCTATAAAAGGCATCGAGCTCCCGGACTGGGTGGGGATCGACCGGATCCACAGAGCGCTAGGCCCTAAACCTACGGACCCCCTGCGGCCCCGGGACGTTATCTGCAGGATCCACCACTATCCTCATAAGGAACAGATCCTACGCCTGGAAAACCGGGGACCTGGAGTTTGAAGGGGCGACCATTAAGGTCCTCCCAGACCTCTCCCGCCCCACCCTGCAAAGACGGGCCATGCTGAGGCCGCTGCTTGACCTTGCTCGCAGAAGAAACATAACTTACCGCTGGGGATATCCACTATCAGTGACATTTAAGAAGGATCAGAGATCGTTTACTTTGCGGAAACCTGAATCCCTGCCTGCCCTCTTTACCTTTTCTTAATGCAGAGCCGGTGAGGATGCCTGACTGGCTGGCTTTCCTCCCACGAGCCCAAGGACAACCGAGTATGTCTGGACAAGGAGCTGAGGTGCCTCCCGGATTGCAAAGAGGTCGTCGCCGACCTAGAGCGGTCTCTCAGGAGGATGTACGTGAATCTTGATCTGGCTCCCGGATGCAAACGCCCAACTTCGTGTGACCGTAATCTGATGATCCCAACCCCAGGTTTGGAACTCACCTGCTAAGTTAAGTTTTTGTTTCTTTTCTTTGCCCCTACATTTCCAGTTACCTTTGCACCTTGACTGTCACCTGGCTCCCTCATGGTCCCGACACCACCCCCCCCTTTTATTTTTTTCTCTTTTTTGTGGGCCACCCGTCCCGAGGGGTTGAATGATCCTACCTGCATTTTACCTGCCCCCCCCCCCCCGGGAAATCGTGAGAAGCTACGCCCCCACCCCTGGGTTGACTTATTTGTCTTGCTGAATTTGCCTTGCCCGTCTGCCGCGGGTCACCCCTTCTCAGGTACGGCTAGAACACTCCACGCTCCAGTACCTACCTGGGGAGGACACCCTTTGCCACCATTTGAGGTTTGGGGAATCGAGTTACTGGGTCACCTGCCATGAAGTCCCCCCATTGACAACGGCCCTGAGAGTCGCAGTCATGTGAACCCCTCGGCCGGACATACGGATGTGCAGCCTGGACGGATGGGGGATGGGTTTGATATGGCTGCACGCTCGGAGCCCTGATGCCATGGGGGTTCTGGGGACATGGGCATCCACTGGATTACAGATACATTGAGGGACTCTACCGCAGTTGTGTGTTTAGTTGGGGATTGGGGGCGGGCTACCAGGACGTTGGGCACCACTTGGTTGGATGTTTGTCCTGTATTATGAGCCGATCTGGGGAGGGTTGGTGGTCTCTTACATAGCCTGGAAGATACAGGATACACAGCCCTCTTGCTGTGGCAATTTCTACATTTGGGGTCAGGGGTCTACCGAAAAGCAGGTACGAGGGGGACGTATACCGTGGGGAATAAGAACACCTGTTTAGTTCACTTTTTTCGTTTTTTATGTGTTTGTTGTCTCCTTTTTTCTGGTTTGGGGTTTATCCCTGTTGCAATATTATTGGAGTGATACATGTTTTTTCATTTTTATGATATGTCGGGGTGGGGAGGAGTGACTGGGTGCTCTCTTTTTGAGCCCTGTCCTACCTCTCCCCCAAATAGGTTGGTATATGTCGCTGGGTTCTGCCATACGGCTCCCAAGCGCCATATGCAAATATTATACTGTGCGAGGGACAAGGTGTTAGACTTTGTCACATTTTCATGACTCTTTCTCTTTCTTCTTTAATGTTTTTTCCTTTTCTTTCTGGTATCTGTTTTAACCTCCTGTTTCCTTCCCCTCTCTTCCCTTACCCTTTCCTTCCCGGTCCTTTCCACCCCCCCCCCCCCCCGGGTCCCCTATGGCGTTCGACGGACTTAAAGTGATGTCCCTAAACGTTAAAGGTCTTAACACGCCGGAGAAGAGGCGTATTTTATAAGATGATTTAAAACGGTCCCATGTAGACGTAGCTTTTCTCCAGGAGACACACTTTAAGGATAATAAGTTACCTTATTTACGAAATAAGCTTTTCCCGATAGCCTATCATTCCACAAACCCAACGGCTAAGTCCAAGGGAGTCTCCATACTGATATCCAGTAGGGTTCCCTGGAAATGCCAGAGCTACAATCTGGACCCCTCGGACGGTTTGTCTTCCTTAAGGGTACGGTAGGCCTCACACAGTTTACACTGGCAGCGATATATGCCCCTAATGACCATCAGGCCACATTTCTGGAAGAGACTTTAGAGCGTCTTCAAGACTTTAGAGAGGGCCAGTTGATTGTAGGGGGAGACTTTAATGCCCCATTGACTCCCTCAGTAGACACTTCCTCTGGAAGGACCTCCATCCCCCTAGGCCAACTCAAGCGTATGTCTAAGACGTTCCATAAATCACAGCTGATAGACGTTTGGCGTCTGCAGCATTCGGGAGAGCGTGACTATACCTACTATTCCTATGTACACCAGGTGTACACTAGGATAGACTACTTCCTGATCCCCCATGCGCAACTGCATGCCATTGAACACACATCTATTGGAATTAGGACTTGGTCTGACCATGCACCCATATTTTTGACATACCGTATATCTGATCACGCCCCTTCCAGACACCGATTCTGGCGTCTGAATGAGAGCCTCCTGCAGACACCGGAGGTGCTGGCGGAGGTGTCTAGGGAGCTGCATTGTTACTTCCAGGAGAATGCCCGACCTGGTTGTGCACCTGGGATTCTGTGGGAGGCTCACAAACCAGTGATTAGGGGAATCCTTATTAAGCATGGGCCCGAATTAAACGGGAACGTACCCAACAACTTACCCAACTCTTACAGAAACTTGCTGTTGCTGAGGGCAAACATAAGCATAGTCCCACACTGTCCTCGGAATCTGACTTGACAACCTTACGGAAACAGATCAACGATCTCCTCCACTACAGAGCTAAGGCACATTTACAGATCTGCCGTAGAACGACATATGAATCAGGGGACAAGTGCGGAAAATTGTTGGCAAGAATGGTCAGAGACTTAAAACTTTCTACATACATCCCTCACATTAACAAGGCAGGGGGCGACAGGGCAATCCTACCCACACATATCACACGGGAGTTTCACTCTTTCTACTCCATCCTGTACAACCTGCCTCCGGTGACAGCGCCCCAATCAGAAATGGAAGAATACGTTGCGACCTCTCAAATGCCCTCTCTCTCGCCTGACACGCAAAGAATCTTAGACTCTCCCATAACTTTACCAGAACTCCAAACGGCCATAAAGTCCCTGAAACCTGGGAAAGCGCCGGGTCCTGACGGCTATACCTTACAATATTACAGAACCCTATTCCCAGTATTGGGCCCCCAACTACTTACGGTTTTTAATGCCATGGGGTCGGGAGAAACATTCACCTCCGCTATCCTGGGTGCCCATGTCTCCATGATCCCTAAGGAGGGGAAAGACCCGGCGTCCTGTGGCAGTTATAGACCTATATCGCTGCTGAATGTGGATCTTAAACTATTCACCAAAATACTGGCTACTCGGCTGGCATCGCATCTCCAGCAACTTATCCACCTAGATCAAGTGGGTTTTTGTCTCGTCGAGGGAAGCTAGAGATAGTACCACCAGTGCTGATTTTTTTACATATTGTGAAATCGAAGAAGACCCCATGTCTATTTTTAAACACTGATGCCGAAAAGGCGTTCGACCGGGTTAACTGGTCGTTTATGTTTACAGTACTTCGACATATAGGACTGGGGGAGGTGATGCTGAGCCGCATAGCTAGTATATATAGTAATCCTACAGCCCAGGTGAAGGCAAACAGTGTACTATCAGAACCTTTTAAGATCACCAATGGGATGAGACAGGGCTGCCCATTGTCCCCCCTCCTTTTCGCTCTGTCCTTGGAACCGTTTTTAGCCAAGATCAGAATGAACCCTGATATACAAGGGGTGGCAATTGGCCGACTGCAATGTAAGCTGTCAGCCTATGCAGATGATATGCTCTTCTCCATCACTAACCCGATTATTTCCCTACCGAACCTCCTTAGTGCATTCGAGACATACGGGAAACTCTCTAACCTTAGGATTAACTTTATTAAATCTGAGGCAATGAGAATATCTATTCCGGCACGTACCCTCTCGGTGTTACAATCCACCTTCCGATTTAGATGGACGTCCTCTGCCTTGACTTACCTGGGCACGAAAATCCCAACTGACCTGTCTCGCATCTATGACTATAACTTTCCCCCATTGTTGATAAAGATCAGGACACTGCTAGACGCATGGCATAAAGGGACTACACTCATGGTTTGGGAGATGCAATCTACTAAAAATGAGTGTGCTTCCCAAATTGTTATACCTCTTTCAGGCTCTCCCGATCAGAATACCTCCCAAATATTTTAAACAGGTGCAGACTCTGTTTGCCCAATTTGTCTGGGCATACAAGAAGCCGCGCATACCACGTGCCCAAATTTCTGCGCCAAAACAATATGGGGGACTGGCACTCCCCGATGTTAGGAGATACTACCAAGCAATACACTTAGGCAGAGTCGTGGACTGGGGGCGACATCAAGAATTGAAATTATGGGCACAGATAGAACAACAGCAGGTAAACATTCCCCTGCGATCTGCGCTATGGTGTGGTGACTCCCTCCCCCCTGAGATAAAATCGCATCCTTTGATAGGGAACACTCTGACGCAATGTCTTCAGGCGACACTTCAAAACTCCCTGACTACCAAAACATCTCCCTTGACCCCGATTCTAGGTAACCACCGGTTCCAACCTGGGAATTCACCTACACGCTTTCAGACGCTGAGGGATTCAGATTGTGTTACGGCTGCACGATTTGTGCGGCGAGGTAGGTGGCCTCTGTTAACGGAGCTAACCAATCCCACGGGCTCATTCCAGCTCTCCTTCTGGGACGCAGTACAGATACACCATTTTCTTCAAAGCATCCCAAATCCCCAGTCTTACACACGACCGCTGACCTCATACGAGGAATTCCTCACGGACACGGAACCAATTTCTCGGGTCCTCTCTAAAATGTATTCGACACTGAATACACCGGCCCACCCGCCGAGCCTAGCGTGCTTGACAAGTGGGAGGCAGAGCTTCAATGCACCTTTACTGCAGTCCAGAAACAAAATATAATTGACCATTCTCTTAAAACGTCGCTGTGCACTAAAATTCAAAAGACCAATTATAAAATCATGACACGATGGTATCTTACACCTAGTCGCCTACACGCCATTTTCCCAGACACATCAGCATGTTGCTGGCGATGTCATGAGGAAAGGGGGTCCATGTTACATATGTTTTGGTCCTGCCCTAAGTTGACGCCTTTCTGGACTGCAGTACGCACGGTGTCTCAAAAATGTACAGACCTGCTGATTCCCAAAGACCCGGCGTTCTTTCTACTCCATGTATCCACCCTGCCCCCCAGAAGATATAAGAGATCTATACTGCGACACTTGACTAACGCAGCCAAGTCCTGTATCCCCCTACTTTGGAAACAAGACTGTCCTCCGACCGTAGCAATGTGGTTGAGGAGGGTAGAAGACATGAATAAAATGGAGGACTTGGTGCTGACAGCACAACACAGACAGGACACCTACAGGAAAACCTGGTCTCTCTGGAATATGTTCATACTTTCAGATGAAGGAAAGTCCCTGCTTGCGACTTGAGCTGTTGTGATTATACAGACACTAGGCAGTATACGGCGGTTCCAACCCCATGGACATGTATCTCAGTCGCACGCCTCCCATTGTCCCTCCACGCCCCCCCTTCTCTCCCAATCCTCCCCCCTTTCCCCTGTAACTTACCTTTCTTTCTTCTCTCATTTTTTTCTGGTAGCGATATGTCGGCCTATATTGTTTAGACCTTGGCTATACCAACAAACTGAGCCTCGGGGGTATATAGACCCGGGTTATATTTTCTTTCTTGTGCTGTTGGAATATGCACTGTATTTTATATCCTGTCAAGATGTGTGCCTTGGAGGCTGCGACCTCCATTTTTATGCTACCGCTGTATGTTAAACGGGCCCTTGCCCCATTGTTGAAAACTAATAAAATACATATTTGAAAAAAAAAAATACGGTATTTATGTTTAATCTGTATCCCAAAGACCTTTTCTTTTTTTTTTTTTAAACCTGTGAAGAGTAGCAGTTTAGTAGCAGAAGCGCTTCCTGCCACCGTACAGACAGGCTGGGAAAGAGCTGGGTCATTTGACAGCTGTATAATTAGGAAAAAAAGGTACTTAGATTTTTTTTTTTAATTAAAATATAGTGCCATCATCCATATACAGAAAGAGAAGGGATACTGTAAATGAAACAGTGTGCATTTAGTATCAATTCAGGTGAAGGTAACAGGAGGCATCTTGAGGTATCGGCTGTTAAGCAGAACTTTTACTGCAAAACTTTACAATGAAGCACAATTTCATTTTAAAACTTGGTATACACAGAGCTTGTTTCTAATGTCCATAAATTGCTCCTAGCTCCACTGATCACCCAACGCATGGCCATTGCACCTTGTATCTGATTACATCGATTGTTCCTCTTCAGAAGATTTGCAGGATTTCTGTATGGGATCTCGGGGCAGCAGGATCTCCTGGAGTTGCATTAAAGTTGGACAGTCGGCAGGAAAATAGTTGTTCTGGAAATAAAATTTCCTAGGTACAGTAATTCTTTATCTTGTATTGCATACTGGAAATTTTACAATTATAATATCTAAACACATTTGGCCCCATTTATCAATGACTTTCAGTCTGTGCTTCGCGAAGCAATTTGATTTTTCTTTTCAGTTACCCATTCGGGTAAATGATAAGAAAAGCATAAGCAGAATGGCTGATACGGGTAAAAAAAAAAACTGCCTGTCAGGCGCATTTATATATGACAAGGGCTATATTTTTCTACCGGTTGTACACAGTCCTGTACATGCAAGGAATACTTCAGATTCACATGGGGCGAATAGGCCTTGTAGGTGTAAACAGCAGCCCACTAATACATGTGTATTTGATTTGAAGGTGCTGAAGAGTTTTCTGATATCTCTCTAGGGAGAAGGTTGGGTAAAAAGACAATAGGCATTGGGTGTGTGTTCATGGCATCAGTTTGAATGCTTCTGAAGCCACTCAGAACCAATTGACAAGTCTGTTTGATCTGTAGTTGAAACTCTACTGACCTGCCTTTAACCTGCTTCAAGGTGGTTTTGCATTCCTGTGGACTTGTATGGAGATGCAAAACCTGCTTGAAGGGAACGAAAGCGTATGAACACAGTCAGATGCATCCAGGCTCGGACACCTATGCCTAACTACGCTTGGTGTGTGGCCACTTGTGAACAGCGACAGCTGGTGCCAAAACCATGTACAAGCTGAGTGTCTGCTGCTATTCACATGCACCTGTCATTCTGGACACAAGAATCTGATAATTCTTGGAACTGGAATTGCTTGTATGCAGTTAAACAGCTCTGTAAAGGAGACCTGAAGCGAGCCACTGAGTCTCTTCAATAACCTAATGGACTTTTGTTGCTTATAAGTATATAGCCTCATACACACGATCGGACTTTGTACAAACTTTCCTGTGGACATTTGTTGGCCATAAGTTTGTATTGCATACACACGATCTGGCTTTTTAGGCAACAAACAAGAACGTAGTGACGTTTCAACATACTGACTACACTTCAAAAGAGGACGTTCAATTACTCCAGCACCACCTTTGGTCAACTTCTTGTATTGTTGTCTGATCTTTTGCATTGGTTCTGAGCATGCGTGTTTGTACTTTGTACAAAAGTCTGATGGTTTTGTGTACACACGATCAGACTTTTCTCCATCGGACTTATGTTGTCAAAAAGTTTGTCCGTTCGCACAGCCAACAAAAGTACGATGGAAACCAAAAAAGTTTGATGGAGCATACACATGGTCTGATGTTGTTCCAAGACAGCTAATTTGCATGTTTGTTGCCAAAAAGTCAGATCGTGTGTACAGGCCTTATGTCTTCCTTTAAGTTTACCACGTGTTACATTGTACAATCTGATGATATGATCTCCTTTAGATCTAACAATCTACAATACCTATCTATGTAGTTCAAGGGCCTGCCTGATTGAAAAGATTAGGTGGGTCCCCCCATGACATGATTTTTGTTGTACAAAGTTTATATGGTCAGATCATAACGTGTATGTTAAAGGAGTTGCAAAGTCTCATGGTTTTTCACCTTAATGCATTCTATGCGTGTGTGTCCATGATTCAGTATAGTATAATATTTTTAGTTAAAAATATGTATTTTTGTAGCGGGTTATACATAAATCAGAAAAGGACAACTGAGGAGTGAGAAATAAGAGTTGGATTTGGTTCCAAAGGAGAGACAGGCACTCCAAATGAAGAACAGTTGGAAGCTATTCACCACAGCTAAAGTACACAAAGCACAGATCTCTTACCCCCACAGCCAGCCTCAATAGTCCTGTGTGGCTCCTGGTACCAGGAATGGGCTTTGTCTCCTTTATCTGCGTCTCCATTGCTGTCAGAAAGCCTTTCAGGCCAAGCTTTGAAATCTTGTTTCCTGAAAAGAATGACATGAAACATTATGATCCATGTGATTATTTACATTACTTCCAATATATATATATATAATGCTGATCTCTTCTTCCAAAACTGCCTAGCTTCCATGTTGATCCAAAAGCTTGGATCTTAACCTCTGTTTGATTTGCACTTGCCATGATGCTGCACATGTGATTAGTTATAACACCAGCCATTTGATGGTTTGACAGTTTGGTTGAGAGCAAATGTGACAGGCATGCCGAGAATATAACTGTTTTTTTTAAAACTGTTAAATCATATGGGTTTAGTTCCGCTTTAACTAGAATTTTCAGAAGCAGGTAGCAATGATGGCCTCTATACTTATCTCAGAAAAGGCTCCCTTTAACCACTAGCCAACCAGCTGCCGTCATTATACTGCAGCAGGTTGGCTCTCCCGCAAAATCACTGTAGCTGTACCTTGGCCCTTTAAACAGCTAGAGCAGGCGCGCACGTGCCCGCTGCGCGGCGGGAGAGCCAATGAACATGGCTGGCAGTCACAGGCACGAGAGACGAAGCGGGCATTTGTGTGTGTACACACACAAATCTCAGTTCTTTCAGGAGAGGAGAGACAGTTCCTGCTAGCTAGGAACAATGATCTGGCTTCTTCTCTAGTCAGTCACATCCCCCCACGGTAAGAAACACTATTCTCTATTTTGAAGACGCTATAACTTTTGAGCAAACCAATCAATATACGCTCATTGTGATTTTTTTTTTTTTACCAAAAATATGTAGAATATTTATCGCCCTACTGATGAAGAAATTTTTTTTTTTTTTTTAAATTGGGGATATTTATAGAAAAAAATGAAAAAATATTGTTTTTTTTTTCAAAATTGTCGATTTTTTTTGTTTATAGCGCAAAAAAACAACTCAGAGGTGATCAAATACCACCAAAAGAAAGCTCTATTTGTCAGAAAAAAAGGATGTCAATTTTGTTTGGATAATACATCACATGACAGCGAAATTGTCAGTTAAATTGACACAGTGCTGTATCGCAAAAAATGGCCTGGTCATTAAGGGGGAAAATCCTTCTGGGGCTGAAGTGGTTAAAGGAGACCTATGCCAAAGAAGGAAGGCTGCCATTGTTGAAGACTCTCTTAGCTTATACTACAGAATCAAGGGACATCTGTACAGGGGCAGAACCCAGCATGCTAGAAGTGTGTTTGGGGTGGGGAGGAAGGAGGGCTCAGGCTCCCTGAAAATGTTTTGAATTTTTCCTGCACCTCACTATAAAAATGTGATTACTTTTTAACGTTTGAGAAGAGCTGTGTTACATGTTTAAGGTATTGTACTGTTAGAAACTCACGTGAGATGTTCAAACTAATAACAACTTTGTTTCCTGGGAGAAACACTTTCCCATCACGGAATTCTGCTTGCTCCAATAACGGATTTGTTACTTCCACGGGCTCTGCTTGCTGAAATTTTGTAAAAAGACATACTACAATGAGGCTCATTTATGAAAACTGGAGGTAGTGTTGCCCATAGCAAGCAGTTAGCTGCTTTTCTTCAGCTTCCACTGAAAAATGACAGATAGAGTCTGGCTGGTTGCTGTTGGCAACTTTTCACTTCTTAAAAGATATCAAGCTATTTGTAAAAGATACCAATCCAGGAAGACTTCTGTCTCACTTTCCCTGGCTATGATCTGCCTTCACTCGTTATATAGGATCCAAATCTACACCGCTGAGCATCTGCTAAATCCTTTTTTGCTAAAAAGGCAAGTGGCATCTATAGTGGCAAGTAGCTGCCATTATAGGTAACCACTCAATACAGGACCTGGAAGACAGTAGCAATCACTGTAGTAAAGGCAACTGCTACAGTGATTCTCCACTTTCGCAGCAAGCCCACAGCATGGCATATGAATTGGGCCAAGCTGGATTAATGTAAAAAATCTATTTCTGGAATTAATCTTTATTTAAAGATGTTACATGTTTTTACATACATCATTACAGAATTATACAGTATCTCACAAGTGAGTAAACCCCTATGATTTTTGTAAATATTTTATTATATCTTTTCAAGTGATAACTCAGAAGAAATGACACTATTACAATATAAAGTAGTGAGTAAACAGCTTGTATAACAGTATAAATTTGCTTTCCCCCCAAAATAACAGCACAAAGTCATTAATGTCTAAACCGATGGCAACAAAAGTTAGTACACCCCTACATAAAAATGTCCAAATTAGGCCCAAAGTCTCAATATCTTGTGTGGCCACCATTCTTTCCAGCACTGCCTTAACCCTTAACCCCCCCCCCCTCCCTCCAGAGCTTCGCAGGTTGCCACTGGAGTTTTCTTCCACTCCTCCATGGCGACATCACAGAGCAGGTGGATGTTAGAGACCTTGCGTCCTTCCACCTTCCATTCGAGGATGCCCCACAAATGCTCAATCGTGTTTAGGTCTGGAGACATGCTTGGCCAGTTCATCACCTTTACCCTCAGCTTCTTTAGCAAGGCAGTGGTCATCTTGGAGTTGTGTTTGGGGTCATTATCATGTTGGAATACTGCCCTGCGGCCCAGTCTCCAAAGGGAGGGGATCATGCTCTGCTTCAGTATGTCACAGTACATGTTGGCATTCATGGTCCCCTCAATGAACTGTAGCTCCCTAGTGCCGGCAGCGCTCATGCAGCCCCCGGCCATGACCCTCCCACAGCCATGCTTGACTATAGGTAAGACACGCTTGTCTTTGTACTCACCTGGTTGCCGCCACACACGCTTGACACCATCTGAACCAAATAAGTTTATCTTGGTCTCATCAGACCACAGGACATGGTTCCAACAATCCATGTCCTTAGTCTGCTTGTCTTCATCAAACTATTTACGGACTTTCTTGTGCATCATCTTTAGAAGAGGCTTCCTTCTGGGATGTCAGCCATGCAGACCAATTTGATGCATTGGACTGTGTATGGTCTGAGCACTGACAGGCTGACCCCCCACCCCTTCATCCTCTGCAGAAATGCTGGCAGCACTCATATGTTTATTTCCCAAAGACAACCTCTGGATATGACGTTGAGCATGTGCACTCAACTTCTTTGGATCGACCATGGTGAGGCGTGTTCTGAGTTGAACCTGTCCTGTT
This sequence comes from Lithobates pipiens, assembly GCF_037356315.1. Lineage (NCBI taxonomy): Eukaryota > Metazoa > Chordata > Amphibia > Anura > Ranidae > Lithobates > Lithobates pipiens. Next base: position 139,684,887 of record NW_027507791.1, read on the forward strand.
AAACTGCTGTATGGTTTTGGCCATCGTGCTGTAGCTCATTTTCAGGGTCTTGGCGATCTTATAGCCTAGACCATCTTCATGTAGTGTAACAGATATTTTTTCAGACCCTCAGAGAGTTCTTTGCCATGAGGTGAGTGATAACACCAAATTTGACACACCTGAGGCTTTGTAACAATAACGAGTCACATGACACTGAGAAGGGAAAATGGCTAACTGGGCCTAATTTGGACATTTTCACTTAGGGGTGTACTTGCTTTTGTTTCCAGTGGTTTAAACATGAATTGGCTTTGTGTTGAGTTATTTTGAGGGGACAGCAAATTTACTCTGTTATTATTTACTCTGTATACAAGCTGTACACTCACTACTTTACATTGTAGCAAAGTGTATATTCTTTAGTGTTGTCACATGAAAAGATATAATAAAATATTTACAAAAATGTGAGGGGTGTACTCACTTTTGTGAAATACTGTATGGTCAAAGTTTAATAATATCAAATATGTTTATTATTGGAGCTGATTAAAAGGTACACAAATCCCCAGAACAAGTTGGCTTTCCTGGAATCTCTCCCAGAGCCTCCAGTTATCATTCCAACTGCATAGAGATTGCTGTGATACAATACATTTCTCTGGACAGACACAGAACCTTCTTGACAGAGTCAAGCGCTCACATTTATTTTATTTACACCTTCGTTTTCAAATTTCTTACATTAAATTAAATCACCTGGTGTGTGTCCCTGTACCCTCACAAATCCTAAATCCTAGACAGAGTCCTGGCACAACCCTATTATTCCACAGTACAAAGTGGAAGCTTCAGTATCCTATAAAAGGGCACCATATTAGGTTGTGGCTCAAAAAAAGAAAGGCCAAAGAATAAATATACTCTGCCTGAAATGGCAGGCAACTCGTATTAAGAAGCACTAAAAGATTGTTAGCTTGTTTGGTACTAGATGTCCCCTATATGTTTCCCTTACCTCTTGCTCTGGTAAAGGAGCGCGTCTGGTGGCAGATTTAACAGATTCTCCTCGTGGGTTTTTCTGGTCAGGATTGGCTAACTCTACAAGAAATATAATACGGTAATATAATACATTATGGAAAAGCACTCAAAGCGATCTGTAATGAAGTGGCCATTGCGCCTCATTCGCCTCAAATCATCTTTTGAACACATGGCTGGAGACAGTTGTACAGCAGCTCCAAAGGGCTTTACCATAGATCTAGTACCAAGGCTGGGAGCTAAATTAAAGAAGTTGAAATGGAGAAGTCTGTTCCCTGCCAGTATGTTGTAGAGCAGGAGACTAACAAAACCTCTGCTGATAGCTCTACAATCAGCAAATCTCATGCTCTCTGCTGATTGGAGGGCTCTAGCTGTGACTGAGCAGCAAACATGTCCGAATGTGCAGAACGGCCACTCCTTTCACAAAAGGGCAAGGGCCACTCTATAACCTCCTGGCTATAATTGTTTACTAATGCTGTGGCTATTTAAAAAATGAACTAGACTTCCCATTCTCTGATGACAAATTGCTCTCTGTGATTTCCTCACTACAGGTTAATAAGAGCAGGGACTAGACGTTTATTCTGTCATATTTTATAAGGTACTTCAAGAGCATCGCCACTTCATAAAAGAGGGGAAGGACAAACTCTTAATATCATAATCAATCTACGGAGGGACTTCGAGTATGGGTTATTGAAGCCATATCTGCTAGCCTACCAGCGGCAGAGAGATTCCAGTGTCGCTGTCAAAGCTATACCTATTGGATCTACACCTTAGATGTACTGTCCTCAAGGGGCTTAAATGAAGAATTAGAAATAAGTACTATACTACAGATTATTATTATATTAGAGCTTCTTTTTAGCATGATGATATTTTTTCACAAACTTTTGATCTTCAACTTTTTCAGGTATTGTATTCAATTCTTGATCCCTTCATAGTATATTATTTGAAATTATTGGTCCATTTCATCCACAGTAAGTGGGTAGAATAACATAAGTCATGATAGATTGACTATATTGTGGTCATCCTTAATAAATATGTCAACAGATAATTTTTCTATCCCAATAAAATAATATATAGCATTTGCCTTATGATGTGGGTTTTAGGTCCCCTCCTTTTTTGTTCATGTCATGTAAGCTCTGGTATATGGTTATAATAAGCAGTAGTTCATCCATTCGGTGGACCGGTGGCTACACTATGCTTTATGCCTTGCATTCTGCGAGTCGGGTCCCAGGCAAAGCTCCTCCCCCCAAGCTCAAGGTGGGAAGCACTGCAAGCCATTGGGCATACAGGTTGTAGAGAGCGGTGGGGGGGGGGGGGGGGGGGGGCTATGGGTGCCGCTCCCACTGTGCATTTGCATCTTTTGTAGGATGCTCTGAGGGGGTTTTAACACCCCTGATCCTCCCTTATCCACTTCGCTGAAATCAGGTTCTTGATTGTAGCAAGTTTTTTTTTTTTTTTTTTTTTAAATAGTAAACTTTGACACAATAGAATACAAACTTTCTACAATGAATAATATACCCTGGTTTGTCAGGTATAGCCTGTGCATTTTAGGGGGAGTACAAAAAACCGCTAGCTATTAAATGCTTGTCATGCAGATGCAACAAATACTTCCCTATGCTGTGAGTTACACAAGTAGCTATTACTCAAACATGATCACAAAATGCCCCAAGTGGGTGTAGTTTACCACTACTACATGCTAATTTTGTAACTCATACCATTTGTTTTATTTGGGCAGCAATTGATGGCTCCTCTTAGAGATTAATAGCTAGGGATTTTAGTAGCATGACTGAGCCACTAAATATCTACAGTCGTGCCCGTCGTCCTTGAGCACTTGTTTTTCAAGTTTATTTTTTTACATTTCTAAAAGTTCTGTTTATGGTGCTCATCTGTTTCACGTACAATGAAACATCAGAAAGGGTCTTTTTCTGCCCCAAAATGTGTTACCATGTCACTTTTTTAGTATGTGACGTTATCACGGGTGTTTGGCCCACTCTGGATGCTTGTGGTCTACAGCACCTTTCCCTTGGACTGAGAGGTTATGTTATTCATCCACACTGATAGAGGGAAGGCTGACACGGCTGACACCTGCTTGATGTTCAAGTACATGCTGCTTCTCTATTATACAACACTATGGGGGAGATTTACGAAAACTGGTGCACTCAGAATCTGGTGCAGCTCTGCATGGTAGCCAGTTAGCTTCTAACTTCAGCTTGTTCAATTACATTTTGGCAATCAAACCTGGAAGCCGATTGGTTTCTTTGCAGAGCTGCACCATATTTTGCATGCTCCAACTTTAGTAAATAAGTTTTGATAGACTAAGAAGCTATGTTATCCATCTATACCAGTGATTCTAAACCAGGGTTCCTCCAGAGTTTGCTAGGGGTTCCTTCAGCATTGGGCAATTTCTGCCTCTCAGATAAGTTCCCACTGACACCATTGATCTTTTTAGTTATCTGTAAGGAGGTAATTCTTCCCAATGACCACAAGTGTAAGGACCATTCCTCTTACTGAACATCACACTAATCTATCATGAGTTGTAGATTTCTAATTTTTAGCAGGAGTTCCTCAAGACTGGAGAACTATTTCAAGGGTTCCTCTGTGTTGAAAATGTTGAGAAAGGCTGATCTATACTGTCTGATAGAGGGAAGGCTACCACCTGCTGGATGTTTGATTACATGCTGCCTCTCTATTATACAATATGTGAAAACATAATTGTTTTTAACTTTTGGGATTGTTTGTTAAATGCTACACAGATCGGTTGTGTGGGTTTCTCTCTTTCTTATTTTTAGCATAATGACCTAATAATGTATGAGGATCTACAGATGTCACACCCCTATTCGCTCTTATTACAACTTACGTTTTTTCGCTGTTTTGATGTCGTCTTTCTTGGTTGATCCACTGGCTTGGGCAGCTGCATTGGAGGTTCCACTTGTCATGTTGCTAGCTGATTTCTCCTCCTTTTTCTGTGTTTCCTGTGATAGAATATTCTTCGTTTTACGGAAGACATTGGCTAGATCCAATTTGCAAACTTTTACCTACCAGTCACTGTGTAACTTTTATAGTTATTTGGAAGACCAGAGGATTAGCATTTTTACTGCCACTTTATTAAATGTATGTAGAATAGTAGTAAAACAGAAAACATATCAAATGTTTAAACTGGGAAAATAATATACTATAAGGTCATTTTTAAAAAGATGGCAGCAACCCATCTCAAAAATTTGGCAAAGGGCAAAAAAAAAAAGTTGCCAAAGAAAGTGGGACTAAAGTAGCCCATGGAGTAGATGATTCAATTTTCTTTCCTTCCATTATAGATGGAGGGGGAAAAAAAAATTGCTATATTCTCCCATCAACACTGACTGCAAGTCCCGATCCCCTAAGCAATGCTATTGTGTTCTGCTGATGGAAGGGGGCACGGCCAAACTGGCCAAATTTCAGTCTATGTATGGAAGAGCTATAAGAACATTTTGCAACTCATTAGGTTAATTGGCAACAAGTCAGTAACATGACTGGGTATAAAAAGGGCATCTAATGCCGCGTACACATTCTTCCCAACGGACTTTCGGCGTAGTTCCGACGGATTTTCCAAATGAACGGACTTGGTCACACACAATCACACCAAAGTCCGACGGATTCGAACGTGATGACGTACGACCAGACTAGAATAAGGAAGTTCATAGCCAGTAGCCAATAGCTGCCCTAGCATTGGTTTTTGTCCATCGGACTACCATACACACAAACAAATTTCTCGACAGGAACTGGGTCCGGTGGAGTTCCGGACGAAAAATGTAAACATGTTCTATTTCTAAAGTCCGTCAGATTTTTGGACAGCAAAGGTCTGATGGAGCCCACACACAATCAAATTGTCTGATGGATTTGTTCCGTTGGACCTTTGCTGTCGAAAAGTCCAGTCGTGTGTACGTGTCATTAGAGAGTTAGTCTCTCAAAAGTAAAGATGGGCACGGGTTGACCAATCTGTGAAAAGCTGCATCTAGATGTTTCCAATCTCAGAATACAGTTCCACAACATACAATTGCAAAGACTTTAAATATATCATCATCTACAGTACATAATATCATTAAAAGATTCCAAGACTCTTTAACACCTGTCTGTATCCAGAAAAATATATGTGTGCAAGGGACAAGGCCAATAATTCTCTTTTTCAGGGAAGGCCTTCCACATTTCAGCAGGACAATGCTAAACCACATACTGCATCTATGACAACAGCATGGCTTCATAGTAGAAAAGTCTGGGTGCTTAACTGGCCTGTATACAATATTTGGTGCATCTTGAAATGAAAAATACAACAAAGATGACCCAGCAGTGTTGAGCAGTTAGAATCCTATTTCAGGGAAGAATGGGACAATAGTCCTCTGCAAAAACTCCAGCAACTGGTTTAGGCATACCTGGTTCAGGCGTTAACAGTGTTCTTAAAAGAAGAGGGGATAATACATCATGGTAAACATGGCCCTGTTTCAACTTTCAGATGTTTTGCTGCCATCAATTTAAAAATGACCGTATTTTTTTATTAACCACTTCAGCCCCGGAAGATTTTACCCCCTTCCTGCCCAGAGCACTTTTTGCGATTCGGCACTGCGTCGCTTTAACTGACAACTGCGCAGACATGAGACGTGGCTCCCAAACAAAATAGATATCCATTTTTTCCCCACAAATAGAGCTTTCTTTTGGTGGTATTTGATCACCCCTGCGTTTAAAATTTTTTGCAGTATAAACAAAAAATAGTGACAATTTTGAAAAAAAAAAAAACTTTTTTTTTACTAGTAATGGCGGCGATCAGCGATTTTTATCATGACTGCGACATTATGGTGGGCACATTGGACATTTTTGACACATTTTTGGGACCATTGTCATGTATACAACAATCGGTGCAATACAAATGCACCGATTCCACTGGCACGGGCAATGAAGGGGTTAACCACTAGGGGGCAGGGTAAGGGTTAAGTGTGTCCTGGGGAGTGTTTCTAACTGGAGGGCGTGGCTACGTGTGAGAAAATGGCTTACAAACAGTATTATTGTTTCCAGTAAAAAAGTTAACAATATTAATACAAGTGTGAAACAAAATAACACTGGACATTTCAAGGTCATATAAAAACCAACCATGCAAGAAAACAAGATCCCTATGGGTTTCATACAAAACTGAGGCTCAAACAAAGGAGGTAAAAAAAACAAGAAATAAAGGAGGAATTGGGGAAGGACAAGAGAAAGAAGAATGGAGGGGCAAAAAACAGTGTGGGGGGAGGAGGAAAATCAGCATGCCCCCACCCACACACTCAAAACCCCCTAGGAGAGAGGGGCAGAATTCCCACCTTGACTACCGATGGCTATAGACAGGTGTTAAATATCTGACAGTCTTGTACATACTCTATTTTAGAGATACCTCTTATAAACCATGGTTCTTTTAAAGTGGGTCCAGCAAAGCCATGTAGTGAACTTGTTCCTCCAATCCCTGGATTTTGTTTCATCTATTAAACCATTCCCTTATTGAAAGAATACTTGGAGATTGCCAATGCACTGGAATGCATAATCTCTCTGCATTTACCATGTGCAAAGCCAGAGACTTGTAATCAATTTTTCTAGCTAAAAATACATTTGTTAAATAAGAAGGTTCTGTAGCACCTGGACCTAATCTTATAAGAGGTTTCCAGGATAGTTACATCATTATTAACAAATCATTATACATATATAAGTAATATAGATACAAATAGTTGGTGAGGTTGAAAAATGACACAAGTCCAACCCGTGTCTGCTTCGATGTCAGTATTACACTGTATATCCCTGTATGTTGTGGTCATTCAGGTGCCTATCTAATTGTTTTTTTTAATTATCAATGCTCGCTGCTGAAACCACTACATGTGGAAAAGAATTCTACATCCTTACTGCTCTTACCTCTACGCAGTTTAAGGTTAAACCACTTCTCTTCTAATTTAATGACTGACCACGTGTCCTTTTAAATTCCCTTTTGCTGAAAAGTTTTATCCCTATTGTGGGGTCACCAGTATGGTATTTGTACATTAAAATCATATCCTCTCTGAAGCGTCTTCTTCAGAAAGAATAAGTTCAGTGCTCGTAATCTTTCCTCATAACTAAGGTCCTCAAGGCCCTTTATTATTTTTTTGCCCTTCCCTGGGCTCTCTCCAGTTCCAGCACATCCTTCCTGAGGACTGGTGCCCAGAATTGGATGGCATACTTCATAGTTTCATAGTTAGTAAGGTTGAATAAAAACACCAGTCCATCCTGAGTGGTGTCTACAATTGTCCCTATCCCTGTACATTGCACATTCACATTGGTCCCTGCCCTCTCGAGGAGCCCACAATCCAAGGTTAACATTCATATACTAAGGCCAATTTTGGACAGAAGCCAATTAGCCTACCTGCATGTCTTTGGAGTGTGGGAGGAAACCCACACAGAAACAGGGAGAACATGAAAACACCAGGCAGGTAGTGTCGTGGTTGGGATTCGAATCGGCGACCCTTTTTTACTGCTAGGTGAGACTGATAACCACTTCACCACTTCAGGTGGGGCTGGACCAGAGTCTTGTAGAGGGAGAATTATTGTTTTATCTCTGGAGTTTATTCCCATTTTAAGGCATGCCTATATTCTTTTGGCTTTGCTTACAGCAGCCTGGCATTGCATGCCATTGCTGAGCATGTCATATACTAGGACCCCCAGTTCCTTTTACATCCTAGATTCCCCCAGAGGTTCTCCCCCTAGTGAGTAGATTTCATATTGCATTACATGTATTCATATTCGTGCCACTCAAATACATTATTTTACATTAAACCTCATTCTAGTTGCCCCCCACATTAATTTGTTCAGATCTTCTTGCAAGGTTTCCACAGCCTGTGGAGAAATTATTGCCTTGCTTAGCTTAGTATCCTCTGAAAATACTGAGATTGAGTTGTTTATCTCATCATCTAGGTCGATTATGAATAAATTAAATAGGATTGGTCCCAGGACAGAACCCTGGGGAAACCTGCTTTCCACACTGGACCATTCCAAGTACTCCCCATTTATCAATACCCTCAGATACTCTCCCCTGTAGCCAGTTTTCAATCTATGTACTCACTAATGTACATTCAGCGAGCCCTTGTGAGCGTCTTCTGAGGGATCAATATGTAAAGCCCTCTCCCATGCCAAACATGCAGAATCTGAAGGAGGTGAAGGGTCCATAAGTAGCAATAAGTACACTGCTGGGATCAGGTGGTGCTAAGGGACGTCTACATTCTGTTTTTATGTAGATTTAACACATTGTCACAACTTTTTTGAATTGGGATTGTAGGTACCCCTTATGATATCTGCCCCACTGGTGGTTGCTTCCTTTCTTTAAAAATGTTACTTAAATGTAGCCTCTGACATTGATGTCACAATTCCAATGGTGAAACTGACAGTCGGGTCTGGAGCATAACATTCACAGCGGACCTCTAGCTGTACAGCTTCTCCATTCAGAAATGTCTTGTATTTATTTCAAATCCAATGATTCAAAAGAGACCAGCTCAAAAAATGTTCACAGTACTTGGTTAACTATACTCTTGGGAGTGGGTTAAGGGCAGTTTACAGCAAGTATGTGTGGAATAGAATAGTTTGGAAGTGATGCACTAAAATTCAGCAGCTCTGAAACAAATGAAGGGTTTACACAGACTGAAGAGGGACCGCTTACCAAAATGTTTAATAGTGAGGGTTTAAGAGGTGACTAGTGTCCAGAAAGACCATACTGTAACAAGTTTTGTAGGATGCCCTCTAATATACTGTATATACTAGTTTTTATTTATGAGAAGGAGTTCCTAACAAGGGCAAGTGATTTCTTGAATGCCAGAGAAGTAGATAACCAACACAGTGCTATGGATTTACAAACAGAAAATATCAGTGCTGACACTGCAATTGTAGTGTAATGTTCAGTGTGAACTATTAACTGGTGTTGCCTAATATTCAATAAAAATAAAAAACAGAGGTGATACCTAATAAACAAGGTCAAGTGGGGTCAAGTGGGACTGGACAGCCCATATGGTCATGGATACATGTAGTGGTTTGAAGCCAAAAGGTCTGTATAGCTTGGACAGTTTCAGAATAGATGGCTCTTACTGTGAAGAAACCTTTCCGTATTTGGACATTAAATCTCTTTTCCTCCAGGCGTAAGGAGTCCTCCCTTGTCCTCTGTGATGACCTTAAAGTGAATAACTCAACACCATATGGACCACTTATGTATTTTTTCATGTTGATCATTGAGCGGGTAGCACAGAGGTGTAGTGGTTAGCACTCTCACCTACCAATAAGAAGGGTCGCTGGTTCCAATCCCAACCAGGAGACACCACCCACCTGGGGTTTGCATGCTCTCTCTGTGCCTGTGTGGGTTTCCTCTGGATACTCCAGTTTCCTCCCACAATCCAAAGACATGCAGGTAGGCTAATTGGCTTCTGTCCAAAATTGGCCCTAGTATATGAATGGGGACCTTGGATTGTGGGCTCCTTGAGGGTAGGGACCGATGAGAGTGTGCAATGTACAGGGTAGGGACAATTTTAGACACTCACTCAGGTTGAACTCGATGGACTGGTATCTTTATTCAACCTTACAAACTATGAAACTATGATCGTATCCCCCCTTAATTGCCTCTTCTCGAGAGAATAAATTCACTTCCTCTGAACTTTCCTCTTAGCTGAGTTCCTCCATGTTTCCAATCAATAACCCTACCTAGGTGGGCAGCTTGGTAATATTTGAACGCATTTGACACCGCTACGCCGCGACAGCATTTGGGTAATGTCATGAACCGTCTACTTAGTCCTTGGTGCCATTTCTCCAGTAGGATGTGGACTTTTTTGAGTAAAAGTGGGAACTTCAGGGTGAAGTCATCCGCTAATCTTGGGGGGATATAGGTGCCTAAATACTTTAGTGCTGTGGATGTCCATTTGAAATCAAAATTATTGTAGAGTCTGGAGCATGGGGGGGGGGGGTAAAGCCACCCCCATGGCTTCAGATTTGGTAAGGTTTAACTTTAAGTTTGATAATGTGCCATACCCATCAAATTCTGCCATAAGATTAGGTAAAGAGATATGTGGATTGGACAGGGAGAAAAGTAGGTCATCTGCATAACCAGAGACCTTAAAATATGATTTTTCAGCTGAATTCCTTAGATGTCATAATTTGACCGTACTTTATTCAGAAAGGGTTTCAGTGATAGGGCAAATAACAGGGGTGAAAGGTGGCATCCCTGCCAGATGCCGTTTGATATGGTGAATGGGGCTGAAAACACCCCATTTGCCTTGACACAGGCTTGTGGATTAGAGTACACATTGGAGATTCACTGAAGTAGCCGATTTCCAAACCCATATGTCGCAAACATAAAGGACCAATTCACCCTATCAAAGGCTTTTTTGGCATCAGTACTTAGGAAGATACAGGGGGACTTATTGTGGTTAGCTACAGTAAGTGGAACAAGTTAAGTACCTTAATAGTATTATCACATACCTCCCTGGAAGGTATAAAGCCCACCTGATCCAGATGGACCAACTGGGGCAATTGGGATTGCAGTCGGAAGGCTAAGAGTTTGGTGAATAGTTTCAGGTCTACGTTAAACAGTGAAATTGGTCGGTAACTGCCACAAACTGAAGGGTCCTTTCCCTCTTTCAGAATGACTGAGATATCGGCTAACAGGGTGTCGGGAGGAAAGGAGGTGGACTGGCCCAGAGTATTAAAAACTTTGAGCATGTGCGGGCCTAATAAAGGCAGAAGAGTCTTGTAATACAGTATAGAAAAACCGTCTGCTTTCCCAGGTTTCGCAGCACCCACTGCCTCCTGAAGCTTCCAAGTCTTGATGGACCGGGGAGGGGAGGCGGGGAAGATGGGCTGAGGAGAGATATTCTTTGATAGCAGGTAGAGACGAAGAAGGGGAGGAGCTGTTATACAGGGAGGAGAAACAGTTCCCAAACTCGCACGCAATATCCTTAGGCAAAAAGATTTTCATCGGTTTACCATATGTATGAAGCTGCACGTTGGTCCCTGAGGGCCCTGGTGAGGTACTTACCACATTTATCACCCCGCTTCGTAGGAGAGTTTCCTGACGGAATGCATAGATGCTTTGGCTTTATATTGGGGAAGGTCTGAAACCTATCTACGGAGATGCATAAGGTCAGCCCCCAAAGAGGTGATCTCTTATGTTACATTTTGAGGGAATTTCCGAAAGCAGTCGTCATTTGAAACGCATGCTTTTTTTTTTATGTGAGAGCCATGTTTCATTAAAAAAAACTCTGATGACAGCTTTGTGGGCCTCCCAGACTATACCAGAATCACTCTGTGGGGTATCATTACTCTGAAAGTACGCTATGAGTTCTTTGGATACATCGGCAAGGACTTCTGGAGTCTGCAGGAGACATGGTCCGACCAAGTTATATGACCTATGGAAATTTCCAGGACAGAAGAGAGAAGTTGATGTGACATGAGGAAGAGGTCTATATGGGAATAAAGTTGGTGAAGTGTAGAAAATAAGGTATAGTCCCGCTCCCCAGGATGCAAAATGCACCATGCATTAACGAACTGTAGTTCATGCAGGATATGTCCCCTGGCTCCATGAGGAACAGAGGAAGTGCCCAAGGAAGTGTCCAATTCTGGCTCAAGAGGTACATTAAATGTCCCCACCAAGGATCAGTGTACCTTCCGCAAACTCTATTAGTTTTGCTAGGACATTACAGAGGAAAAAGTCTTGATGAAGTTTTGGGGCGTATACAGTATAGTAGCTAACGTAACCTTAATGCCGCCAATGTGTCCTCAAAGCATCATTCCTAGTCGGGGCCTCTATGAACTGTACCATAAAATTGTCTTGTAATAGGTTTATACATTTTTGCCCTTTAACTATTCCTGCAGTGGTATTACTCCAGTCAATTTCCCGGTAGTTAAAATACCCCATTATTATTACTGCCCCAGTCTTTGCAGCCCTTTCTGTCTGTGCAACGAGTTTGAATCTCCACCTCCTCATTAACATTAGGAGGGACTATAACAAACTCCAATGATTACCTTTGTAATACACACACCCATGTGCAGTTCCACCCATAATGCTTCAGCCTCATCATACTCTCCATCAACTAGGTCCTCATTCACACTTGCTATGAGAACATTTCTTACATACAGACACCACCACCTTTCCATTTTACCCTGTCTGTCTAAAAGAGAGCACATCCAGGAATAGTAATAGCCCAGTCACGTGAAGAATGAATTTAAGATCCAGAAATAGCAATTAAATTATAGTTCTCTTCGTGCACCAGAGCGTCTAACTCGCCTATTTTGCTTGGCAAACTTCTTGCATTGCATAACAAACAATTTAATTCATTGTCACATTTTGCACACGTATTTTACATGTTTTATTTTAGTACAAATAGTACCATTTCCAATGGTTGCTTGTAACATGGAAACCTTCTTATCACCTGCCATAGCCCTCCCCCCACCTTTCACCATTCAACCCACCAATAGGGACTGACCCCTTTCTGACATGTCTGTCCCATTATAATCTAAATATTCCATCCCCCTCAATCCTAGTTAAAATACTCCTCCAGCCTTTCCATAAACCTCTCCCCCAGCACAGCAGACACCGTTCCATTTAGGTGCAAACCATCTTTAGCACATAGGTTGTACCCCAATGAAAAGTCAGCCCAGTGCTTTAGAAACCCAAATCCCTCCTTCTTACACACAGGTCTTTAGACATGCATTCCATTTTCTAAAGCTCCCCCGTCTTTCCTGTGTTGTGCATGGCACAGGAAATATTTCAGAGGCTAGAGCCTTGTACACGCAATCAGATTTTCCAATGGAAAATGTATGATGACAGGCTGTTGGCGGAAAATACAACCGTTTGTATGCTCCATCAGACAATTTTTGTCTGATTTTCCATGGACAAATGTTGGATAGCAGGTTTTAAAATTTTCCGTGGACAAATGTCTGTTGTTGGATTTTCCGAGCGTGTGTACACAAGTCCGTCGGACAAAAGTCCAAAGTACAAACACACATGCTCGGAACCAAGGAAGAGCCAGAAGTGGTCGGTCTTGTAAACTAGTATTCGTAATGGAGAATTAACATTCGTGACATGGCAAATTATGAAATTTCAAAATGCAGTGCACAATTCTCTTCTTCTTTAATGGGATAATAATGAAGCTGCTTTGCTGGTGATACTGATGAAGTTATTGCAAACACATTTTCAACGGCTTTTTTTTTCTAGTGATAAAGAAAAAAATTATTATGCTTTTTTTTATTTATTTTTTGGGCAAGTTACCACAACACCATTATCCCATAGTTGGTGTCCCTTGTCAATTTTGCATTGTATTTTTTTTAAATGTAACTGTCTACTCCCAAACTGTCATTTGAAGTAAAACACAAATATTATTCTACACAATTTTTTTTATCGTGCATTAAAAAAAGAAAACATAAAATTAGACACGCTATCTTCCAATAGAATTTAACCAAAAAGTACATTCTATGTATCCAAAAAATATAGAAAATATACCAAATCAAATCATTATTATTCAACCAAAAAATAAAATAAAAGCCTTGTGCATGTATCCTGCTTCTCAATATAGGGGGTCAACAATGGAGTGGTGAAAGCAGGGGTCCGTCATCCGGAGATAATTCCGAAAATCATCTGGATTATTCTCCTGGAGCTCCCGCAGCAATGGCATATGACATAATTGGTCACGATTAATAAAGCAATCAATTTTTGGTCCAAGAACTCCTCCTCCTCCTCTTCCTCCTGTGCCTGGACTGGACTTGGGTCAAAGCAATAACTCCAAGGCCAATAATAAATAACACGTTATCTCCTCAGGTTCCGCAAAACATGTCTGGTTGAGGAACGGTAGTTCAGAAACTAACTGAAAATCATGAAATGAAAAGCGCAAACGGAAAAACGTGAAATGAAAAGCGTGAATTAATACTTACCAAACTTCGAAAAAACAAAATTAGCAGAAGGAGCCCAAAGGGTGGTGCTAAAGAGCTGAAAAACCACGTAGTACGTCAGTACATTCGTGTTTGCTGGCCAAGAATTTTGTTTGTATGCAAGACAAAATCCAGGCACACGCCTTCGGACAAAAGTCTGATAAAAATCTGATAGTGTGTACAAGGCTCATCACCTAGGAGGTCCTTCACTTGCAGCCTAATTCTTTAAATTGATTCTTAAGGAGCCATGCCATGTATTTTGGCACTGGTTGCAAATTGGACCAAGATAGCTGGGTCATGCCCAGCACCTCACAGTAATTTATCAACCCAGTCTACCACATGCTGATCCCTGGTACCAGGGAGACCACAAACCATTTGGTTAAGGCAATCCTTATTATCCCTAAGAAGAGGGTAAACTGCTGGGAAAAAGTGTTGATATGTGATTACACCCCAAGTGAAATATTGATGAACTTTGGGGCTCCAAGGATACTGGGGTGTTTAGCTAGATAGGTAGATTAAGCTGTGGCAAAAAGGGCAACTTCTCACCTTAACCACTTAACAACCGCCCATTGCCGATTAACGGCTTCAGGGCGGTTGTTTAACTCTGAGAGGCCGTTAATTAACGGCCTCCCAGAATTCTGCTCTCGCGCGCCCCCTGGGGCGCACACACGAGAGCATCCGTGACCGCTGGGTCCAGTGGACCCGGCGCATCACGAATCACGGTAAACGGCCGCTCATCGCGGCCGTTTACCACGTGATCGCTCCGTCAAATGACGGAGTGATCACTTGTAAACAAGCCGGCGTCATGTTATGACGCCGGTTCCTCCCTCCCCCTCTCTGTACCGATCGGTACAGCGGAGGGGGAAGAGATCGGTGTCAGCAGCGATGTGGGCTGCATCTGCAGTGCCCACATCACTGCTCACCGAAAATTAACCCCTCAATTCCCTGCAAATACTCTGCATTACTCTGCAATGCCCTGCAACACTGCAACACTGCAATGTCCTGCAACACTCTGCATTGCCCTGCAACACTCTGCAATGCCCTGCAACACTCTGCAATGCCCTGCAACACTCTGCAATGCCCTGCAATGCCCTGCAACACTCTGCAATGCCCTGCAACACTCCGCAATGCCCTGCAACACTCCGCAATACCCTGCAACACTCCGCAATACCCTGCAACACTCCGCAATACCTTGCAACACTCCGCAACACCTTGCAACACTCCGCAATACCCTGCAACACTCTGCAACACTCTGCAATACCCTGCAACACTCTGCAACACCCGCCAATACCCTGCAACACTCTGCAATGCTCTGCAACCCCCGCCGATACCCTGCAACACTCTGCAATGCTCTGCAACACCCGCCAATACCCTGCAACACTCTGCAATGCTCTGCAACACCCGCCAATACCCTGCAATGCTCTGCAACGCAGTACTCTGCAACGCCATGCTCTGAGATACCCAGCCATAGTCGGTGATACCCTGCAATACCCTGCCATAGACATCTCCCGCCGCCCTCCGGTGCTTCTACCGAATCGCTAATACGATCAAAGCCAGAATCTTTTTTTTTTTTTCAGGCTTCCCAGCTTAGAGGTGAGATGTGGGGTCTTATTGACCCCACATCTCACTGTAAAGAGGACCTGTCATGCCATATTCCTATTACAAGGGATGTTTACATTCCTTGTAATAGGAATAAAAGTGATCAAAAAAATTATTTTTGGGGAAAAAAATGTCAAACTAAAATAAATAAAGTAAAATGAACAATAAAAAAAAATGTTTTTTTTAAAGCGCCCCTGTCCCCATGTGCTCGCATGCAGAAGCGAACGCATACGTAAGTCCCGCCCACATATGAAAACGGTGTTCAAACCACACATGTGAGGTATCGCTGCGAACGTTAGAGCGAGAGAAATAATTCTAGCCCTAGACCTCCTCTGTAACTCAAAACATATAACCAGTAAAAAAAATTTAAATCGTCGCCTATGGGGATTTTTAAGTAGCGACGTTTGCCGCCATTCCACGAGCGTGTGCAATTTTGAAGAGTGACATATTAGGTATCTATTTACTCAGCGTAACTTCATCTTTCACATTATGCAAAAATTGTTTTTTTTTTTTTAAGCACAAAACTGTTTTTTTTCCAAAAAAAAGCATTCGAAAAATTACTGCGCAAATACCGTGCGAGATAAAAAGTTGCAAAGACCACCATTGTATTCTCCAGGGTGTTTGCTAAAAAAACATATATAATGTTTTGGAGTTCTATGTAATTTTCTAGCAAATAAATGATGATTTTTACATGTAGGAGAGAAATGTCAGAATTGTCCTGGGTGCTCCAGAACACCTGATGGCGCTCCATGCATGTTGGGCCTCTGTATGTGGCCACGCTGTGTAAAAGTCTCACACATGTGGTATCACCATACTCGGGAGTAATAGCAGAATGTGTTTTGGGGTGTAACTTGTGGTATGCATATGCTGTGTGTGAGAAATAACCTGATAATATGACAATTTTGTGAAAAAAAAAAAAAAGTAAAAAGAATCTTGATTTTGCAAAGAATTGTGGGAAAAAATGACAACTTCAAAAAACTCATCATGCCTCTTACTAAATACCTTGGAATGTCTTCTTTCCAAAAAGGGGTCATTTGGGGGGTATTTGTACTTTTCTGGCATGTTAGGGTCTCAAGAATTGAAATAGGCCGTCAGTCCTTCAGGTGTGATCAATTTTCAGATATTGGCACCATAGCTTGTGGACTCTATAACTTTCACAAAGACCAAATAATATCCACCAATTTGTACTTATTTTTACCAAAGATATGTAGTAGTATAAATTTTGGCCAAAATTTATGAAGAAAAAATTACTAATCTGCTAAATTTTCTAACAGAAACAAAGAAAAATTCGTTTTTTTACAGAATTTTCGGTATTTTTTCTTTTATAGCATAAAAAATAAAAAACCCAGCGGTGATTAAATACCACCAAAAGAAAGCTCTATTTGTGTGAAAAAAAGGACAAAAATTTCATATAGGTCCAGTGTTGCATGACTGAGTAATTGTCATTCAAAATGCGAGAGCACCGAAAGCTGAAAATTGGTCTGGTTATTAAGGGTGTTTAAGTGCCCAGTGGTCAAGTGGTTAAAGGGGTTGTAAACCCTTGTTTAAAAAAACAAGCATGTCATACTTGCCTCCACTATGCAGTTCGTTTTGCACAGAGTAGCCCCGAACCTCCTCTTCTGGGGTCCCTCAGTGGCGATGGTGGCTCCTACCCGCATCGAGTGTCCACATTGGAGACAAGCTCTCCTTGGTCTCGCATCTGTGTCCATTCACACAGAATGCAGGACTCTGCCCCGCCCCCCGTTCTGAGTCACTGGATTTGAGCCACAGCAGCGGGAACCAATGGCTGCACTGCTATCAATCTATCCAATCAGGAACAAGACACCAGCTACGGATGGTGTGCTCGTTCCCAGCCAGAGAAAGATCTGTGCCAGGTAAGTAAAATAGGGAGGGGGGGGGGGGCTGGACCACTACAGAAGATTTTTCACCTTAATGCATAGAATGCATTAAGGTGAAAAACCATGAAACTTTAAACTTGATAATAGACTAAACAAAAAAAATTACTATACAAACACACAGGGACTTTGCGCTGGATATACTGACCACCAGGTGGTGTGAGAATGCAAACCTGAGCGAGTCTTGGTTCACATTAGGGATGAGCCGAACACCCCCCGGTTCGGTTCGCACCAGAACTTTCGAACGGACCCCAAATTCGAACAAACTTTAGAACTCCATTGACGTCTATGGGACTCGAACGTTCGAAATTAAAAATGCTAATTTTAACGGCTAATATGCAAGATACTGTCCTAAAAAGGGTTTGGGGACCTGGCTCTTGCCCCAGGGGACATGGGTCAATGCCTAAAATGTTTTTTAAAATGGCCGTTTTGGCGGGAGCACTGATTTTAATGATGATTACAGTGAAAAAAAAGTGAAATATTCCTTTAAATATGGTGCCTGGGGGGTGTCTGTAGTATGCCTGTGAAGTGCCACGTGTTTCCCATGTTTAGAACAGTCCCTGCACAAAATGACATTAAACAGAAATAACATCATTGAAAACTGCTTGCGGTTTTAATGTTATATCTGGTTCCTGCAATATGGTTGAAAACCATTGAGAAAAATGGCATGGGTAGCCCTCCCTGCCCATTACCAGCCCCTTTGGGTCTTGTACGCATATCAAGGGGAACCCTGTACCCATATTAAAAAAAGGAAATGCTTGTGGTCCCCAGGCCCTATATACTCAGAACAGCAGTATACAGGCGGTGCAAACAAGACAGGGACTGTAGGTTTGTTGTGTTAAGTTGAATCTGTTTGTAATTTTCAACTGGTACATTTTTAAAGTATAGCTCCAGTCAAAAAAAACTATTTTTAAGCTTTTTGGAAAACATAGGGAAGGGTTATCACCCCTGTATAATTTGTTTTGTCGTCCATCTTTTTTCGTCTCACTTGCTGTTGTTTCCTTCCGTTTGCAAGTAGGAGATGTTTGTAAGTTGGATGTTTGAAAGTAGAGGCCTGCCCTATATGCTCTGCAGAAATGGCGGAACAAGGTGTTGGTTTTGCCACAACATTGTAAGCCCTCAAAGTGACTCTTGCTGGGCGCTGAAGCGCCCTGCTGTGAACGATTATATCAAGAATTGTAATTACATGCCATTGTTGAACAGTGGTAGAAAAATTGACCTTTGGTGGTTGTGGTGCTGGTGCCACAACACTATAAGTCCTCACAGTTACTCTGGGTGGGCACAGGAACGGGCCCTCCTGTGAAATATTATATCAAGAATTGTAATTACATGTCCCTGTTAAACAGGGGCAGAAAAATTGGGCCTTAGGCACTGGTGCTGTTGCCACGACACTGCAACCTCTCCCATATACTCTAGTTTTATTGCAGGAATTAGCCCTGCTGCAAAGCATTGCATCAAAAATTGTAATTAAATGCCCCTGTTAAACAGGGGCAGAAAAATTGGGCCTTAGGCACTGGTGCTGGTGCCACCACACTGCAACCTCTCCCATATACTCTAGTTTTATTGCAGGAATTAGCCCTGCTGCAAAGCATTGCATCAAAAATTGTACTTAAACGCCCCTGTTTAAACAGGGGCAGAAAAATTGGGCTAGTGGCATCACCCAGAACCAGAAATGTTCTTCCAACATATCAGCGGAGGAGGAAGAGGATAGACAATCAACATAACAGGACAGTCACTCAGCATCAGCATAGGCAGTCTTGAAGGGATGTGATATTTCAAAAAATATTATTCGGTTACATCAGCTTCAGGTGCTTGGTAGCTGTGGGTGATCCAAGACTGATTCATCTTGATGAAGGTCAGTCGATCAACTGATTTGGTGGACAGGCGCACCCTGTGATCGGTAACAAAGCCACCAGCAGCACTGAAGATGCGTTCCGAAAGAACGCTGGATGCAGGACAGGCCAGTAGCTCAATTGCATACTGTGCAAGCTCTGGCCAGTGATCCATCCTCAAGACCCAGTAAGCCAGAGGATTTTCGGTGGGAAAGGTGTCCAAGTCTGACCTTGCCCCTAGGTATTCCTGCACCATGTAAATCAGATGCTGGCGATGGTTGCTGGAACCGATCATACCTTGGGGCTGCGGACTAAAAAATTGTCTTAAAGCATCAGTCAGACGGCCACCTTCTCCACCGCTCCTTCTGACCGATGCCTCAGCAACACGTTGTCCAGGACCAGGAGTTTGTAACCTCCCAGTCTCTGGGAACGTGTTGCACAGACCTTTCTGCAAGGCCTCCCGGAGATGTCTCATCCTCTGCTCCCTCTGCGATGGCAAGATAAGGTCAGCGACCTTACCCTTGTACAGTGGATCAAGGAGAGTGGCCAGCCAGTAATGGTCCCTCTCCTTGATCCGAAGAATACGAGGATCCTTCCGCAGGCTTTGCAGGATCAGGGAGGCCATGCAGCGTAGGTTAGCTGAGGCATACGGTCCGGAGTCCTCTGGGTCACTAAGGGCAACATGATCCGCAGCTACCTCCTCCCAGCCACGTACAAGTCCACGTGTTTCTTGGGACTGTAAATCATCCCTACAAGACTGCTGCTGCTGCTGATGCTGAGTGCCAGCCTCCACCTCCATGCTGACACAATCATCCTCCTCCTCCTCTTCCTCCTCCTCTTCCTGTGTGATGGGTGGCACAGCAGGAACACTGTCTGGATAAAGGGGGCCTTGAGAGGCAAGGAAGTCCTCCTCTTCCTGCCTCTGTTCTGCCTCAAGTGCCCTGTCCATTATTCCACGCAGCGTATGCTCCAAGAGGTGGACAAGAGGTACAGTGTCACTGATGCATGCACTGTCACTGCTCACCATCCTTGTGGCCTCCTCAAATGGTGACAGGACAGTGCATGCATCCCTGATCATGCCCCACTGGCGTGGTGAGAAAAAACCGAGCTCCCCTGACCCTGTCCTGGTGCCGTAGTCGCACAGGTACTCATTGATGGCCCTCTGCTGCGTGTGCAGCCGCTGCAGCATGGCCAACGTTGAGTTCCACATATGAGTTGTCACATATAAGGCGGTTCTTGGGCAGGTTCAACTCCTTTTGGAGCTCAGTCAGCCGAGCACAGGCATTAAATGATCGGCGGAAATGCACACAGACTTTCCTGGCCTGCTTCAGTACATCCTGTAAGCCGGGGTACCTGCCCAAGAACCGCTGCACCACCAGGTTAAGGACGTGAGCTACACAGGGCACATGGGTTAGTTGTCCCTGTCGGAGGGCGGAGAGGAGGTTGGTGCCATTGTCACAAACCACCATTCCTGGCTTAAGCTGGCATGGCGTCAACCACCTCTCGGCCTGCCCCTGCAGAGCTGACAAAACATCCGCCCCAGTGTGGCTCCTGTCCCCCAAACAAACCAGCGCAAGCACGGCATGGCATCGTTTTGCCTGCGTACTTGCGTAGCCCCTGGAACACCTACGGAGCACCGCTGGTTCTGAGGACAGAGCACTGGAAGAGGCCATGGAGGAAGAAGAAGAGGATGGGGTGGAGGAGAGAGGTGTGTCACAACCAATAGTAGCATTTTGGAGGCGTGGTGGCGGAACAACCTCCAACACTACTGCACCTTGTCCTGCATCCTTCCCAGCTGCCAGAAGAGTGACCCAATGGGCCGTGAAAGACAGGTAACGTCCCTGTCCATGCCTGCTGGACCATGAGTCGGCGGTAATATGCACCTTACCACTGACCGCCCTGTCCAGCGAGGCAAGGACATTGCCTTCCACATGCCGGTAGTGAGCCGGAATCGCCTTCCGTGATAAAAAGTGGCGTTTGGGGACCTGCCACTGAGGAACCGCACATTGTACAAACTCACGGAAGGGAGCCGAGTCTACCAACTGAAAAGGCAGCAGTTGAAGTGCTAGCAATTTAGCCAAGCTAGCATTCAACCGCTGGGCATGTGGATGGCTGGGAGTGAACTTCTTTCGCCGGTCCAGCAGCTGGGGCAGGGACATTTGCCTGCTATAATCGGACGTGGGTGTACTGCTAGCAGAGTGCCCGGAAACACTTGGCTGTGACACACCTAATTCTACACCTTCATTCCTCTCAGAGCAGGTTTCAGAGAGGACTGAAGGTCTAGTGGGGTTGGAGATGCCAGCTGATGAGGAGCAAGGAGAGGGCCGCTTTGTTCTTCGGTGTGGGTCTTTGAGGTACGCTTGCCAACGAGCTGCATGGCAGGTCAACATATGTCTGGTCAAGCATGTGGTGCCCAAGCGGGTGATGTTTTGGCCACGCGAGATACGCTTGAGACATATGTTGCAAATAGCAGCAGTGCGATCTGATGCACTCGTCTCAAAAAAGGCCCACACCAAAGAACTTTTAGAATAACGTGCAGAGGCAGCGCCCTGCACAGGCGGAGCTCTGCGGTGTGATTCAGTCGGTGTGCTGCCCCTAAGCTGGCCCCCGGAGGGCATCCTGCCTCGTTGGACATGTGCCTCCTCCTCCTCCTCTCTCCTACCAGGCACCCACGTGGAGTCAGTGCCCTCATCATCCCCTCCCTCTTTATCGCTGTAGCAAACCTGGCAGTATGCTGCAGCTTCTGGAACATGACTGCCAGATTGCTGTCCTTCTTGAGCATCCCCTCTCTCTGCATTCACGCTACTGCCTTCCTCTAGCTGAGTGTCATCATCAGAGGCTACAAAACACTGGGCATCCTCCTGGAGCATGTACCCAACACTGTGCTCAAAGAGTTCAGGAGACTTCTCAGGAGGACGTGGTGGGTCTAGGGAAGGAGTCACGGATGATGACATTGAGAAGAGGGAAGACGATGCGTTGGTAGCTGCTTTGCTAGTACCCTGAGACTGGGTGAGAGAGGATGAGGAGGATGAAGAGGGCTTGGTCATCCACTCTACCAAGTCGTTGGCATGTTGCGGCTCAACATGTCCAGCTGCCGAAAAGAAGGACAAGCGTGTCCCATGGCCACGTGCTGATGACAATGCACCGCGTCCACGACCAGCACTGTTGTCTCTAGACACGGAGCCTGCTTGCCCTCTTTTATCGGCTCGCGCCTGTCTGCCTCTCCTTGCTGGCCTTCCAGACATGGTAATGGCCTGAAGGGAGTTGGGTAAAAAAGCAGTTGGGTAGTGTATATTGTGCTAGAGGGACACAACACCCACTAACTCCTGCAGATGCCTTTATTATAGAACACCAGAGATAAAGGGGTATATACAGATGTATACTGTGCTGTGCTGGAGGCACACACAACTTCCAATAACTCCTGCAGATGGCAAGTGGTCTCAAATAGAGAAGAGCTATGTAGGTGGATATAGCGGTATGTACTGGGTACAGAGCACGCAGACAGCACGCACAAGCTCCTAACACTACTGACTGCAAGCTCTATTATAAAAGATAGATCACTAGCTATATAGGTGAGGTGAATATAGCGGTGTATACTGCGGTCAGGGCACGCAGACAACAACCACTACACAACAGCAAGATCGAAAATCGGCCGAAAACGATCGGTGTGTACTGTGTTGAAGGTACACAGAACACCCACTAACTCCTGCAGATGCCTTTATTATAGAACACCAGAGATAAAGGGGTATATACAGATGTATACTGTGCTGTGCTGGAGGCACACACAACTTCCAATAACTCCTGCAGATGGCAAGTGGGCTCAAATAGAGAACAGCTATGTAGGTAGATATAGCGGTATGTACTGGGTACAGAGCACGCAGACAGCACGCACAAGCTCCTAACACTACTGACTGCAAGCTCTATTATAAAAGATAGATCACTAGCTATATAGGTGAGGTGAATATAGCGGTGTATACTGCGGTCAGGGCACGCAGACAACAACCACTACACAACAGTAAGATCGAAAATCGGCCAAAAACGATCGGTGTGTACTGTGTTGAAGGTACACAGAACACCCACTGCTTCAGACGCCAACACACTACACAAGGCCGCCGCGCTGGCGGCCTTATATAGTGTGGGGCGTGCACTACACAGCCTGCGCTATGATTGGCCACGGGCATCCTGCCTGTGGCCAATCATGGCTCTCCTCGCTGCTGGCGCTGCGATTGGCCAAGCATGCGGGGTCACAGTGCATGCTTGGCCAATCATGAGCCAGCAATGCACTGCGCCATCGCAGTGCATTGTGGGCCATGAGCGCCACACGAATTTGGCGCGAACGGACCAAAATGTTCGGACTTCGCCGAACGGACAAACAGCCGATGTTCGAGTCGAACGTATGTTCGACTCGAACACGAAGCTCATCCCTAGTTCACATTATGTAGAATGTTTAATAGAGCTGCTACGTTTTTTTTTTTTATAGGATTGTCATGGAAAGGGGTGCTACCCTCAAGGGGATAGGGCCCAATTTCCATCTGTACATGTGCTTAGATATAGTCGTGGTTACCATATATACAGTGCTGTGAAAAAGTATTTGTCCTCTTACTGATGTTTTTATTTTTTTGCATATTTCTCACACTTAAATGATTCAGATCATCAAACAAATTGTAATATTACACAAAGATAACCTGAGTAAATCCAAGCTGCAGTTTTTAAATTATTATTTCATTTATTAAGGGGAAAAAAGCTGTTCAAACCTACCTGGCCCTATGTGAAAATCAATTGCCCCTTCCCATGCTGAATCATGAATGAACTGTGATTGACCACAATTTTTTGGAAAGCTGAGAAAAAATTCACTTGCCACACCCAGGCCTGATTACTGCCAAACCTATTAAATGAAGAAATCATATAAATAGAAGCTGTCTGACAAATTGAAGCACGCTAACAGATCACAAAAAGCCCCACATCATGCCATAATCGAAAAAAATTCAAGAACAGATTAGAAACAAACATGCATCAGTCTAGGAAGGGTTTCAAAGCCATTTCTAAGGCTTTTGAACTCCAGTGAACCACCATTATCCACAAACAGAGATAACTTGTAACAGTGGTGAACCTTCCCAGGAGCGGCTGGCCTACAAAAATTAGTGTTCATGATTCTACAATAAGAGCCTGGGCAAAAATGGCATCCATGGGAGAGTTCCAAGGCCAAAGCCACTGCTGACCAAAAAGAACACAAAGGCTCATCTCACATTTACCAAAAAACATCTAGATCACAGGTGTCAAACACAAGGCCCGTGGGCCGAATCCGACCCTCCAGGCCATTTCATGTGGCCCTCGTACCTCTCCTGCAGCTGCAGGAGAGCTCCAGCCCACCTCTGGTCCTCCTCCTGACTCCTACTTTTTGCTTTCAAGCAATGCATCCAGCTTCTTCCCAGCAGCAGCATAAGGAAAGGGGGTGCACTGTGATGTTAGGGAGAGTGGGGGACTCAACTTCTGATGGTGGGGTGGCTCTTGACATCTAATGTAAGGGGAGGGGATGCGCTGGACATCTAATCTTACAGATACAACCGGCCCTTTTGAGGACAATCATAATGCTGATGCGGCCCACGATGAAATTGAGTTTGACACCACTGATCTAGATTATCCCCAAGACCTTTAGGCAAATATTCTGTGGACTTTTTGGAAGGTGTGCATCCCATTACATCTGGCATAAAACAAATACAGCATTTCATAACAAAAACATCATACCAACAGTCAGACATGAGTATACTCAGGTTGAAATGGATGGACTGGTGTCTTTATTCAACCTTACTAACTATGTAACTATGTAACATGGTGGAGGTAGCGTGATGGTCTGGGGCAGCTTCAGGACCTGGATGACTTACCATAATTGATGGAACCATGAATTCTGAGCTCTACCAGGAAAATGTCCAGCCATCAGTTTGTGCAGGACAATGATCCAAAACAGCTGGAGTTGGAGTGGCCTGGTCAAAGCCCGGACCTAAATTCAATTGCGATGCTGTATCATGACCTTACACAGGCCGTTCATGCTGGAAAACCCTCCAATGTGGCTTAATTAAAATAATTCTGCAAAGAAGAGTGGGCCAAAATTGCTCCATGGCAATGTGAAAGACTCATTGCCAGTTATAGCAAACACTTAATTGCAGTTGTTGCTACCAAGGGTGGCACAATCAGTTATTAGGTTTAAGGGGCAATTACTTTTTCACATAAACCCAGGCAGGTTTTGACAGCTTTTTTTCCTTAATAAATTAAACCAACATTTAAAAACTGCATTTAGCATTTACTCAGGTTATCTTTGTGTAATAATAAAATTAGTTTGACGATCTGAGACATTTAAGTGTGACAAATATGCAAAAAAGAAAAAATCAGAAAGGGGGCAAATACTTTATCATAGCATTGTATATATAGATTAAGATGTGTCATAGTGTGCATTTGCACTGTTTTGCTGCTCTCAGCTGAGGATAATTAACATTCACTTATGTATATATTGCACTGTGTTATCTTAGGAATAGTGCTGCGTACACACGTCCGGACTTTAGGCAGATTAGGTCCAATGGCCTTCCCGACTGACTTTCTGAACAAATGGTCTTGGCCACACACAATCACACCAAAGGCCGACAGATTCGAACATGATGACGTACGACTGGACTAGAATAAGGAAGTTCATAGCCAGTAGCCAATAGCATCAGTTTTTGTTCATCGGACTAGCATGCAGACGAGCGGATTTCTCCATAGGAACTGGGTCCAGCGGAAACATTTTAAACATGTTCTATTTCTAAAGTCCGTCAGATTTTTGGACAGCAAAGGTCCGATGGAGCCCACACACGATCGAATTGTCCGACAAATTTGTTCCGTTGGACCTTTGTTGTCGAAAAGTCCGGTCATGTGTATGCAGCATAGGATGTATTTTTGTGCCGTCTATTCTTTCTTTCAGGTGTTCCTGCACCCAATGTGTCTTCCTTGGCTAAGGAGAGACAGTGACGTCTGCTTGTACAACAATGCTAATATTTTCTCTTTTTCAGGTCTATATAGTAGATAGATAGGATACAAGGCTACGGTTCTTGTATTTCTCCCTCACCGTTTGGGTGTTATGCCACATGCAAAAACATGTAAAACTGTAAATATTGTCTTTTATTTATCTGCCCTTGTGTGAACTGCCACTTGCCCATATACATATCTTATGTATACTTACTTCATGTGGCACGCCACATGTATTGTTATTTGTTTATCTTTGCGTTACCCCACCTATTTGTTTATCTTTCCCAGTTTTTACCAGGACATCCACTCTCAGGCTTGAGAGTTCAAACATTTTTTTCTTAGCAAACTCCGAGACGTAGTTTATTAGACAGGGGAGGATGTAGCACCCTGATGTTTAGACAAAAAAAATAGGATTTTTAAAACAGCGTACCTGTAAAATCCTTTTCTTTGAAGTACATCAGGGGACACAGAGCCATAGTAGTTACTATGTGGGTTATAGGCCACTTTCAGGTGATGGACACTGGCACACTCTAAGACAAAAAGTGCACTCCCTATATAACCCCTCCCACTGCTGGGAGTACCTCAGTTTTGTAGCCAAGCAATATATGTGTATACCAAAGAAGGGAGGGACTTCTGTGTCAGCTGATGTACTTCAAAGAAAAGGATTTTACAGGTAAGCTGTTTTAAAAATTCTATTTTCTTTTCATACATCAGGGGACACAGAGCCATAGTAGTTATTATGTGGGATGTCCCATAGCAATAGCAACTGAAGGTAGGGAGACAAAAAAGTAGGGCATTAAGAGTCTAGAGGACTCATACTGCAGTCTGCAGTACACTGCACCCAAAGGCAATATCCTCATGACCTTTTACATCGATTTCATAAAATCTGGTAAATGTATGGACTAAAGACCAAGTTGCGGCCTTGCAGATCTGAGCCATGGAGGCCTGGTGATGCACCGCCCATGAAGGAATTTTCCTCTTTAGACCATAAGCTTGAACAATCACTTGACGAATCCATTTGGAAATAGTAGATTTTGATGAAGCTTGTCCTCTGTTAGGACCTTCTGGCAGTACAAACAAAACATCTGTTTTGCGAATCTGAGTGGTCTCCTTTAAATAGACCTTGACTGCTCTCACTACATCAAGGGAATGTAGTGACTTTTCTTCCCTAGATCGAGGCTCTGGGAAAAAGGACTACCTTTGGTAGGAATTCAAGATGAGGCCGCAATACCACCTTATCCTTGTGAATAATCAAATATGGCTCTTTAGAAGACAGAGCCGCCAATTCCGATACCCTTCTGGCAGAGGATATGGCAACCAAAAAGATTATCTTTCTCGTCAAAAGAACCAAGGGAATATCCCGTATAGGCTCAAAAGGCTGTATCTGTAAAGACCATAAGACTAAATTCAAATTCCAAGGGTTCAGGGGAGCCCTGACGGGAGGATTAATCTGTGTTAGCCCCTGAATAAAGCTACGAACCAGAGAGTGAGAAGCAAGAGGCCATTGAAAGAATACTGATAAGGCCAAGACCTGGGCCTTGATAGTACTCAAGGCCAGCTTAATTTCCAATCCCATCTGCAGGAATTCAACGATCCTACCTATGACATACTTTTTGGGGTGCCAACCCCTGGATCCACACCAGGAGACATATGCCTTCCAGGCTCTATAGTATATTACTCTGGATGCTGGCTTTCCAGCATTAACCAAAGTAGACACTACTGAAGGAGATCACCCAGGGTCCTTTAGAACAGTGGTCATCAACCCTGTCCTCAGGGCCCATTAAAGGGCAGGTTTGCAAGATAACTGAAATACATCCCAGGTGATATCATTTGCTTCTCACTGATTGCAGTATTCTAGTCTGCATCTCCCCAAGGTAATACATAAAACCTGGCCTGTTAGTGGGCCTCGAGGACAGGGTTGATGACCACTGCTTTAGAATGTGGGTTTCAATAGCCAAACTGTTAAGAAGACATGGAAGCATTAGAACTGGAGGAAAGGCATCTGCTCCGCATGCCAGCGCATCTATTGTCCTTGACACAAAGTTGTGGACTTTGTTGTTGAATCTGTATGCAAACAGATCCACGTCCGGAACACCCCATTTTTGACATATCCACAGAAAGATGTCAGGGTAAAGGGACCTTTCTCCTGGAAACAATTGTTGGCGACTCAAGTAGTCCGCCTGCCAATTTTCTATCCCTGGAATAAAAATTGCAGATAGGCAAGGAATGTTTCTTTCTGCCCAAGACAGAACATGATTCACCTCCTTTTGGACTGCACCACTTCTCATGACCCCTTGGTGATTGATGTAAGCCACAGCCGTGACAGTGTTGGATTGAATCCTGACAGGACATTTCGTAATCTGAGCATCCAGGCCTCTAGGGCCATAGGGCCAGACGTACCGCCCGAATTTCTAGAATTTTGATGGGTAAGGTTCTTTCTGACTTGGACCACTTCCCCTGGACATAAGCCTCTTCCAGGACTGCTCCCCAGCCTAGAAGGCTGGCATCCCTAGTTACCACTTTCCAGGATACTGATAGAAAGGATTTTCACTGTTGAAGGTTGCTGGGTATCAACCACCAATTGAGGCTCTGATGCACCTCGGGGGATAAGCGTACTGGAAAGTCCAAAGCCTGGACCTTCTTGTTCCAGGTCGACAGAATGCTGTTTTTCAGCAGTCTTGAATGAAATTGCGCATAAGGAACGGCCTCGAAGGAGGCCACTATCTTCCCTAACAATTTCATGCACAGCCCAATGAGAGGATTTCTCTTTGTTTTGACAAGTCAAATCAGTTCCTTTATGGAGCTGACCCTTGCTTGGAATTCTAGGTAGCTTATGGCTGAGATTAAACTTTGGTTTAGACAGGTTACTGATTTATCTACTAAAAGCAGATCGTCTAGGTAGGCTATAATTGTTACACCCTGAGCCCTTAACCTGGCTAAATTTTCTTTGTGAACATTTGTGGTGCAGTAGCTAGACCGAACGGCAGAGCCTGAAACTGAAAATGATGATTTTCTACCTCGAAGCTCAGAAACTTCTGATGAGTGGGAAATATTAGCATGTGGAGATAGGCATCTTTGATATAGATTGATGCCAAAAATTCTCCTCCTTGTAGAATGGAGACGACCGATCAGATTGAATTCATGTGAAAGGAACGGATATTCAAGTGTTGGTTCAGATCCTTGAGATCTAGAATGGGTCTTACCTCCCCATTTGGTTTTGGTACCATGAAGAGGATTGAATAAAATCCTGATCCCTGCTCATCTGTGGGAACCTCTGATATCACCTTCTGAGACAAGAGATGATCCAGAGCCAGAAAGAGAGACTTCCTTTTCCCTGGATCTCTGGGAACGTTTGATTTAAAAAAACGGGGAGATGGGAATTCTCGGAACTCTAGTTTGTAACCTAGAAAAATTGAGGAAGCCACCCATCTGTCTTGACAATGTTCCTGCCAGAACTTTAAAAATAATAGAAGCCTTCCCCCCACCCAAGCGAGCTGGGGGACCCCTTCATAATGAGGCTTTAGTATTTTACTTTGTTGGCTTCCTGCCCCAAGTCCTCTTTTGGCCCTGGGACTGCCCCTGAGGTCTTCCTCTTGAGCTCGATGGTGGAGGCTGCCAACACTGTATGGAGGCAGATGCTCCTGGCACTGGAGAAGGTGCACGTTTAAAGGAAAAACGTTTACATTTCTTTTTTACTGGTAAAAGAGAACTTTTTCCATTAGAAATCCTTTGAATGTAGTTATCTAAATCACCTGCAAACAACCGTTCACCATGAAATGGAAAACTGGCCAAGAGCTTTTTACATGGTGCTTCGGCTGATCAATTTTTCAACCATAGGACTCTGCGCATATGTACCAACCCCTGAGGCTTGAATAATAGAATCTTGAAAGTAATCCACTGTAAAACATAGTGCTTCTGATACGCCGGCCCATTACTAATCTTGAGTATCTCCACAAACTGGTTCTTTATGAACTGAGATACTCCAATTGCCACAAGAGGCGGCTGCACAACTGAACCTGCAGGAGCAATGTTATTCTTATAAAGAACCCTTGATAAGGTTTATGATGCTACAGTTCTAGACGGAGAAGTACAGAGGGTTGTTAACACTAGCAGGGAGAGTCTTGTTCAGCTAAATCCCAACGGGAACCTGATGATACTTATAAATGGGCTATGTTAACATCCTTCTCAGTCCAACACAAACAGATTAAAGCCATTGTGGATAGACATTGGGAAGTGTTGAGGAGTGATCCTGTCTTTGCATCCAGGTTACCGGAATGGGCTAAGGTACTCTTTAGGGGAGCCCCCTCCCTGCAGAGTCGCATTGCTCCAAATATTATAAATCCACCGAGTCGCCTGTCATTCTTTCATAATTTAACGGGTTTTTTCCCCTGTAAAAAAATGTGTGGTATGTCAACACAATATAGCTGGGAGACATAAAACAGTTGAGTTTACGTCAACCGTTACCAACAAGAGACATACTATCAAAACGTTCTGTACTTGTAACACCAAATATGTGGTGTATTTAATCACTTGCAAACAATATGTGGGAAGAACACTTACAATTAGAGTGGGCAAGCATATAGCTCTGATTAAGAGCAAAGACTCTAAACACAGCATCCCGAGACATTATAGGGAATGTAATAACAGCGACCCTACAGGAACACAATTTCTGGCCATAGATAAATATATACCTCCATGGTGCTATGACTAGGGGTGTCTCGAGATTGGAGACCTATTGGAGTTATACGATCCGGTCCCACACCCCGTTCGATTTGAACGTGGAGTGGGACATTAATGCGTTTATCAATGAAGGTTGATGGGAAGCTATAGAGAAAATATATACATTATGTGTTTTTTTTTTTTCCTGGATGTTGACATTGTGCTAAGTGTATGTTTATAAACTTAGAGCATGAATCTGTCTACCTTATGCGTCAACGCACTGTGTAGCTTTTTTCTATGGTTCGCTCTCCATACATACTGTGGATCACAACCATCCACTTTAGGAATTCTGTTCGTCACTTAATTCTACTTACATTTAATAAAAAAAAAATTAAATAAATAAATAAAAAGATGTGAATTGGAATTATTTCAGCTATATAGTGGCTATTTTTTCACAAGACTTCTCCTGCCCAATCACATTTTATTGTTATTATTATTATATTTTTTTTTTTTATTGATAGGTGATCTGTTATATATATGTATTTTCACATATATTTTCTATATATTTTCTCTATATATATTTTTCATTATATACCCATTTTTTGTCATATAATATGGATCCCAATCCTGTTCTATGTAATATGAATTTTAGATACTTTTTTTGTGATGTGGCTCTTATGTCCAATATTACGTTTTCCGCGTTTTGTTTAAACGTTACGATCTTCTACAGAAGTCTCCCCCCCCCATACTGGAATGGAGATGTACTGTTTTATATCTCCAATCCCAGTGATGGTTGGAATGATCTGTTTATACACTATCATTCTGAATGAACACGGACGGTGCAGAGACGTCATTTCCGCTCATAATATTGTTTACCATCCGGTGATCCGCTGTTTTTCACTGTCCGGAAGTGACGCAAGCAACCACGCCTCACTTCCTGTGCGGGGTGCGTTCCAGCGCGCGATGTATTAGGATCTAAGGTTACCGAAAGTGATGCGATTTTGTTCGCCGGGACATCGCACGCTTCCACCAATGATATCATGCTTCTCTATGGGGTCATTGACCCGGAAGCGAAGCATGTTCCCTTGGCGTCGTTCCTACACGCATCGGTGCTTAAATGCATCGTTTTATTTAATAAGTATGTTTGATTTATCTCTAATATATATCGCCATCTGTTTACGGTTGAATACAACACACACCCATAGACAATGAATGTGACAACATGATATTGAGGCGTGGAACGCACGCCTGGCGGCCATGTTTGAACCGGAAGTGACATGCGGTGACACAGGCAGACAGAATTTTGCCTAATGGATGACTTTAGTATAAAAGTAAGTGTAGCTGCAGTTGAGTAACACCCCAGATGACGTCTATGAGGACGAAACGCATCGGGACTCTACTGCAGCCAAATTTTTATTGAAAAAGCGCTTGATTCATTGTACAAATGTGAGTTTATTACAATTTTTTAATGAAATTTTTTTTAATGAAATTACGCTATATGGCCCCATTTTCTGATTATATGTATCCAACAATCTGAGCTGGATCATATAGTGGGAGATAACCTATTGTTCAGTATATTAGTGGAATGATCGTTTTTGAAGTTTTCCTGGGGAGTCCAACCTTGTGAATGTGAATCGATTTAAACTACACAAGCCTGTTTGATCCTCCGAATGTATATTTGTTTGAGTCAAATACGTCTGGTAAGCTCGCATTGCAAATGGTGGTGGAACTGTCACGTGTCTGCATGCTTTCCATATTCAAAGATGGTGGAATGTGAATACGACTACATACGTGGAATTTGATTGTTTTACACTAAGAGACTGTGTTGATTTCTACTTGGATCATTGAACATTCACATATTTTGGTTAACTAATTAACACAATTATATATATGAATTGCTTCTATTCGCTAGGATTTCAAATGATTGGTTTATATCACATAATCCTGGTGTTTATCTAGTTTTATGTTCTTATCACAAAGAACACCGTCGAACTCTCGATAGGTGGCACATGAGATATGCCACTTAGTTTTGTTTTTTAGCGCTACACTTTTGTATTGAATGTTTATGTTTTTCACCTTGAAATATCCGTTTTGGGTGTGTTAGCAGCTTTTCTTATTTTATTTATTTTTTGGATAGCGCAGTGTTCACTGTTTTTTATTTTTAGACATATTGAATATTCTTATAAAGAAATTCCAACTTTTTATCTGTTGATCCTTCAACATTTTGCGTATTGTCTACATAAGGTTTTTATTTACCGAGGATATCGCAGCATCAATTGCTGGAATCCCCCATTTCTTATAGAATTCCTCCTCCATAGGATAAAGTATAGAAAACTTTTTTGGAGGAAAAACTGTTTATCTGGGTGCTCCCACTCAGAATACATAAGCTTTTTTAGCAATGAATGGCTAGGAAAGGCATCCCCAGATTGGGCAGGCTTTAGTGATCCCAAACCAGAGGTGGACTCATCAATAGACTGTACTACAGGCAGTAAAAAAGTTGGTAAACTTAGTAAGGGGGTGTACCAACAGTCTTTCTTGTGAGACTGCTCCCTCCATATTAGGCTCTACGGAAAAGAGACATCAGCATCTTCCTGATCCTTTGAAAGAACTTCATGTTCAACCTGCCCCTTGCTCCTCAGTACGAGGGTCCTAAACAATGGATGGGGATCTGCAACGCTTGGACCCACTATGGCAAGCGAACATAGCATCAATCTTCTGTTCCAAACTTAAAATGGTAGAAGAAAAAAAAACCTCCTGAGTAATAAATATAGGGGCTGAAGTGTCCAGAGCTGCTGCAACACCAGTCCCCTCTGACGACTCACTCTGACCGGCCGCATCACTCTCAGAGGAGGATGACATTTTCTTAGACATGGATTTAGGTTGCCATAAAACAATCGATCCTCTAGAACCCTTTGAGGTGTTCCTTGTCCCCCTTCTACTCATAGCCTGATGTACAAAGCAAAGGCACTACCAGAAGGATTGAATACACTGCTAGGTCTATAGTCCAGCAAAATTTCTGCTATTAATGCCCAGCCTGATGCAGCAGTAACAAATGTGTCAAAGGAAATGCCTGTGTCACCAAACCTGATGATGCCACCTCTTTTCTCTTGTGTCCCTCCACAGCTTGCAGTAGCACACAGTGTGATTTTAAAAACTTGCCTCCTCGTGCACCTGGCGTCGGAGAACACCGACGCCGCTAAGCCCTGCCACCACATTGCCTACAGCTCCACCCCCTATTTTAAAAAGAAGGGTTTTCCCCTGTGAGCGGCTGACTACAGATCCTCACAGACCTACAGAAAGAAGCATGGCATGCGGGGGGTTACAAGCCACCGAGTGGCGTGCTGATCGTGCTTGCTGTTCCCTTTAAAAAAAAAAAAAGAAGAAGAATCCGAACGCTTCTACCCCACGAGTGGGAGAGTATCAGCATGGGGGGGGGGGGGCGATAAGCGGGGAGACAACCTCCCTTAAGCTTACCGGAGGACAGTGACGGTCTGTCCATAGGGGGTGAACGGTGCTGCCCCCACCTCCAGGCAGTCACAAAAAACTAAAATAATTTTTTTTTTAAACTGGCCCTTTAAAAAAAAATACAAAAAAGCTCCTTAAGTGCACTGTGTTCGGACGACGGACACAGTGTACTATGGTAAGCGCTGCATCTATGCAATCATGAGATTGCAGGTGCGGCACTTCATTTGCAGGCTTTTGTCTCGCCTTGCGGCGCTTTCTGAAGCGCCAAGTAGCTTCTGCCCAGTGCTCGTAGTATCTATTACTACGGCCGGGTGGTTTAATAGACATCACAGTTGGATGTCACTTGCTGTTTTCTCTCTCCCATTGCGCCCGAGAGAGGAGAGAAAACTGGAAGTATGAGTAGCGGGCTCCTCCATTGCTGCTGCCTGTGGAAGGAGAAACCACTTTAGAGGACACCAGACAAGGTAAGTACCAGCAAGGTTAAACACAAAGGGAATCAACATCTTCAGGATACACTTATCTTCTATTATATAAAGCTGGGTTTTTAGATTTTGGGTGTGATTTGAATTCACCACGCATATAACTGCAGCTCGTATTTTTCAGCATACAAAGCTACCAATTTAACAATAGGAAATACAGTCTTTTAGCATTGCAAATTATTCTGATGCCTTGGAGTGAACATGTGCAAAAGAGTACCCTTACATTCCGCACTGATAATGAGCTTACCACTGTGTCATGCATAACTATGCACATCTACCTGTACTTCCTCTTCTGTTTAGATAAAATACTGTGCCATTTCAGAGCTTAGTAAATAATGCTTTACATTAATAAATGGGAGGTTTATCATCTGCTGGCTTTTACTTACTGAAAATCTGATTATTCTGGGGGATCTGGTCATTTTTATGTGACATAAAGTCATGACTTGTCACCGGCAAACGGACCGAATGTTGTTGTGTGAGGGCTGCACTGCTAGACAGTAGGTATATTCATTTTAACAACATGTGTTTGTAATGATGCTAATATCACTAGGACACTGTGCAGATCTGCTTAAAGCCCATCACTAGGTTCTATGGTAATGGGGCGATCATAGAGATGAACTGATCTGCTGCTACTCATTTATTGTCCATTACCAAGCTTGGGGCATGAAGGTAACCAAACCGAATTGCTGATCTGCAGCATATTAAAATCAGGGCAGTAATTTGTCTCTGCTACCTGGCAGGGTTGTGTAAATGTCCGGCATGGATGGATAGAATACAAATCCTTTGTCTAGTAAAATAACTGTTGTTTACTTTCTGTACCTTTTCTGTCCGCTTGATGTATCATCAAATGAAAACTATAAACTTGAGTTTGATTGGTGGGTGGCAGTGAGATACTTCTTTTGTACTGACACTTTAATATATAGAATTTTCTATATGCAAGGATAGCAAACCTATAAAGGGTCAGTTTGGGATCACTGAGTGTGTTATAAACAGATAAGAAAAAAGGTTCCCAGATCAACAATAAACGAAATTGCAGTTCTGCAATGCCTGGTTTAAAAAAAATACACTAGAGGTAGATAGATTTTTCTCTGTACGCGTCTTTTCAGATTTAAAGTGTTATTAAACCCACAACAGTAAAATCAGTGTGTATATGCAGGAAAGCACAATTCTTATACTCACTTTGGAACCTAAGGAATATATCCTTCGCATTGTGTAAAAAAAGTCTGTTTAATCCTGTCTTCTCTGATCCTTCCCTTTTCCCACTGTCCCCAATTCATCTCCTGATAAGACAGGGCATTTAGTGTCAACTCTGTACATGCTCAGTTTGGTGTGTATCACTAGAGTTAGTTTTTTTTTTCTTGGGAGGGTGTATGTTATCAGCACAGAGACAATCAGCACTGTCCAGACAGAGGGTAAGGGGTCCTGCAGCCTCATAGGACAGTCAGAGTAGAATGAAAACTCCTCCTACAAGCTGCATTTGGTGGAACACAGGCTTTATTTAATGGGACACAGGCTGCATTTTATGGCACACAGGCTGCACTTGATGGGACACAGGCTGCACTTGATGGGGCACAGGCTGCATTTAATGGGACACAAGCTGCATTTTATGTGAGACAGGCTGCATTTTATGTGACATAGCCTGCATTTGATGGGACACAGGCTGCATGTAAGGACGGACTCTGCTGGGGACACCTGATGGCAGGCGACGTAGCTAGAGACACACTCAGGGCTCCCACTGATTCTGCATTACGGTGAGTTGAATGACTTCATTCTATATTACAATGTAATAATAGCAATAATGCGCTTCAATCATCCTGACACCATAACAACCATGGTGCCGGGATGATTGAAGTTCTAACATCAGGTGTTTGGAGTATCTTTATCTGCTGATTGTTAAACGTTCTGGAACACACATATTTCTATTGTTGTGTAGGATCTGGGCCTGCTGTCCCTCCATCCCCCTCTCCCTCTCCCACCTTAAAGCCATGCCCACTATTTCACTGAAACCCCGCCCATTTTCTGGCGCCTCCCCATCCTAAAACGTCACCAGCCGCCACTGCCGGAGGATCTGCTGGTCGGCTGGAGAAGGAAGCATTTCGACTCTCTGACACATCTCTGTTTCCAGCATGATGCAGTGAGTGCTCAATACAGCCCCCAGTGGTGACACATATGCATGACAACACCTTTATGTTAAAGGAGACATTCATAAGAAAATTCAAAAAGATTTCTTAGAAAACTCCACTTACCTTTCCCGCCGCAGGATTTTCTGTGGTAAACCAACAGACCCAATCTTCATCCTTCACGGTGGGTTCCGTTAAACCTTCAGGAGCAGGGGATCCTAGAGGAAAACAACAATCCTGGACCTGCAACAGCACCCTGCCAGTAAAAACTTTATGGCCTTATTACCAAAAAGTACTGGGATCTCAGGGTCTAGCTCTCTAAAAAGACAAGCATTCACAGGCAAAAACCTTGTTTCTTTGGATACGAGGCCTGGGTACCATTCAATCAGGCCAAAAAAGACACTTTGAATGGATCCGGTCAGAATGGCTAGCCCCAGCAAGGATTGCTCCAGTGGAGCTCAGAACAGCACATCTTTAATCGTGACCAACACCTTAGACACTAGCGAAAAAAACTGAGGTACTCCTAGTAGTGGGAGGGGTTATATAAGGAGTGCACTTTTTGTCTCAGGGCGTGCCAGTATCCATCACCTGAAGGTGGCCTATAACCCACATAGTAACTACTATGGCTCTGTGTCCCCTGATGTATGAAAATAAATTTAGTTTGTCAGGTAGTAATTTTCCTGGCTGATTGTTAGAAAATCCACTGCTTCCTCCCTAAATTCTGGAATTGCTGCACCTTTTCTCTTCTGTCATTAGGTGGCACTGTGGCTGGTGACATTAGATTGACAAGGGCTTAGCAAGGTCAGATGATGAATGCATGGGGGGGTCTCAGCCAATTGACAGGAGTTTCTTTTAGTCCCTTGGCCTGCTGGGAGAGCCTATTTATTTGGGTGGCGTCAGGTGATCTGGGTTTTGTGCCACCTGGATGGCTAACTGCGTGGATGTGTGTTATGTCATCCCAGGTTGCTAGGCTGGAAGCCTGAGGCCTATCCCGGAGACACCTGCCTGCTAGGCTGCCTGAGGCCTATCCAGGAGCCCGGAGAAGCAGAGTAGGGTTGGGACTTCAGGACTGGAGTCCAACCGAGTTGCAAAGGTTCAGTCGGAGGGGGAACCAGTTGTGGTAGGAGGTAGAGGGGAAGCTGCCGCCACTAAGGGACCATCCACCTTGTTACTGGAGACTACTGTGATTAAGCTGGAGCAAGTACCTGAGCAGTGTTCTCACCAGGTGGGGATGGTGAAGAAGTGGGAAAGCATCACCAAGTGCCAAGCCAGGGACTCAGCAGGATAGCGGGGTGGCACTTGAGGAGTATACAGCGGGAAAGCTGTGGAAGAGCTCAGGGGATTCAGTGACAACTGGGATCTGGAAATTTAGTAAGAGACAGTGAAGATCTACAGTGGGATACTGGGGGATAAGTAAAGGACTGTTCTCTGTTACCAAGAGTTATGTACAACTACCTTTAGTGACTGTTGCAAGATTAGATGACATAGGAGACAGCGGTCCCACCTGTACATAAGTGTTATCTGGCTTGAGGCCTTCCACTGTATAGCTGTCTACCTATCGAAGTCTCGGAGTCTGCCAATTATCATTGCATCTACTCAAGGGTGTCCTGGCCCTAACCCTCTCTTCCCACAGTTCTGTTAAGAGACAATAAATCTCTTGTTTGTATTCAAAAGTGACTGGCGCCCATCATTTCTTCTTGCATCACACCCACCATGCCTGGTAACCCACTCTACAAGGATGTCAGCTCTCCCTAACCCTTGAGATCACCATTAGGCCTCTGGGGCCCAGGACCTTGCTACATACCTTATAACAAAAAAATCTCTGTTTTGGTAGGAAATTGAAGACAGCCATACCAGGAGTGACAGGAACGAAGTCCGGTCTGCTCCCACAAGATGGGAAGCAAAAGGGATATAGAATGTTCCTCCTCCCAGCAGATTCTAGTCCTCTAGGGGCAGCCTTTCCTGAGACCCATAATTAGAAAAACACACGCTTTGGATGAGCGCATGCCAAAACTCTTGAGGTAGGAACTAGATTGGCACGTTTTAAGGGTATCTGGACAGCAAGTGGGGCAGATTCTTGGGTGAAGGTATCATGGTCATCTCGGGAGATTCCTCACTGCTCTTTCTCCAGACCATTTCAATCCCACTTATCTGCCAGATTTACCACAAGCAGATGTGCTGCTATAATGCATACATACACTGCGGACCCAGGGGGTTGTCGTCCTGGTTCCATTCACAAAATAGTATACTGGTTTCTGTTTGAACCCTGTATATAGTTTGCAAAACATGGTGGCTTGCATCCAGTTGTAGATCTGAAGAGGTTGAACTTTTTTATCCTCTTAGGGATCTTCAAGATGAAGTCTATTAAACCAATGCAGCTAAATTCTATTTTTGGATCTTCAGCATTACTATGTTCACATCCCAAAATGCTTCTTTCTTTCCATAATTGTTAAAGTTTTGCGATTGGCTAAACGCATCTCCAGTTTAACCGTCCTCTTTTTGACAAGTCTCGGAGACTGTTCACAAAAGTTCAGTGTTAGATCCACTCAGAGAACAAGTTCTCCGGGTGCGCTACTACCTGCACAACATTATTCTCCTATCCAGAGGTCTGAAACAATTGCTAACACACCAAGAGATTCTCATAAACACCCTGCAGGGATATGGCTGGGTTATCGACTCTCTGTAACTTAACAGTTGATATATCCCGGGAGGTACTCTGACAATTGCTCTGTTCGGCTTCCACCAGAGAAAATGGTGACAGTCAGAAAAGGAAAGCTAAGGGCAGTAATCTCCACTTGTTTGACTGTTTTTCAGTGCATCAGTCTTTGGGGCACAATGTTGTCATGCATACCAATGATCCCTTGGGCGCTCTGGCATCTTCGACAGTTCAAACTGGGATTCTTAGTGCAATGGAGGAAACTGAATCTAGCACGGTTAATAACTACAGTATCTCAAAAAAGTGAGTACACCCCTCACATTTCTGTAAATATTTTATTATATTTTTTCATGTGACAACACTGAAGAAATTACACTTTGCTACCACACAGCTTGTATAACAGTGTAAATTTGCTGTCCTCTCAAAATAACTCAACACACAGCAATTAATGTTTAAACTGCTGGCAACAAAAGTGAGTACACCCCTAAGTGAAAATGTCCAAATTGGGCCCAATTAGCCAAGTGACTCATTAGTGTAACAAGGTCTCAGGTGTGAATGGAGAGTAGATGTGTTATCACTCTCATCTCTCATACTGGTTATTTGAAGTTCTACATGGCACCTCATGGCAAATAACTCTCTACAACACTAAAGAAATGGCTGCACTCTAAGGATCCATCTAAGATCCATCAAAATTCTTGTTTAATAAACGAACATTGTTACAGAAAATTCAAATGGTAGACGTGTTTCACACACTAACAGTTTGCTTTAAGAGCATATTAAGAGCATAAATAAGGGCA
The DNA here is from genome assembly GCF_037356315.1 of Lithobates pipiens. Classification (NCBI taxonomy): domain Eukaryota; kingdom Metazoa; phylum Chordata; class Amphibia; order Anura; family Ranidae; genus Lithobates; species Lithobates pipiens. The sequence continues at coordinate 139,725,296 of NW_027507791.1, forward strand.
TTAGCCAATGCATCCCATTGGGTAATAAATTGAAAAGAGCGAACAAAAGTACTGAATGGCTTAACTCCAATGTAAAAATGCATATAAAAGCAAAGGTCTTCCAAAAAAAAAAACAAGGTTGAGGGATCATCATCAGCATTCAGACTTTATAATGAATGCAACAAATGTAAAGGTGCAATTAGGGTGGCTAAGATAGAACAGGAAAGACACATAGCAGAGGAGAGAAAAAAAATCCCAAGAAATTCTTTAAGTATGTAAACAGTAAAAAAGGGAGGAAAGACCATATTGGCCCCATAAAGAATGAGGAAGGACATCTGGTTACAAAGGATGGGGAGATGGCGAAGGTATTGAATTGATTCTTCTCCTCAGTCTTCATGAGGGAATCGGGTGGCTTCAGTAACTAAAACTGCAGCATTTATCCTTATGACACATCACAGATTAACAGAACACAGAATTAAAATTAGACTTGGGAAACGTAACATTAATAAATCAACGGCACCAGATGGCTTGCATCTGAGGGTACTTGGGGAACTCAGTCAAGTAATTGCCAGACCATTGTTCCTAATTTTTACTGACAGTCTACTGACTGGAATGGTACCAGGTGATTGGAGAAAAGTCAATGTAGCACCAATATTTAAAAATACATCCCTGGAATTACAGACCAGTTAGCCTAACATCAATAATATGCAAGCTCTTGGAGGGGATGATAAGGCACTATATACAATATTTTATTAACGAGAACGGTATCATTAGCAGTAATCAGCATGGATTCATGAAGAATCGTTCTTGCCAAACCAATCTATTAACCTTTTATGAGGAGGTGAGTTGCCATCTAGATAAAGGAAGGCCTGTAGATGTGGTGTATCTGGATTTTGCAAAAGCATTTGACACAGTTACCTATAAATGTTTAATGTACAAAATAAGGTCCGTTGGCATGGACCATAGGGTGAGTACGTGGATTGAAAGCTGGCTACAAGGGCGAGTTCAGAGGGTGGTGATAAATGGGGAGTACTCAGAATGGTCAGAGGTGGGTAGTGAGCTCCCCCAGGGTTCTGTGCTGGGACCAATCCTATTTATTTTGTTCATAAACGATCTGGAGGATGGGGTAAACCTAGGATGGAAAAGGACTTGGAGGTCCTAGTAGATGATAGGCTCAGCAATGGCATGCAATGCCAAGCTTCTGCTAATAAAGCAAACAGAATATTGGCATGCATTAAAAAGGGGATCAACTCCAGAGATAAAACGATAATTCTCCCGCTCTACAAGACTCTTGGAGCAAGTGCAAAGAAGGGCAACTAAGCTAATAAAGGGTCTGGAGGATATTAGTTATGAGAAAAGGTTGCGAGCACTGAACTTATTCTCTCTGGAGAAGAGATGCTTGAGAGGGGATATGAGTTAAATTTACAAATACCGTACTGGTTACCCCGCAATAGGGATAAAACTTTTTTGTGGAAGGGAGTTTAATATGACACGTGGCCACTCATTAAAATTAGGAGAAAAGAGGTTTAACCTTAAACTACGCAGAGTGTTCTTTACTATGAGAGCGGCAAGGATATAGAATTCCCTTCCACAGGCGGTGGTCTTAGCAGGGAGCATCGATAGTTTCAAAAAACGATTAGATAAGCACCTGAACAATCTCAACATACAGGGATATACAATGTAATACCGACATATAATCACACACATAGGCTAGACTTGATGGACTTGTATCTTTCTTTATCGTACATCACGAGACACAGAGGCTCATAGTAATTACTAAGTGGGTTATATCTCACCTTCAGATGCTTGACACTGGTGTAATCAATTAGACAGGAAGTTTCCTCCCTATATAACCCCTCCCCTACAGGGAATACCTCAGTTTTTTTGCCAGTATCTAAGGTGTTAGGTCACAGTTAATGAGTGCTCCTTAGATAGCCTGAACAGGGCCAGGGGCTATGCTATCGGATCCATTCAGAGAGCCAAAACAAAAGCTAAAGTGGACGGTGCCCGATGCCTCAATACCGAAGAAGAAGGTTTTGGCTGTAACGCTTCTCTAACGCTTCGATATTCCAGCAGTACCCTGCAGCGGGGAATGGTGAGTCTGCATTTGCAGTGTCTCTATTAAAAGAGCGTTCTGTCTGTTTCCCAGTGGCCACTGGGAGCAGTGTGCTGTTCTATCATGCTTGTACTCTGGCTCAGGCAGGCTGCTGTTTTTTCTCCAGCCTCTAGAGGGCACAGATTTGCTCCTAGACTATTGTAGGCCGGAAGAAGGGCAGCCATTACTATGTGCTGACAGGTCCGATGGCCTTGGACAGAGACAGAACAGTGGGCTTGGAGACAGAACAGAGGGCTTGGAGACAGAACAGTGGGCCTGGAGACAGAACAGTGGGCCTGGAGACAGAACAGTGGGCCATGAGTGTGTAAGTGTCAGCTTGGGAACAGGTACAGACAAGTCATAATTATATGCATCACAGATGCTGATATGTACAGTTGCTAAAATCACACAATTGCTGATATGTACAGTTGCTAAAATCGCTAAGTTGCTGACATGCACAGATGCTGAATTACACAGTTACTAAGGTCACACAGTTGCTTAAAATGCACAGATGCTGAAATACACAGTGGCTGGATCACACAGGGCTAGATCGCACAGTTGCTGCTGAAACACAAGGTTGCTGCTTAAGCAAATAAGTTGCATAAAGATACATGATCATGTGTATACTAAATGCATGTTTGGACATGTTTTGTGTTAAAAAAAAAAATCAGGTTAAAAAACCTCCACAGGATCCTCATGCAGGTGCTTGCTTTCAAGCTAGCCAAATGCACAACTTCTGGGATGCACAGTTGCTGGTGCGCATTGTTGCCAATGCACAAACGGTTAAATCACATGATTACAGAAACGCGCGTTGGCGGAGGATAACTTCCTCTTTACTAGTCCACATGTTGCAGAAAATACATGAGTTTGGAATGTACATCATGTGGGTAAAACAAGTAACAGAACATGTTCTTGTTGATCACATAAAGATACGTGTTTTCTGTTTATTACATAGTCGCATGAGGACACTGGGTCACATTAAAGTGCTTGTTTGCACAGAAAAGCCTAAAATCACATAAAAATGCTGGATCGTAAAAGGGTGCTAGATCGCACAAGAGTCCTTGGTCACACAAGGGTACTTGTCCACACAGTAGTGGCTATAATGCATAAAATATTTGATCATATAAAAAATTCAAAATCACATAAGGATGCATGATCGCCTAAAGTTGCATGATCGCCTAGATTGGCATGGTTGCATAACGAGGCATGTTAATTTAAGTTTTCCTTAAATATACACGATTCCTATAGTATGATGATATGCTAACCCAAGTATTCTTGTGTCATAAGATCCTGCTAATATACTATTGAGCACAATTTCTCCTGTACTGAACCTCTCCCCTCATTGGGGTATAGATAAGTAAGGTTGTATTTGTTGTTGGTCTGCCCTGTTGTGGTCTGTTGCGGCTTCAGAGGCAGTATGTTCTAGTTATACGATGTGCCTGGTTATGGTCTGCTACCGCATCAGAAGATCTACCCCTGCGAAGGAAATGTTTGGCCCCCATGTGGGTAATTCTGTATGTTAACTAAAAATTCAAAAAAAATAAATAAAATATACAGGATTCCTTATGTTCATAGGAATAAGGTGTCTGCGTGGATACATGTTGTTTAATATTGCATAACACGTTCATAAAACACATGCTTGCAAGATGCCTGTTCCATAGCACACGTGTTATAGGTATGCGTGTATACAGCGCGCACTTGTTTTTCCCAAAACATATTTGTATGAATTCATGCTTCCATGAACGCACGCTTCCATAGAGGCATATGGCATTAATACCGGCCTCATACACATATGGGCTACAGAGGCTGTCTGCGATTCTCAGGGGAACAGCACCTCTTCCGGTTGGTGGTCTGGCCCTTCGGGTTAGCCACCGTGTCTGGGGTAAAGACTCAGGGTGTAGCCGTAATGGCATACCGAGGCAATCTGCTGCTGATAGATCAGTCAGTAGCATGGCTGGACCTAGGTGGTCCAGTATGGTCAAGTATCTGGAACTCCTGGTTTGAGATCCCAGTCTAAAGGTACTTTCTTACAGTCAGTAAGGAGCTTGGAGTGTTTGGGACTAAGCCCAAAAAGGGGTCAAGGCAAGGAAAAGTGCTAGGGAAGATAGCTTCATTCAAAGTAGTTCCCTATGCTCAGTTTCATTCAAGGCTACTATAAACATTATTCTGGGGTGTCTGGAACAAGTAGATCCTAACCTAGGCATTATCCAAAGGGTCTGGTCCCAGGGATATGCCAGAATCTCAGATGGCAGAAAGGAAGATCCTTTATGCTGATTTACCTAGGAGGTTGTGGCTACGAAGGCTGGCCTCTAGGGATGGAGGCCAGTCCTGAAAGAGACCACTGCCCAGGGGAAGTGGTCAAGCTCAGAGAGCCTTGACTGTCAACATTCTAGAACTTCCAATGGCATGTCTGGCTTAATGGCCTGGGCGTTTAGATTGCAGGATTGTTCTCTCAAGGTACAATCCGACAATGCCACATCAGCGGTTTTCTTCATTTACCAAGGAGGCACTAGAAGTCACGTGGCCAGAGGGAAGTGGGCCATGTTCTGGTTTGGGCAGAGGAGCTTGTACCTTGCCTATCGACAATCTTCATTTTGTGAAATGGAGAACTGATAGGCAGCTCTCTGAAGCCGTCAACAATTGTTCCTGGGAGAATGGCCTCTGCACCTCGACTTTTGCTGACCAGATAATTTTGGGCGTCCAGGTTCAAGAAGAAGTTGAAAAAATGTGGGTTCCCATAGACAGGTAACCCCTTAGAGAAAGCGAGAGTCACTGAGGGACACCAACCACCAATATATGACTAACCACTTCCTACCCGGCCAATGCACATATATGGCCGGGTGGGAGCCGTCTACTTCTGATAGGATGATTAGGAACGTCCTTTCAGAAGAAGCGGGATCGCACGCGCGCGTGCCCACGCAGCGGCGCGATCCCGATGTGCTCGTGTCACCCGGACACGGCGCATCTCAGATTGGCAGGAGGGCTCTGTGATTGGCCCTCCTGATCACATGACGGCCGTGTCCAATCACGGCCGTCATGTGATGTAAACAAACAGCCGGTTGCTAGGCAATCGGCTCCTCCTCTCCTCACACAGAAGTCATCGCTGAGGAGAGGTGAGCAGATCGCTGCAGCCGTCTGATGATCAGTGAGTATTAGCAGTTTTTTACAGCTTTTTACTCACTGATCACCAGTCTAGTGTAAACACACAACACACCACACAGTATAAACACAGTCCCCACATATGTCCCCAAAACACACATGTCCCCAAAACATACATGTCCCCAAATAATAAAAACACATGTCCCTAATAATAAAAACATGTCCCCCACATATGTCCCACTAAAATCACATGTCCCAATGATTATCTGTACACATATGTACGTGATCACCTGCACACATATGTACATGATCATTTGCGTACATATATCCGTGATCACACAAACCAATTATTATACACTTAACTGAATTTGTTTTACCAAAAACATGTAGCAGAATACATTTTGGCTTAAATTTATGACAAAATTTGATTTTATGGGATTTCTTTTAAAATAGAAAAAAGAAAATATTGTTTTTTTTCCAAATTTACGCTTTTTTTGCGCTTATATCGCAAAAAATAAAAAACGGAGTCGTGAATAAATACCACCAAAATAAAGCTCTATTTGTGCAAACAAAATGATAAAAATTTCATTTGGGTACAGTATAGCATGACCGTGCAATTGTCACTGAAAGCGCTAGAGCGATGAAAGCTGAAAATTGGGCTGGGAAGGAAGGGGGCGAAAGTGCCCTGTATTGAAGTGGTTAATACCAAAATGTTTGGCTATCATGCATTACTAAATAAAGATTGAATAAATATATCACAAAAGACTTACAAAAATATTACATGAAGGGACAACCCTGAAAAGAAACCATATACATCCAGGATATGGAGATTTACTCCAATCCTGGCAAGCTCAAACCTAGGGGGGGGACACATATACACAAACACCCTTGTGTTAACATAAAACATACAACTTTTCCCTTTTTCCTTCTTCGTTTCCTCTCATGCTCTGTATTTACATCTCTCTATATACTTTTTTATAATGCCTGAGCGTTATGTGCTCCATGAGGATTTATTTAATATTGGGGCAATAAATGACAATATCTGTGACAATACGGGGCGACTACCACAATGGAACAAAACAGTAAAAACCGCCAGAAGATAAATAACAAGGATTGCTGTTGTTTGCAGAACTTTTTTAGGTGTACTCTTCATTAGCTCTGACGGGGAGTACTCCTTTAGATTGTAATCAGTGTGTATGCAGTGGGGGACGGACTGAATAAAAGGGAGTACCCGCGCATGCCCATTACGTCTAGTTGAAGCAATACACTAATATTGTGAAACGCGTTGACGTCACGTCCGTCTGGACGCCACACTGCGATCGCAGCTGAGGAGATCTCCCGTGAAGCGGTGAGCTGACAACAATGGACTATGGGAGGCATGGACCGGCCCTGGGGCTTTTCGTTATCGGCACCGGCACTAAGGGATAAGTACACGCAGGATCGCTGCGCCAAGTAAGGCAATTTAGTGATAACCAGTGACCCGGAGGCTCCATTAAGGATAGACCGGAGTGGGTGCTGATACATGCCTAGTTACATGTTTACTGCCGATCGATTAATGTTATAACTGGGACAAGCAGAAGCTATGGACAGACATGCAGTATCTGACTGGTAATACGCCAAGGGATGGTACCCCTCTGATTCACAAGCATGAGTTTTCTTTGTATACAGCAGTATTGCTATAAACTTTTACATGCATACAAGCTCTAGCTGTTATTGAGTGGTCCATACATCTAGTGGACATTATCAGCAATATATATACGAATTTGAGGCTATGTTATAGTCATTTCCCCTGGCCAGGTCTCCACTGTATACTATTTCTTTACTTTCTGTGTCAGCTCGAGCTAATGGGAGGGATCCGATTCTGGCTCCACATTGCTAGATAGTTAGTTACAATGCTGGATTTTCAGCCCCTTTTTCTGGGGATTAATTTTATTGATTATACAGGTTATTAGCGATTCGAGGGGCCATAGTCGGATCCTACCGGCGCCCGGACGTTGTCTGTTGTATGTTTTATGTTAACACAAGGTGTTTGTGTATATGTGTCCCTCCCCTAGGTTTGAGCTTGCCAGGATTGGAGTAAGTCTCCATATCCTGGATGTATATGGTTTCTTTTCAGGGTTGTCCCTTCATGTAATATTTTTGGAATTTGTCTTTTGTGATATATTTATTCAATCTTAATTTAGTAATGCATGATAGCCAAACATTTTGGTATTAAATAAAAGGATTTTTATATTAGTCATATATTGATGGTTGGTGTCCCTCAGTGACCCTCGCTTTCTCTAAGGGGTTACCTGTCTATGGGAACCCACATTTTTTCTTTTTGATACTGTGATAAGAGGCTAGAGGACAATTCCACCGTTTTCAACTTAAGACTATATTGACCATTGTTTGCTTTTTGTATCAACAACAAGTTGGACAGCTTTGTGTCAAGGGCTAGGGATTCACTCACGTATGGGGATGCATTAGTGACCCAGTGGGATCAGTTTTTCACTAATTTATACGTTCCGGTCAGTTCAGCTGCTCCCACAGCTTCTACGCAGATGCAAAGTGGAAAGGAAGCCGGTAATATTACTAGCCCGGCATGGCCCAGAAGATCCTGGTATGCAGAGATCGTGAGGTTGGCAGTAGTGAAACCATGGACTCTTCCATCTAGTCCAGACTTGCTTTCGTAAAGGGCCGGTATTCCATCCGCCCTTACAATCGCTAAATTTAACGGTTTGTCTATTGAAGCCCACATTTTAAAGAATCAGGGGGATTTCAGGTTCAGTGGTAATGACCCTGATTAAGGCAAGAAAGTGGGCCTCTAGGATGATTTATTATAGGGTCTAGAAGGCCTATGTTTCCTGGTATGAAAACCAAAAGATGGCATTCTCGGAGGTATGTCATAGGTAGAATTCTTGCCCTCCTACAGTTGGGGGCAAAAATGAAGCCAGCTGGAATACCATCAAGGGTCAGATTTCTGCCTTTATCATTGGTTTTGAAAGGCCGCTTGCTTCACATTCTTTAATCTGGGCATTTTATACAAGGGACAGTGCATATAAATCCGCCAGTTGGGTCACACTTGTGCCCTTAGGGTTCAGATTAGTTTTTTTGGCTTTCCAGGAAAGCACCTTGGGCCGATGCACCATATTCCATTGATCCTCCTAATGGGGGAATTGGTGTTCTTGGTTGCGGTAGCCTCCGCAAGAGAGTTTCATTGTTGGCAGCTTTCGTTTTTATAGTGCCATACTTAATTATTCTTAGGGATAGGGTGTTGTTAAATCCACACCTAGCCTTTTTTTCCTAAAAGGATCTAGCTGTCATTTGAATCAAGACGTTTCTTACCTTTTTTACCAGAACCTTGTTCTGCAGAAGGAAAGTTATTACTTCCTCTCAATATAGTGAGAGCAGTAAAGGTATATTTGAATATTTCAGATACGGGAAACTGACATTTGTACTGCTAGAGGGCCCTAAAAAATGGTCAGACAGCGTTCAAATCAGCTATTAAAATGGTTGCACTCTCTCGTTGTAGTGAGAGTAGTCAGGGCCTATCTGAAGCGATTGCTCAGATATGGAAAACAAATGTTTTTCGTGCTACCAGGAGGTCTCAGGAAAGGGCAGATAGCGTCTAAATCAACTATTTTAATATTTTTTTTTTTTCTTTATTATTGTTCAATTTGTAATATTGTTTGTAACCAACTGTGATAATAATTATAGTAATACATTATTGTAATATCTATATGTTATGTGTTCACGGTATTATGATGTGCAGCTTCAGAGAAAAAATCTCTCTCTTTATGATTATTTATTTTTTGTTTTTAATTTTATTATTATTTTTCACCTTCTATTTTAGTTTTCTCTTATTTTATTATGATTTTTTCCTTTTTTTCCTTTTTCTTTTCTTTCTTTTTCCTTTTCTTTTCCCACCACAACCGTCCACCTCTTTGGTTTTCCCATCAGTGTTGTTCGCACGGACGCCGGGGGGCATAGGCGCCTTGTGTGCCGCTGCCCCTTTTCAGCGCTGCGACGCTCCCCTTTGATCGGTCGGAAGGACTGGCCATTCTTTGGTCACTCCTTTCCGACCTGCTTTTTCCATCATTTCTGCCTCTTTATGCCCGATCGGGCGGTTGGATTGGTGGTCACGTTCGTGTATGCCGTCGCCCCCCTACGGAGGACGGCGATGAAGGCATCGTTCCTTCCCCCCTCTCCCCCGCCCACCGGCTTCAGGCATTATGGGACTTGTAGGCCTACTCAGTCTCCTCCCATTGGTGAGCATGCGCAATAGCGCTCCTTTTGTCCGCATCAGGCCGATTACGCAAAACGTCGGCTTGATGGCGGGGCTTATAAAAAGCCAGCGTGACACCGTCATTACTTGCTAGCTGCAGTCAAGGGTGACGCCTGATCCTTTAGACTTCGTATTTTTTTGTAAGTTTACTGCTATATATTTTTTTACACCTATTATAGCCGATCTTTCCCATTTTTTGAACCTGATCCCTTTTATTGATTTTTGACCTTCCACACTTGGGTTATTGCCATGTGGTTTTTTATCATTTCCGCATTGACTCTCTAGCTTAGAACTCTATGTTCTGGGATGTCATTGTTTAATTCCCAGTGTGTGCTCATATACCTGAATGTCTGTGTTTCTATAACACTTAGATGTCTATGCATGCACCCCTATGTAGATATATCTGTAACCTATCTACCCATTTATTCTAATGTTCGTTTTTGTTTTCCTTTCAATTGGCTGCCCAGTTGGTATTTTTGCTCAGGTGTGTCTCCCTAAGTGCTCAATTTTCAATACGTGCGCCCTTATTTTTACAACTATCTAACTCATGTAAGTAATACATCTTAAATGAAAATACCTTTGTATTATTTTTCTTAATTTCTGTACTTCAGAGGGTTTTCACCCCGTTAGGTTGATCTATTTTAGCAACCTTTATACTGAGTCATTTATCAAAGAACTCTTAATTACCCTAAAATCCAAAAATTCTATTTTCATTGTACACTTTCTTGTTATTAGCTATCCTGGGCTGGCTTTTTAGCCCCCTGCGATTCAGCGCTGCTGCGGTTAACCCCTGAGGTGGACTACTCCCCTACTTTACCATCTACGTAGTGGTTGAAGGTGGGTGTGATATGTGTGTTTTTTTTTTTTCTCTTATGTCTGCACTTATGACTTTTGTGATATATTTCATTACTACATTATTTTGTATTTTTGGTTTAGATACTGTTCAAACATTCACACATCCCCTGAAGAAGCAACCTAATGCGAAACATGTTGGGACTATGTGTGTTTGACAAGAGCGACCACTGTATTGTATTATCCTGTATTTTTTAAGCAGAATGTGCTACTGATTTTAACTTCAAACTTAATAAATTTTTGTATTACAAATTTTGTACTCTAATTAATTATACTTGTTAATTAGCACCGCTAAAATCCCTAACTTCCCTTTCTGTCTTTTGATTCATGTTTCAACTATTTTAATGTTGATTCCTCAAGTTATTATTCAGGCTTGCAGTTTGAAGAAAATGTTTTCTCCTTTAGAGTGCACTTTACCAGGGCAGTAAGTGCTTCATGGGTGGTGCGTTAACAAGCCTTTATGACTCAGATTTACAAGGTCGCCACTTGGTCGTCTATACATACGTTCACTAATTTCTATCAGGTGAATGTAAGACAGCAAGAGATGCCGCTTTTAGCGCAGTGTACTGCAGGCAGCAGTATAAGTCCTTACGTCTGATGGCGATCTGCGTTTATTTGTGTCTCCCTCACCTCAGTAGGCATTGCTTTAGGACATCCCACTTAGTAATTACTATGACCCTCTGTGTCCCGTGATGTACGATAAAGAAAATAGGATTTTTATAACAACTTACCTGTAAAATCCCTTTCTTGGAGTACATCACGGGACACAGAGATCCCGCCCCTCTTGTGGGATACTTATTGCTTTGTTACAAAAACGGAGGTATTACCTGTAGGGGAGGGGTTAAATAGGGAGGAAACTTCCTGTCTAATTGATTACACCAGTGTCCAGCACCTGAAGGTAAGCTATAACCCACTTAGTAATTACTATGAGCCTCTGTGTCCTGTGATGTACTCCAAGAAAAGGATTTTACAGGTAAGTTGTTATAAAAATCCTATTTTTTTTTCAACCTCACCTACTATGTAACTATGTATATGTTGGCATCAGGAAAACAGAAAATTGTATCAAATACTTACCGTAATTTTTTTCTTTTCTGGCGCCAATGCATGGCAGCATAAGGACCCACCCTTGTACGTTTCGATATGTAGCTAATTACAAATAATGAAGCGGGGGCCTAACTACTCCTTTATTTATGCTATTCACTGGTCTTGAGTGGAAGAAAGGTTGAGCTCTATCACCGGTATGCTGCCATGGATTGGCGTCATCTGACTTGTATCTTGGTGCAGACTTCTGGGAAAGTCAGTGAGCCAATCACACAAGCAGGAAATTACATATCTGGGGGGAGTTCTGTACACATGCTGTGAACAGAACACCTCCAGGTACCCATATTGCATTGCATCTACAGAAAATGACAGAGCTGCAAAATGGAAAGGAAAAATTTCTTGTTCATATATCACAGGACACAGAGGCTTAGTAATTACTTACTGGGTTAGATAGTACCTTTAGGTGATTGGACACTGGTAAACCTAATTTCAAGTAAGTTCCACCCCTATATATAACCCCCCCCCCCCCCCATATGGAGAGTACCTCAGTTTTTTCGCCAGTGTCTACAGTGGTTGGTCACGTTCAAGATGTGCTAAGAAGAAAGCTCTGTTTTATGGCCTAGGAGCTATGCAACCAGATCCATAGCCTCGGGCCTATACTCAAATGCCTAAGATGGATGATATCCGGGCCTCGTGATAAGAAGAAACAAGGTTTTGCCTGTAATGTCTCTCCTTGGAGGTCTGGGCTCTGGCATCCAAACCTTGGTGCACTAATATTACAGTGGCAAGAAAGGTCCCTGGCAGAGTCTTTTACAGGTCCAGGGAGGAGATTCCTTTAAATAGGAACCCAGAACCCACAATGCTACCCGCCGTGATGAGTGAAGGCTGGAATCTGTCTGTTCTCAGCAGTTCCTGCAGTGGGGATAAGGTAAATGAAGACAATGCTAAAGGTTTTACGCATTATGGATTATCTTCTGTGAGTAGTTGCATGTCTTACCAGGTTTCTGCCACTAGAGGGAGTAAGAGACAACATGGTGTATACTTACATGCCTTCTAGGATACATGCTCAGTAAAGCTGGTCTGTGAATACTGCTCACCTCCTCCGCTGCCGGCTCTGCCACATAAACGCAAACAGAAAGGATAGATCCCACGAAGTCCTCTGATGACCTCCTTTCTCTTCCCACCTTGGCCGCCAAATGGCGGTCCTACGCGCGCATGCAGGGGGCACGCTTTTACAGCAGGGTTAGCGGGGAAGGAGGGAAGGCGTGGTTACAGCGGCGTGCACGGCGCACCAGTGCGCAGGTGCGAATTGGCCATTTTTAAAAGCGCCAGAGCTCCTGTAAGTGGTGGGACACAGAGCTGTGGGCTTAGTAAGCATCCCAGTGGATCGGATCCTGGCAAACCTAAGACACCTACTCAGCATCAGGTTGTGCAGTGTATAGCAAAGGTTTATATTATAAGACTATAGCACAACAGTGATTACGCTTTGCACTAGTACCTCTTCTTAGCAGCCTAGGACTATGTCTCCTTGTAAGAGGGCTTCGGGGGGGGGGGGGTAAAAGAGGCACCAGGATATCACAGCCTACATCTAGGTGTTCTGGACATGCCTGCAGAATACCATCTTCCTCTGCAAGACTGGAGGCAGCCTCTCCGGATGAGTCTGTACCCCTGTCAGGTTTTGCAGCCTCTCCCAATGTTTCAGCCCCTGTTTATGTTACAGAAGACTTTAAAGACTGCATTGGATGGTTTGGAAGGAAGGATTATGTTAGAAAAGTTTTAAATGTTTATTGTGTGACTATTAGAAAAACAATAATCCTGAGACTGATTTGTTAAAAAACTTACTTCTGAGCACATTATTGTATTAACTCATTGTATTGTTTTGTCCTAATTAACTCCATAGTAAGTTGTAGAATCATTAGATTTAACTAAATATGATAGCCTAAGAATGTAAAGGAAAACATGAGCTCATTGAATAAAGGTACTAGGTCGTACCATGACAACTTAAATTTATGTTTTCCTCAGCCAATAGAAGCATAGAGATGTTATTCTTATGGGTTATGTGAAGGCGGGACACAGTCTTTTGGGAGACATTTTTCTTCAGCTTTCGTCCTGTAAGCATGTCTCTCTGTTGTGGGCCACATCAGAAATAAATTGTCTGCTTCTCAAGAACACCTGATGTTTTTTTTACTGATCACAAGGGAATTTCCTAACATTTTTGGTCTTTCGAGCCGGGAGCAACACGCTGGTTTTCAGATCAGACGGCCCGACAACACTTCGGTGAGTATTGGACTTTGAAGCTCACCGAACCTTACAAGTCCCCCCAATCAATGTTATTTGGTGAAAAAGGGGCGGGGCCATAGATCTGAATTCCACTGTCTGTTTCCGAACCTTGTGTGATCCAGTCCAGGTGTTTGAGAGGTAAGATAATTTAAATTATTCTTAATTCTTTCTGAGTCTTTTCTTCTCTTTCTCTTGCTTCTGGTTTAATGTGTTGTAATTGCCGACATTGGTATTGATCGTATAATATCTAGATAATCCAGTGCTCGTAGACAGAGACACTTGGGGACGTTGTCTAAGGTAAAAAATTACGTCGCCCGCTGTCCGGACAGATAACAAAAAGATTTGAGGTATACCGAATGTCAGAGGTTTATTGCCTGACTATTTAAAGCGCTGTTTAGTTAAGTGATCTTTTAAAGATCGCAAGGCTAATTTTCTTCTGTGTGTGTTTACTTTATCTTTGTTTATGTTTAACCCTTTCTGATTCTCTCGATAGTGTGGGAATGGGTTGTTGTTTTTTTTCTCTTGTATTGACATGGTTTTTGTGCTGCATATTTCTAAGCAGATAAGAAGGCAAATTCACTGAACTCTCTCCCCCTCCCCCTCCCCTCATGGAAGAATTTCTCCTGATCCTGCAAGACCGTTGTAAAAGTTAACCCTTGATTAGCTATGATAATACAGAAGGGTTATATTGTATATATTGAAACTTAGCATAAAAGAAAAAAGGTAGATGGCATTTTGGAGTAAATAGAATGAATGTTGTAGAATTATCAGGTGGCTTGATGAATGTGAAAAGAAATGAAAAAAAAAAAAAAAAAAAGGCTGAGGATTTTTTTCATTGCTACGAAGGTCAAGAAGCTGTTTCTCAGAAACAAGAAAATGCAGATTGCCTGACAGAGGTTAATTTGTGCATCTGTGAAAATATTAGGACTTTTGGTGGGAAAAAGAGTTTGAAAAATAGTCTTAAAGTAAATATTTATATTGGATTGGAGTTATTTTTAGAATTCATAGACTTTCAACTGTGAAGTGTTAATGATGCAATGCTGTTTATATTTGGGTACATTTATAAGTCAAAAGGCTAAGTTCTGAATCAGAATACTAAAAAAAATTAAAAAGAAAGTTCTATTTTGGGGTCCTGTGGATAAGCTTAAAATATCAGGACCCAAAGTTCAAAAAAAGTATAGGTTAAAAAATGGCGGAATATTGGCTTCAGCATGCTAAAATTAGGGTAGAAGGACAAAGGACAAAGGAAAAATGCCAAGCCCAATTGCCCCTAGTGGACAAAGAGGATGATCTCATCTGCTGTACCCAGAGACCACCTCCCTATGGTGGTCCTCCCCCTCAGGTGCAAGTAACTGCCCAGAGTAACACCTTCCCTGTGACATCCACCCATCAAAGGAACCGCCTCTGAACAAAACCCCAATTCCACTTCCTCAGTCTCTCCAGACAGTAGTTCAGTCTTGGAGATGAACAGATCGATCCTTGAAACATTAACTGACGCCATAACTCATGTACTAGGTGCCCCAGCAGGAGCCAAGAGACTAAGTAAACCTCCTATTAGGTATGGTGTGGAGGACGGTGAGGAATACCCCTTGATAGAGGTCCCAAACCCAAGGGGAGGACAGAATGATGCACTGGGCCAGCCATATCCCTTGACTATGACTGTTTTTCGACCATGGACTGACAGTGATATACAAAAGGCTACAGAACACATAAAACATCCAAGATTAGGTCCAGCTGAATTCATTGAAAACATAGAGGGATTACGGAACAGTTATAAATTGAATGGGGTGGAAGTAGAGAGAGCCCTGAGGAGAGTATTAGGGTCAGATTGGGCTTCGGTAAAGGGGGATTGGGACCCCTGCGCCCCAGCAAATGCACATGGATGGGGGGATCCATTGCCTCCAGAAAGCCCAGACTTAGGAAACAGGTTGACTGCCCTACTGAACAGATGCCAGCTTAGATGGGTATAACGGACTGATTGGCAAAAAAATAAATAAATATGACAGTACAAGAAGACAAAGAAAGTGTCAGTGACTACCTAAATAAATTACGAGAGATTTTTAGAGTGTTCTCCGGGCTCCCCGAAGCTGAAGATGTGAATAGTGCATATTAGCAACAGCTAAAGATTGTTTTTTTAAATGGATTGAAACAGGATCATAAGGATTACATTGTTTAAAACATGGTTACTTACTGAACTGTATCAGTTTTAGATGTTTTACAATATGCTAAGCATTCTGAGAAGTATTTGAAAGCAAAAGCAAAAAAGAATGTGAAAATAAAAGGTTCTTATGCAAGGTGATGAAAGGGAGGAGGATGCAGAAGAGTACACTGCTGAGGCAGAACTAGAGGGGTCTCATAGAGGAAGGATTACTCTACAGAAATAGACAGTGCAACGAGAGTACTTCCACCCTGTGTACAAGCACTGGTAGCATCAGCGGTGTAGTGGTTAGCACTCTCGCCTAGCAGCGAAGGGGGTCACTGGTTCGAATCCTAATCATGACGCTGCCTGCCTGGAGTTTGCATGTACTCCCTGTGCCTGTGTGGATTTCCTCCGGGTGCTCTGGTTTCCTCCCGCACTCCGGAGACATGCAGGTGGGTTGATTGGCTTCTGTCCCGGTTTGGCCCTGGTATATGAATGGGGACGTTGGATCCTTGGGGGTGGAGAACGATGTGGGTGTACAGGGGTAGGGGCTAGACGCTCGCTCAGGCTGAACCGGATGGACTGGTGTCTTTATTCAACTTTACTAACTGAAAAGGTACCACATGCAGTGTTTGTTATCCTGTTACAGCAAAAGATATCACATTTGAGCCCAGCACGACACTTTTCCTGTATGACAATACTCTTGACACAACCTCACCTAACAATACAGAGGTGTACTACATTAAACCCATCCACGCTACTACCACTTCCTACTGACGGGTATAAACATGACTGCACTGTTGCCATCGCTGAAAAGGTACTGCCACGAAGTGATCTGAAAGATGTACCATTATCTAACCCTGACATGATACTTTTTGTTGATGGTTCTAGTAAGAAAAAATCCAGATGGCACAAATGCAACAGGATATGCAGTAGTGACACAGGATGAGATTTTGGAAGCGGGGCCACTACCAAAACATTATTCAGCACAAGTTGCAGAACTTGTAGCATTGACAAGAGCATGTATACTGTCAGAAGGAAAATCTGTAACCATATACACTGACAGTCAATATGCCTTTTCAACAGTGCATGTTTTCGCACAACAATGGAAAAACAGGGGGATGGTCACCTCCAGTGGTAAACCAATTTCACATACGGACTTCATTTTAGAACTCCTAGATGCAATACAGTTACCAAAAAAGCTTGCAATCTGTAAATGTCAAGCACATACAAAATATACGGACCCCATCTCAAAGGGAAATAAAAGGGCAGATGAAGCTGCCAAACTAGCGGCACAAGAAACACATAAAATAATGACAGAACAGGAAATCATAGTGATAGATCATACAGTCCTTACTGATATGCAGCAAAATGCCCCCCCTGGGGAAAAACAATATTGGAAAACAAAGGGTTGCACAATAATTGATGACATTTACACATCACCTGAAGGGAAACCGGTATTACCAAAATCTTTATTTAGGTATGCAGCAGTATTGACACATGGAGTAACGCATGTGTCAAACAGGGGGATGACTGAGATGTTAAATAAAGTATGTACAGCCTATGGATTCACAAACTACTCAAAAACTTTTTGCTCTCAATGTCTTATATGTGCAAGACACAATGCTCAGGGAGGTATAAGACCACAGAAAGGGAAGTTCCCTACACCGCAATATCCATTCCAACACATTTGCATGGATTTTATTGAATTAGACAAATGTGAAAGGAAGAAATATTGTTTGGTACCCAGGCACCCTGACCAAATGGGTGGAGATATTCCCGACAGGAAGTGCAGATGCACAGACTGTAGCCAAAGCATTACTAAGAGATATTATTCCTAGATTTGGAATCCCTGAAAGGATTTACAGTGATAATGGACCCCATTTTGTAATTAAAAAATATACAACATTTGATAGAAGTAATGAGAATTAAAGGGAAATACCATTGTGCCTATCATCCCCAATCAGCTGGATTGGTAGAAAGACATAATGGCATTCTAAAAAGCAAACTGAGAAAAGTTATGGAAGAAATAGGTAAAAATAATTGGATGTATTGCCTACTAGTAGCTGTGACCAGTATGTATATCACACCCCAAAAGAAGATGAAAAGGTGCATGTGGGAGATTGGGGTCTCAATAAAAAGTAATAAGAAAAAAGCAGTGGTACTCCCCAAGGTGGGATGGTCCTTTCAAAGTCCTTTTAACTACCCCTACTGTGATAAGGATTGTAGAGAGGTCTACCTGGATTCACCAGTCCCATTGTAAGAAGGTTTTACAGGCAGAGTAGGGCCAGTTGGCTACAAGAGGTCCAGAAAGTCCGGCTACAAAGGGAGGTCTCACACAAGGTGGGACTTGTCTCAAACCGGTGAAGTCTCCCTCCCCTTCCAACTCCCCTATCCTATCCGCTGGAACTCTGTAGCTGGTTAGGATGAAAGGGACAGTAATTATCCTTGGGTTACTGGTGACTCTAGGAGAGGCATCCATAAGAGGGGGTAGGCGCTATGGAAGAGTAGAGGAACCTTTGGATTGGGAAAGAACAGGAAAAGCATTAAATCTAACCTTTATAGAGGGAATAACTAGCACTATACTGGTAGACTTCTGTCAGATTGCAGATTGTGGGGATACAACTGGGGCTAGAGGACTTCTATGGGCAGATAAATATATCTGCTGGCTCTGGAATAAGGCAGGATGTCAAGCATGGGAGCATGGGTGTCAGGAACTGACCCCTCAGGAACATTTTTCCTTGAGGTATTACCTCCTAATAAAATTAAACAACAGGAAAAAGTAGACTCAGAAGGGAAAGAAGAAGGCCATACTAAAATAGAAGTTCTGAGTAAAACTATAAGATTCACTAACCTAACAATAGAAGATGCCATAGCTTTGGAGACGGGCGACCAAAGAAAAAATGAGTGGTTAGAATGGTTGAGGTACACGGTTAGAACTCTGAAAAAGGAAAACTGTTTAGTTTGTGCCGGAGCCAGACCACATTTAGCAACAGTTCCTTTTCCTCTAGATCACAATACAGATCCAGAAGGTTTAAAATGTATGTTGCAATTGTATAATAAGAGCTATAAACCTGAAGCAAATTCTACTTGTCACACATTGAGTTTGTTGTTTCCCCCAGTACAGAGACCTCAGATACCTCCAGCGGTTACCGCTTATCCGGGCAACTTTACTTGTTTTGCACTCCCAGGGAACCGTAGCGCGGTGGATCTTGGGTCACTTCCCGATGACTACTGTGTGGAGAGGATTAACACGGACAACGGTGACTGGGTTGAACATGACATTCAGAGAGCTGATGTCTGGTGGATGTGTGGGGATAAGAAACTGCGAGCTAGACTACCAGCCAATGCCCAAGGGGATTGCGCTATGGTCCAGCTGGCTATGCCCCTGAGAATCCTGTCAGAATACCCGTGGACTAAGAGTCACCGACAGTATCGTAGGGACACCTCTCCCTTGGGGTCATTTGACTCTCAGATCTACATAGATAAGATTGGGGTTCCTCGCGGGGTGCCGGACGAGTTTAAAGCCAGGAATCAGGTGACAGCTGGGTTTGAGTCTCTTCTCTGGTGGGTGACTATAAATAAAAATGTTGACTGGATTAATTATATATATTATAACCAACAACGATTTGTAAACTATACTAGGGATGCTGTGAAGGGCCTAGCAGAACAGTTGGCCCCCACATCTCTAATGACCTGGCAGAACCGAATGGCTTTAGATATGGTCTTAGCTGAAAGAGGAGGGGTATGCAAAATGTTTGGTAGCATGTGTTGTACATTTATCCCCAACAATACAGCTCCTGGAGGGACCGTGACCAGAGCCTTGGAAGGACTGACTGCGCTATCGAATGAATTGGCGGAAAACTCAGGTATTAATGATCCATTCACAACTTGGCTTGAAGGATGGTTCGGTAAATGGACTGGATTTATCACATCATGTTTGATCTCAATCGCTGTGGCTTTGGCCGTTTTGGTCACTTGCGGATGCTGCTGCATTCCCTGTATTCGAGGACTTTCACAAAAACTCATTGAAACTGCAGTCTCAAGAACAATGTATCAAACCCTCTCTACCTCTGAGGATACCTATGTGGACATTGAAGCTCAACTTAATGACATACAGTCCGAAAGTGTATAACACAGGGACTATCATCGAAATGTGTTGAGATAAAATAGTCACACAAAGAGGAGGGAATGTTAGAAAAGTTTTAAATGTTTATTGTGTGACTATTAGAAAAACAATAATCCTGAGACTGATTTGTTAAAAAACTTACTTCTGAGCACATTATTGTATTAACTCATTGTATTGTTTTGTCCTAATTAACTCCATAGTAAGTTGTAGAATCATTAGATTTAACTAAATATGATAGCCTAAGAATGTAAAGGAAAACATGAGCTCATTGAATAAAGGTACTAGGTCGTACCATGACAACTTAAATTTATGTTTTCCTCAGCCAATAGAAGCATAGAGATGTTATTCTTATGGGTTATGTGAAGGCGGGACACAGTCTTTTGGGAGACATTTTTCTTCAGCTTTCGTCCTGTAAGCATGTCTCTCTGTTGTGGGCCACATCAGAAATAAATTGTCTGCTTCTCAAGAACACCTGATGTTTTTTTTACTGATCACAAGGGAATTTCCTAACAGATTACTACCTTTGTCACAGCTTCCTTAAAAAAATAGCAGGAAAATGGGTAGGTTCCCTATCAGATGAGAATTCTGATAATGAGGAAAGATCCCTATCAGAAGATGGGGATCAGGTGCAGTCGGACGAATCGGGAAGAGGAGAAGCTGTCTTCTACCTCCCAGACCCTCAAAGCGCAGGTGCAATACTATTCCTAATTGGTGCTTTCCACATACAGATTGCCCTCTGCTGAGGCCTCCATTTGCCCTGTTTCCTCCCTGGGGTCCCGGAAATCCCCACAGGCTGTGTACGCCTTTCCAACTCTCCCTTTATTGGATGAATTATTGTATGAGGACTGGGGTCACCCAGATAAACTCTTTTCTGCTCCTAAAAGGTTTTCTATGCTTTATCCAATGGGAGGAAAGTTTCACCAAGAAGTGGGGAGTTCCAGCCATAGATGCGGCAGTTTCTTGTGTGAAATAAGAGCCTGACCTGTCCTGTGGACAATGCTCAAGGATTTAAGGATCTAACTGATAACAAGTTGCAAACTTTATTTAAAGCCTCTTTCTCTGTGGCAGGCGCTGTAGTCCAACCTATGGTTGCAGTGATTGGCACGTGCCAGTTCCTTAAGAAACAAATGAAGCGGGTGCTTGGCCTCCTTTCTACTGAGGAGGCTGAGGTTTATGCAGAACTTCCTAAAGCCTTGTGTTTTATGGTTGATGCCATTAAGGATTCTGCTCAGCAAGCCTCTTGCCTCACTCTCCTACTGATACACGTGCGCAGGGCCCTTTGGCTTAAGCATTGGGCAGCTGAAGCTTCATGCAAAAGGTCTTTAACTGGGTTCCTGTTTCATGGAGCACGCCTGTTTGGGGATGACCTGGACAAACATATCCAGAAAATTACCGGGTAAAACCACGTTGTTACCGATCAAAAGAAAGAGTAAATGTCCTTCATTTAGACGTGCTCTGTCCCAAGCCTCCTCCTTCAGGCAGTGGCGACGGCCTCCCCAGTCAAACACTAGGGGAAAGGTCCAAAGTCAAGCCCAAGGACAAAAGAAGCCTTGGGGCCCAAGATCTGGTAAACAGAACCCCAAAGTTCCCTTGTGAAAAGGTGCCCCTGCTCGGCCAAGTGGGGAGAAGACTGGGGAGAAGACTGCTGCAGTTTGCATGCATTCAGGACAGACAGGTAGCCTCCACAGTGTCTCTGGGCTACAAGCTAGAGTTTCGGGTGTTTCCACCATCTCGTTTCCTAAGGTCAAGAGTCCCCAGGGATCCAGAAAAAAGAAGGCCCTTACTTCTGGCCTTAAAACATCTGTTATAACAAGGGGTATAATTATAGAGCTGGCCCCAGAAGAGCAGGGCTCGGGGTACTACTCAAACCTCTTCACGGTTCTAAAACCAAACGGGGATGTCAGAGCTATTCTGGATCTAAAAGACCTGTATCAATTTCTAGACATCTGTCCTTTTTGCATGGAATCTATCCACTCAGTAGTCTCCACCCTTCAGGGGGGAAGAATTTCTGGTATCAACAGACATCAAGGACGCATATTTGCATGTGCCAATATTTCCCGCTCACCAAAGATTCCTAAGGTTTGCAGTGGGTCAGCGCCACTTTCAATTTGTGGCTTTTCCTTTTGGTCTTGCTACCGCCCCTCAAGTGTTCACAAAGGTTCTAGCCCTGCCCCTAGCAAATCGAAGGGCTCAGGGCATAACTGTGATAGCTTATCTGGATGTAGTAAAGTGGGGTATTCCTGAGCCAACTCAAATGGCTATAGAGCATGTCTATAGGGCTATGGCTATAGGGAAATGTCTGAACCCAATGTGATAGAGCTAAAAGAATAGTGGTGCGCTATACACATAGAATAAGAAAATGGAGGTGTATGATATCCTAGTGGACCAGTATTGTAATAAAATCAATATCTAAAGGCAGGTGCTGGCAATTACCAGGCTAGTAAATATATGGAAAAAAAAACAATACTGGCTAATCATGTACAAATAGTATCATCAGAGTGATGTGCAACAAATAGGTAAGTAGGTGTTAGCAGTAGCCAGACTTTCAATCCGTGAAATAGAATAAATATCTAAAGGCAGGTGCTGGCGATTACCTGGCTAGCAAATATATAGAAAAAACACAATTCTGGCTAATCATGAACAAATGATAACATCAGAGCAATGTGCAAAAAATACGTAGGTAAGTGTTAGCAGTAGCCACACTTTCAATACGTGAAACAAGGTGCATATATCCCAAGTGAAAATAGTAATAAAACAAATTATTTAAAAGTAACGGGTCGTGTAAAAAACACGGTTCATGTATAGAAATGAATGAGTCCATATAAAAACATGTATCACAGTGTCCATAAAAATACTTCTTCCTGTAAAAATATAGTGGTTCTTGTGCTGGTGGGTGATTTGTGAAATCCTCCATGCTGATAAAATATATGGGTGTCCTCTTACCTTAGTGCTGTAAGGTAACAGCATATAAATATATAACTTTAGGGTCCTTGGTGACCGTCTTAGCGTGGTAGCCCAGGCTCTTGTTGTTATAGGTGTCCTGCCTATAATCAGCGTTAGCGTCCCCCCTTTAGTGATAACCTTTGAGATATCCAGGATGGGAGGGTCTCGCCAGTAAACCATATGCAGAGATTAAGCACAGGAGGGATGCCACATAGTGTAGTATATTTAAAAGGTATTTTTTCAATTTAAAATAAGACAGGTACTCACATAACAACGAATGAACAACAGGCAATGTAAAAAGGAGCAGAGAGCTTGATAGCGTCACTTCCGGTATCACCTTTCCCGACGCATGTAGCTTATCTGGACAATTTGCTACTCAGAGATCAGTCCATATCACGCCTAAGCCACAATGTGCTCTGCATGGTAAAGTATTTAAAGTACCTAGGTTGGGTACTCAAGCTAGAGAAATCTTCCTTGCAGCCCCTAAAGAGGCTGGAATATTTGGGCATGGTCATAGACAAGCAGAGTGTTCTTACCCAGGTCAAAAGCCAGGGCCAAAAAGGATTTAGTCCAGGTAGTCTAAGCAAAAAGAAAACCCTACATCCGACTACGTATGAGATTATTGGGGAAGATGGTCGCCTCTTTTGAGGCTGTCCCTTATGCCCAGTTTCACTTGAGGCATTTACAAAACAGCATCCTCTCTGCCTGGAACAAGAAGGTTCAAGCCTTGGATCTTCCAATGTGCCTACCCCCAGGGGTACACCAAAGCCTCAATTGGTTGTTACTGACCAAGAATCTTCTGAAAGGAAAAATCTTTGTCCCAGTTACTTGGAAACTCGTTATCACAGATGCTAGCCTAATAGGCTGTGGAGCGGTTCTGGAAGAAGCTTCCACCCAGGGAAGATGGTCCAGAGCCGAAAACCTCTTGCTCATCAACATTCTGGAAATTTGGGCAATTCCTTTAGCCATCAGGGTCTGGACTTGCAGACTACAGGGTCATTCTGCTCCGGATACAGTCTGCTGATGCCATGGCTGTGGCTTATATCAATTACCAGGGAGGCACCAGGAGTGAATCACATTTTTCTATGGGCAGAAAGGCATATTCCTTGCTTATCTGTGGTCTTTAATCCAGGGGTAAAAAATTGTCGGGCAGATTTTCTAAGCCGCCAGCAGCTGTGTCCAGGAGAATGGTCTCTACACACCGACTTATTTCAGACCATATGTCAAAGGTGGGGTACCCCGGATGTAGACCTGTTTGTGTTCAGGTTCAACAAAAAACTGGACAGCATTGTATCAAGGACAAAGCATCTGCTAGCACAAGGGTCAGATTCCTTAACGATTCAGTACACTTTGAGCTATGCCTTCCCTCCAATTCCGGTTCTTTCATGGCTCCTTCAGAGGGTCAAGAGAGAAGCAAAGTCGGTCATTCTGGTGGCTCCGACTTGGCCCAGGCGACCTTGGTATGCAGAGATCGTAAAGATGGCAGTGGGGAGACCTTGGGTTCTTCCGCTGTGTCCAGATCTACTCTCTCAAGGTCCAATATTTCATCCTGCTTAACAAAGTCCAAATTTGAAGGTTTGGCTACTGAGACCCACATTCTAAAAGGCCGTGGACTCTCAGAATCCATCCTTTTCACTCTGGTTAATACTAGGAAGCCGGCCTCCAGGCTCATCTACTACAGAATCTGGAAGGAATATGTTTCCTGGTGTGAACCCAGAGCATGACACCCTAGAAAGTATGCCATTAGCAGGATTCTTGCCTTTCTTCAGTTAGGCATTGCAATGGGTCTGGCTTTGAGCACTATCAAGGTACAGATCTCAGCCTTATCAGTATTCTTTCAAAAGCCAATTGCCATTCCCTGGTCCGGCCCTATGTTCAGAGGGCACTGTGCTTGAATCCGCCAGTCAAACCTCCTGTGTCCCCATGGGATCTGAATTTGGTTTTGTCTGTTTTTACAAGAACAACCTTTTGAACCATTACACCATGCCTCTTTAATTCTTCTGACAAAAAAGCTGGTCTTTTTTGGTAGTAATTTCCTCGGCTAGAAGGATATCAGAATTCTTGTAAAGAGCCATACTTGATTATTCACAAAGAAAGGGTGGTGTTGCATCCTCACCCGACTTTCCTACCTAAGGTAGTGTCAGGATTCCATCTGAATCAAGATGTGGTCCTTCTGTCCTTTTTTCCAGATCCGCAGTGTGCGGAAGAGGAGTTGCTACACTCTCTCGATGTTGTAAGGGCAGTCAGTATCTATCTGCAGGCAACCTCTCAGATATGAAAGTCTGATTGTCTGTTTATTCTGCCAGAAGGCCCCAGAAAGGGCCAGGCAGTGTCGAAATACACTATTTCTAGATGGATTCGGCAGGTTATTATTCAGGCCTATGGTATAAAAAATAAGACTCCTCCTTTTTAGATTAATGACTCCTCCTCTTCAGGTTAAATCGTACTCAACTAGAGCGGTTAGTGCTTCATGGGCAGTGCGTCACCAGGCCTCCATGGCTCAGATCTGCAAGGCTGCAACTTGGTCTTCAGTCCATACATTCACTAGATTCTATCAAGTAGATGTAAGAGGGCATGAGGATGCCGCATTTGAGTGTGCTGCAGGCTGCAGTTTAGATCCTCTTGTCCGTTGGCGGTCTTGTATTTTTCTGATCTGTATTTCCCTCCCCTCAATTTGGCATTGCTTTAGGGCATAGCAGTAAGTAATTACTAAGCCTCTGTGTGACGTGATGTATGAAGAAGAAAATTGTATTTTTAAATATAGCTTACCTGTAAAAATCCTTTTCTTGGGAATACATCAAGGGACACAGAGCTCCCGCCCCTCTTCTGGATTATACGTTGGGGTACTTATGGGAGGGGTTATATAGGGGAGGAACTCACTTGTAATTAGGGTTACCAGTGTCCAATGACCTGAAGGTACTATCTAGCCCACTAAGTAATTACTAAGCCTTTGTTTCCCGTGATGTATTCCCAAGAAAAGGATTTTACAGGTAAGCTGTATTTAAAAATCCTATTTTTTAATAACATTCAATTACAAAATGACTTGTGTCCCAATTGTATGCGCCATATTCATTTTTTTATTTCCTATTTTTTTCCCATGAAAGTGGAGTTACCCTTTAAGTAAATCAACCCAAATGATTTCCATATTTTGGCTTTTATGCATTGCTGTTAAGAGAACAGTTCCAAAAAGGGATTTTGTCCCATTCCTCTTTGCAGATCCTCCACAAGTTATTAAAATTTTGAGGCTGACGTTTGGTAACTCGAACCTTCAGCTCCCTCCACATATTTTCTATGGGATTAAGGTCTTCTTGAACCACTCCTTTGTTGCCTTGGTTGTGTGTTTTGGGTCATTGTCATACTGGAATACCCATCCACCACCCATTTTCAATGCCCTGGCTGAGGGAAGGAGATTTGACGATACATGATTTACATACATACATGATACATGATGATACATGATACAAGATTTGACGATACATGGCCAGGTCCATCGTCCTTTTGATGTGGTAAAGTTGTCCTGTCCTCTTAGCAGAAAAACACACCCAAAAAATAATGTTTCCACCTGCATGTTTGTTGGTGGGGATGGTGTTTCTGGAATCATAGGCAGAATTCTTCCTCCTCCAAACATGGCGAGTTGAGTTGATGGCAAAGAGCTTGATTTTGATCTCCTCTAACCACAACACTTTCACCCAGTTCTCCTTTGACTCATTCAGATGTTCATTAGCAAGCTTCAGATGGGCCTGTACACACGATTTTTTTGAGCAGGGGGACCTTGCGGGTGCTGTGGAATTTCAGTCAATCATGAAGTAGCGTTTTACCAATTGTTTTCTTGGTGACAATGGTCCCAGCTGCCTTGAGATCATTGACAAGATTCTCCCATGTAATTCTGGGCTGATTCCCCATTGTTCTCATGATCATTGAAACTATTCGAGGTAAGATCTTACATGGAGCCCCAGACTGAGGGAGATTGACAGTTATTTTGTGTTTCTTCCATTTGTGAATAATCGCACCAACTGTTGTCACCCTCTCACCGAGGTGTATGGTGATGGTCTTGTAGCCCATTCCAGCCTTGTGTAGGTACTGCATGCATTTAGTTATTTATTTCCATCTATGAATTGAGTTTAACACCTCAAACCGGCATAGTGAACTAACAGTTTCAGGATCGTATGTGATAGTCAGGGAAAAAGTATCTGAACATCTAAATACTGCATGTGATCTGCTTTAGTGAATGGAGCCCAGTGGCTTCCTTCAGGCAGTCACAATTTCTGATCCATGCATCCATGTCACCTCCTCACAGCTGGAGTCTTTGCTACAGGAGGCAGCATTTAACCTCAAAAGGTAACGAAGGGAGGAGCTGGAGACATGATGTCATCCCCCTGTCTAACAGAAGTTGATGCAGGAGCTTAGACAAGGCAGGAATGCTGCAGCAAGCATGCAGCTAGGGAGCATTGCTTGGCAAGTATTAAAGCCGGGGGGGGGGGGGGGCAGTCAACTGCGGATATTTTAATTTGTCCTGAATGGGCAAACAACAGTGCCTCTTTAAACAAATATTGTTAGGAAGATGTAGACTGTGATTCCTATTTCATGTCCCAGCATAGAGAACAAGCTGGACACATGCACCAACGGTGATCTGCACTGACATTTTTTGAAGATGGAAAGCACATTGGCAGCTACTCATGTTATTATGTGTAAACCTTGAAGGGTATGTCATACCTTCTTCTTTATGCTCTGTTTGGTCTTCTGTGCCTGGACTTTATCCCCCTTCTCAACAGCCGAGTTGCTATGGTGACTAGGTGGTCTGTCACTTTTGGAATCAGCATGTCGAGAGGTTGTTGGCTGTTAAAGATGACATAAAATGGAACCACAGCAGTCATTAGAAATAACATAATTCTTTTGCCAACTCCTTAATAGTATTACAAAAAAAGTTACACAAATGAGAGGAATGCAAGCATCAAACATGCCTCTGTTACTCGATACCATACTATAATGCACACTCTGGAAGTGGTAGTGTTATCAGCAGGAGGACAAACTCTAGACAGAGCTGCCCATTCATTGAGTGAATCTAGGCTGGTTCCTAATGGTTCTTGGCTGAACATAGCCTGCAACCAGTCACCCAGGGTGCGGCTGTCAAAATACATTAGCTACAATTGGAAAAATTGTCAACCTAAGCTATAAAGCTTGAAGTTAAATCTGAAAAAAAAATCTTTATGTGTATGGTCAGCTTTAGCTACAGAGTCAGACAAATCAAATAAAACTAAATAAGGGGGAAATATAGGATTTTTAAAACAGCTTACCTGTAAATCCTTTTTTGAGTTGAAGTACATCATGGGACACAGAGCCATAGTATTTACTATGTGGGTTATAGGCCACCTTCAGGTGATGGACACTGGCACACCGTAAGACAAGAAGTCCACTCTCTATATAACCCCTCCCACTACTGGGAGTATCTCAGTTTTTGTAGCAAAGCAATACACGTGTATACCAGACAGAAGGGAGGGACCTCTGTGTCCCGTGATGTACTTCAAAGAAAAGGTAAGCTGTTTTAAAAATCCTATTTTCTTATCGTAAATCACAGGACACAGAGCCATAGTAGTTACTATGTGGGATGTCCCATAGCAATGCCAAATGAAGGGAGGGAGACACAACAAAAGTAGGGCACCAAGAATGGAGGCCACTGATTGGATTGCCTCCATGCGAAAAGAACCAGCTTTTGAATATCCACTTAGATCTTTGAGAACTAAAATGGGTCTGACATCCCCATTTGGTTTTGGTACCCTGAAAAGGTTTTTTTTACAAAACTCTAACCCTCGCTTTTCCATGGGGACCACCGATATCACCTTTTGAGACAAGAGATCTTCCAAAGCCAGAAAGAGAGACTTATTTTTTTTCTGGATCTCTAGGAACATTTCATCTGAGAAAATGAGGAGACGGGAACTCTCGAAACTCTAGTTTGTATCCTAAAGATATTGAGGAAGCCACCCATTTGTCTGGGCACTGTTCCTGCCAGACCCTTGAGATCGCCGCCAGTGAAGGCTGAACCACTGAACCTCAGTGAATACTTTGCAGAAATCCACCACCACTTGAGAGGAGGCTTACCAGATGTAATGGACCCAGTTAGGTATATACCTAGTGAGTCACACGAGTTTATTGATGTAAATCCACACGAAAAAACAGCTGCCAAAACTTGTAACTTCTCATTGGTACCAGAGTAGACAGAGAGATGACCCAAAAATAGATGAAATGGCTATCCACCTTTTGGGGTGACTGAGGACAGAGATTCTTCCACGTATATTATAGGCCAAAAAGAAGAAAATACAGCCTCATAGTGAAATACCTTTTAAAACTTTTATTAGCATTAAAAGCGTAAATGGGTACTCACATATTACAGGCAAATACAAGCATGGAAATAAAATCTGGCAACACAGTGGCATCAACGAGCCCTTCCCAACGCGTTTCTCCTAAACAGGCATCATCTGGGGATTTGCCTGTAATATGTGAGTACCCATTTACGCTTTTAATGTTAATAAAAGTTTTAAACGGTATTTCACTATGAGGCTGTATTTTCTTCTTTTTGGCCTATAATATACGTGGAAGAATCTCTGTCCTCAGTCACCCCAAAAGGTGGATAGCCATTTCATCTATTTTTGGGTCATCTCTCTGTCTACTCTGGTACCCATGAGAAGTTACAAGTTTTGCCAGCTGTTTTTTCGTGTGGATTTACATCAATAAACTCGTGTGACTCACTAGATATATACCTAGCTGGGCCCATTACATCTGGTAAGCCTCCTCTCAAGTGGTGGTGGATTTCTGCAAAGTATTCACTGAAGTCACTATAACTTCTCAAGATATTGCACTTTGTCACCATATTGTTTCACTTATGGACTCTTAACACGTTCACCTTGGTGGATATACGTATATCAATTTTTTTTGCATATTTGGATATAGTGTTGTCTAAAACATAGAATCGTTAATAGTGTTAATTTATGCAGTTTTTTTTTCACTATTAAAGTTGATTATATTATTTACACTGGTAAAAGATTATATAGATATTGTCATAATCTAAGCGCTGCACCTTTTTTATTATTTCACCATTTTGTTTGTTGCAGTAAGTCTGCGGTGCTGGCAGCTATTATTTATTTGTTTTTTGTGGATAGAGCGTTTTTTTCTCACTTTATATGAACCACTGAACCTGACAGAGAAATATTGTTTTTAAATAGGAATTCCAACTTCTTATTTGTTGGATCCTTCAGCATTTGAGCATTGTCGACAAGTCAAGTTTTTCTCCAAAGAGAATATAGCAGCGTCAATTGCTAGAATCCGCCATTTTGTATTAAACTCTTCCTCCATAGGATAAAGTGTTGGAAATTTTTTTGGAGGAAAAAACTGTTTATCTGGGTGCCCCCACTCAGAATACATACTTTTTTTTTTTTTTTTGCAATAAATGGATAAGAAAACCAAACAAGAAGTGGGCTCATCGACTGACTTCGCTACTGGCAGCAAAAATGTGGAGTGGACCAATTCAGTGAGAAACTGTACCAATAATCTTTCGGATTGTGAACCAGATGCTTTTGTATTAGACTCTTCAGAAGAGGAGTCATCAGCTTCTTCCTGGTCCCCTGAGAGAAATTCATCATCTCTCGCCCCCTGTTCCTCAGTTTGAGGGTCCTGGGTAATGGAAGGGGACCTGTTAGTCCCACTCTGGGATGCAATTAACGCATCAATCTTGTGTTCCAAGCCTAAAATGGTTGAGGAAAAAACCTCTTCAGTAATATATACAGGGGGTGCAGTGTTAAGAGCACCTGCAGCACCCGCCGGCCCTGATGGCTCATTCTGACCAGCCATTTCACTCTCAGGGGAGGGTGCCATTCTTTTTAAGATGGTTCTAGGCTTTTTTGTGGTTGTTGAAGTCTTTCTATGGCCCCTTTTTCTTTTAGATGTTTTTACCCCCCCTTCTGACCATAGCCCGATGCACATCCACTGCTTGAGCAATAGTCCAGCCCTGCCGCTGCTATTAATGCTCAGCCTGATGCAATAGTAAATGTGTCAATAGGAAAACGCCTGTGTCACCAAACTTCTTTCATGCCCCTCTTTGCTCTTGTGTCCCTCCGGCAGCTTGCAGCAGCAAAAATGGCTACCAGCAGGTGTCCACACATACCATTTAGCGCGGCTGTGGTCTTCTAAGACCGCTTCTATATAGTTTCTTAGCAGCAAAAATGGAGCTTTTAAAAAGCACATTCCTGCGCTGGACGTTGGAGGATGCCAATGCCACACTGAGCCCTGCCCCTTCCATCACATTCACCCCCCCCCCCCTCCTTTTTAAAAAAAAAGTTTTCCTGCGTGGGCCTCCAATCCTACCAGATCGTTCTGTGAGGGAGGAATGGCGAGGAGGGGACCTGGAAGCTG
This sequence comes from Lithobates pipiens, assembly GCF_037356315.1. Taxonomy (NCBI): domain Eukaryota; kingdom Metazoa; phylum Chordata; class Amphibia; order Anura; family Ranidae; genus Lithobates; species Lithobates pipiens. Next base: position 139,756,521 of record NW_027507791.1, read on the forward strand.
CCGCCGACTAGGGGCTGCGTGCTGATCGTTTTTTTTTCCTGCTCTCTCCTTAAGTTCACCTCGTGAAGGTGGGGGGGGGGGTGTCTGGTGAAGAGGAACACCTCCCCCCCCCCAGACTTACCAGAGGTCTGCCTGCTAGCTGGAGAAAAATAAGACTGCTGCTCCGGACACAGCATGATCTCTTGAGGAAGCATGAGAAGGTACATGCTCTATACAGCCCCCAGTGGTGACACTTAGGCATGACAACATTTACTAATTAAAGGAGACATTTCATAAGAAAATTCAAAAATTTCTTAAAAACCAACACACAGTCAATCTTCACCCTTCATGGTGGTTTCCGTTATCAAACCTTAGGAAACGGGGACCCTGGTGGAACCCACAATCCTGGACCTGTAATAGCACACCGCCAGTAAAACTTTATGGCCTTAATACCAAAAGTACTGTATCCCGGGGTCCAGCTCTCTAAAAAGAGAAGCGTTACAGGCAAAACCTTGTTTCTTCGGACACGAGGCCTGGGTACCATTCGGCCTAAAAGACACTGAATGGATCTGGCTGCATAGCTAGCTGGGGCAAGGATAGCTCCAGTGAAGCTCAGCACAGCACATCTTCACTCGTGACCAACACCTTAGACACTGGCGAAAAAAACTGAGGTACTCTCAGTATTGGGATGGGTTATATAGGTAGTGGACTTCTTATCTTAGGGTGTGCCAGTGTCCATCACCTAAAGGTGGCCTATAACCCACATAGTAACTACTATGGCTCTGTGTGCCGTGATGTACGATAAGAAATATAAACCTTGAATAGGACAGTTGCAGCAGCTATTATGAGGGACAGATCTTTATCCAGTTTAAGATTTCACTGGTAATTAATAACAGGCAAAAATATATGTATTCACGTTTACCGATCTTGGCTGTTCCTGAGCTTCCTTCTGCAGTAGGAGCCGTCTCCTCTCTACAATCTCAGCATGCGTTAATGGGAAATGGCCCAGCACCTGCTCAAAAACATTACACTGTAATGCTGTAAATGTCTCCAGAAAGTTAATTTTTAGTGAGATCAAACTTTGTACCAACCTCTGCTAAAGCCAGAGCCCCTTCATCACCAATCTGATTGCTTGAAAGATTTAGGGAAAGTAGAGATCGATTGAATCTTAAGGCCTAAAAACAATATAAATAAGCAGACGATTGTACTTTCTGGCTATAGGTGCATATAAATAACCAACATTGCATTTCTCTTTGATATAACCATTAACTGAGTTGAGTTTTTACCTGTGCAATGTATCGGGCTCCCTCGTCTGTGATATGATTGTAGCTGAGCACAAGAGAAGCTAGGTTTTTGTTGGTCATCTTCAGGTTTCGCAAAGCTTGACTAATTAGTCTTGCCCCCTCATCGTTAATTTTGTTGTTTCTCAAGAATATGTGGGAAAGCCTGCATTGTGAGAAGATGTAAATTTATATTGCCCACCTGAATCTCAAATTACGATTCTGCTCAGTAACATCTACAGTAATCTGTAGAAATGTTACCAACTGTTGATTGTTAGGTCAACACTGTTTTGCACTCTTAGGCCGCGTACACACGGGCGGACTGTTCGCCCAACTTTGTCCGCTGAACAGTGTTTCAGCGGACAGTCCGCTCGTGTGTGGGCTTCAGCGGACAGTTTCAGCGGACAGTCTGACGAACAAAGTTTTTCGGAATTTCCGTAAGACAGTCCGCTGAAACTTGGTTTCAGCGGACAGTCCGCTCGTGTGTAGGCTTGTTCGACAAACTAAGTTTCGCGCATGCTCAGAAAGGATTTACACGGCGAAGGTTGCATTGCAGTGTATTGGACGTCGTATTTCTTGTCCCGTCGTACGTGCCGTTTACGTCATCGCGCACGCTTTCAGCGGACTGTTCGTTCATCGTGTGTGGTCAAGTCCGTTCATGCAAATTTTGAGCGGACTGTTTGTCGGATTGTTTGACGAACAAAGTTGGGCGAACAGTCCGCCCGTGTGTACGCGGCCTTAGGAGCTGTGAGATGTGTGAGGTCGGAAGTTGGTAGGGTAGGATTTGTTAGCTGTCAAGTGACCTCTTGCACCTAAAATTCAAGCTGAAGTGTCAGATTCAGAATAAGTAAGTGAAGCTAAAAAATATGCTATGTTTTATGCAAAGTTATAATAACTAAAGACTGAATATTTACAGTAAATGTTTACATATGCCTACTGCAACTAGTTCTTTTTAGACAAGGTTACTAATTAACATTTGCCTCATTAAAGCAACATGATGTCTCCATAAAGATATACTGCTAACATAATTATTTTATTATTTTAGTTTATTTGACTTCTGAAAGATACAGTTCCTTCACTGAAATTGTCATTCTATCATACTGTTTATGACAAGCATTGGAAGAGCATCTAGTTGTACAGAAGACAGCACCACTATATAATTAAACTGGATTGTTTAGATTCTACCTAAAAGGTTGTCCCTTTTTATAAATAAACCTTCCCCCGCCACAATCCCTACGCATCTATGTCATACTCATGGACCATGGACAGTTTGCTTTTTACTAAATATATTTTACTTACACTATATCATCTGAGATCAGCTTGTAATAAGATTGTTGAAGCAGTGGATTACCTTCCAGTGCAAAAACCCTGGTAAAATAATCAAATACATTTGATTACATAATAAAACAATACATTTGTATTAAGTTTTATGAACATTTGTACAGTAATATGTTCAAAAAATTACTCCATTACTAATTAATGTTTCAGCAGCCACCAGAACAAGGATTGTTGAGTTCTGAGTGGTGAATAGACAAATAAGTAAATAACTGGAGGAACTGGAAAGAACCCTACAAAGTAGCGCAATCTGGAAGGGGAAAACTTCACAGAGGAGGAGTTGTACACTCTCCAGGAAGGATTGAAGTTTGCGCCGGACAGATTTCTAAGTAAATTTGACACTATTATAGATGTAGAGAAATTTTCCAGGAAGCAAAATATATATTTTTTTTTATGAAAGTGAAGTCTAAAGACATTCAGGCAAAGCAAACCATTCATGAACATAGTGGACTAAAAAATAAACACTTTTAATCCTAAACCATACAGTCATAAGTTTATTGATGTGTTTCAAGAATATGGTGCAAGAGGACATTAGAAAAATAGAAAGTGACAAACAGAGAAAAACTAAGCAGGTGTGGGAAGCTATCAGAAAACTTGAAAAGATGAAAGAAATAGTTATTAGGCCTGGTGGGTAGGGATGGCCGAACGGTTCGCCCGGCGGTCGGTTCACGGCGAATTTCGGCTGTTCGCAGTCCGCCCGATCGGCGGACTATTGCCGCTGTTCGCCCGGCGGACTTACGTGTTTACTGTGTAAAAGAACTTTGACCTATGATGACACATCCATCATGTGGTACATGACAGCCAATTGAGACATTACAGCACATGGACACTTGGACATTCCCCCTAACTTATAAATAGACCCGATCCGGCGGCCATTTTACATTCTTTCTACTGTCACTATAGGGAGAGGTTGCTGTGTGGAGCAGGGAGAGACTGCAGTGACCCAAATCGCTAGCTATTAGGTCCACAAAAGTTCTTTTAAGGACTGGTATGGTATAGGTGTAGTTCAGGATATAGGTTTGAGGCACTGCTATTCAAGTCATTGTTGCAGCAGGTTGTCTTTTATCAGTGCTGAGAGAGGGACAGTTAGTTTAATCATTAGCAGTTACTATTAGGTCCACAAAAGTCCTTTTCAGGACTGGTATGGTGTAGTAGTACAGGATATAGCTTTGAGTGCTATTCAAGTTATTGTTGCAGCAGCCTGTGTTTTGTCAGTTTAAATAGGGACAGACAGGAAGCTGTGTGTGGCAGTGAGGGACAGTCAGTTTAATCAGTAGCTGTTACTATTAGGTCCACAAAGGTCCTTTTCAGGACTGGTATGGTAATAGGGTTGTACACGTATAATATTCTTTCTTCCAAATATAGAAAGAATATTATACTTGACTGCTGCCCTTTTGCTGCAGTAGTCCTTTATGAGTATAGCGACTGAGGTACAGTCTGCTAATCACAACCTACTAGTTGCACAAAGGTCCTTCTAAGGACTGGTAAGGTATAGCGTACTAGAGTATATAGGGTTAAGTGAGGTACAGTCTGCTAATCCTTAAGGACTGGTATAGGTCCACAATATATAGGGTTGAGGTGCACTACTGCTGACTGCTGCCCTATTCTGCAGCAGTCCTTTATCAGTATAGGGACTGAGAGTTTTGTCACAGGGTCATTTAAAAAATGACAGGCAGAGGAAGAGGCAGGCCCTTCCACAGGGGTGGTAGGGGTAGGGCAGGAGCAACAGGCTTGAGCCAAAGTGGGAAATTGCTGAAGGTGCATGCGATTACGTCAAAGGAAGCACCAGAATTGGTTGAGTGGCTTACTCAGCCTTACTGTTCTGCACCCTCCTCATCCTCTCGATCTGCACCCTCTTCTTCACTCTCTGCTATGTGCACCCCCAAAGACACTACCACCAACAACACAACCACCCCCACCACCACATACATAGTTACATAGTTACATAGTTAGTCAGGTTGAAAAAAGACACAAGTCCATCCAGTTCAACCAAAAAAAATGAAATAAAAATAAATATAAATAAATAAAATATACTATACACATATATATATACATATACACACATACATACATATATATATACATATATATATATATATATATATACACACACATACATATACCAGCCCATATACCCAATTCTATACCCACAGTTGATCCAGAGGAAGGCAAAAAACCCCAGCAGAGCATGATCCAATTTGCTAAAGCAGGGGAAAAAATTCCTTCCTGATCCCCCGAGAGGCAATCGGATTTTCCCCGGATCAACTTTACCTATAAATTTTAGTACCCAGTTATATTACGTACACTTAGGAAATAATCCAGGCCTTTCTTAAAGCAATCCACTGAGCTGGCCATAACCACCTCTGCAGGGAGTCTATTCCACATTTTCACAGCTCTTACTGTGAAGAAACCTTTCCGTATTTGGAGATGAAATCTCCTCTCCTCTAGACGTAAAGAGTGCCCCCTTGTCCTCTTTGTTGACTTTAAAGTGAATAACTCGACACCAAGTTCCCTATATGGACCCCTTATATATTTGTACATGTTGATCAAATCCCCCCTTAATCTCCTCTTATCAAGAGTGAATAAATTCAGTTCCTCTAATCTTTCCTCATAGCTGAGTTGCTCCATGCCTCTTATCAGTTTGGTTGCCCTTCTCTGCACTTTCTCCAGTTCCCCGATATCCTTTTTGAGAACTGGTGCCCAAAACTGAACGGCATATTCCAGATGAGGTCTTACTAATGATTTGAACAGGGGCAAAATGATATCTCTCTCTCTGGAGTACATACCTCTCTTAATACAAGAAAGGACTTTGCTCGCTTTGGAAACCGCAGCTTGGCATTGCATGCTATTATTGAGCTTATGATCTACCTTCCACTTGAGTCACAGGAATTATTTTCTGATCCATATCAAGACATTTCTGATGCGCAGCCACTCTTGGCATTGGATCAGGAAGAGGAGGTAGCAACAACTGCCACTCAGCAGTCTGACGACAGTACCCAGATCAGCCCAAGGAGGAGGTTGGTCACCGGTGTTGCTGCCTACTCCGAGATCTCTACTTATAGCCGTGGGGAAGGTGACGTCAATGATGACGTGTCTAGTGATGTCACGTGGGTGCCCACAAGAGAGGAAGGGGAGGGGAGTTCAGAGGGAGATAAGGACCAGCAGATAGGGAGGAGAAGCAGGAATAACTTACATTACACAGGAGGGACAAAGCAGACTGCTAATGTATCAGGAGCGAGTCATCAACCATGTACGGTCACATCTGGCGCTCCCAGGACGCCGGTACATGGCTCCGCAGTGTGGGCTTTTTTTAACGTGTCCGCTGCTGACAATAGTGTTGCCATCTGCAATCTTTGCAGTCAATGCATTAGTCGCGGTAAGCCCAACACTCACCTAGGGACGACCGCCTTAAAAAGGCACATGAGCTGCCATCACCGAGCCCAGTGGGAGCAACGGAACACACAAAGCCACACTCCAGGCTCTCACCATCCAGCCTCGTCTTCTACTTCTCCTTCTCCTCTCTCCTCACAATTGTCCTCCACTCCACCTTCCATCACGCCAAGCTCACGTTTTTCAGCAAAAAGGCAGGCTTCCGTGGGCCTAATGTTCGAGCGTAAAAAAATGATGACGCCGGATTCCTTTTTTTCGAAAATTTGTGGCCATGGGAACACCACATTGGAAGGCCCCAGGAAGGAAGTATTTCTCACAGAAGGGCATCCCAGAGCTATATGGCCATGTTCAGCGGCAAGTGAATGTATCTCTGGCACACAGTGTCGGTGCCAAGATACACCTGACCACAGACACGTGGTCTAGCAAACACGGGCAGGGAAGGTATATCACTTTTACTGCCCACTGGGTGAACCTTGTGACGGCCGTCAAGCATGTAACCCATGGCACCCGTGTAGATTTGGTTTTACCGCCAGGGATTGCATGCAGACCTGGCTCTTCTTCTACTCCTCCCTCTCCTCCTTGGCTGACTCCTCCTTTTCCGCTGCTAGCGTCTCTTCCGCTGCGCCGCCCAAGCTCCCCAGAACCTATTTGACATGCCAGGTGAGACGTTGCCATGCCGTGCTGCGTCTGTTGTGCCTGGAAGCCAAGAGCCACACTGGCCCGGCACTCCTTTCAGCTTTGCGTTCACAGGCAGATCAGTGGCTAACACCGCTCAATTTGATAGTTGGTAAAGTGGTGTGTGACAACAGTGCCAATCTGCTTAGCTCATTGAAACAGGGCAAAATTACGCACGGGCCATGCATGGCAAACGTCTTAAACTTGGTCGTGCAGCGATTCGTTGTCAAATACCCTGGGGTCCAGGACATCTTGCGGCAGGCAAGGAAAATCTCGGCCCATTTCAGAAGATCTTACATGGCCATGGCTCTTCTTGCTGACATTCAGTGGCGACACAATCTGCCGGTCAGACGTCTTATTTGCGATTGCCCGACGCGATGGAACTCAACCTTTTATATGCTTGATAGGCTGCTCCAGCAGAAACGTGCAGTTAACGTCTACCTGTATGAACTCTGCGGCAGAACAGGTTCTGGGGAGCTGTTTTTTTTTCACAGCGCCAGTGGTTGCTCATGCGTGACGCATGCATACTTCTGCGGCCATTTGAGGAGATCACCAAACTGGTCAGTCGCAGCCATGGCGCCATCAGTGACATGGTACCTTATGCCTTCTTTATGGAGCGTGCATTGCGTCGTGTCATTGATCAAGCTGTGGAGGAGCAGGAGCGGGAAGATGAGGAAGTCGCAATGCTGGATGAATTCCCAGGGGGGGCTACTCTATCTGAGACAAGTGAACAACAGGAGTCTGAAGAGGAGTCAGAGGAGGATGGTGCCGGGTCGTATGAGGAGGAGCAAGAAGAGCATGCTTTAAACCTTTCTGGGATCCCTGTTGTTGTGCGTGGATGGGGAGAGGAGAATGAAAAGGACGACATTATCCTCCACCACCACACCGCTTCCAGTTTAGTGCAAATGGGGGCTTTCATGCTCCAGTGTTTTAATAGGGACCCCGTATAAAAAGCATAAGGGTCAAGCACCAGTACTGGGTGGCAACGTACTTAGACCCCTGGTACTAACACAAAATGGCGGAAATGTTACTGCCGTCACAGAGGGCTGTCAGAATGGAGCACTTCCAGGCCTTGCTTCGAGAAATGCTGCATTCTGCTTTTGCGTGCGCTGGCAGAGGAGCAATTCCCACACCCAGAGATGCCGTTGCGGGTACCAACCCAACAGCGCCTGCAAGAAGAGGCCGGTTTGAAGATGTGTTGGTGACTTCTGATATGAGGTCATTCTTTCAGCCGACCCATCGACAGATGTCATCCGGATCCAGCATCAGGGAACGCCTAGACCGCCAGGTGTCCGACTACATCGGGTTAACGGCCGATGTGGACACTCTGAGGAGTGATGAACCCCTGGACTACTGGGTGGGCAGGCTTGACCTCTGGCCAGAGCTTGCCCAATTTGCAATCGAACTGTTGGCTTGCCCCTCGTCCAGTGTCCTGTCCGAAAGGACGTTCAGCGCAGCAGGGGGGATCGTGACCGATAAGCGTACTCGCCTAGCTCACGACAGTGTTAACTACCTCACATTTCTAAAAATGAATGAGGCATGGATCTCGGAGGAATTCAACACATGTGACCAGTAGACCATGTATATGTCTATAAACGATTTTTTTAATCGAGCACACAGACCTTCTTTCTTCATTTGGCTCACTTCCTTGTACAAAAAAAGCACACCGTACTATATGCCCGTACCCTCCTGTTTGAAGAGGTTGAGCAGTGTCATATTTCTCCTGGGGCTGCTTATTATGAGGGGCTCCCACCATCCCTGTGCTGACTTCCTCCTGGGGCTGCTTATTATGAGGGGCTCCCACCATCCCTGTGCTGTGCTGACTTCCTCCTGGGGCTGTACCTCTGCTGTGCATATTATGAGGGGCTCCCACCATCCCTGTGCTATGTTCAATATGAGGGGCTCCCACCATCCCTGTGCTGACTTCCTCCTGGGGCTGCTTATTATGAGGGGCTCCCACCATCCCTGTGCTATGCTGACATCCTCTTGGGGCTGCTTATTATGAGGGGCTCCCACCATCCCTGTGCTGTGCTGACTTCCTCCTGGGGCTGCTTATTATAAGGGGCTCCCACCATCCCTGTGCTGTGCTGACTTCCTCCTGGGGCTGTACCTCTGCTGTGCATATTATGAGGGGCTCCCACCATCCCTGTGCTGTGCTGACTTCCTCCTGGGGCTGCTTATTATGAGGGGCTCCCACCATCCCTGTGCTATGCTGACTTACTCCTGGGGCTGTACCTCTGCTGTGCATATTATGAGGGGCTCCCACCATCCCTGTGCTATGCTCATTATGAGGGGCTCCCACCATCCCTGTGCTATGCTGACTTCCTCCTGGGGCTGCTTACGGTGCAGGTGTCAGTGCTGTATATCACAGTGCTGGTGTCAGTGCTCTCTATCACGGTGCTGGTGTCAGATGACTCTATCACGGTGCAGGTGTCAGTGCTCTATATCACGGTGCTGGTGATCATCTCCTGCACCCTCTTCTTTGCCTACCCTGACCTTCCCTCTTCTCTATTGCCTTCATGCACTCCACAGTCCTGATATGTCAGAATTTCACATATAAAAAAAGAATGCTTGTAGTTGTCAATCCCAGATTCACCTCATACATGTGTTATGTCATTGGCCATATGGTGGGACTATGTGTGCACAGCTAGTAATTATTTTGTGACTGCAAATATGACCTGTAGGTTTGTAAAGTTTGCCTCCCATTGAAGTCAATGTGGCCCGCCGCGAACGCGTTCGCGGTTCGCGTTCGCGAAACGTCCTGTCGGAAGTTCGTCCATCACTACTGGTGGGCTGGGAGGTTCTTAAAAAAAAAAAAATCAGAATACAAAAATGAAATGAATAGAATTTTAGGAGATAAATGATACATATATTAAACTACCTGGTAACCCCACCCTTAAATTAAAAAGGAAACTAGAAGATTGGTTGAAAAAATGTATTTAAAAAAAGACATCTTATACAAGAAAGAAGCAAAATATCTGAATCTAAGGGCCCCCAAAATACCGGTGATGTACTAATTGCCCAAAATGCACAAAAACAAAGTAACCCCACCAGAGAGGTTGTCAGGGCTGGCTTAGCCCTTCCTTCTCTGAGCTGGCTGCTCAGTTGTGGGCTAATTGGCAGCTCTCATCTCTCGCCACAGTTACCAGCTGTTCCTAATCCTGCTCGTCTGACCTGCCTACTTAAAGCCGCCCAGCTCACTTCATCTCTGCCTTCGCCTTGGTCACATCACAAGAAACCATCTCCTGCGGTTCTGGTTAAAGACTGGCTTTCTGACATCCCTTCTGGCTCCTTATCCTGCTTGTTGTTGCTCCACTTGGATCCCTTACTTCTGGCCTGGCTGATTACTCAATCTGGTTATTGAACTCTGGACTGGCTGACTACTCGATCCGGTTACTGGACTTTGGCTATGTTCTGACTACGCTTACTCTATTTACCTTTTATTTTTTATTAATAAAAAAGTGTGATTTAATTGTACTTCTGTCTCGGTCTGGTTCATGGTTTCTGACAGCAGGCGAGGCCACGAATTCAGAAGATGCAGTCAATCCACTTGTTGGTAATATTTTTTCCAGATTGGATGAGCAAGATCACCGCATGGATCAGTTTGCCATGGCGTTACAAACGCTCCTGAGTCACACGGCTCACCTGGAATCCCCCACTGTGGCTGCTCCGATACAATCTGAGTCGCAGGGCATCCCTGCTGCTGTGCCAGTCTCTGTGCAGGAACCTGCCTCGAGTATTACCTCTTTAAGAGATATGTCTGGTTTCGCTCCGCTTCCCCAGCGATTTGGGGGTGATCCAGTTCAATGCAGAGGGTTTCTCAATCAGGTTGAGATATACTTCAAGATGCTGCCCCAGGTGTTTCCCACGGACATAAGCAAAGTAGGTTTTGTGATATCTGCTTTCTGAGAGAGCCTTGGCCTGAGCCAACCCTCTATGGGAGATGCAAAAACCTGTTGTCCTGAGTTATCCTGAGTTTGTGGCCTCCTTTAAAAAGGGTATTTCACGTTCCCGCATGCTCCGCTTCTGCCGCCAAGTGCCTCATGTCCATCAGAGTACAAGAACTGTTTCCGACTACGCCATTGGATTCCGTACTCTGGCAGCAGAGGTTGTTTGGAACAATGAGGCCCTCGTGGCTGCTTTTTCTCATGGTCTCTCGGATTCCATCAAGGATGAGATAGAAGCCCGAGATATACCTACTGAGCTGGAGAGCTTGATTTTGTTTACCATCCTCATTGACTCCAGACTCAGAGAAAGACTTTTGAGGTGCGCTTGCGGAAGCCCCCTGTAAGTTTGGATCCGAGCTTTGCAGTTCCACCCTTGCCTCCCTCACCTCCCATGACTCCTGGTACTGAGTCGGTTAGTGAAGATGAACCCATGCACCTGAGCTTCACTTGTCTCTCTGCGGATGAGAGAGCCTTTAGGAAGAGGGAGAGATTGTGCCTTGTGGCCAGGCAGGTCACTTTTTGAAGTCTTGTCCTACCCGTCCAGGGAATACCCGAACCTTGAGGTCCTGTCATGGACAGACCTTAGGTGGCGTTGTTTTGTGCCCAGTTATCCAGAAGGATAAGCCCCTGGTTTTGGTCACCCTTTCTTGGGCTGAGTCGTCCATCGAGATACAGGCTCTAATCGACTCTGGGGCTGCAGGCCTGTTCATTGATGCTGCCTTTGTATCGAAGCACTCGATTCCGCTGCAGCTGCGTGACACTCCACTTGCCATTGAAGCTCTTGATGGGAGACCTTTTACAGCCTGCCCATGTGACTCATGAGACGGTTCCATTGTCCATGGCCATAGGGGCTCTTCACCATGAGATAATCCAATTCCAAGTTATTGCCTCACCCAGGTTTCCGCTGGTTATTTGTTATCCTTGGTTACAGAGGCACAACCCCTAATTTGATTGGCTCTGTGCTGAGGTTCTCTCCTGGTCACCACAATGCAGTGAGACATGCTTCCTGAAGGTATCCGAGGTCCTCTGCACCTTTTCACGCTCCTCCCTGCCAGAAGAGTACCACGATTTTAGTGATGTCTTTGACAAAGGTCAAGCCAGTAGTTTGCCTCCACACCGGTCTTATGATTGCGCAATTGACCTTCAACCTGGTGCCCTACCTCCCCGTGGCCGGGTTTACCCTTTGTTGGTCTTGGAGGATAAGGCCATGGAGGAGTATGTTGCAGACGCACTTTCTCGAGGTTTCATCCACAAATACTCATCTCCTACTGGTTCTGGTTTCTTCTTTGTGAAGAAGAAGAGCGGTGAACTGAGACCTTGTATAGATTATAGGGGTCTCATTCGTGTCACGATTAAGAATGCCTACCCGATTCCATTGATTACAGAGTTATTTGACCGCCTCAAGGGAGTAACGGTTCTCGTGCGCATTAAGGAGGGCGATGAGTGGAAAACTGAATTTAAGAACATAACAGGCCATTATGAGTACCTTTTTTTATTTATTTATTTATTTTTATATTTTATTTACTTCTTTCATTGTTTACATGATTGTTGCTTATGAATTAATATAATTACATTATCATGTACTAACGTTTCGATTACCTATAGACTGATTTTATATTTTACTATCATCAACTAAATCATGTTGTCCATGAATTGTATATTACGATAATTATCATTTTGTATTATTATTTATATTTTTTGCTACGCAATATGTCATTATTATGTATAATTAAATTATTCAGATTCTATTGAACTATACTACTATGTTATTATTATTATAAATTTTTTGACGTAATGTTTATATGTCTGGAGCCCATGATCACGTGATTTTAACCTTTATCTTCTTAGCTGCGCTTCATATAAAGTCCCAACATTCCTTTTGCCAATGTTGCAAATTCTTTGCATATAACAGGGATGGAGGTAGATGAAGTTACCCATTCGTTACCTCATATAAAGTCCCACTAACCCCGCCCCTTCTCTTTTTTGCCAAATATAGGGATGGAAGCACAGCATTTAAGATAGCATATGGTGCAATTAATAAATGAATTAATTCTTATCAGTTTATTATAGATTGACTCTTGCTGGACATTTAGGATTTTCATAGTTTTATCTATTATTGATACTGTATGGTGGTTACGGACGTCTGGGACTGCATCCCCGGGAGTTGCGATGCGTGCTTTGGCTCTCCCCCCGCCTTCCTCTTATGAGTTTGAGGTGGCAAATGCCGCCACTCACGCATCGGCACCACGTCACATGCACGCCAGGTGTGGCGCCACGTGACGCCGCGCATCTTTGGGCGGCGTTGTTGGGCGCATGCGCATTGGTGTGCTTTGTTTTTTCTATCTGCGTTTGATATACGAGGAAGAACATGGAGCGCCAACTGCCTAGTGACGACAGACGTCCAGGGGCTGGCCCTGCTCCTCCTCCCTCTGCTTCATAATGCTGCGTGGTGCTGGCGGCACACCATGGCCGTTTCTGGGCTTAAGGGCAGTGTGCTGACGGAGCACACACCACACTACCTTTCTCTCTTCACATACACTGGCTTTCATGATGTCCTACTGGGATGTTAAAGGTACATAAAACATTTTTTCCAGGTCACTGTTATATACATTCTTTGGTTACCAGTTTTTCACTGGGTTTTCTTTTAATTGCTTGCAAATTTGGGCACATGGATAGGTTGTATACACTAACCATAATCACTCTTTCCACAGAAAATTCACAACTTAATGGTATCCACACACCCCATCATGATACACTCACTTTTGGTGCTCCTTCTGCTGCTGCCCTGTGCCTCGATGTGGCCCTACCTGTGTAGCCTCAGCTCCGGGGGAGGCTCTGTTTCCCCCAGTTCGTCCTCCCTTTTGAATTATATTATACTTTTATGTAATTATAGGTAAGAACGTTTGAGTACACTCTTGCCTCTCCTTCCTTGTCCAGCAAATGTTCACTTTGTGACTTTCTACCTTTTTATTATAGATCCTTGTACTTGTTTACTGCTCCTGATGAGTGGGAGTCCCCACGAAACGCGTAGAGCCTTAGCCTTATGCTACATCTTCAACATCATGTGACCTTGAGACTCTGCAATTAGTGATATTAATTTCATTATCACTTTCTATTATTATTTATTTTGTATTTATTTATTTATTTGTATTTATTTATTTATTTTTATATTTTATTTACTTCTTTCATTGTTTACATGATTGTTGCTTATGAATTAATATAATTACATTATCATGTACTAACGTTTCGATTACCTATAGACTGATTTTATATTTTACTATCATCAACTAAATCATGTTGTCCATGAATTGTATATTACGATAATTATCATTTTGTATTATTATTTATATTTTTTGCTACGCAATATGTCATTATTATGTATAATTAAATTATTCAGATTCTATTGAACTATACTACTATGTTATTATTACTATACATTTTTTGACGTAATGTTTATATGTCTGGAGCCCATGATCACGTGATTTTAACCTTTATCTTCTTAGCTGCGCTTCATATAAAGTCCCAACATTCCTTTTGCCAATGTTGCAAATTCTTTGCATTATGAGTACCTGGTAATGCCTTTTGGCCTTTTTAACGCTCCGGCAGTTTTCCAGGAATTAATGATGTCCTCTGAGATTTGTTGTAGTTATGTGTGGTGGTTTATCTCAATGACATCCTCATATTTTACAAGTCCCTGGAGAGCCACCGAGCCACCACACAGATGTCTGTCGTGTGCTTCAGAAACTAAGAGAAAACAATCTTTATTGTAAACTGGAGAAGTGCGAGTTCCATCGTGAACAGGTTACATTCCTGGGCTATGTCATTTCCACTGTGAGTGCAGATTTTTCAAAGGGTTTTATTTTCAGTGTAAAAACATAAAATTTTGCACTCACATTTAGTAGGCAAAAGGTAGGCATTTAAACACAGAGGGTCATCAGGTGTATCTGATTATGGGACGTCAGCCAGTGATCCGGTCCACATCTGTCATCTAGTTGTTCCTGTTCCTCTCACATAAGGTCCACTACAGGTGTTTTTTAAGAAGCAGCCGGCTTATGGTGGACACGAGATGTGCGGTCTTCAGAAGGAGGCTTTTTTAAGCTTTTTTATCTTTTTATATATATAATTTTTACCCTTTTTACTTATTCTCACAATTATTTTTGATGTTTTTCCCATAGAATTTTATTCTATAGATAAAAAAGCTTAAAAAAGCCTCCTTCTGAAGACCGCACATCTCGTGTCCACCATAAGCCGGCTGCTTCTTAAAAAACACCTTATGTGAGAGGAACAGGAACAACTAGATGACAGATGTGGACCGGATCACTGGCTGACGTCCCATAATCAGATACACCTGATGACCCTCTGTGTTTAAATGCCTACCTTTTGCCTACTAAATGTGAGTGCAAAATTTTATGTTTTTACACTGAAAATAAAACCTTTTGAAAAATCTGCACCCAGAGGCGCCCCTCTCTCTCTTTTTTCTCCTTTATCTGCAGCAATCCAGGAGCTTAAGTTTCAGCTCTTTTAAGGTGGCAGCCCTGCATGCGGATCCATCCCCCCTCTCCATTCCTCTCCTCCCCCCCTCTCCTCACGAACTAAAGAACATTTTATTTTTCCTTTTTTGGACTTGACAAAGTAGTGCATTCCCTGCACTCACTACTATATGTAATTTTATAGACTTTTTTTCTAGTGGGAACCAAATATCTTTGATTTGCGCCAAATACTTGTCTTATGTCATTTCCACTGATGGTTTTTCGATGGACCCAGAGAAACTTTCGGCAGTCCTACAGTGGCCTCGACCCGTGGGTTTATGTCTTCTGCAGCGTTTTTTGGGCTTTGCCAACTACTATCGGAAGTTTATTTGTAACTTCTCGTCTCTGGTCAAGCCCCTGACTGATATGACCAGAGAGACGATAATCTACAGAGTTGGTCTCCGGAGTCCATTAAGGCCTTTGAGACTCTCAAGGCTGCCTTTGTTTCTGCTCTGTGTTGGCACATCCTGATCCTACGTTGCCTTTTAGCCTAGAAATTGATGCTTCTGAGACTGGAGTTGGTGCCCTTCTGTCTCAATGTCCTAACTCTGAGAGCGCTATGCATCCGTGTGGCTACTTTTCCAAGAAATTGTCACCTGCTGAGTGCAATTATGAGATTGGTCACAGAGAGCTGTTGGCGATCATTTTAGCCCTGAAAGAATGGAGACATCTCCTTGAAGGTACCACTGTGCCGGTTCTTATTCTTACTGACCATAAGAATCTTACATTCTTGTCTGAGGCTAAGCACCTCTCCCCCAGAAGGGCACGATGGGCTCTTTTCTTGTCGAGTTTTAATTAAATTGTCTCATTCTTACCCAGTACTAAGAATGTAAGGGCTGATGCCTTGTCACAACAATTTTCCTCCACTTCCAAGTCGGAGTCGGTTCTGGTTCCTGTGATTCCTCCTGATCGTATCTTGGCTACGGTTCGCACCAGTCTTACTTCTCCTTTGGGTGAAAAAATTCTTGCTGCTCAGGTCCATGCTCCTCCCAAGAAACCTTGTGACCGCTGCTTTGTCCCAGAGAGTCTCCGTACTGCCGTGCTCCAGACTTACCATTCCCCCAAGGCAGCTGGCCATCCTGGGAAGAATCAACTCATTTGGGCCATTCCGCATGAATTCTGGTGGCCTAGTCTACGGGCTGATGTTACTGCCTTTGTAGCTGCCTGTTCCGTGTGTGCTCAGAGTAAGACTCGATGACACCTTCCAGTGGGCCTCCTACAACCCATACCCAATAGAGAGAGGCCCTGGACTCACCTGTCAATGGATTTCATTGTGGAGTTTCCCAACTCCCAAGGCAACACTGTTATCCTTATGGTGGTTGCGCTCAACTTATATATATATGTTTCTTATAGTGCTACAAAATGATATGTGCTCAAATGTGTCAAAATATATATGAAATTACCCCGAAGAAGGGGGATAATACTGTATTATAGAAAATAGGAAAAATATATAAAAATATATAAGGTGACTTATGTATATATATGTAAACCAAGAATGGTGACTGTGTGAATATTTATCCCAAAGGAGAAACAATGACTATAAATTTATGTAAATATAAATAATCACGGTGATAAAGTCCATAAATGGATATATAGTCCAAAAAACGTGCAAGATGTCAATCTGAACGTGTTGTAATAACAGCCAGGATTCTGTGATATTGTGACCGAAGAAGATAATATTTCACCCTGTGACGATCCCACCACCGTATAGGGTACAGGCTTACCGGATCTATATGACCCTAGCAGACATACGCCTCAGGGGTCAATCAAAGCTTGTGATCCCAGCCAAAATGGTCTCAAGGATTAGATGTATCAGTCATGGCATATACGGTCCCAACAAACGACTAGATGTAGTCACTATTCTTCATGTGCATATACAAATCCGACAACGACTCAGGCATGGAAGATGAAGAAACAAGGCCAACATGGCATAATAACGTTTTTTTTAAAAAACTTTAATAAAAAATAAAAAATTTTGCTAAAACTCACATTTCCAAGATGGACAATAAAGCATGTCAGAGAGTTTCGGCACCGTGTGCTTGGATAATTTACTTCTGATCAGGGAGATGTGTTCGCATATAGGGAATGCCACAATAATGATCTACGTGGCACACAGTTTGTCGCGATAGATAGATACACTCCACCCTGGAGAGGGGGGCCCCTCACTCGTGGGGTCTCCAGGCTTGAGGCTTGAGACTTTTTGGATATATGAGCTTCAGTCCCACTCCCCATTTGGTATGAATGTGGAGTGGGACATTAATGCTTTCATAGACGATTCATAGGACCTTCTCGTAATATTAGCAATGTGCAGTCTGGCATTACGCATGTTTATCTGTGGGTATAATTTATTAAGTAGTTTCTATTTTCTATTTTATATTTTTATTTCATTTTATTTTTTAATGACCTCATTTATTGTATATATACATATTCATTTATTTCTATCTCTATGTTTTATGGTAAGATAGTTATTCAGATCACATAGTCACTATTTCATAGTATGCGATTTATATTATGCATAATGTGACATATTGTTTGTGTTGTTTCTGTATTACCAAGTTCTAATTTTATTAGTGGCCACTAGGTGTCATCAGCGCCACCTTCTTAGGAGTACTAGAGAAGAGACAATGTTTTCCTTGTACTCAGGCCTCGTTTTCATTCCCACTCCGTACCGGAAGTGATGTTTACTCACTTCCGGCTCCGGTGTGTTCGTAGATGTGCACTTCCGGTTCCGGGTCACCATTTGCAAAAGTGTTTTGGACATCCCTTTATGTCCATTTGTAAGCCCAAATAGTTAAAGACTCATATAGGTTGGTCCCCTTTGGTTATTTAATACATCATCATACGAAGCAGGTTCGTTCCCACCCCTTTTTTTTTCTATACATCAATGTGAATGGGTGGAACGCATCTGTTGTGAGGCGTGGAACGCACGCCAGGCCGCCATTTTTACCTATACCGGAAGTGGGATTATTACCACTTCCAATCATGAATTTCAGGCTCAAATGGATTTGACACATGGGTGGAACGCATAATAACCGAGGCGTGGAACGCACGCCCGTTCGCCATCTTGGATATACCGGAAGTGGGCATAATTGCGACACATGGGGGAATGGCATCACTTTATTGTGTGAGTACCTATATAAGGCAGTATGTCAGTAGTGTGAGCCCACCCCAGATGATGACCGGTGGGTCGAAACGCGTCGGGAGGACTCCGCTACTGCCACTTTTTTCTCTCTGACATGCTTTATTGTCCATCTTGGAAATGTGAGTTTTAGCAAAATTTTTTATTAAAGTTTTTTAAAAAAAACGTTATTATGCCATGTTGGCCTTGTTTCTTCATCTTCCATGCCTGAGTCGTTGTCGGATTTGTATATGCACATGAAGAATAGTGACTACATCTAGTCGTTTGTTGGGACCGTATATGCCATGACTGATACATCTAATCCTTGAGACCATTTTGGCTGGGATCACAAGCTTTGATTGACCCCTGAGGCGTATGTCTGCTAGGGTCATATAGATCCGGTAAGCCTGTACCCTATACGGTGGTGGGATCGTCACAGGGTGAAATATTATCTTCTTCGGTCACAATATCACAGAATCCTGGCTGTTATTACAACACGTTCAGATTGACATCTTGCACGTTTTTTGGACTATATATCCATTTATGGACTTTATCACCGTGATTATTTATATTTACATAAATTTATAGTCATTGTTTCTCCTTTGGGATAAATATTCACACAGTCACCATTCTTGGTTTACATATATATACATAAGTCACCTTATATATTTTTATATATTTTTCCTATTTTCTATAATACAGTATTATCCCCCTTCTTCGGGGTAATTTCATATATATTTTGACACATTTGAGCACATATCATTTTGTAGCACTATAAGAAACATATATATATATAAGTTGAGCGCTTACACTATACTTTTGACATGTTTTCCAGCTAAAAAATCCCTAATTTTAGCGTGTTAGCAGCTCATTACTTATATATTTTTACATTTTTCTATTTTTCTTTAATTTTTCTTTTTTCATTTGCGCAATATTGTTGGTGTATAACTTATCCTTATGGTGGTTGACCGGTTCTCAAAGATGTGTCATTGTATTCCACTTAAGAAGTTGCCTACTTCTAAGGAACTGGCTTCCATTTTTGCTCAGGAGATCTTTGGCTTACACGGGCTACCAGAGGTGATTGTCTCGGACAGGGCCAGTTTGTCTCCTGGTTCTAGGGAGCCTTTTGTGCACAGTTGGGAATTCAGCTTGCTTTCTCTTCTGTGTATCACCCACAATGTAATGGGGCCACAGAGCGAGCCAATCAGTCCTTGGAGCAATTCCTACGTTGCTATATTTCTGACCACCATAACAACTGGTCAGACCTATTACCATGGGCAGAGTTTGCTCACAACAGTGCCTTGAATTCTGCTTCCTGAGTGTCTCCATTTATGACGTATTATGGTTTCCAACTTTCCATGTTGCCTGACTTGTTTGTTCCGCAGAGTATTCCTGCGTTAGAGAAGCATATCCGTGGTCTTCGTTCCACTTGGGTTACAAGTCCAGGAGGCTTTGTGCCATGCTAATGAGAGGTACAGACTCCATGCTGACCGCAGACGCCTGCCTGCACCTTCCTACCAGGTTGGGGACAGGGTCTGGCTGTCATCTTGCAACCTCCGACTTTGTGTTCCCTCACTGAAGTTTGCACCTCGGTTTATTGGGCCTTTCTGTCCTCCTAGTATGCGCATCTCAAATGTGTTTCATGTCTCCTTATTGAAACTGTTGGTCTGCTACTGATTTACCACCATGTGCCACGTCCTCACCATATTCAGGTTGAGAACCATGAGGAGTATGAGGTACAATCCATTGTTGACTCCTGTAGGTTCCTTGGGCGCATACAGTACCTGGTGTTTTTGAAGGGGTACGGTCCGGAGGAACGCTCCTGGGTTTCATCCTCGGACGTACATGCCCCTGTCCTTCTCCGCGAGTTCCATAGACATTTTCCCCTCAAGCCCGGTGGCCCTCTGAGGGAGAGGGGTCATTCAGGAGGGGGTACTGTCAGGGCTGGCTTAGCCCTTCCTTCTCTGGTCTGGCTGCTCAGCTGTCGGCTAATTGCCAGCTCTCATCTCTCTCCACAGTTACCAGCTGCTCCTGATCCTGCTCGCCTGACCTGCCTACTTAAAGCCGCCCAGCTCACTTCATCTCTGCCTACGCCTTGGTCACATCACAAGAAACCATCTCCTGCGGTTCTGTTTAAAGACTGGCTTCATAGTTTCATAGTTAGTTTCATAGTTAGTAAGGTTGAATAAAGACACCAGTCCAACCCGAGTAAGTGTCTACAATTGTCCCTATCCAGTCCCTACCCTCAAGGAGCCCACTATCCTAGGTACCAATTCATATACTAGGGCCAATTTTGGACAGAAGCCAATTAACCTACCTGCATGTCTTTGGATTGTGGGAGGAAACCGGAGCACCCGGAGGAAACCCACGCAGGCACAGGGAGAACATGCAAACTCCAGGCAGGTAGTGTCGTGGTTGGGATTTGAACCAGCGACCCTTCTTACTGCTAGGTGAGAGTGCTAACCACTACACCACTGTGCTACCCCTTGCTGACATCCCTTCTGGCTCCCTATTCTGCTTGCTGTTGCTCCACTTGGATCCCTAACTTCTGGCCTGGCTGATTACCGATCTGGTTATTGAACTCTGGACTGGCTGACTACTCGATCCGGTTACTGGACTCTGGCTATGCTTTGACTATGCTTACTCTGTTTACCTTTTTATTTTTTATTAATAAACACGTGTGATTTAATTGTACTTCTGTCTCGGTCTGGTTCATGGTTTCTGACCGAGGTGGAATTAATTCCTTGTATTCACAAATAGGGGAATATCTGGATACTTTCTTTCAACCTTTGGCAGCCAAAGGTAAAGCCTTTTTGAAGGATGGTAAGGAGCTAAAAAGTTTATTGAAAGATGTTAGTGTGGAGGGCTCAACTCTGTTGGTCACAGCAGATGCTGAGTCCCTCTATACAAATATAAAACAGAAGGCTACATTAGATGCCATAAAATGGTCTTTACACAAACATACAAAGTTGAAACAAAGTCAAATTGGACTTTTTTGTCTAACAACTTTTTTTGATACGGAGGGGATTTTTTTTTAATCAAGCCAAGGGCGTTGCCATGGGGGCAAAATATGCCCCCAGTGTGGCAAACATTTTTTAGACAAATGGGAAAATGAAGATATTTTTACGAGTGGCCACAGTTGATGCTATATCAGAGGTATATAGATGACCTGGTTTTCATATGGGATGGCTCCTTGGAAGATATCCATTTGTTCATGAACCATATGAATAACAACCGATATGGCATCAAACTCACTAGCAAATGGAGTGTTGAGGAGATTCAGTACCTAGATCTTGAAATCTTCAAGAGAGAAAACAGATTACTGACCATAACTTTTTTCAAAGAGGTTACTAAGAATGGTTATATCTCAACATGTAGTTGCCATCATCCAGGATGGATCAAGGCCATCCCAAAAGGGCAGTTCGTCCAGATTAGACAAAACTGTGATCTGGATGATGATTATTGGGCCCAATCAGAGGTCTTGTTGAAAAGATTTCTGGAGAAAGGATACAACTTTTGTGACCTTGAGAAGGTTAGGTCTGAGGTAGCCAATAGCAACAGAGGTGAACTGATAGAAAAAGCTAGGAGAAAAGGAGAATAAAATTTGAGTTGGCCTTCATTACTGGCTTCAATCTGGACTACAAAAAAGTTGAAAAGGTCTGGCCTATCTTGTTTAGGAATAATACCATTAATAAGATTTTGCCCCGTAAGCCATCCTTTATACACAGGAGAGCCCCAGGTCTTAGGAATATGATAGCCAAAAATGTGGTAGAACCTCCTAAGATTAGAAAGAAAACCTTCCTTGAAACCATAGGTTTTTACAGATGTGGAAGGATCCTCTCTATTATGTCCCTGGCGGTCATTCTGTGGCCAAATATATCTGGTGAGCACATTTTATGTCACTTTGGGTGAAGCACGTCGGCCCCTTCAAGATTTAAGCACACTGCACTTTAAAAGGCACGGTGTTGGAGAAATAATGTATACAGAAGATTTCAATCACCATATTGTTTTATTCATATGCATATTTGTGCTGGACTTTTTTTGACACTAAATTTATGGTGCATTTGTTGCCACAAAATATCTGATTCACGCTACATTGGGTGAGTTATATGTATTTTGCACCCAATTTTTTTCACTATTTCAAATAAGTAAATAAGACAGAAGCCCAATATTTTAGTACAGATATACAGGTGCATCTCAATAAATTAGAATATCATAAAAAAGTTAATTTATTTCAGTAATTCAATTTAAAAAAGGGAAACTCATATTACATTGATTCATTACACACAGTGATATATTTCAAGCATTTCTTTATTTTAATTAATTTAGATGATTATGGCTTATGGATTATGATTTTTTTGGTCGGAAAATGCGACCGTGTGTATGCTCTATCGGACTATTGCTGGCCAAATTCCAGCCAGCAAAAGATTGAGAGCATGTTCTCAATTTTTTGGTCGGAAAAAGTTCTGATCAGAAAATTCGAATTGTCTGTAGCAATTCCGAAGCGCAAAATTCCTACGCATGCTCGGAAGCATTGAACTTAATTTTCCCGGCTCGACGTAGTGTTGTACGTCACCGCGTTCTTGACGGTCAAAAGTTCAGCAAACTTTTGTGTGACCGTGTGTATGCAAGCCAAGCATCAGCAGAATTCCGTCAGAAAAACCATCCAAGATTTTTCTGACGGAAAATCCGCTCGTGAATATGTGGCATTACAGCTAGTGAAAACCCAAAATTCAGTATCTCAAAAAATTTGAATATTACATAAGACCAATAAAAAAAAAGGATTTTTTTTTAATACAGAAATGTTGGCTTACTGAAAATTATTATAAAAAATATATAATAGCCACGCTTAGGAAGCAAAATATTTTTAGGTTGCTGCCACCCTCTAAGCCCTCAGCCCCTGTTAGGGAGCTATGGCTGTTTAGCTATCTATAATGTTATTATAGGGCTTATGGCACTGCCTATACCAGAATGACTAATTCATCTATAATATAATACCCAGATTATATTTCCCAGTGCTTGTGCCAGTGTATAAACAATGGAATTAGCTTATCCACAACCCACGTTACCAGTCATATATGCACTCTACTATTGTAAAGGAGATAGCAACCCAAAAAAGAAGAAAAGGAAGGGGAAGGAGGCTCAAATCAATATATGAAGACAGAATCCCTAACAAAAGACCCCTTTAATGCTAATGCGTGCTCACTTCCCACCTAGCCCCTTTATGTACACCTCTCTGTGGTGCACCCAAAATGTATTGTACCCGAGGTGGGTAATAGGCGTAAACTAAAAAAGGCGTATTCCTTCAAATATAAGTGGTGAAATGTGAAAAATAAAAAAGAATGAAAATAGAAGATCCCAATAAACAAATAACTATACGCTTTTAGTGTATCCTTCTTACAGGAAGGATCTAGGTAATGTCCACATGAACGTTCTATTGTATCTGATGTAGTGCAAACTCCAGATCCTTATCTCACAGATACTATAGAATCCAACGCCTATGCTTTTGACTGATGAGTATTAAATCAGATTACACTTGGTTGCCCCTTACCTGATGCTTGGGCAGCACTGCAGAATGGTGAGGAAAGAAGAGAAGGTGACATCTGTGAGGCCAACGTTCCACAGCCTGAAAGAACACAAATCGATATTAATTTTGATTAAAGAGTAATTCCATCTAAATATGATACGAGGGGTCTTCTAACAATTTCCACACTTATATTTTTGTTGGAAACGGTGAGTGCGGGAGGAGCAGTAATTGGTCATGCCTGAGAGTGTCATGTGACTAATCTGTCTGGCAAGCCGGCTGACCTTGCAGTTTAGTATAAGAGTTGTCAGGCTGTGGTGAAGACGGCTGCAAAAGTTATAAAAAAAGTGCAGAAACATTTTGAAGTACCCTCATATATTTCCATTATCTATGCTCCAATAAATTATCTCCCCCAGCTTCTTGGAACTCTTGGGGATTTGGGAACAGGCTATAATATCTCCATCTGGAGTTCTAGACACTTGTCTCTTTCTACCATGGATTATTCCTCTTCTTGGTGTATTCTCCATTAATGGAAGGGCAATTTCCACATTGACAGAGGACATTGGAGACTGGTTATAGGAGTACCTTGGAACTTAATTGCAGTATAAATTAATAAAATTGCAGAATATTATCTATTCACTCCAGTTGTGTCTACATTTCCTTCTACATTTATTTCTGTTTTGTTTTTTTTAACCTGGTGATTCTGTCAGTTGCCCTATGTCCAGTCCTAGGGTAATAATGTTCTCAGAGTAGCTCCCTAAGCAGCAGGAGCAGCATTGTCACCCTAGGATCCTTTTTTCTTGTGGACATCAGACTAAGGCATAATTGGATGTTGCTATCACCCAAAAGGTGACAACTGGAATGAGTGCAAAGCCAGAATCGACCGAGGGAAAGTCGCTAGACTTCTAAAGCTAAAAGGATAAGAACTGAGAAACTGAAAAAAACTATTAAACACAAGTTAGGGACAGTCTTTAACAGGTTTAGGTTGGGATGTAATATTGGATCCACTAGATTTGGTTGGTGATCTGAAAGCTGGTTTTTATCTATAAACTAAAATATGACTTTTAGGGTTTTGACACAGATTACATTTAACCTCACCTGATTTTGTGGAGACTGGTGAGCACAGGTAAACATTTTGAGAATATGCCCATCATTTTATCATCAATTTTCCATCCTGTGGTTAAAGGGACAAAATTTAATTGATTTTCAAAATCTAGCACAACCAGAAAGTCTCTGCACTATAAGCCAAATCTATTCTTTTAATTTTTTGCAAGCCACCAAACAAAAGAAAGACTTTATACAGCAGATATGTACATACTATATAAGTTTATATGTCCATGCTCTTCATGTCTTTTTTTTATTTCTCTTTAATTTACAATTTGCTTTTTAAGGATAATTATACCAATAAAAAAGGTGTACACCTCATTCTACTACCTACCAACAAATCCCTTTGCGGTCTGCCCCATACCCTTGCTTTTATGTAAAATATTTTAGTGATTCTCATTCCACTTTCCACTTCATTGCAGTACAAATCTAGAGTTCAATGGCTGAAGAAATATAGGTAGGAAGAGCATAAGAGGCAATGGATCAAGGGTTACTTTGGCTATATAGGGTTTGAAATATCAGTCGCAGTTTGGCCATCTCTCCTCAACAAAAATTGATTGTTTGATCAACCTCTGTCGAAGGGACATGCTGGAAAATATTTTTCCATCAGCAGATACAGCCACTAATCAGTGTACTCTGACAGCGGCGGATCAAAATGCAGTGTTTGAGCAGGGGAGATTCCTCCATCCACTTCACTTGTGTGGATGGAGGAATCTGCTAGTTTCCTGGAAAAAAAAGCCAGCTTTACTTCTAATTAAATTGTGCAGAATTTTTGTTGTAGAACACAATCACTATGATTAGGTGGCTCTCAAACACACACTGACCCTTCAGGAGTGCAGGAAAACAGTGCAACACAAATGGTTTTAGATTCAGAAAAAATTCAAGTTAGACTTACCGGTAACTTGTTTTCCAATAGGCTGTCAGGACAGTACCTGAGAGATCATGGCTCTCCTCCTCCCACAGGAAACACCTGATCAATTAGGTCTTTAATCACCTGGCTTTTAGGAAAAAACTCAAGACCTTCCTCTTTTAGCAGATGATCAAAGCTCGCCACAGCGCCTAGAGGCGATTCAGTTCGCATTGTACGCTATACAAGTATTTCATTCATTCATTCATTCATTTAATAGGAGGCCTCCACGTTGCTTCCATCAGTTGTTTGTAGAGAACCTCCAGCCCCCAATGCAACACATAAGCAACAGTTATATCACAGTATTACAGCGACACAATAAGTAGGACAGGTTACTGCTGTCCTGAAAGCCTATTGGAAAACAAGTTACTGGTAAATCTAACTTGAATTTTTCCAAGGCGTCTTTCAGGACAGCACCCGAAAGGATAATTGAGACTTGCCCCATTTAGGGTGGGACAACAGCCTGTAAGACTTTCCTTTCCGAAAGCCTGATTCCCAGCCGTCATTAGGTCTAACCTATAATGATGGGCAAAGGTCGTCAGACTTGTCCAAGTGGCTGCCTTACAGATTTGTTTGAGGGTGGCACCAGCTTTTTCTGCCCAACTCACCGCCGAAGCTCTTGTAGAGTGAGCCCAGATACTCACTGGACTCTCTTGGCCTGTGAGGGAATAGGCTTCTGAGATAGCCATTCTCAACCATCTGGCAATGGTTCCTTTCCTTTGGTAGCTTGTCTTTCTTTTTTACTACCAGCAAATAAAATGAATAATGCGTCTGAACGTCTTTAGTGGATTCCAGGTAACTTAAGACTACTCTTTTAACATCCAGGGTATTCTTCTTCCTTTTTATCCAATGGATTAGAACAAAAACGTAAGAAGTATCATCTCCTGGGTTTGATTCTGGACCGAAGTGACCTTCGGTAAAAAATTAGGATCTGTCTTCAGAATAATTTGGTCTGAAAAAATTGAAAAAATTTGGCTCCCTGATAGAAAAGGCTTGCAGCTCACTAACTCTTCGAGCTGTTGTAATAGCCACTAAAAAAAAACGTCTTCAAAGTAACTAATTTCAGGGAGGCTAAATCAATGGGTTTGAAAGGTTCCCTGGTCAGGGCCTGTAGAACAACTGATAAGTCCCACACTGGACAGCTTTAAATCACCACTGGTCTAGATCGGGTGAGAGCTTAAAAGAATCTGATCACTAAGGGTTCTGATATTTTTTCCAAATATACCCCCAGTGCGACAACTTCAACAGAAGAAATCTGATTTAATGATCTGCCAGATGCTGAGTACCAGGAGTTGAAAACTTTCCAAACCTTGGAATATACAGTGGGGCAAAAAAGTATTTAGTCAGCCACCAATTGTGCAAGTTCTCCCACTTAAAAAGATGAGAGAGGCCTGTAATTGTCATTATAGATATACCTCAACTATGAGAGACAAAATGTGGAAACAAATCCAGACAATCACATTGTCTTATTTTTGAAAGAATTTATTTGCAAATTATGGTGGAAAATAAGTATTTGGTCACCTTGACCTCATATTACATGGTTTTGGTAAATCTGAAGGAAAAAATCTGCAGAAAATCTAATAGTGTGTATGGGGCTTTACAGAAAATGTTTGACCTCTGTCATCGCCAACAGAGGATATATAACAAAGTATTGAGATGAACTTTTGTTATTGACCAAATACTTATTTTCCACCATAATTTGCAAATAAATTATTTTACTCTCATAGTTGGGGTATATCTATGATGATAATTACAGGCCTCTCTCATCTTTTTAAGTGGGAGAACTTGAACAATTGATGGCTGACAAAATAGTTTTTTGCCCCACTGTATTGCCCTGGAAAAAAAATTATGCTAGATAGGAGGGTAGCAACCAACCTATCCAAGAAACCTTTTCTCTTCAAGAGCTGTTCCTCAAAAGCCAAGCTGTGAGATTTAGTTTTGCTACTTCCTGGTGAAGCAAGGAACCTTGTAACTGCAGGTCTTGTCTCAATGGAAGGTGTCAATAAGGTTTGAGTTGCATCTGTAGAAGGGAAGAAAACCAAGGCCTTTTGGGCCAGAAGGGAATGATGAGGATTACTGTCGTATCCTTTTTCCGGATTTTTGTTATGATCTGAGGGATAAGATGAAACTGGGGGAAGGCGTAGCAGAGATAAAATTTCCAACTGCGCGCCAGAGCATTTACTCCCAGTGATGACTCGTTCCTGTTCAGGGAGAAGAAGCGAGACACTTGAGTATTTTCCTCAGTCGCAAATAGATCCACTCTTGGCTGCCTTCATTTCTTCATAATCAAATGGAAGACATCTGGATTCAATTGCCACTCCGCTTCGAATACTTGGTTCCTGCTGAGGAAGTCCGCTATCCTGTTTAGAGTCCCTTTTAAGTGGACCGCGGACAAGGATAGAGTATGGTGTTCTGCCCAGCTTAGGATGATCCCTGCTAGGCCCTGAAGAACTCTGCTTCTGGTGCCCCCCTGTCTGTTTATGTAGGCCACTGCCGTGGCATTGTCTGACTGGATCTGTGTATGCCTTCCTTGAACTTCTTCTGCAAATGTCAGTAAAACTATTTCGATCGCTTTTAGTTCCCTCCAGTTTGAGAACCTCAGAGCTTCTCTTGGGGACCACAAGCCCTGAGCCCACCGACCACTCATGTGACCCCCCAACCCCAGAAACTGGCATCGGTTGTTAACCGTACCTGGGTTGGGAAAGCCCATAAAAGGCCCGCTGAATACCTTGTCTGGTTCTTCCACCACCAGAGACTCCTTTTTGGTGGGGATCCTCGCAATCAGATTTGACTTTTGGAGGTTTAAGATCCACCCTATGGATTGTAGGTGAGCACAGGTTCTGACCAAATTTCTCTTAATTCCTTCTCTGGTTTGAGCAAAAAACAGGTCATCCAGATAAGGAATCACTGAGATTCCTTCTAGAAGCAGAGGCGCTAATGCTTCGGCCATTATTTTCATGAACACCCTTGGGGATGATGACCGGCCGGATGGAAGTGCTCTGAATTGCAGGTGTACCACCTTCTTCTCTTCTTTGAGTGCTAACCTCAGATATTTCTGGGATCTGGCGGCAATAAGAATGTGGAGGTAGGCATCTTGTATATCTATTGATGCCATGTAGCACCCTTTATTCAGGAGGTTTTTTTTTACTGAGAAAATGGAATCCATCCGAAATCTTCTGTACTCTACTGATTGGTTCAGCATTTTGAGATTTAGGCTGAGACAGGACTTTCCTGAAGCTTTCTGAACAAGGAATACATGCGAGTAGAAACCCTGGAAGATCTCCCCTGTAGGGACAGGAACAATGACTTTCTAGAATTTCAGTTTCTGAATTGGGGACTTCATGGCAAAAGCCTTGACCGGATCCCTTGGGACTTTGTCACTGAAAATCTTTTTGAAGGTATTTCCGTGAATTCTATCACTTATCCCTGGGAGAGCATATTCACAATAAACTGGTTTGAAGTAATGGCTCTCCACTGGGGAAGAAACTCCTGGAGTCTTCCCCCAACCTTGAGGTGAGAGTCACTGTGGTTTTCCAGAGGTTGCAGGAGGATTGAAGAGCACTCCACTCCTACCTTTGGGCTTCTGGAAAGACCATGGCTTCCTCTTGCTCTGTGTTTTTCCTTCCTGCCGTCCTTTTTGAGGCTGAAAAAAAATTCTTACGGGTCTGCACCTGCTTCTTCTTGACCGGAAACAACTTCTTTTTATCAGTCGTACAGTCAAGAATGGACTAGTTCCGAAACCAAAAAGCAAATCCCCTACAAAGGGAATGTTACACAGCCTGTTCTTAGATGCAGCATCCCCTGACCACGTTTTTAGCCACAAAGCTCACCTAGGAGAGTTTGTTAAAGTTGCTGACCTGGCTGACATGTGAATAGATTCTGCTGAAGCATCCGCAATGTATGATACTGCTGCAGATAAAGTTGTAAAGGAGTGTAGAATCTCCTGATTTGGGGAATCCACCGTAACATGGGCCTTCAACTGGTTATTCCAGTGTTCCAAGTTCCTAGCAACAGCGGCTGTGCAGTTAGTCTGTTTACCAGCCTAGATGCTATGATTTTAATTACATTTTTGAAATAAAGTTGAATAATTCGGAGTTCAGCTATCCAGCTACATCTTTTCTACTTAAGTTCCTAGCAACACATGTTGTTGCCATTGCTGTTTTCAGATTATTCATCACTGATTGTCAGGCTCTTTTAAGAAGCAAGTCCATCCTTTTATCCATGGGCTCCTTTAGCGTGTCCATATCCTGAAAGGCGAGGTCCATGGACTTCGAGACCTGTGAAAAGGCGGAATCCAGTTTTGGAACCTTGTTCCAGATAGTCTGGATTTTCCTCAAATAGAAATCTTCATTTGTGAGCCCTGGAAAAAAATGGCTTTTTCTCTGGTTCCAGCCACTCTTTTTTAATCATATCTGTGATTATTGAATGAACTGGAAAAGTACGGCCTTTTGAGTCTCCTAAACCTGCGTACATGCGTTTGTGTAGGGAGAGCTCCTTCTTTTCCTCTTCTATCCCGAAAGTAGCATGGATTACTTTCAAAATTCCTCCAACCTCTTCTAGCGACATCTTGTACTTAGAAGCGGCATCTGCTTAATTTTCCTCCTCCTCAGAATCTGTACCGTCTGTAGCAAGGGAAGCAGATTCTTGGGAGGTGTCCTGAGAGATCGTACACCCTGTTAGTATTTGAGAGCCACCTTGGGGGTCTGAAGCTGGCTGCGGGGCCCTGGGTTTTTCTCTTAGGTTTGACCTAAAGGCTTGAAAGGTGGCACAGAGCTCATCCGTAATAGTAGACACCAAATCACCACAAAAGGATGGAGACTCCTCCCTGACTAGAATTACAATGCAATCTGCACAAAATGACTTGGTCCAAGCCTCGCTTAATCTATCTTTGCAGACAGGGCACCTTCTCTTGACTGGTTGGACAGATGTTTTAGCCTGAACAAACAGAAGAAAAAAAGACAAGGAACCACGCTAAAAAGTCTGCTACACAGCACATTAAAACACCCAGGTGCACTAGGAAAGACCATTCTTACTTCCCTGTGCCCAGCAAGCCACCACCACCTTTTATAAAATTCCGTGTAGCTAGGCAGACATGCTAACCCACTAGCCATTGCACCAACATTCCCAGGGAGATAGGTGGAGGGGGGAAGAGAGGAAAGGGTGAGCAACCCCCCCACAGGAGAAAACAGCCTAGAGTAACAGAGGACATAGTCCCTTCCCTTGACCTTGCTGGTGCCTTGGCTTGCCCCCTTATCCGCTGCATCGCTCTCCATAGCTGCCCTGTGGACACGTGGTGAAGAAACGCCGGTTCCGGATTAAAAAATGCTGCCGTGCCGACCCGGAACGTAAAGGCACCAGGTGACCCTGCCCTCTCCCACTGCGCTTGTGGCCGGAAATTACGATAACCAAGTCACAGTAGACGTCTTTATATATATATATATATAAATTTATTTGCAAACTGCCTGCAACCAAATTGGTCTGGTGCCGCCATTGCTGGACTGTTATTGCTGGAAACCTACCAAGAATACTAGTTGTCTGGTTGTATCTGGCTTTGTGTCACGAAATGTCAGAATTTCTTCTCTCCATACTTGATCTATGTTAATAACACAACAAGTAATGAAGCCATTGAATCAGCATGGCAGGCAGAAAACTGGTATTTGGAGGGGTCATAAGTGGCATCCCACATATTTTGTTGATGATAGGCTTCATTATTATGTCCTCAGGCTGTCTTTTTTTTTTTTAAATCTTCCATACCTACATTTACTGTTGTTTTTTAAAAATTAACCCGCCAGCATCTGAAACCAAAAGGGTAGAATATAGAATGATACGAATGTCACCTCTGATAGAAATTTCCCGCACAGATCTCCCATCTTCATTGTCCACTTCTATTTGGATACTTGGCTTGAAGTACGAGAAGCGGTCTTTGATATGGGTAATCAGGTTCTCTTTGTCTGAAATCCAGTCTGTGTCATCTGCTGATAAATACCATTCTACATTAGTTTTACAGCTGCACTTTAAAGAGCAAAGCAACTTATGTACTTCAACAGTGTCCCCACCAGCAGCTTATACTTAATTAAGTTTTGTTCCGGGAGTGAGCAAAGAAAGATCTATGTAAATTTTAAGCTAGCACAGGGCCAAGGACTCTTTCTCTGTCCTATGTGTGCTGTGCCATGCACCCGAGCTGTCGTACAGGAGGAAGAAAGGCTTCTCTATGTCCAGAAATCCTGGATACTTTCTTCACTCTCAGTGGCTGAATGAAGCATTGGGAAAAAAAATGAAAGGTGAACATGTATAGATGGGGAGGATAGATCCTAGCTGCCGGCTCTCTCAGCTAATTGCTTCCACTCACATTGAGCGACGCAGTGATCACAAAGGAGCGGTCGGCCCTGAATTCAGGCAGTCTGCACCCAGGGCCAATCACTAGTATGTGATCGCTGCTTGAGCGATTACATGCAATTGGAACACGATTAGCTGTGAGTGCCAGCAGCCTCCCATTGTTTTCAATGGGGTTGTCTACACGCAGTGAATGATGTGAACACTCTCTGGGATTCTCGCAGCTGATCCTAGACCAGGTGCATTCGCAAGAGTTGATTTGCCCCTGCAAGGCTAAGTTCAAATCTATTTAGATAATGGTAATGTGCTACAAATGTGGAAAATAATCAGATAACTCAGTGCTTCTTTAGGCTCGGTTCACACAGAGGCGACACGACTTCAGGACAACTTTGTGAGGCAACTTGGAGACGACTTGAACACGACTTTTAGACATGACCTGGGGCGACTTACAAGTCGCCCCAGGCCAGGCGACTTTTGCCGTGGCCAATCAGAGAATGAGCTCTGAAGGGGGAACTCCACGCCAAATTTATGAAAAAAATTTGGCGTGGGTTCCCCCTCCGGGAGCATACCAGGCCCTCAGGTCTGGTATGGATTCCAAGGGGAACCCCCTACGCTGAAAAAACGGCATGGGGGTCCTCCCCCAGATCCCCACCAGACCCTTATCCGAGCACGCTACCCGGCCGGCCAGGAAAGGGGGTGGGGACGGGCGGGCGCCCCCCCTCCCGAGCCGTACCAGGCCTCGTGCCCTCAACATGGGGGGGTGCCTTGGGGGAGGGGGGGCGTGCGGCCCCCCACCCCAAAGCACCTTGTCCCCATGTTGATGAGGACAAGGGCCTCTTCCCGACAACCCTGGCCGTTGGTTGTCGGGGTCTGCGGGCGGGGGGGCTTATCGGAATCCGGGAGCCCCCTTTAATAAGGATACCGGCCCCCCACCCTATGTGAATGAGTATGGGGTACAATGTACCCCTACCCATTCACCTGTAAAATAAAGTACCAAAAAAACACAACACACAAGATAAAATTTTCTTCTCGCCGGACTCCTCCGCTATCTTCTTCTAGCTCTTTTGCTAGCGGAGGAGCCCGGCTTTCTTCCTTGCTGCCGCCCTCTTCTTCCGACTTTGGGGGTCTTGTCCCCCTCTTCGGTTCTTCTGCCGGGCCACCGCGCCTTCTTATAGCTCTTTTACAGGCGGTGGCCCAGTCTTCTGTCGCCGTCGCCGCCGCCGCCTTCCTTTCTTCTTCTTCTTCTTCTCCTTCTTCTCCTGGAGATGTTGACTCAACGCTCTCTCCGGCCGCAATGCCAGGGACGCGCTGCGCGGCGACTTATATAAGGACAAGGGGCGGGGTCATCAGTTGATGTCACATGGGTTGATGTCACATGGGTTGATGTCACATGGCGACAGTCCCAGCATCCTCCGGGACTGTGACATCGTAAGGGGGCGGGGGTCACCATGTGACATCAACCCATGTGACATCAACCGATGACCCCGCCCCTTGTCCCTATATAAGTCGCCGCGCAGCGCTTCCCTGGCATTGCGGCCGGAGAGAACGTCTACTCAACATCTCCAGGAGAAGAAGAAGAAGAAGAACGGAAGGCGGCGGCGTCGACGGCGACAGAAGAACCGAAGAGGAGGACAAGACCCTCGAAGTTGGAAGAAGAGGGCAGGGCCAAGGAAGAAAGCCGGGCTCCTCCGCTAGCAAAAGAGCTAGAAGAAGATAGCGGAGGAGTCCGGCGAGAAGACCCCCGAAGACGGAAGACCCCCGGAGCTGTGCAATAAACTATTTTATCTTGTGTGTTGTGTTTTTTTTGGTACTTTATTTTACAGGTGAATGGGTAGGGGTACATTGTACCCCATACTCATTCACATAGGGTGGGGGGCCGGTATCCGGGGGCCCCCTTATTAAAGGGGGCTCCCGGATTCTGATAAGCCCCCCGCCCGCAGACCCCGACAACCAACGGCCAGGGTTGTCGGGAAGAGGCCCTTGTCCTCATCAACATGGGGACAAGGTGCTTTGGGGTGGGGTGGCCGCACGCCCCCCCTCCCCCAAGGCACCCCCCCATGTTGAGGGCACGCGGCCTGGTACGGCTGAGGAGGGGGGCCGCCCGCTCGTCCCCACCCCCTTTCCTGGCCAGCCGGGTAGCGTGCTCGGATAAGGGTCTGGTGTGGATCTGGGGGGGACCCCCACGCCGTTTTTTCGGCGTAGGGGGTTCCCCTTGGAATCCATGCCAGACCTGAGGGCCTGGTATGCTCTCGAAGGGGGAACCCACGCTAAATTTTTTTCATGAATTTGGCGTGGAGTTCCCCCTTCAGAGCTAATAATTCTGTCAAAGTCGCCTCCGTATAGACAGAGATCCGACTTGGAGGCCACCTCCATTGAAATCAATGGGTACAAGTCGCCTTCAAGTCGGATTGAAGTAGTACAGGAACTTCTTTTGAAATCGGAGCGACTTCAGTAGCGTGCATTAAGACGGCTCTCATTCACTTACATTGATTTTTAAATGTTGTCCGACCTGAGGTGACTAGGGGCGACCTGAAGTCGGATCTGAGTCACCCCTGTGTGAACCGAGCCTTAAGAAACATCCTCAAATCTCACAAGCTGTTCATTCTTTGTAGATATTTACATAATTAGAATATGCTGCTGAGACACTTCTACAGCACAATGCAATGTGCATGCTTTTTGAAGGTGCTTCGGATGCCATTTTGATAGGGCCCCCTGGAGACCCTCTACTGGCATTGATCCAAGCAAAGTATGTCTAAATCAAGAACAGGTAGCAGGAGAGCTGTTCTGTACAATATTGGGGACTGGTGTTGTGAACACAGGTTATCAGGGAAAAGGGAGGACATCAGTACATGGAATTAACTTTTAGGGCCCATTCACACTGATCTGCAGTCCAAACTGCTGTTGCCCGCACAGCATTTTGGGATACAGAGCAATGCCGTAGTGGGTGGTGTGATACGCCTACTCAATGCCCACACAGTTCCCTTTTTTTTTTTTAACAAACTTGTAACACTTCTTTCATGTAACTGCACAGTGTTGCGCTTCTGTGCAGTGCGGTGCGATATTATACATGTTGCATAATATCACACCACACCAATAGCGTAACACTGCACTCTGGTTTGAACATGACACACCGAAAACTATTGTGGAGAAAAGCAAGCAACTGCACATAGTGTGAATAGGCCCTTAGCTTTAATTTTCCAGCTAACTGCTCCATCCTCATTGGCTCCCCAGTCTTTTTTGCCATTGCCGATATCAGGGCCTCCTAAACTCCCTGTTCTTCCACCTTCACAGCAAACAAGTGCTGAAAGAGGTGTGGTAATAGTGAAAAAAACAAAAAACAAAAGTAGTAGTAGTAATAACAATGACCATCACTAAATTTTACATTATGACATAATCACTAGTACTTGTATGATTCTGAAGTCTCCTGTACATTTGATATCACCACTTCTGAATTGGAAATGTCACAGGGAGTACAGGGTCAACAGCAACTTCTACAATCCTTAATACAGTAAAATATGTATTATCTTCACATGCACATAAAATTCCCTTCTACTCTCAGACCCCTACAGCTGCTGCCTGGGCTGCTATGGCTAGAGAGGGTGGCTCATTCCTAAATACAGTAGGACCATTGAGAATGAACGTAGCCAATCTCAATCAGGTAGTCAGATTATGGCAGCAAATAATAAAAAAAGAAATTGGAGGCGGCTGAGAGCAATAGAAGATACTTTTTTAAAAGTTCTAAAGGAAAACAGTTTTTTTGTCTTAATGCATTCTCTGCATTAAGGTAAAAAAAAAACTTTCAATTTCCTCACCTTAAATTCTTACCTGAGCCTTCTTTCGATCCAGTACTGTGCTGGTCTGCAGCAGCACTGCCTTCACACAGGAGGCTCAGCAGCAGAGGGAGCCACTGGGAAGGGAGCTCAGCACTGTGTGTGTCAATAGACAATACAGGAGGTCATTCTGCTGCACCCCTCTCTGCATAGGTCCAGCAGGTAGAGTCAGAGCTTACCAAAGGCAGTTTTCTCAGATGTCGGTGTACTGGGCAGTCGCAGTTGGTTCACAACTCTGGGAAATTCTGTATAGCCCAGGCGCCTACAGAGCTCAGTGAAGTCTTGTTCGAGGTTTCCAGTGCACTGGTAGTCATCTGTAACCAAAGTGTCACAATAATTACAGGCAATCCTATATTTAATTACAGCTCTCACTTCCTTGTTTTCTGCAGAATACGCACATTGAAAAGTTAAGAAAATAAAAGACCCCCTCTTGACTTTGCTATTAATAATGGGAAAGGGCACAGTCAGTACCAGAGTCAATGTGTACAACCACATCACTAAAGAAACACCCAGTACTTCCTGATATAGAGGAACAAAGGGCATGGACAGCCCATTGCCAGGTCCAATTGCTGTCAAGTGGGGTCAAGCAGATGGAAGGCAGCATGCACAGCATTTTCTAAAACTGGCTACAGATGCTACGATCTGATTGTACATACTATAAGGTAATAAAGGAACCATTTTGTTAAGAGACATCCATTTTGGGTAATGGAAAATTACTGTTAGCGTGACCCCGTGGAAACCTATTGCTTAAGGTCATATGTGTTTTTTACAAAAAATTAGAATTATCACAAGGTTAGTTGTTTGTACAGAACAGATGGATGCGGTTAAGCTACTTCCCTTTCCAAGAGCAGAAGTAACTTCATGGCGTTAGACCACAGGCCTATCTTGCATCACGCCTAAAGGACATTCTAGACTATATATATATTTAGCTTTTGCTGCTAGGCAGAAATATTGCTTGTGCAAAGAACCATGATGACGTAGTAAAATATACCATCTTGCATATTTTGTGTGGCGATCCCTGATTGGCTCAACCACAGGGCTGTGCTCTAGCTCAAACTGCATAAAACTACTGTGTGTGCTCCAATAAACTCACAATCATTGTTCACATACAATTGTGTGTATGTGTGGTGATTGTCCACCGGTGACCGGGACCTCCGCTCCTCCGTCCTAGCCTAGGCTACCAGGGTATATACACAGAAGACGAGCACCTAACACATACCTCTATAGCTCTACCAAAATCCATGTAGTCTGAAGGCCCCCCCTATTGAATACAGATTAAGGTAGGCTCTCACTTTAGATCTAAAGGGGACTACGTAGAAACCATACGATAAGATTGAAATGAGTTTGGCCAGTTAAAGATTTAATTCAGTTACTTATTTAGCAAGTACAGCCTGCATACATTCCATTATGTAAAATTAACCAGCTACTTTTCTAAGAATGAACAAGTTAAAAGGTATACTTTAAAGAGAACTTCTGAAAGTAAAAATATGGGAGTTGCCATTGTTGAGATTTTAAAATGCAGGTATTGGAGGCGCATTCTAATCCTGGCTTCACTACTTAGTGACTGAGGAAATAGATTTTAAAGTTGTAAATAATCACATATACCCAGTGAAGTTATTAGCCTTAGGCGATACATG
This sequence comes from Lithobates pipiens, assembly GCF_037356315.1. Taxonomy (NCBI): domain Eukaryota; kingdom Metazoa; phylum Chordata; class Amphibia; order Anura; family Ranidae; genus Lithobates; species Lithobates pipiens. The sequence continues at coordinate 139,794,109 of NW_027507791.1, forward strand.
TAGATGAAACAAATCATCTTCATAAGTTTTATTTGTCTATCTAGTCTTTTCTTCTCTACAGCTGTTCAAAGTGATGAATTTATAAAGCTTGTCTGAGAGTTCAGAAAAAAGGGGGCGGAGAGAGCTGAAGTTACACTGCAGAGTTCATAGATGAGAGCAGGACACAGCACACAGGGACAGAGTTGAGGCTGTCAATCTGCTGGAGCTCCCTCCCCGTCACCATTTTTCTCTTGGTGTCAGGAAAACTTGTCAGAAGCGATTCATGCTGATAGTGGGGGAATGAAGCAGCAGACAAATACCACTTAGTCCTCTTAATTAAGACAAATACACACTAAAGAGGGATATGCTTTGTTCATATTTCTGAGGTTTACAACCACTTTAAGGGCAAGTAAGCACCTCTGTATAAGGTAACAGCTGCCCTGGCAAAAGCTTAGTTGTCCTCTAAACCCTCAATAACCTGGTATTTAATAATTATTGAAAGGTAATTAATGAGAAACTAGCAGTTATTCAAAATATTAGGTCACATTGAATAGAACATTATTTACCGGATACCTTTAAGGCTGTACACCACCAAAGGAAACCAAAGCCTGTGACTAAGATTTGGGCTGAACCCATTGCAAGCTGTCAAATGATAGCAGGCTGCTGGCCCATTCAGCTGCAGCTGGTGAATTCTGTGCCCCACTGCTGCATATAACAAAGTAGCAAGGATGCTGGTGACATAACTGACTTAATATGGTCACATGGCTCATTGGGCCAATGGCTTTCTATCATGTGACAGATTCCCGAGGGTTTGGGCTGAACCATACTTCATCACTACCTGTGAACTGACACAAGCACACAGTTTAGAAATTAGGATGTCAATGGACACATGCTTATTTTAGGTCAATGTGTTTCCAGGTAGTGAACCCAGGCACAAGGATGAAGGCTCTGGCAAATCAAGTCAGCAGTTCTAATTTTTGTATGCTCGCAGGTTCTCTTTAAGAGATAACTTCACTTTTATTAGGGCTAAAAAGGTCCAAAAAGGAGGAGGTAGGAATGGAAGGGGAAAGAGGGAAGATTGCTATTAGTGGCAGTTCAAGCAGACAGAATAGGAGGGACAGAAAGTTTCCAATTAAGGAGGAGAATTTGTCCTTTATGCTATATGCCATACCCCATATCTTCAGCCTGAGTTCTCCATTGTGTGGCTCTGCCCAGTGCCTTTGCAGAAAAATGCCCAGGCAGTGTCCAGCTCCTACTTTGCATACTTACCACCCTGTATTCATTCCAGACACATTGGTTTGAGCTAGATGGACTTGCAATTATTGGCTGAATTAGATAAGACTTTTTTTAACCTGACTAAATATGTAACATGGTGGCCCCCCAGCCATCCAGAGGTGTACAACTCTTCTCCATGCAATAGGGACTTCTTTCCTGCAAAAACTATGCAGCTCCCTGCAGGTTTACATAGTAAAGGTGGAGGCATTTAAATGATAACAACAAGAACACTGACAACAACAAGGACCACATTCATAATTCACTTTCATGGACTATGCATGTGCAATCTGTGTTGGTACGAGGCTTTGTGAACCTAAAACCAGAACTGAAAGGTAAAGATTAATAAAATTACTTTTTAAATACTGTGACTTTAACATATTATGGCTTACATGAGTTTTTAGTGATTTGAACACACATACTTTTTAATGTAGGTATTATTCATAACACTTAATCCCAAAATACCTCTGTTCACCACCCAGGGCTAGTAATAAAATACCGAGAAGCATAAAAAACTGCACTCTATTCTTACCAGCTGACAGTGATGTTTTGTCTTGGGGACCAACACCTTAAACAAAAAATACATAAAAAAAACACATTACAAAGTATTTAGCATTGTTATATAGCAGGACGGCACTTTGTCAGCCAAGCCCAGAAAAATTCTAGTAATATCAAGCAAATGGCAGATCTCTTTTTTTTATCACTCTAAAACAAGATAACCATGAAGGACACTTCATATGGGTTAAGCCTGATACACACTATTGTTTTTTTTTTTCATACAACCCACCAGGTTGAATGAAAAATGAAAAAAAAAAAACTGTCAGCTCCAGTCAGAGCCACTGTACTCACTATGCAAAGTAATTACAACGATCTCCATCCATTGAGCTATTGTGTTCTGGTGAGGGGGATTACCCCCCCCCCCCGCCAGAACACTCCGATTAGTGCTGTCGGCCATTGGCTGAGAGTGCTGATCAGGACTCATTTGCTGGTTATCCAGCATCCTCGTCCGACAGACTGACACACACACATGGGTCGAATGTTGGATTTTTTTTTTTTAACTGGCAAATGTCTCCCAAAATTCAGCCTGTGTGTACATGGCTTAAGGCCCCTTACATACAGGGTGGGCTCCATTGGAGTCTGCCTGCTCAGCAAGTAATCTGATCCCTGCTGAGTAGGCGGGTGGCTGGATGTAAATAGACAGATGGGAAACGGATCCCCATCAGTCTGCTTTTGCAGCAGTGTGATTGGCTGCAACAGAGATGTCAGCGCTAGCAGTCAGAAACAGCTCCGTCACAGTTCTGGGACAACTGATTAAATGCGCTGCTGTCAATCAAATCATGTAACATGGGATTGGGGGGGCGGGGCCAAGTCCTCCTGTCTGTGACAATGGACGCAGCAGAGGGACTCAGGAGTGAGCTTTCCCTGGGGGCACCCAATGAAGAGAAGGGGCTTGGAGCGCTGGCAGTGGGCTCCAGAAGAAGAGGATCGGGGCTGCTCTGCAAAACTATTGCACAGAGCAGGTAATAATAAGCATATTTGTTACTTTAACCTCCCTGGCGATTTTCCCGCGTGTGGCTCGGGGTTAAATTTCAGCACCATTAGCGGTAACACAGAGCCATACTCGGGACTGCATTGCTGGATCCCGGTGCGGTATACTTACCTTGTCCCCAGGATCCTGTAATGTCCTCCCCCGCTGTGTCCACGGGCTGTGTGCCCAGCGGCAAATTCAAAAAAGTGAAAAATCATAATACAGTGCACTGTAATCTTACAGATTACATTACTGTATGAAATTATTTCACATCCCTTTTGTCCCCAGTGCTTTGCCCAATGCCCTGCATGCAGTTTTATATTATATATACTGTTCTTTCTGCCTGGAAACTGGAGATTGTCCACGGTAACCAAAAAGTGTCCGTTTACGTCAAAAGTGGTTTTAGACCAGCTAGAAAAGAGCGATAGTAAATTAGAACACTTGCAGAATTGAGCGGTAGTGAATCATGGGGAAATTCATTTTATTATTATTATATCATTATTTTTATAATTAATTATATTTATTTATTATATTATAATTTATAATTTTGTGTTTCAAACTTCATCATATCCGGAATATCTACTAGACTCTCTTGTTTGGACAGATTTAAGTGGTTATTCCTAAGAATTACAGGCCTACAACATAAAACGCCAAATTTCTATGCAAAATAATTGTACCGCTTTGAGATGCAAAAATATGACATAATCCTACCACCAGGGAGGCTACGGGGTTCAGTATAGTACCTGCACTTTGGGAGTCATTCTCATTTTCTTTCAGTGCCTTGTCTTTCAGCAACTTCTCAGCTTTTTTTCCCATAGCCACAGTTCTGATGATCCTGCAAGTGCCAAAGGAAGCTGTTAAAGTGTATCCAAACCCAAGATCAAAAATGTCATACAGTGCAGCTTACCAAGCACTACATGAAGTGCCTGCATGCGGCGTCGCACCAATTAGGACAGTGCTTTTGCCGGTAATTGCCGCTGATTTGACATATCAAATCGCATTTCAAAATGCACCAGTGTGAACCAGGGCTAACCCAGAGAAATGATAACGTTTTTATGGAACTTTGCATTAAAGGATACAGTAAGTTCACCTTTTTGCATTTTGCAGGTAAAAATGTGCATTTATTATTTATTCTTTAAGCAGGATAGTTGTCTGTCCATACCGCAGGAGTCTGTACCTCAGGAGCAGAGCGGGAAGATCACCACACCCTCATAGTTCATTGTGCTCTCCAAGCCATCAGCTGTAATGGCTGATGGTACTTGTAGTCTATCAATACACAGGAAACTGTGAATGAATGACACGGTCATGTGGTGAAGTCCCACACAGGTGTGTTGTTTTTAAATTGTGACAGTGGGCAGGGACAGGATTCCCTGCCTGCTGTCACAGGGTGTAAAATATAACATGTTTAAAGAGACCTCTCCTCCTTTAGACCCTTCTTCCCCGTGAGAGCGGGTGGGGGTTCTGCTCCCCGCACCCACTCTTGCAGTTTAAAATTGGCATGACTGCATCATCTATTCACATAAATCTTTAACCACTTCAATACCCAGCCATAGTCAAATGACGTCCACAGATGGGATCGCTCATCCTGGGTGGCCGTCATATGACGTCCTCGGCTTTCCGCTGCTACTGAGGGCCCCCGGGGGCCAGCAGAGTGGCGATCAGGAATCCGGCGTGTCCCTCGGGACACAGCCATTCCCCAATAGGGGTATTGGAGCAGCGGCGACGGAGCTTCCAGAGCAACGTGACTAGCTGTGATTGGTCACTAGGCAGAGCTGCTTGTGTAGCGGCATGCACGGTGCCAGCGTGCGCCCCCGGGGGGCGGCAGCGCGGCGATCGGGGCTGAGGCTTTTCCCCTGGATACAGCCCAGCCCAGATCAGTGTAAAAAGCCAATGAAATTGGCTCTTTAGTGACCGGCTGTGTCCAATGACAGCCGGTCACTAAATGTAAACAAACATCTGTGTGTAACTGCTGTTGCTGGGTTCTCCTCTTCACACACCAATCCAGTGTGAGGAGAAGATCAGCTAACAGTGATTTAAATATTACAGTACTATATATGAACTACTGTGCCCAGATTGCCCCCCCTAAATAAAGAGGACCTGTAATCTAGTACCTGTCTTTAGGAGTACCTGTCATCTAGTACCTGTCCATCAGGAATACCTGCCACCTCACCAGAGTACCCGCCACCTCACCATCTGCCACCAGAATACCCACCACCAGAGTACCCGCCACCAGACCACCTGCCACCAGAGTACCCACCACATCACCATCTGCAACCAGAGTACCTACAGCCACTATGTCCAGAAAGGTGTACACCCCAGAAGAGGCATACCAAATACTCAGTCTGACTGATGGGAGCAACGGGGAGCTCTCACCGCTCAGTTCTGGTTCTAATTCTGGTTCGGAATATGAGCCCCCCAAAGGCAGCACATCAGGATCCTAACTGGAGGAGGAAGCAGTCCATCCAAAAAGAAGATGGTCTGAACACCAGGCAGCTACCAGTAGTGGCAGCGGCAGTAGACCCCAGGAGGAAAGGCCCAGTACAAGTGCACACCAAACAATTAGGGCCCAAACCCAGCTTCCAGATGCCTTGGCAAACCCATTGTGGCTGCCTTCTACCACAGGGTCAGCCACGATCCCCCTTTTACAGCACAGCCAGGTGTACAGGTCAACACTTCAGATTTTTCCCAAATGGATTTTTTTTTTTTTTTTCGCTGACTAATTAGTTCAAGGCATAGTGGACCGACCAACCTTTTTACCCAACAATTCACTGCAACCAACCCCAGCTAAAGCTATGCCCGCCCCTTTGAATGGAGACCCCTAACAGTGGTGGAGCTTAAATTGTTTTTAGGCCTAACGCTCAACATGGGGCTTACAAAAAATGAAATGCATAAGTATTGGTTGACCAAACCCATCCACCATATGCCATGTACAGGTCCCGATACGAAATTATAATGCACTTCCTGCATTTCAGTGACAACTCACAGTGCTCTCCCGAAATCACCCAAACTTTGATAAACGATATAAAATTCGCCCCTAATTAATTTTTTTTCCAAGAAGTTTGCCAAACTTTATGTCCTTGAAAGCTTGACAAAAACATATCTGTGGATGAATCCATGGTGCATTTCAAAGGCCAGCTGGGAATCAAGCAATATATCCCCAGTAAGTGGGCGAGGTATGGCTTGAAGCTCAACAAGCTCTGTGAAAGCGCCATCGGTTATGTGCACTCATTCCGCGTGTACATGGGAATAAGTGGAAAAATTGTTTGGGAGTTGGCATTCCCACTCCTCCAAAAGGGGTATCATATTTACATCTATTACCCCCCTTTTCCTCCACCTGTACCTAAAAAAAACTTTGGCCTGTGGTACAACAAGGAAAAACCGAAAGGGCATCCCACAGCGTCTTGTCACCACAACCATTCAAAGGGGGGAATCGGCAAGCTTGAGGAACAAAGAAGTGTTGGCTGTGAAGTGGAGGGATATGAAAGACGTATACATCATGTCCATCATCCACAATGACACCTCGGTGGAACTTCGCAGAAGACACGGTCCCGTTCGCAAGCCTTCCTGTATCAACGAGTACAATAAATTCATGGGGGGGGGGATTTAAACAATCAAATGTTGCAACCCTCTCTTTCAACACAAAAATCCTGGTACAAAAAAAGTCGCAATTCATTTTTTTCATTTGGCCCTTTTAAATTCTTTCATCATCTACCAAAAATCAACAGAAACACCAACCACCTTCATAAATTTTATTGAAGACATTGTCACTGCACTGATCTACCAACAAGGATCCCTCCCAGAAAGCATTGACCATCTACCAACAAGGATCCCCCCCAGAAAGCATTTACTCAGATTGTGTCAGCAGACTACATGAGCACCATTTTCCGAACCATATTCCACCATAAGGATCCAGAAGACAACGCCAAAAAAAAAAATGTCGGGTGTGCACCAAATGAGGAGTTAGGAAAGACACCAGCTTCCATTGTCCCGACTGTCCCTCCCAACCAGGCCTTTGCATCGGAGAATGCTTCAAGCGATATCACATTCTGGAAAACTATTAGCCCATATTTTTAATACTGCCATTTCCCCATTTTCAATTTTTGTCCTTAATATTTCCCTGCCTCAACCAGCCATATCATTGTCTTCCATGTGAATTGACCCTGGCCTGTTTCTCCACTATGCCTCTGCCTACCGCCTGCATTGCTTATCCGCCATGTTTATGCCTTTCACGTGAACTAACCCTGGGCTGTATCAACTACAGCCTGACGAAGGAGCACACATGCTCCAAAGCATCGCCATCTTAATTCCGCTCCCGGAAGTGAATACCCTCAAGACAACATGGGCTCAATGCGATTCTCCACCGCTTGCGCTCCAGTGTCCAGGAAGTGCCAGGAGTTCTTCTGGTCACCAAAAACAGGATACACGGAAAGAGCTGGAGCCCTCGATACCAACGCAGGAGATCTCTGGCTCCCGGGAAAAGCGGATGAATCCTGTAACTTTTTTATGCCTATGCTTCACATTTTTTTGTGAGTGTTTTTAATCCCGCTATTTTAATAAATCTATGTTAACTACCTGCTGCACTTAGAAGGCGCCGTCTCTCTCTTTTTCTTTTGTTTTGATTAAATTTTAGAGCTTCTTCTTACATTATGGACTGGCTGCCCACAAGTATTCAGCAGAGTTTAAGGACTACTGTATGGACTAATGCTCTTTAAAATGTATTACTTAATATTGATATTCACCACCTAGTCCATGTTTAGTACGACTGACCCCTCACCTGTTCCTTGATTTATTCCCTCCCCCTTCCTTTTTTATATATATATATATATATATATATATATATATATATATATATATATATATATATATTAGAATTAGGCTAGTCCCAGAATGCGCCATATACACCCTCTATATGTGTTGTTAGATATCTAACTGTATAAACTATGCCACTCCCTACTGTCTATTTCTGCCTTTTACCTGCACTGACCTCAGCCTGTTGACCATGTTTTTGCCTGCCGCTTGGACTGATCTTTCACCCTGCTAAACAGGGGTCTCACATATGTGAGGGGCTCCAGAATAGTGTTCTGAGTTCAGAAAAACAATTTTTGGTTTTCTGTGTTCCCAGAACAGCATCTGGTTGTCCGGAGGCTTCAAATCGATTTGGGTGGGAGAAGCCTCTACCCCTGTCCCCATTCTTTCCTGACCGATGCCCTAAGCTTGATAGTCCTGCCTGCTCCCTGGACAAATACTCTGGCTGTGCTGAATATACCTCTGCCTGCTTCATGTACTAACTATGGACAGTATTCCTGTCTGCTGCATGGACGATCCTTTGATCCTTTAGCTGCTTCTGACCACTGCCCCGCCTGCTATCTGGACCAATGCTTTGGCTGTGCTGACAACATCTCTACCTGTACTAACTATTCCTGCCTGCTGCCTGTGTTGCGGTCGCTGTCCACGTTCTTGCCTGCTGCCTGGACCGATGCTCTCCTCAAACCACAGGTAATCTTTACTTTACCCTTTGCTCAGCAGAATGTATTTTAGTTTGTAATTGGTATATACAGTACATGCTAGTTGTTAGAAATATGAAGGGCCTTCAAAAATGTGATAGGTTGGCAGGAATTTGTGTGTAATTTATGCTAGAACACCTGACAATGCTACTTGGATGTAGAGCCTCTGTATGTGGCCAGGCTGTGTAAAAGTCTCACACATGTGGTATTGCCATACTCAGGAGGTGTAGCAGAATGTATTTTGGGGTTGTCCTTTTTGCTATATACATGCTATGTGTTAGAAATATCTTATAAATGGACAACTTTGTGTAAAAAAAAAATGCATTTTAATTTTTTTTCCACATTTTCCAAAAACTTCTGGAAAAAAAAATGAACCATTCAACAGACTCATTATGCCTCACAGATTATACCTTGGGGTGTTAGCTTTCCAAAATAGGGTCATTTTGTGAGCGTTTCCATTGTCCTGGTGCTCCAGGGCCTTCAAAAGTGTAATAAGTGGTTGAGAAATCAGATGTGTAATTTATGCTCCTAGAATGCCTGAGGGTCCGTTCACACAGGGGTGACACGACTTCCAGGACGACTTTGTGAGGCAACTTGGAGACGACTTGAACACGACCTGGGGCGACTTACAACATGACTTTAAGTCGCCCCAGGCCAGGCGACTTTTGCCGTGGCCAATCAGAGAATGAGCTCTGAAGGGGGAACTCCACGCCAAATTTATGAAAAAAAATTTGGCGTGGGTTCCCCCTCCGAGAGCATACCAGGCTCTTAGGACTTATATGAATTCTAAGGGGAAGCCCCTATGCCAAAAAAACGGCGTGGGGGTCCCCCCCCCCCCCAGATCCATGTCAGACCCTTATCCGAGCACGCTACCCGGCCGGCCAGGAAAGGGGGTGGGGGCGAGCGAGCGCCCCCCCACCCCAAAGCACCTTGTCCCCATGTTGATGAGGACAAGGGCCTCTTCCCGACAACCCTGGCCGTTGGTTGTCAGGGGTCTGCGGGCGGGGGGCTTATCGGAATCTGGGAGCCCCCTTTAATAAGGGGGCCCCCGGATACCGGCTCTCCGCCCTATGTGAATGAGTATGGGGTACAATGTACCCCTACCCATTCACCTGTGAAAAAAATGTACAAAAAAACACAACACACAAGGGTTTATTGCACAGCTCCGGGGGTCTTCCGTCTTCGGGGGTCTTCTCGCCGGACTCCTCCGCCATTCATGTGCTAGCTCTTTTGCTAGCGGAGGAGCCCGGCTTTCTTCTTTGTCGCCGCCGCCCTCTTCTTACGACTGCGGGGGTCTTGTCCCCCTCTTCTGTTCTTCTTGCCGGGCCACCGCTTCTTCTTCCAGCTCTTTTACTAGCGGTGGCCCGGTCTTCTGTCGCCGCCGCCACCTTCTGTTCTTCTTCTTCTGGAGATGTTGACTCGACGCTCTCTCCGGCCGCAATGCCAGATACGCGGTGCGCGGCGACTTATATAGGGACAAGGGGCGGGGTCACCAGTTGATGTCACAGTCCCAGCATCCTCCGGGACTGTGACATCGTCCTGGAGGACCCCGGGCCCGCAGACCCCGACAACCAACGGCCAGGGTTGTCGGGAAGAGGCCCTTGTCCTCATCAACATGGGGACAAGGTGCTTTGGGGTGGGGGGGCCGAGCCCATGTTGAGGGCACGCGGCCTGGTATGGCTCAGGAGGGGGGGGCGCTCGCTCGTCCCCACCCCCTTTCCTGGCCGGCCGGGTAGCGTGCTCGGATAAGGGTCTGGTATGGATCTGGGGGGGACCCCCACGCTGTTTTTTTCGGCGTAGGGGCTTCCCCTTAGAATTCATATCAGACCTAAGGGCCTGGTATGCTCTTGGAGGGGGAACCCACGCCAATTTTTTTTTTCAGAAATTTGCCGTGGAGTTCCCTCTTGAGAGCTGATAATGCTGTCAGAGTTGCCTCCGTATAGACGGAGATCCGACTTGGAGGCGACCTCCATTGAAATCAATGGGTACTGGTCGCCTACAAGTCGGATTCAAGTAGTACAGGAACCTTTTCTGAAGTCAGAGCGACTTCAGTAGCGTGCATTAAGACGGCTCTCATTCGCTTACATTGATTTTTAAATGTTGTCCGACCTGAGGCGACTAGGGGCGACCTGAAGTCGGATCTGAGTTGCCCCTGTGTGAACGGACCCTGAAGGTACTATTTCAATGTTGGGCCTTATGTGGCCAGGCTGTGTAAAAGTTTCACACATTTGGAATTGCCATGCTCAGGAGGAATAGCAGAATGTATTTTGGGGTGTAATTTTTGTTATGTACATGCTATGTGTTGGAAATATCTTATAAATGGACAACGTTGTATAAAAAAAAAAAAGGGGTTTTCATTTTTTTCCCAAATATTCCAAAAACTTCTGGAAAAAAATAAACCGTTCAAAAGACTCATTATGCCTCATAGATTATACGTTGGGGTGTTAGCTTTCCAAAATGGGGTCATTTTGTGGGTGTTTCCATTGACCTGGTGCTCCAGGGCCTTCAAAATTGTGATAGGTTGTCATCAAATGAGATGTGCATCTTATGCTCGTAAAACGCCTGACAGTGCTACTTGGATGTTAGACCTCTGTATGTGGCCAGGCTGTGTAAAAGTCTCACACATGTGGTATCGCTATACTCAGGAGGAATTACAGAATGTATTTTGGGGTGTCATTGCAAGTATGCATGTGCTTTGTGAGAGAAATAACTTACTAAATTCCTTGGAATGTCTGCTTTCCAAAAGGGGGTAATTCGGGAGGTATTTGTACTTTCCTGGCTTGTTAGGGTCTCAAGAAATGAGATAGGCCTTCAGTACATCAGGTGTGAACAGATGTGATAATTTTTCAATGATTTGCACCACAGCTTGAAGATTATAATTTTCACAGAGACCAAATAATATACACTAATTTGGGTTATTTTTACTAAAGATATGTAGCAGTATACATTTTGGCCCAAATTTATGAAGAAAATTATTTATTTGTAAAATTTTACAATAGACACTAAAAAAGTGTTTTTTTTTTTCAAAAATGTCTCTCTTTTTTCGCTTATATTGCAAAAAATAAAAAAAACCATTGATTAAATACCACCAAAAGAAAGCTCTGTTTGTGAGAAAAAAAATGATAAAAATTTGGATTGGGTACAGTGTAGCATGACTGAGCAATTGTCATTCAAAGTATGAGAGCGCTGAAAGCTAAAAATTGATCTGGGGGGAAGGGTGTATAAAAACTCTGTATTGAAGTGGTTAAATAAAGAAACGACGAGCCCCATCTTCAACCGCAGCAGACTGCTTGTAATTCAAAATGGCCCGCAAGTATGCTGATGAGTACCCCCGTAGCCTACTGACACTTCCTTCAGCATTCAGAAAGAAAGTCCATACAGAATTACAGGCAAGAAAGCTGGAGTAAATGTCTGCAGGCTCCTGTGAAAATAATTATAAATGCACATTTTTTTCCTACAAAAATAAGTGCTATTACAATTTTTTTCCAAAACTATGAACTTAGTGGACTATTGTAATTTTGAAACCAAAAATTGATGTTTAAGTTTTAACCATTTCAAGACTAGACTGTTTGGCCACCTTGATGCTCAGACCATTTTTCAGTTTTCATCACGGTCACTAATGACAATTTCTGAGTCACGGTACTGTGAAATTTTTATCATTTTTTGAGACAGATAGAGCTTTCTTTTTTTGGTGGTAATCATTCACCACTGGGTTTTAAATTTTTGCTATATGAAAAAAAATAAAAAACTGAAAATTCTGAAAAAAAAGTTTCATGTTATACAATTTTGCAAATAAATAATCTTTCTTCATATATTTATGCCAAAATGTAGTCTGCTACATTTCTTTGGTAAAAAGAGCACAACAGATCTTTACATCAAGAAGGGAACTTTATTTCACTGCACTAAAACACTCTTGTAGCTGCTTGACCCCTCCATCAGATATGGCACATTGATACTACAAATGGAACATATCAACTTATTTAAGAGTAGGTATACCAATCATTTGATTATACATACACTGAACATTGGGAGACTGGAAAGGTTACAAGTATACCACTTCGGTAGTTACATTATGTTATGAATTTAAAAATTAATTCAAGTTAAATTCTTGACTTGTTGAATTTAAAAAAAAAAATGACAGAAAATGACAAACTGTGAATAAAAAAAATTCCTTCATGTAAAGGAAAATATAAATCATAAATCAGAATACATAATAAACCAATAAATAAGATTGCATAAAATGAAGTATATAGCATACATGAATACGGATTTTTGCAGGTGCAAATGAGCTTCAGTGTAAAACTCACATCTGGTTCCCGTGGCTCTAATATATATTAGAGCTGCACAATTAATAGTCAAGATTTGTTATGGAGATCTTGACTAAAGTGTTTCACAATTCTTTCTATGCAAAGAATTCTCTCTGCTCTTCTGAAGCCACAGCTGTCAAAAGAAAGAAAGAGAAAAACTGGGCAATCTGCCAAGAATCAAAACATTCTTGGCAGAACAATTTGTCAATGGAATAGACTGTGTGCAAGTGAAAAAAGTTTAAACCACTTAAACACTAAACCCTTTTCTGACATTTGTTGGTTTCAAGTTAAAATCTTTTTTTTTTTGCTAGACAATTACTTAGAACCCCCAAACATTATAGATATTTTTTAGTAGACACCCTAGAGAATAAAATGGTGGTTGTTGCAATATTTTACGTCACACTGTATTTGTGTAGTGGTCTTTCAAATGCAATTTTTTGGGAAAAAATTACTTTAATGAATTATAAAAAAAAAACTAAACCAGCAACATTAGGCCATTTTTTTATTTTATTTTTTTGTATATATATATATATAAAAATTACTACACTGACCTACCTGACCACTACACACTGACGCACCTGATTCCTACTTCCTTTACTATTCACCCCCCCCCCCCCCCACACACACATATACAGTGTAGATCGGTTGATTTTTCCCACCTCTGTGGACTTCATGATCATCCATCGGAGCAGGGCTCTCCCCAGTACTGGGTACTGTTCCCGCCACCAAGCTGCCTACCAGGAACTCCTCTAACAGCCGCCATACACTCTGCACCCCCCCTCCACCGTTCTCCCACATGGGCCACCCACACCAAAGGGATCATGGGGAGCAGGCTGGACCACAGGAGTCTCTGGGGGGAGAAGGTGCTGCAGAAAAATCCCTATGAGTCAGGACATGCCTCATCGGGGGTGTAGGGGGCCAGGGGAGGCATGCTGCACATGGCTGAAACACAGCACACTTAGAGGGGCACAGTAATAACTTTGCGCACCCCCCCCCAAATGTTGCACCCAGGGTGAGAGTACCGGCTGCATCCCCTACGCTATGCCATTGCAATCCAGGGACAAATCCAGGGACAGATTTTGTCCAGGGACAGTGTTCTCCGTCCGGGGACTGTCCCCGGAAATGTCTGGTCACCCTATTCTATGGCTTCCCGAAGCACCAAACATCAACGGGAGTTTTACACCAGAGCTCCCTTGCACCTATGTTGCATCAAAATCGTTAACCCGTCAGATTAGGTAGCAGAACTGACGTTCCCTCGGCTGTGTATGCATTCCACCCCTGCCAGGTTTGCAAATCTGCCAGAACACATGCAGTCAGAGGAAGCGGACATCTTACTACACCCGGCTACATCTTGAATTTCACAGTAATATTAGCAATAAAGTGAGCGTATATAAATGTAGTGTGTTGACATCTGTGATGTAAGGATGAGCTCAGGCGTGTTTGCAAACAGCACGTGCAGAGCCCGCCAGGAATTCGGCACTGGGGAGCGCTAATCACAAGAAGTGAGACATCTCCCGATCTCTGAAGTTGTGCATCAGGACAATGTCTTACTGCTTGTGATTAGCGTTCCACAGTGCCGACTTCCTGGTGGGTTCTGCACGTGCTGTTTGCGAACACACCTAAGTTCATCCTTACTGTGATGCTCTTTTGATGTTACATTTTGAAAGAAGCTGGATGCCAGCAGTAGGAAGTTGGCGGAGACCATGTTGGTACACCCCGCACTGCTCAGCGCTAAACCTTTAGGCTTTCAAATTTACATATCCAAACAGCATCACAAATGTCAATATACTATATTTATATATGCTCACTTTATTGCTAAAATTACTCTGAAATTCAAGACATGGCTGGGTGTAGTAAGATGTCTGCTGCCGCCTGCTGACTGGAGGTGTTCTTTCAGATTAGCAGACCTTGTAGCGGTGGAACGCATGCACAGCTGACAGATCGTCACTGTAGTTCCCTGATCTGACTGGTCACCAATTCTGACGGAACACCTGCAAATGTCCATTTGACTGTACTTAAGCTAAAGTGTCTGAAAAATGTCCAGTATTACAATAGGAAATTATACTGAAAGCACCTATACAGCTATTCTAATTGAATATTCATTAATGTGTGTTTCAATAAGTAATGTGCTGGTCAAATACAGATCAATCTGAAATAAGTGCAATGACTAACAATGAAAAAGTAATCACCTGTGATGTCACAAATTAACATATAATAACAATCATTTGTTCATAATGATCAGTATTTGTTCTTATCTGTTCATTACCTCTGTCAGCCGTCCGAGCTTATGAGAGACGTAATGTGGCGGCGCCTGGAGACGCTTTGTTTAGGGCTGTTGTGCGTTCCACAGCCGCATGGTATTTCCGAGTGGAGTGCGTTCCAAGGTCACCATCTCTACTACGCATGTGTGGGAGGGTCATTAGCGGTTGATGCTAAAATGCTTGACGCTACAGTGTTTTGTAGGTCAGCTTTTGCTCGGCTTGTGATTGTGCACCGATTATGCTTTCCTCTGCACTTCGCTATACAATGTTGTCGCTAAGTAGGTGCAGATTGCCCCCAATTTACAGCATTTCTCGATGACTTGCCATCTAATTTGACCCTGTCCCTGCTGTCCCACACAGCACAGCGGACTGAAGCCAAAGCCGCACCCCCTCCTCGGCTGTTTAGTGTTTACATGTTCACAGATCGGAGGAGGAACACTGCTGTGCATTGCTGAGCTAAGGTCTGCAACTCTGCATGTACTCTATTGTGAATGGACCGAGGAGGAGCACAGAGTGTGTATTGAGGGAGGGGCTGGACTTAATGTAAGGGGGGCTCTACATAATGCAAAAGTTGGGCTGTACTTAGTGTAAGAGGGGGCTGTACTTAGTGTAAGGGGGGAGGGGGCTGTACTTAGTGTAAGGGGGTCTGGACTAAGGGAGAGCATCTGTATTTATTGGAGGGTGGTGTGTACTGAGGGGGGAGTCTGTACTAAGAGGGGTCTATACTTAGTGGAGGGGGGTCTGTACTGAGGGAGGGGGTGGTGTACTGGGGGGGTCTATACTTAGCGGAGGGGGGTGGTATATATTTAGATTAGGGGGGTCTGTACTAAGAGGGGGTCTATACTGAGGGAGGGGGTGGTCTATACTTAGTGGAGAGGGGGTTCTGTACTGAGGGAGGAGGTGGTCTATACTTGGTGGAAGTGGGGGGCATCTGTACTGAGGGGGAACTATAGTTGGTGTAGAAGGGGGTCTGTACTGAGGGTGGGGGGTCTATTCTTAGTGGAGAGTGGGGTCTGTACTGAGGGTGGGGGGTCTATTCTTAGTGGAGAGCGGGGTCTGTACTGAGGATGGGGGGGTCTATTCTTAGTGGAGAGCGGGGTCTGTACTGAGGGAGGTCTATACTTAGTGGAGAGGGGGGTTTGTACTGAGGTGGGTCTATACTTATCGGAGAGGGGGTGGTCTATACTTAGTGCAGAGGAGGGGTCTTTACTGTGGGAGGGGGGTGGTCTATACTTAGTGGAGGGGGGTCTGTACTGAGGGAGGCGGGGGTCTATACTTAGTGGAGAGGGGGGATCTGTACTGAAGGGGGTCTATACTTAGTGGAGGGGCGTCTGTACTGAGGGGGCATCTATGCTTAGTGGAGGGGGGTCTATACTGAGGGAAAGGGGGTGGTCTATACTTAGTGAAAAGGGGTCTGTACTGAGGGAGGGGGGTGGTCTATACTTAGTGGAGAGGGGGTTCTGTACTGAGGGAGGAGGTGGTCTATACTTGGTGGAAGTGGGGGACGTCTGTACTGAGGGAGGGGGGTCTATACTGAGGGGGAACTATAGTTGGTGTAGAAGGGGGTCTGTACTGAGGGTGGGGGGGTCTATTCATAGTGGAGAGCGGGGTCTGTACTGAGGGAGGACTATACTTAGTGGAGAGGGGGGATCTGTACTGAAGGGGGTCTATACTTAGTGGAGGGGCATCTGTACTGAGGGGGCGTCTATGCTTAGTGGAGGGGGGGGTCTATACTGAGGGAAGGAGGTGGTCTATGCTTAGTGGAGAGGGGGGTCTGTGTGGAGGTAGGTGGTCTATACTTAGTGAAGGGGGGTCTGTACTGAGGGGGTTCTATACTTAGATGAGAGGGGGGTCTGTACTTAGTGGAGAGGGGGTTCTGTACTGAAGGAGGAGGTGGTCTATACTTAGTGGAAGGGGGGAGACTTTACTGATGGAGGGGGGGTCTATACTGAGGGGGAACTATAGTTGGTGTAGAAGGGGGTCTGTACTGAGGGTGGGGGTCTATTCTTAGTGGATAGGGGGTCTGTACTGAGGAGGGACTATACATGGTAGGGAAGGTGGTGGTGCCACCATGTTTTACTGCACCAGGTGACCCCAACCCTAGTGACGCCATTGGTTATATATACTGTATCATTTTTTTTAGAACTTTTTGAACTTTGCAATCCTTTGGCAATAGCATGGTTATATAGGTAATACTAGTTAAATAGTACATAAATCATATGTATGTACATTACTTTGTCTTGGTCTTCATAGAAACAGCTTGGCTACTTTTCTTTAGGAATTTTAGGGCTCTTTCACACTAATGGGAAGGACTAGCACTCCTTTGAAAAGCGATCCATGTTATGGTCACTTTTCAGAGGCATTTCACAGGCAATGAGGATGTGATATTCTCACCACCTATTTTAACCCCCTAGACCACCACACCACAACCATGTGCATTGCAAGTGGTTGCATGGCGGTCCCAATGGTGGTGCCTAGCAAACACGACGGGGTATAATTCCTGCAATATGTATACCCCCTGGCCACTGCTTCTATAGCTAAAGGGGGAGTGATTTGGGGGGAGTAAAAAAATTGCTGCTAAACCAAGTGGTTTTACCGGCCCCCTCCCCCCCAAGCCCAAGGATGAACAAGCCTTTAGGCTCGGATCACACCTAATGCTCATGCGGCTCCCAGAAGGGGTCCTGGTTTGCCATTTCAGGTCCGATTTCAGCCCAAATTTGGGCTGAATTCAGACCTGAAACGGACCAAAACACGCACAGGGCTCCTATGCAAATTTGCACTGGAGTCGCATAGAAGATATGTGAACCGGCTCTATAGAGACCCGGTCACAATCTCCTGCTATTGCAGATTGGACGCGGAGCTCCCGCATCCAATTCACAATAGTATGAACCTGGCCTGAGTGTTTAATTGCTTGCTTTCTCTGCATTCTTCTGAACTCCAATTCTGCTCTTATTGTAGACAATCTGATCTCTCATACTGTACTTTATTTTTTCATTTTGTCATTCGCATACCGCCCCCTACAGGAATAGGACACTAGGCAGAAAGAAGACTTGGCTACGCCTATGTGCAGTCCTAGGTGATATACACCCCCCTTTTTTTCTGCCTTTTTTTCTGCCTAGTCAAGTCCTGGGGAAAAAAGTGTGGGAACTCTCACCCAAGATCCACTCCCCCACCAAAAAAAATAAAAATAAAGGTACGCTCATATGCATATATATTTCACAGAAAATACAGTACATTTATTGTAAAGTGCCAGTTTACAAATACAAAATAAGTTAACTTGTCAATCAGAATAATCAACACAATGGGTGATGATCTTTCCCTCGCAGGGAATTTCTAACACGAATACACCCTGTTCCAAATTCAAATACAGCAAATTAGAAAATATCACACAAACTGGAATAACGTTGCCCTTGCCGTGCAAGATTATCGGCAACGGATCAAAAAACTCACGGATCGGATAATTCCTTGGATCTGAGTCACAGATCGGATCTTTTTTCGGATCAGCAAATAATAATTGAATTTGCAAAAACCTGTGAAAAATTTCGCCACCATATAGTCCCCACTGCAATATACATCTCCCCTACTGTAATATCCACGTCATCTCCCCCAATAATATTTTGGCTGAGCCTGGATGGGTATGGCTGGGTATTAGCAGAATATGTATTGGCAAGGTAAGTATTGGCAGGGTATTGCAGAATATTGGCAGGATAAGTATTGGCAGGGTATTGCAGAGTATTGGCAGGGTATGGCAGATTATTGCTGGGTATTGCAGATTATTGGCAGGGCATTGCTGGGTATTGCAGGGTAAGTATTGCAGAGTAGGGATGAGCTTCGTGTTCGAGTCGAACGTACGCTCGACTCGAACATTGGCTGTTCGGCCGTTCGGCGAATTCCGAACGTTTGGGCCGTTCGCGTCAAAATTTGAGTGGCGCGCGCGGACCACAATGCACTGCGGTGGCGCAGTGCATTGCTGGCTCATGATTGGCCAAGCATGCACTGTGACCCCACATGCTTGGCCAATCGCAGCGCCAGCAGCGAGGAGAGCCATGATTGGCCACAGGCATCCTGCCTGTGGCCAATCATAGCTCAGGCTGTGTAGTGCACGCCCCACACTATATAAGGCCGCCTTTGAGGCGGCCTCGTGTAGTGTGTTAGCATCTGAAGCAGTGGGTGTTCTGTGTACCTTCAACACAGTACACACCGATAGTTTTTGGCTGATTTCCTATCTTGCTGCTGTGTAGTGGTTGTTGTCTGTGCCCTGACCGCAGTATACACCACTATATTCACCTCACCTATATAGCTAGTGATCTAGCTTTAACAACTGCCCATTGCCGATTAACGGCTTCAGGGCGGTTGTTTAACTCTGAGAGGCCGTTAATTAACGGCCTCCCAGAATTCTGCTCTCGCGCGCCCCCTGGGGCGCGCACTCGAGAGCATCCGTGACCGCCGGGTCCACAGGACCCGGCGCATCACGGTAAACGGCCGCTCGTCGCGGCCGTTTACCACGTGATCGCTCCGTCAAATGACAGAGTGATCACTTGTAAACAAACCGGCGTCATGTTATGACGCCGGTTCCTCCCTCCCCTCTCTGTACCGATCGGTACAGCGGAGGGGAAAGAGATCGGTGTCAGCAGCGATGTGGGCTGCATCTGCAGTGCCCACATCGCTGCTCACCGAATTTAACCCCTCAATTCCCTGCCAATACTCTGCAATACCAGTGCATACTCTGCAGTACCCCGCCATTACTCTGCAGTACCCCGCCATTACTCTGCAGTGCAGTACCCTGCCATTACTCTGCAGTACCCTGCCATTACTCTGCAGTACCCCCCATTACTCTGCAGTACCCTGCCATTACTCTGTAGTACCCCCCAATACTCTGCAGTACCCCCCAATACTCTGCAGTACCCCCCAATACTCTGCAGTACCCGCCATTACTCTGCAGTACCCCGCCATTACTCTGCAGTGCAGTACCCTGCCATTACTCTGCAGTACCCTGCCATTACTCTGCAGTACCCCCCATTACTCTGCAGTAACCCCCATTACTCTGCAGTACCCTGCCATTACTCTGGAGTACCCCCCAATACTCTGCAGTACCCTGCTATTACTCTGTAGTACCCCGCCAATACTCTGCAATACCCTGCCATAAATTGCCATACCCAGCCATACTCGGAGATACCCAGCCATACTCGGTGATACCCTGAAATACCCAGCCATAGACGCCCCCCACCCCTCACCGCCCTCCGGTGCTTCTACCAACTCGCCAGTACGATCAAAGCCAGAATCTTTTTTTTATTTTTTATTTCAGGCTTCCCAGCCTAGAGGTGAGATGTGGGGTCATATTGACCCCCAGATTTCACTGTAAAGAGGACCTGTCACCCCATATTCCTATTACAAGGGATGTTTACATTCCTTGTAATAGGAATAAAAGTGATCAAAAATATATTTTTGGGGAAAAAAATGTCAAACTAAAATAAATAAAGTAAAATGAACAATAAAAAAAATAAATTTTTTTTTAAAGCGCCCATGTCCCCATGTGCTCGCATGCAGAAGCGAACGCATGCGTAAGCCCCGCCCACATATGAAAACGGTGTTCAAACCACACATGTGAGGTATCGCCGAGAACGTTAGAGCGAGAGCAATAATTCTAGTCCTAGACCTCCTCTGCAACTCAAAACATGTAGCCAGTAAAAAAAAAATTAAAGCGTCGCCTATGGGGATTTTTTAAGTAGCGACGTTTGGCGCCATTTCACGGGCATGTGCAATTTTGAAGAGTGACATGTTTGATATCTATTTACTCAGCATAACTTCATCTTTCACTTTATGCAAACATTGGGCTAACTTTACTGTTTTTTTTGTTTGTTTTTTAAGCACAAAACTGTTTTTTCCCCCCAAAAAACGCGTTTGAAAAATTGCTGTGCAAATACCGTGTGAGATAAAAATTTGCAACGACCACCATTGTATTCTCCAGGGTCTTTTGGTATGCATATGCTGTGTGTGTGAAATAACCTGATAATATGACAATTTTGTGGAAAAAAAAAAAAAAAGGAAATGGGCCGTCAGTACTTCAGGTGTGATCAATTTTCAGATATTGGCACCATAGCTTGTGGACTCTATAACTTTCACAAAGACCAAATAATATCCACCAATTTGTACTTATTTTTACCAAAGATATGTAGTAGTATGAATTTTGGCCAAAATTTATGAAGAAAAAATTACTAATCTGCTAAATTTTATAACAGAAACGAAGAAAAATTCATTTTTTCGCAGAATTTTCGGTATTTTTTCTTTTATAGCACAAAAAATAAAAAACTGAGAGGTGATTAAATACCACCAAAAGAAAGCTCTATTTGTGTGAAAAAAGGACAAACATTTCCTATAGGTCCATAGTAATTGTCATTCAAAATGTGAGGGCACCGAAAGCTGAAAATTGGTCTGGTTATTAAGGGTGTTTAAGTGCCCAGTGGTCAAGTGGTTAATAATAGAGCTTGCAGTCAGTAGTGTTAGGAGATAGTGCGTGCTGTCTGTGTGCTCTGTACCCAGTACATACCGCTATAATATAGGGCAGGCCCCTACTTTCAAACATCCAACTTACAAACATCTCCTACTTGCAAACGCAAGGAGACAGCAGCAAGTGAGATGAAAAAAGATGGACGACAAAACAAATTATACAGGGGTGATAACCCTTCCCTATGTTTTCCAAAAAGCTTAAAAATAGTTTTTTTGACTGGAGCTACACTTTAAAAATTTACCGGTTGAAAATTACAAACAGATTCAACTTAACACAACAAACCTACACAGTCCCTGTCTTGTTTGCACCGCCTGTATACTGCTGTTCTGAGTATATAGGGCCTGGGGGCCACACGCATTTCCTTTTTTTAATATGGGTACGGGGTTCCCCTTAATATGCGTACAAGACCCAAATAGGCTGGTAATGGGCAGGGAGGGCTACCCATGCCATTTTTCTCAATGATTTCCAACCATATTGCAGAAACCAGATATAACATTAAAACCGCAAGCAGTTTTAAATGGTGTTATTTCCGTTTAATGTCATTTTGTGCAGGGACTGTTCTAAACACGGGAAACACGTGGCACTTCACAGGCATACTACAGACACCCCCCAGGCACCATATTTAAAGGAATATTACACCTTTTTTTTCACTTTAATCGTCATTAAAATCAGTGCTCCCGCCAAAACGGCAGTTTTTAAAACTTTTTTTTGCAGTGACCCATGTCAGGCAGGAGGCAGGTCCCCAAACCCTTTTTAGGACACTATCTTGCATATTAGCCGTTAAAATTAGCACTTTCCATTTCGAACGTTCGAGTCCCATAGACTTCAATGGGGTTCGAACGTTCGTAACGAACGCGGGGGTCGTTCGCAAGTTCTGGTGCGAACCGAACCGGGGGGTGTTCGGCTCATCCCTATTGCAGAGTCTTGGCAGGGTAAGTATTGCAGAGTAAGTATCGGCAGGGTATGTATTGTAGAGTATTGGCAGGGTATTGCAGAGTATCGGCGGGGTATGTATTGCAGAGTATTGGCAGGGTATTGCAGAGTATTGGCAGGGTAAGTATTGCAGAGTAAGTATCGGCAGGGTATGTAATGCAGAGTATTGGCAGGGTATTGCAGAGTATTGGCAGGGTAAGTATTGCAGAGTATGTATTGCAGAGTATTGGCAGGGTATGTATTGCAGAGTATTGGCAGGGTATGTATTGCAGAGTATTGGCAGGGTATTGCAGAGTATTGGCAGGGTATTGCAGAGTATTGGCAGGGTATGTATTGCAGAGTATTGGCAGGGTATTGCAGAGTATTGGCAGGGTATTGCAGAGTATTGGCAGGGTATGTATTGCAGAGTATTGGCAGGGTATTGCAGAGTAATGGCAGGGTATGTATTGCAGAGTATTGGCATGGTATTGCAGAGTGCTGGCAGGGTATTTCAGCGTATTGGGTAATGCAGAGTATTGGGTATTGCAGAGTATTGGCAGGGTGTTGCAGAGTATTGGGTAATGCAGAGTATTGGGTAATGCAGAGTATTGGGTAATGCAGAGTATTGGCAGGGTATTGGCAGGGTAAGTATTGCAGGGTATGTATTGCAGGGTATGTATTGCAGAGTATTGGCAGGGTATGTATTGCAGAGTATTGGCAGGGTATGTATTGCAGAGTATTGGCAGGGTATTGCAGAGTATTGGCAGGGTATTGCAGAGTATTGGCAGGGTATTGCAGAGTATTGGCAGGGTATGTATTGCAGAGTATTGGCAGGGTATGTATTGCAGAGTATTGGCAGGGTATTGCAGAGTATTGGCAGGGTATTGCAGAGTATTGGCAGGGTATGTATTGCAGAGTATTGGCAGGGTATTGCAGAGTAATGGCAGGGTATGTATTGCAGAGTATTGGCATGGTATTGCAGAGTAATGGCAGGGTATGTATTGCAGAGTATTGGCATGGTATTGCAGAGTGCTGGCAGGGTATTTCAGCGTATTGGGTAATGCAGAGTATTGGGTATTGCAGAGTATTGGCAGGGTGTTGCAGAGTATTGGGTAATGCAGAGTATTGGCAGGGTATTGCAGAGTATTGGCAGGGTATTGCAGAGTATTGGCAGGGTATTGCAGAGTATTGGCTGGGTATTGCAGAGTATTGGCTGGGTATTGCAGAGTATTGGCTGGGTATTGCAGAGTATTGGCTGGGTATTGCAGAGTATTGGCTGGGTATTGCAGAGTATTGGCTGGGTATTGCAGAGTATTGGGTAATGCAGAGTATTGGCAGGGTAATGCAGAGTATTGGCAGGGTATTGCAGAGTATTGGCAGGGTATTGCAGAGTATTGGCAGGGTATTGCAGAGTATTGGCAGGGTATTGCAGAGTATTGGCGGGGTATTGCAGAGTATTGGGTAATGCAGAGTATTGGGTATTGCAGAGTATTGGCAGGGTATTGCAGAGTATTGGCAGGGTAATGCAGAGTATTGGCGGGGTATTGCAGAGTATTGGGTAATGCAGAGTATTGGCGGGGTATTGCAGAGTATTGGCAGGGTATTGCAGAGTATTGGGTAATGCAGAGTATTGGCGGGGTATTGCAAAGTATTGGCGGAGTATTGGCGGAGTAATGCAGAGTATTGGCGGAGTAATGCAGAGTATTGGCAGGGTATTGCAGAGTATTGGCGGGGTATTGCAGAGTATTGGTGGAGTAATTCAGAGTATTGGCAGGGTATAGCAAAGTATTGGCGGAGTATTGGCGGAGTATTGGCGGAGTAATGCAGAGTATTGGTGGAGTAATGCAGAGTATTGGCGGAGTATTGGCGGAGTAATGCAGAGTATTGGCGGAGTAATGCAGAGTATTGGCGGAGTAATGCAGAGTATTGGCGGAGTAATGCAGAGTATTGGCGGAGTAATGCAGAGTATTGGCGGAGTAATGCAGAGTATTGGGTAATGCAGAGTATTGGTGGAGTAATGCAGAGTATTGGCGGAGTATTGGTGGAGTAATGCAGAGTATTGGCGGAGTATTGGTGGAGTAATGCAGAGTATTGGTGGAGTAATGCAGAGTATTGGCGGGGTAATGCAGAGTATTGGCGGGGTAATGCAGAGTATTGGCGGGGTAATGCAGAGTATTGGCGGGGTAATGCAGAGTATTGGCGGGGTAATGCAGAGTATTGGCGGGGTAATGTAGAGTATTGGCGGGGTAATGCAGAGTATTAATGGAGTAATGCAGAGTATCGGCTGTGTATTGCAGAGTATTGAGTAATGCAGAGTATTGGTGGAGTAATGCAGAGTATTGGTGGAGTAATGCAGAGTATTGGTGGAGTAATGCAGAGTATTGGCAGGGTATTGCAGAGTATTGGGTAATGCAGAGTATTGGCGGAGTATTGGCGGGGTAATGCAGAGTATTGGCGGGGTAATGCAGAGTATTGGCGGGGTAATGCAGAGTATTGGCGGGGTAATGCAGAGTATTGGCGGGGTAATGCAGAGTATTGGCGGGGTAATGCAGAGTATTGGCGGGGTAATGCAGAGTATTGAGTAATGCAGAGTATTGGTGGAGTAATGCAGAGTATTGGCAGGGTATTGCAGAGTATTGGGTAATGCAGAGTATTGGCGGAGTATTGGCGGAGTAATGCAGAGTATTGGCGGAGTAATGCAGAGTATTGGCGGAGTAATGCAGAGTATTGGCGGAGTAATGCAGAGTATTGGCGGAGTAATGCAGAGTATTGGCAGGGTATTGCAGAGTATTGGTGGAGTAATGCAGAGTATTGGCGGGGTAATGCAGAGTATTGGCGGGGTAATGCAGAGTATTGGCGGGGTAATGCAGAGTATTGGCGGGGTAATGCAGAGTATTGGCGGGGTAATGCAGAGTATTGGCGGGGTAATGCAGAGTATTGGCGGGGTAATGCAGAGTATTGGCGGGGTAATGCAGAGTATTGGCGGGGTATTGCAGAGTATTGGGTAATGCAGAGTATTGGCAGGGTAATGCAGAGTATTGGCGGGGTAATGCAGAGTATTGGCGGGGTAATGCAGAGTATTGGCGGGGTAATGCAGAGTATTGGCGGGGTAATGCAGAGTATTGGCGGGGTAATGCAGAGTATTGGCGGGGTAATGCAGAGTATTGGCGGGGTAATGCAGAGTATTGGCGGGGTAATGCAGAGTATTGGCGGGGTAATGCAGAGTATTGGCGGGGTAATGCAGAGTATTGGCGGGGTAATGCAGAGTATTGGCGGGGTAATGCAGAGTATTGGCGGAGTAATGCAGAGTATTAATGGAGTAATGCAGAGTATTAATGGAGTAATGCAGAGTATTAATGGAGTAATGCAGAGTATCGGCGGGGTAATGCAGAGTATCGGCGGGGTAATGCAGAGTATCGGCGGGGTAATGCAGAGTATCGGCGGGGTAATGCAGAGTATCGGCGGGGTAATGCAGAGTATCGGCGGGGTAATGCAGAGTATTGGCGGGGTAATGCAGAGTATTGGCGGGGTAATGCAGAGTATTAATGGAGTAATGCAGAGTATTAATGGAGTAATGCAGAGTATCGGCTGGGTAATGCAGAGTATTGGTGGAGTAATGCAGAGTATTGGTGGAGTAATGCAGAGTATTGGCGGGGTATTGCAGAGTATTGAGTAATGCAGAGTATTGGTGCAGTAATGCAGAGTATTGGTGGGGTATTGCAGAGTATTGGCGGAGTAATGCAGAGTGCTAGTGACTAACCTCGTTTACTTCTCGGGAGAGCACTGGGTAGAGGGGAAGGAGGAGACAGTCCATATCCCAGCGACGTGTGTCTGTCGCTGGCTGCGCGGGAGGCCGTATGCGCACTGCCCACGGACTCCAGTGCGTGCTCACGTGTACGGCCGACGTCATGTGACCGGTTGCTAGACACGGAGCGGCCCTAGCCTAGCAACCAGTCACTCGGGCGGCAGAGGAGCGGCGGGCTACGCACGAGCGGCGGGCTACGCTCTGGCGGCGGGCTACTCAGGCAGCTAATGGGAACGGCGTTCCCGTTGTGGAAATAGTACGGGAACGCCGTTCCCATGCGTTCCCGCAGGACTCGAGCCCTGGTTAGGAGTAAGGACCTAGTTCCCTGCTGGTATCTCTAGTTCTGGCAACTTTTTTGTTTGTTTTATTCTTTTTTCTTGGATTTTTTTCCAGTGAGAGCTACAATCAACTGACGGGCTGGACACTAAGATCCAGTGGTCTCCCCAGTCTGGCCAGCGAGCACATGCAGACCGCAGCTATGTGCAAGGTCGGCCACGACATAGTCCCACTGGACGAGGGCTGCCCTGCGAGTTAAAAAGACCGGGTTTCAGCCTGAGTCGCAGCGTTCCTCATGGCTAACAGCCCTCCCCCACTTTGGGAGTGAGGTGGATCTGTCTGGGAGCATTACCCGCACGATTTGCTGGATCGGTAAGTACAGGGCCCCTCCTCTCCTTCTCTGGACGTGGTGTGGAGCGCGGGTACTCCCTGGGGTGGTCAGTCCCTCCTGGGGTTTTCCTCCTCCCTTACTGGGTGAGGCCCAGGCTTCTGGCCTAGATGCCTCTTCTTTTATTTTTTTTTTATTTTTTACACACTATCCCCTTCCTCCATCCCCGGGGTTGTTACTGGGGTAGTACCCCTTGGGCCCATCTGCTGAAGTGGTTGGGCCTAGGAAGCAGGTACTGGAAGTCTGCGATCGACGCCACCTGCGGCGGCCCTCTCATAACTTAGGCCACAGCTTTGCAGCCTACCGACCAGGTGTGGGGTGGGCAGTCCTAGGGCGGGTGGTGGAGGCCGCCGATTTCTGTTTTGGGATGTCCGCCCTCCGTTCTGCAGTTTGTAACGGTCCAGTCTCCTAGCGGGCCGCACACTCGCGACAGGTGGGCGAAAATTTAGGCCGTGGCTCTTGCCGCCTACTTTGCTTTACGGCCACCTCCTGCCAGTGGGGAGGCACTGTGGGGGCTCTGAGGGGGACCCCCTTTTGGGGGTCCTTTAGGTGGCGGGGCCTCTGTCAGTGCCCCCCCCCCCCCATGTGGGGCCTCCGTCGTCACCCCCTATGAGTCTCCTCGGGCGAAGGGGGTCTCAGGTGGTGGACCCCTCCTGAGGTTTTTGTTTCTTTTCAGGTGATGCTTAGGCATATAGCCTAGTAAATGGCACCCCTCGCCCTCTCCTACCTCCTCTGTCTCAAACGATCCTATATCTGGCTCTGCTGCCACGGACGTGGCCCGCCGTGCGGGGTTGGTTGTCACGCTCCCTGTCCTGTCAGGTAGTGAGGATGATTCCTCCACAATTGCAGTGGCGCACAAGAAAACGCTGGTTATTGCATTTATTACATCTGTGCGGGAACTTTTCAAGATGGTGAATACAGCTGTGGCTGTGGCAGAGGGCCGGTCCATGAAGACTGGGAGTGTCCAAATCGCCCCTTTGTGCTTCCAAAAACGCTTGGCCACAGTTCTCCTGGTTGCTAAGCTCTCTGTTTACGCAGTGGTGCTTAGACATGCATTGTGACTTAAGTGTTGGTCTGCGGACTAGGCCTCTAGAAAAGCTTCGACCAGTTTCCCTTTTCAAGGCCATTGTCTGTTTGGGTCTACCCTGGATGACATCACTCACGGGGGGGGGGAGTGTACATCTCTTCCACAGTCTAAAAAGGGAAAAGGGCCTCATCGCAGACGTGGTCCTCCTTTTACGACACACAGTTTTTTTCATTCCTCAAGGTCCACTGACAAAGGTTCAGAACCTTTCAAACCCACCTTGGGAGATTCCGTATGGACCTGGTCTACCAAGCCGAGAGCGGGAATCTCTGGACCCGCAGACAAGGCCCTGACCTGCTTTGTGTGGGTACAGAAGTCCAGGATGGAGTCCATCCACTCAGTGATGGCGTCCCTTCATCATGGGGACCTTCTGTCTTCTATCGACATCACAAATGTTTACATACACATTCCACTATGTGCCCGACCCCAGCACTCCCTCCGTTTTGCTGTAGGAGATGAGCATTCTCAGCTTGTGCTTTTCCCCTTTGGTCTCACCACCACTCCTTGGTTGTTCGTGAGGTGTTGGCCCCGGATCTGGCGTGGTTGCATCAGTGGGATATTGAGGTCCTGGGCTGCCTGTATGTTCTTCTTCTGCGGGTCCTCGACTACCGGGGGGCGACGTAGCTCCTATACAGACCTTGACAGATTTCAATTGGCTTATATGCCACCTGGAGTCCACTATGGCTCCTTTCAGAACATTGGACTGTCTGAGCCTTACCCAGGCTTCAGCTCTGGCCAGAGTGTTTCTTCCTCTGGACAAACTCCAGAAGTTGCATAATACGTTTCATCTACTGTTGTCCGGCAGGTGGGACTCCCTGTGAACCTGCATGTGGGTGTTGGGCCTGATGCTATCTACCTTTGAGGCGATTACATTTGCACAGTTCCATACAAGTTCCCTTCAGGGGAGATCCTAGCGTAATGGGACAAGTGCCCGAGGTCCCTGGACAATCAGATTAGGCTGAGCCAGGAAACCAGGGGTTCCAGGGTCTGGTGGCTTCACTCTCCGGTTCTTCAGCAGGGCAAATCCTTTCTCCCCTGGTAATGGACAGTGGTCACCACCAATACCTGTATGTCCGGGTGAGGAGGTGTCCTGGGACTGAGTTTTGCTCAGGGTCGTTGAATGCTGGAGGAATCCAGACTGCCAAGATATCCTGGAAGAACTTTGAGCAATCAAACTATGTCTGGATCATGGACGGATCGACTTTGGGGGCTCCTGGTATGGATCCAGTCAGTCAATGCAACAGCAGTGACTTATGTCCTCCTGGGGTGGAATATATAGCTTGTTGGCAGCAGCCAGAATCCTGTGGTGGGCAGAACGTGACGTTCTCTCCCTCTCTGACATATGCATTCCGGGAGTGGAATACTGGCAGGAGAATGCCTCTCTCGGCTAGTATTGGACCATGGGGTGGGCCCTTCACCAGGCCATGTTTCTTTGTATATGTCTCCGATTGGGCATTCCTGAGGTAGATCTGTTTGCGTTCCGGCTCAACAGAATGGTTCCGAGGTTTCTGGCAAGGTCACGGGATCCTATGGTGGGCACCTGAAACGCTTTGGTGGCTCATGGGGGCGGTATCGTTTGATCTACGCCTTTGCTCCTATCCAGCTTCTGCTATTGCTTTTGTGCAGGATCAAGGCTGCAGGGATTCCAGTAACTCTATTTGCTCCGGACGGGTCCTGTCAGTCTGGGTACACCGCCCTGGTGTGCCTGGTCTTCAACATTCTTTGGCGACTGCCTCTCAGGGAGTATCTACTGTCCCAAGAGCGTTCTTCCACCCTGCTTTTACAGCCACTGGTTTTGACAGCCTGGCTGTGATGAGCCAGGTGCTGAAGTTCCAACACTGCAGAAGGCCAGGGTGTCTACCTCCTAAGAAGATCTTCGACCGGATGTGGAAAGTGTATATATCCTGGTGTGAGTCGCTAGGCATTCACCCTCGTTCTTTCTCGTGGCTCCGATTCTGACCTTCCTTAACACTCGGTTGAACAGGAAGGGGCCTTGAGTACCATCGGGGGCCAGGTGTCAGCCTTGGCGGTCTTCTTCAGCATCCCCTGGTCTTGCACTCCCTGGTGCGTACCTTTATTCAAGAGGTCCAATGTCTGTCTCCACCAGTGTGGTCTCTTTTACCGCCAAAGGATCTGAACTTGGTGATTTTGGTTCTATAGGACCCTGAAACTGAGCTGCAGCAAGGTGGCCAAAACCATACAGCAGTTTAACAGGACAGGTTCCACTCAGAATATATGAGATCATCTCTCATTGCCAGCTCTCCCTTCTCACACAGAGACAGTGTGTGAGGAGGGAGAGCTACCTGCTGCAGCGTGAATGAAAAAAAACAACACAAAACACAGTGCTCACAGTACCTGTCAGTACCATCTGTCCCCAGTGCCACCTATCAGTGCCAACTGTCCCCAGTGCCACCTATTAGTGCCATCTGTCAGTGCCACGTATTAGTGCCAACTGTCATCAGTGTCATGCATTAGTGCCATCTGTCAGCTCCACATCAGTGTCACGTGTCATCAGTGCCACATATTAGTGCCATCTCTCATCAGTGTCACGTGTCATCAGTGCCACCTGTCAGTGTCACGTGTCATCAGTGCCACGTATTAGTACATCTGTCATCAGTGCCACGTATTAGTGCCATCTGTCATCAGTGCCATGTGTCATCTGTCATCAGTTTTAGTGCCATCTGTCATGTGCCATCAGTGTCACGTGTCATTGTCCTGGTGCTCCAGGGCCTTCAAAATTGTAATAGGTATTCAACAAGTTAGATTTATGCTCCTAGAACATGTGACGGTGCTCCCTGCATGTTGGGCCTCTCTATGTGGCTAGGCTGTGAAAAAAAGTCCCACACATGTGGTATTGTAATACTCAGGAGGAGTAGCAGAATGTATTTTGGGGCGTCATTTGTAGTATACACATGACATTATCATAATGACAATTTTGTGGAAAAAAAAAATCTTAATTTTGCAAAGAATTGTGGGAAAAAAATGACAACATCAAAAACCTCACCATGCATCTTACTAAATACCTTGGAATGCCTACTTTGAAACAATGGGTAATTTGTGGGTTATTTGTACTTTCCTTGCTTGTTAGGGTCACAAGAAATGAGATAGGCAACCAGTACATCGGGTGTGATAAATTTTTTATGATTTGCACCACAGCTTGTAAACTCTCTAATGCTGGCCATACACGGTTCGAATTTAGAAAGAATTTTCTTTCAAAAATCGTATCAAAGAATTTTCATATGAATTTCGTACCATTAGTGGGCTGCAGCAACAGACTATTTTCGTGCGGCAATCAAATTTGAGGAATCGGACATTTTTGAAATTTTTTGAAAAACTAACAATTTTCTAATCAATGATGGGAGAATCGTGCAAGAAATGTAATAAGAAAAAAAATGCGCATGTGCAAGAAAATAAAATTTACGTAGAGAAAAGAAGATTCCCGGCCATGAAAATTATTTTCTGTAGCAACATGAGGTTAAATTGAAGGCTTGGTCGGTCGAATTTCGAAAATCAATGGTGGCACCATCGAATCACAAAAAAAATGAACTTTCTGATTTTGAAAAGAAAATTTGTTTAATTCAACCATGTATGTGTTATATTCTTAATATCTAAATTTTACTTGGCTTTATTATACTTTATTTAGAATATGAATATTCCATACTGTGTGAAAGAAAACTTTGAATCAATTAATTCTATGTTATGACTTGCGATAATTGAAAAAGTAAACATTTAAAACTTGTCAGTATTTTGAGGAATATTGTTTATTTTATATATATGCTTTTAGAAATCTATGTATGTAACTGAGATGATGTTTAAAGTCTGAAGCTTTCCCTTCCCCCCTACTTCCTGTCATTAGAATGGTACATCAGACATATGTTAGATTGCTATAGTAACCACTCATTAGCCCACACTTTTGTAAAGGAGGAGCTATCTTTCGGCGCAAAATTAGAAACCTTTGCTGATATAATCAAAAGATTGGAGAGCTGACTTCCTCTTGAATTTCTGCAGCCTTGAAGAAACATCTCAGAAACACCTCAGCATGCACACAGATTTTTCAGCATACAAAGGTTTATTCTGCCATTTTAGATAGACAATAGGCCACATGCCTTGATATATTGAATAAGAAAGAAAGATATTAATGATTATCATTGTACTATTTTTGTAAGTATTCTTTTCTATTTAAATGTGTACAAATAAATACACATTTTTGAATTACGCTGATTCAGAACTAATTAAGGAAATTCGTCTCACAATCTCAATCGGTCTCAACAGATATATATATATATATATATATATATATATATATATAGACATTTGAAATATTTTTACATTTCGAGTATTATTACATTGGCTCAGCCATCCAGTCAATCATAAGTCAGAAGTTTTTTTTTCAACTTCCATCCTTTGATCAGAGGGGAAAGAAGTGATGAACAGAAATTAACTTCGCAAAGATTGAAAAGAACCTAGAAGAAAATTTGATCGATTGATTGTGAAAGACCGGAGAATTTCAGATATACAGAAGTCTTAAAAAACTTGAATTTCGAGTCGGCGGGAAACTGACGAGTTTTATATTTGGTGAGTAGAAAAGTAATATGGAATTTGTAGATGTTTTAGCTGATGAAAGTACATTAGAATTTAAAGGTTTATCGAAACAGGTCTCTGATGCTGTTTTATGGAAATCAATGTATGATCAATGCTTTCAGGCAAATGTTGACATTGAGAAGGATAGATTCTCATTAGTTAAAACAAAGAAAAAAGTACGTAATGTAATGAAGCTTGTTAAAATTTATAATACTATGGTATTTGATATGCCAGGAAAACAAATTCAAAATGAAAATACACAGGAAAATGTATTTTTTGAACCTAGTTGTTCAGGTTGTGAAACTTTTTGTACGTATATTGAGCATTTAGAGAATGCAATAGAAATTGCAGCAACGCAGGAGAAGAAATATACTGAACAATTATTGACTGAAAAAGTTGAATTAGAATATAAAATGAATGCATTATTGCAATCGCTTAAAGAAAAAGAAATTCAAATTGCTTTTTTGACTCAGGAAAAGATTGCACATGCTCAGTGCTTAAAAAATGGAGGATCGTGAACATGTGACAAAGGCAGACGTGAGCGTCATGTCTTGTCATGAGTCAAATGTTAATATTTCCTCAGACAATGAGAGTGGGAAGTCAGTTGACTTCAATAATACTGATATTAAGCAGAAATGTACATTTTCATCACCATATGCTCAGAGGAAAGTTTATACAAAAAGAGCAAATTTTAAATGAGAGAGTCACATATCTAGGATTTGTTTGTTGGCTAATAATAATAATGATATACAAAAGAGGTTGTATTATCCGAAAACTTTGCCCAGGCGTCATGAGGTTTATTTGGTAGGCTGGTGCAGTAATCTGAGGTATAGAGGTCATAATCAATTTATTTCCCTTCTAAGACCCAAAGGCAAAGATTGCAAACTGAAAATAGTCCAATAAGACAGGAAAGGTTTCATTATGTAGCATATAACATTGTGAAAACGGTTAGCAGTCTTTAAATTAACTACAGATATGGTAAGAATTTTCTGGTTGATGTTTACTGGCTATGAATAAAGTTATTGATTTGATAAAAGATTTGGTTTTGACGTTTGGAATATTATTGAGGACTTTGATATCATTTTAATATTTTCAAGGATAATCCATTGGATTATTTTTTATCATTGTTTCATTGTTATGATTATTATGTTTTTATTTTTGTTTTGTTCTGGCTGAACATTGAAAGATTTAGTTCACTTGAAAAGAAGAGTAAAGAATAGTTTTGTATTCAGTAACTGAATACATTTTCAGCATGGTATTCAATTAGCAACTGAATGAATACATTATGCAGTAAAAGCAACAGAGCATATTGTAGGATTTAACAAAATCATTTTACAAATCCCACATAGTATCTTGAAGTTCCTTTTTGAGAAAATGTTCCTGGAGTCTCCAATCAAAGATTTTCTCAATGGTTGTTGGCTGTCACCTAAACAAATACAGGTTGAGCACAATGCTAAGTATATCCTTCCTCAGTTGATGGAATACAATGGGCTAGAACATGAATGTTTGTGTGAAGTCCATGATACCCATTCTCCTCTCTTTCGTAGAGAGACAGAGAAAATTGATGAGCCTGTATTTGTTGATGGTTTGAGATATTGTATGTCAGGCAATTATTACAGTGGGTATTCAATTTGGTATCCAAAACGTAATTTTGCCATACAACACAAGTTGCCAGGACATTTTTCAGCTATTGACAAGGAAGAGAAGAGAGGTTCACTAGTGATTTTTAGTGATAGCTCATATGTTGTACGTTCTCTCACTGATTATTTACCTATTTGGAAACAAAGAGGTTTTGTGGATCCATCCAATAAGATTCTTGTGCAGAAAGAGACATTAGAAGCAGTTTTTGACCTTGCAGAGAGTGATCCTCTTGCATATGTTATTGTAAAAATTCCAGCACATAAAAAAGACAATAAAGAGAGTAAGCTGTAGGCAGTAGGACTACAGGCATATTCAATTAGTTAAGAAAACAGATTTGTATGGAGAATTTGTAGTTCAACCTGAAATGGTCCCAATTTATGTTGTGAAGAAAATAGACACACAGATTCCTTTAATTTCAGAGAAAAAAAAGGTCACAACGCTTTTTTTTATTCTTCATCGGTTGTCACAAAATTATTATTTGGGTCATTAGACCATAAGTTTATGTCATGACTAAAAGGATTTTTGTGTTTCATATATCACAACACCTACAGGTGGGATTCACTAATGATGATGCTTTAACTATTGTTTAGATGTTGATTAATCATGTTTTTCTAGTTTGGGGTTTACCAGCACACCTCAGTAGTGACAGAGGATGTGTAAAATCTTGGGAATAGAACAGAGTTTTCATGTATCATATCATCCACAATCTGCAGGTATTATTGTGAGGATGAATCGGACAATTAAATCTAGGATTGAAAATAAATGTTGTTGGACAAAGGAAATATTTGGGTTGATGTTGTTCCAGTTATTTTTAATGGGTGTAAGAAGCACAATTTCTGCTGCTACAAAGTATTCTCCTTTTGAGTTTAAAAGAGAAAGGAAAATGGCGTTTGTGTTGCCTCGTGAAGTCAAAATTGGTTGCAGATGTTGTGAAAGAAAATGGCTTCTCTATACATTTTCAGTTGAGAAAGGAAGTTAATTCATGATAAAAAGTGTCTTTGTTCTAGCTAAAAATATAAGTTTTTATATTGCAATGTTTCTTGATTAAGAGATTATTAAGAAATAATTTGTATATATATTGATTAAGGTAAAAAGGTTTGTGTATGTTTAAAATGTTTTTATACATATCAGATTCATAGCTACCCCTAGGAATTTAGAATGAGTAACGCCCATTGTTTTAGAAAGGGGGGAGGGAAAATGCTCATTCTGTGGCACTGTCCTGCTCAGATGAACCTTAGAAAGGAAAAAAGGTGGGGGCTGGTTTTTTAGGAGTGATCTTGTTACAGGACACAGACAATTAATGAAGGACACGACACAGTCCAGAGAAATTTTCACTCCAGTACACACAAGACACATATATATCATGAAGAATTGTTATTAAATCTACACACATATCGGATTTAATCTTCATTGTAAGAATAATCTATTTTTGATATTCTATAATTGATATTGTTTTTTGTAACATTTTGTTATTTTGTTGTTAAACCAAAATTATCTTTTGTACAAGATAAGCGGTCTATTAAGTTGACCAGGAACAGAAAGGTTTATTTAAAATAAAATTAGATATTGTTGACACAAGTCTAAGACAGAAAGGATAAAGACGATTAAAGAATTGTCACATGTGAGGTCACACCCAGAGATGGTGAGATGCACTCACAGGCAGAGCTAGAGTTTCAGGAGTTGAAACATGGCAAAGTAATTGGGAAGGTCCATGGACATTTTGGGATGTTCAAGGGGTACAAATATTTTCTCAGTTCAGTGAAACATGTATGTAGGAAGAAAAATGGGGGTATAACAAATTTTATATTCCGAGATAATAATGCTGCATTTCTTTTTTCAGGAATGAATTATAAAAATCTAATCTGGAGGAATCATTGATCCCAAAAAGATGAAAAGATGTCGGATCAACAAAAGAAAAGTTTTAAAGAGAGAAAATGTATCATCATCACAGGATGCATATTTTCCCTAGTGACAATTTTATTTGTGATAAGATATATCAAGAACTGCTCAAGTTATGCAAAGACTAACAGGATTGAAGAATTACACAACAAAGATCACATGTTATTCAGAAATAAGAGAGATGTAGACATTGATATCAATGCAGAGGGACTAAAAAATAAGAACATTGATATCATTACAAAGGACAAAAATGATATAGTTATTGATATAAATGCATATGATAAAAATCATAATTTTAGAGATGGTGATATTAATACAGCAGAAGATTTGTATGGATTTATATGTGTAGGACAGGGATATGATTTCTGTTTACAATTGTATTTCATTCACAGCAATGATATTGAAATCAAAGTTAAAATAGAATCCAAAACAAATTTTGTTAAAATGCAGGGATCTTATAGACTAAATAACAAAACCGGAACTTTTGAATGTAACATATTGTTGAGGAGTTTCTGGTCTATATATTTAAAAGGTAATGAGTCAACAATGTGGTCTGGAGATGTTACTAATACTATGTCAAGATCTGGGAAAATACTTTATTCCTTTGATCAATTTTATTATCTTTTTCAAAGTTTTGTAAAGATATTAAATCCAAAATATTTAAACATCATTGGAGATGAAAAAGGAGACGTTGTAAGAACATGGGATTTTAAAGTAACAAGGAAATTTACTCAAATAAGGGTCAAAATTGATATTTTTATAGTTGATAGGATTGTTCCAGAAATTAATATTTTCCCCCAATCTTTGAAAATTATGGAAGATAAAGATAATTTGCATTTGATATGTGATACAAAAATATCTTTACCTCAAAATTCATTGTTAACTTGGAAAAGGAATGATGAGTTTTTGGGTAGTTTTCTTTACAGTTCTACTATCATAATTCATAAAGGAATTTTTGGTAGTGTGAATTAGATCAATGATACATTTGTTTATCAACAAATGAGAGTATCTTTGAATGATACTGGCATATATGAATGTTGCATATCAATAGGAAATTATCCGGTGAAATGTGCTAAGGCAAGTGTTATTGTTATGTCTCCAAGGAAAACTCCATGTGTTAATAAGAAAAGTTTCTCTGCAAGTCCTTTTCAGATTAACCATTTCCAATCCAGAACTCTTTTGAGAGAAGGAAAGTTTGTCATTATTTTGTGGAACTTTAATGTTTCAGAATGGAAAATTTCTACAAGGTTTCCACAATGTCAAGGACATCTGGTTAATATGGAATTGGGTATTGAGAGATGGTTTGGAATTAATAATATAAATTATAAGAGAAATAAGCGTAGTATTGTTGAAGGTATTTTAGGAGGGATTGGCACACTCGGGAGTATAACAAATAGTATGGATATTAATACTTTAAAGTCTGATCTAGAAACCGCTGGTTTAGTGGGAAGTAATGGTATTAAAATACAAAGACATTTAAATCAGATTTTAGAAAATATGGTAATTAAAACTGCTAATATAATGGGTCCATCTATTTTACATCTTCAAAATATTACTTTTGATTTGATGATAAGTGAACAACATTCTCATATAGCCAGAGCATGCTTAGAGATTCAAACGGAATATTCCACTAATTTTAAAATAATTGTGCAAGCATTTCAGAGTGGAATAACTCCTCTTGGCATTTTACAGTATTTGCCCAAAGAATATTTATATGCGATAAATCATACAGATTTATGGGTAAATAAATGGATAGGATGCAAGCAGGACAAATGTTATAGTTCTTCTATGATTCCCATAGCCAGAAAAGAACAAATCTTGGTTCCAATCACTGTTTTGGGATTACCTGTCAGCAATACATAATTATTATACTATAAATTACAGTATACAGATTTTGTATTTAACAATGAAAATTCTGAATTAGAACAATTAGATTTGTCATCATGTTTACAATTCCAGTCTAAAATTATATGTTTACCTAATCAAGATAAAAGTATATTTCATTCTTGTTATCATAATCACACATTATGTTCAGCAAGAATTGAAAATGGAATAATTTCTGAATTAATTACTCGTGTAGATAAAAAGAAGGTTTGTTTTCAGATTATGTCAGATACAGAAAGGGTTAAAACTTTTTTTTCATCTTGTACAAATACAGAAAACCTAAATCAAGGGTTGTATTGTATAGAAGGAGACATTGTTGCAATAAGTATTAATGGGTTGAGAACAAATTTAACAAATATGTTTATGAAAAATATTAGCGCTCTTCCTACACAGTATAATATTTCCCAAATAGATGAATTTCCATGGGAAAATGGGCAAATATAATTCAAAAGGATCAAGGTTTATTAATAGCTTTGGCTAAGGAATTGCAGAATGCAGAAGTATTGTTTAAACATGAACAAGGTAATTTGCAAGAAATATCGCATCAATGGTCAGAATTTTCAGGAAGTAATTGGTGGAGAAAATTTAGTAATAGTGTATCCATTTGGGGAAAAACTTCGATAACTTCAGCAGCAGGAAATATTTTATCACATCCTATTGTAATTATTTTTTATTATTAATATGTTATTTCTTATATTACAGTTATGTTTGATGTTTAGAATGAAAAAATTATATTATCGAATTAGAAGTGATATTAAGAAAGGAGATGATTTGTTGCAAAACAAGCTGAAAAGAAAAATGGGTTTTGGAGATACGAATTCAATTGTACATGACAAAACATTTGGAGTTATTGAATCAAAGTTTGTTTGAATGAGATATGTATGTTTGCTGAATGGATTTTAATCTGAAAAATATGATTAGTATTCATATTTCAGAGGGGAATGTTATATTCTTAATATCTAAATTTTAATTGGCTTTATTATACTTTATTTAGAATATTAATATTCCATACTGTGTGAAAGAAAACTTTGAATCAATTAATTCTATGTTATGACTTGCGATAATTGAAAAAGTAAACATTTAAAACTTGTCAGGATTTTGAGGAATATTGTATATTTTATATATATATGCTTTTAGAAATCTATGTATGTAACTGAGATGATGTTTAAAGTCTGAAGCTTTCCCTTCCCCCCTACTTCCTGTCATTAGAATGGTACATCAGACATATGTTAGATTGCTATAGTAACCACTCATTAGCCCACACTTTTGTAAAGGAGGAGCTATCTTTCGGCGCAAAATTAGAAACCTTTGCTGATATAATCAAAAGATTGGAGAGCTGACTTCCTCTTGAATTCCTGCAGCCTTGAAGAAACATCTCAGAAAACCTCAGCATGCACACAGATTTTTCAGCATACAAAGGGTTATTCCGCCATTTTAGATAGACAATAGGCCACATGCCTTGATATATTGAATAAGAAAGAAAGATATTAATGATTATCATTGTACTATTTTTGTAAGTATTGTTTTCTATTTAAATGTGTACAAATAAATACACATTTTTGAATTACGCTGACTCAGAACTAATTAAGGAAATTCGTCTCACAATCTCAATCGGTCTCAACAGATATATATATATATATATATATATATATATATATATATATATATATATATATATATATATAAGGACATTTGAAATATTTTTACATTTCGAGTATTTTTACAGTATGGCCTGCATAACTTTCACAAAAACCAAATAATATCCACTAATTTGAGTTATTTGATATGTAGCAATATAAATTGTGGTCACAATTTATGAAGAAAAAATTTATAATTTGCAAAATGTTATCACAGAAAGTAAGAAAATGCGTTTTTTTTTCAAACTTTTCGGTCTTTTTTCATTTTATAGCGCAAAAAATAAAAAACCCAGAGGTGATCAAATACCACCAAAAGAAAGTTCTATTTGTATGAAAAAAAGGACAAAAAATTAATTTGGGTACAGTATTACATGACTGAGTAATTGTCATTCTCAAAGTGTGAGAGCACTGAAAGCTGAAAATTGATCTGGTCACGAGGGGGGTTTAAGTGCCGAGTAGGCAAGTGGTTAAAAACTGCATTTTGTATTTACTCGGGTTATCTTTGTGTAATAATAACATTTGTTTGATGATCTCAGTAATTTAAGTGTGACAAATATGCAAAAAAAAAATCAGAAAGAGGGCAAATACTTTTTCTCAGCATTGTGTGTATGTATATGTATGTGTGTGTGTGTGTATATGTGTATATATGTATATGTGTATATATATATATATATATATATATATTGTGAGGGGTTAGCTCGGTAGCGGGTGTGTGTGACCCCCTGGATGGGTTCACAACACAAAGTCAGGCACAGCAGACAGCGGTGTAGGTTCAAAAAAACAAAAGATCCGGTTTATTTCTGCTACATGCAGTGATACATAAACAGCCAAACAAAATAAAACAAGAAAATAAATCCTGGTCAGCTTGACCTCTAACTACACACGTAGACTCCCTGTCTAACAACTGGGTGCAGCCTTGTGCTGCCCCAGTCCCTGTCTCTATTGTAGGGGTTTGCCACACAGGCGTTAACTCACCGCACAGAACAGATCTCAGACTCCCCAGTCTATACACACAAAACTGGTTCCAGGATGGAGCATCTCCCTATGCATGCTGGGGTTTTTTGTAGAGGTCTTAATGAGCCCACTTACTTCAGCTGGGCTCATTAACTCTTCCCCTCTAATTGTAAAAGTCTGCATAAAGCCTGAATCTAGGACACACATATTTCCCATCCTGAATACAACCAGGTGATTTTACCTGCGTGCTGCCACATACCCCCCCCTCTTGTTTCAACCTTGGGGTTGTAACACAAGCAGCCAGACACGCATGTATCCGAGACAAAGCATCCACATTCCCCATTTTAACACCAGGGCGATGCTTAACTGTAAAGTTAAATTCCTGTAGGGCCAGGAACCACCTATTTACCCTTCTATTGGTCTCCTTGTTCTGAGCCATCCACTTTAAAGGAGCGTGATCAGTCACCAGGTCAAAGTGCCTACCTAGCAGATAGTACCGAAGGGAATCTAGAGCCCACTTCACTGCTAAACATTCCTTCTCAATCGTGGAGTAATTTACCTCATGGGACTTTAACTTCCTGCTGAGGTAAATGACTGGGTGCTCTTCCCCGTTCCAGACCTGGGATAACACTGCTCCTAACCCAACGTCTGATGCATCAGTTTGTACAACAAAGTCCTTAGAGAAGTCTGGTGAGTACAACACTGGCTGGCTTCATAAGGCTGTTTTTAAGGACTGAAATGCTTCCTCAGCCTCTGGGGACCATTTAACCATAACCGACTCTTTCCCTTTTGTCAGGTTGGTGAGGGGCACAGCCTGAGAAGCAAAATGGGGAATGAATCGTCGATAATAGCCAGCGATTCCCAGAAAGGCTTGTACCTGTTTCTTGCTGTTGGGACGTGGCCAACTCTGTATGGCCTCGACTTTATTGACTTGGGGTTTTATCACCCCCCTCCCAATAGTGTACCCAAGATATTTGGCCTCCTCCTGTCCAATGGTACACTTCTTTGGATTGGCCGTAAACCCAGCTTCCCGGATGGAGTCTAGGACTGCTTGTACTTTTGGCAAATGTGAGACCCAGTCTGTGCTATGGATAATCACATCATCCAGGTAAGCTGCAGCATATTTATGATGGGGCCTCAGAATCTTATCCATTTTCCGCTGGAATGTTGTCGGTGCATTCTGTAACCCAAACGGCATTCCCTTATATTGGAATGCCCCAT
Organism: Lithobates pipiens; assembly: GCF_037356315.1. Classification (NCBI taxonomy): domain Eukaryota; kingdom Metazoa; phylum Chordata; class Amphibia; order Anura; family Ranidae; genus Lithobates; species Lithobates pipiens. The sequence continues at coordinate 139,835,750 of NW_027507791.1, forward strand.
CTGGGGTTACAAACGCAGTTTTCTCCTTGGCCGACTCGGCCAGGGGAATTTGCCAATACCCTTTGGTGAGATCAAGAGTTGTCATATATCGGGCTGTTCCCAGCCGGTCAACCAACTCATCTATACGTGGCATGGGGTAGGTGTCAAATTTTGTAACTTTATTTAATTGTCTAAAATCGTTACAAAACCGCCAGCTCCCATCAGGTTTGGGCACTAGTACAATAGGACTGGACCAGTCACTCTGGGACTCCTCTATCACACCCAATTCCAGCATCCTTTGAACCTCCCCACGTATTGCCTCCCGTCGGGCCTCTGGTATTCTATAAGGTTTTAGTTTTACCCTTTCTCCTGGCGGGGTGATAATATCATGCTCTACGCCAGATGTTTGTCCCGGAAGCTCAGAGAAAATCTCTTTGTTACGAAGTACAAACTCTTTAACCTCCTGTTGTTGGGGTTTCGATAAGGTGTCTGCTATTCCAACCTCAGGAACTAAGCAATCAGGCTGTACTTGTGACAAAGTCTCTGCGACTAGGGATTCCCTATCCCTCCAGGCTTTCAGCAGATTGACGTGATAGATCTGCTCCGGCTTTCGCCTTCCTGGCTGTCTAACCCTGTAGTTCACCTCACTAATTTTTTCAATTACTTCATATGGACCTTGCCATTTGGCCAGAAATTTGCTTTCAACCGTAGGGACTTGCACCAAGACCCTATCCCCCGGGGAAAAAGTACGTGTCTTGGCCCCACGGTTGTACACTCTCTGCTGTGCTAACTGCGCTTGGGTTAAATGTTCCTTTAAAATTGGCATTACCTGTGCAATTCTATCTTGCATCAGGGCGACATGCTCAATCACACTCCTGTGAGGAGAACTCTCATTTTCCCAAGTTTCCTTGGCGATATCCAGCAGCCCTCTTGGGTGTCTCCCATAGAGCAACTCGAAGGGTGAGAAACCCGTAGAGGATTGGGGTACCTCCCTAATGGCAAACATCAGATAGGGTATTAGACAATCCCAATTCTTTCCATCTCTATCCACCACCTTCTTTAACATTTGTTTTAGGGTTTTGTTGAATCTTTCAACCAACCCATCTGTTTGGGGGTGATACACAGATGTACGCAATTGCTTCACTTTGTACAACTTGCATAATTCTTTCATAACCCGGGGCATAAAGGGTGTACCTTGGTCCGTAAGCAGTTCCTTACAAATACCCACGCGGCTAAAAACAAGGGATAGCTCTTTGGCTATGGTTTTGGCCGAGGTATTTCGGAGAGGAATTGCTTCCGGATAACGGGTGGCATAGTCCAATATAACCAAAATGTACTGATGCCCCCTAGCAGACTTCATTATCGGACCTACCAAATCCATTGCGATCCTCTCAAAGGGGACCTCAATGATAGGAAGAGGTACCAGTGGGTTACGGAAATGTGGCATAGGTGCCGACTTCTGACACACAGGGCAGGAGGAACAATCATTTTCTATTTCCTTCATGACCCCAGGCCAATAGAATCTCTGCAATACCCTCTCTCTGGTTTTCTCTGTCCCCAGATGACCTCCCAGAATGTGTCCATGAGCCAATTCTAACACCAACTTCCTGTAAGGTTTGGGCACTACAAGTTGCTCAATGGTTTCTTCTGCCCTTTGAGCCACTCGATATAGCAGGTCCCTTTCCATAGTGAAGTAAGGATAAGGGCAAGTCTTATCTGGGTTCACTAACTCGCCATCTATTTTCACCACATTTTCCCGTGCCTTTATTAGGGTGGGGTCTTTTAACTGTTCTGTGGCAAAATTTTCCCTGTGAACCTCAAGATCCGAAAACTCCACAGACGGCATGTTTTCATCTGAGGATGTTGGCTCCTCCCCAGTTTCTCGAGTTTCCCCCGCCAATACCGACAAGGGAAATTCAGGAGAGTCCTCACCACTCCCAGAGGAATTCTGGTCATCTTCCTGGTTTATAGGGGCACCAATGGGGGCCTCAGGACAATCCCAGAGTTCCCAGAATTTTGGAAAATCCCTTCCCACAATAGCATCATGTGGTAATTGAGACACTAACCCCACCTGATGAGAGAGGTTACCTTTGGGGGTCTCAAAAAACACTGAAGTTACAGGATACTCTCGGGTGTCCCCATGCACACAAATAACAGCCACCCTGTTCTTCCCAGAGACCTCTGTAGTAACTAATTCAGCTTTTATCAATGTTACCAGGCTACCTGAATCTAGCAACACATCAACAGGTCTACCATTAATACACATTTTACATAAATGTTTCTCAGGTCCCCGAATGGCAGTGCATGCAACTGTCGCAAACAGCGACTGACGTCTCTCCCTTATAAAGTCACATTGCATAGGCTCATCCACAACTGGGCAATTGGCTGCAATATGTCCCTCTTGCCGGCAGCGGTAGCAAATAATTTTTTTCGCTGCCTCTTGCAGCATGGGCTTCCTGGGCTGCTCCTGCCAGACCTTAGGTAGAACTCCCACCCTCTCACTCTCTCCACCCTCACCCCTTGGAGTCATCTTACCCGCCACTGGGGATGATCTGGTCTTAGGGGGGAAAGTCCGTGAGTCCCTGGAAGAGGTGGTCAAGTTCTCTGTAGCCAAGTACCTCTCAACCAGATCCACAAGTTTATCTGCATTTTCTGGGTCTCCATGGCTTACCCATTTTTTGGATGGCAGTAGGAAGAGCTCTCAGGAAACGATCCATAACCACACGTTCCACAATGTTTGGTGCGGTCAAAATCTCTGGCTGCAGCCACTTCCTGCTCAGGTGAATGAGATCATACATTTGAGACCTGGGAGGTTTTCCAACCTGAAAAGTCCAGTTATGCACACGCTGAGCCCGGACTGCCAGGGTGACACCCAGCCGTGCCAATATTTCTGCTTTTAGCACCACATAGTCTTTTGCTTGGTCAGGCTCTAGGTCATAATAAGCTTTCTGCGATTCCCCAGTTAACAGAGGGGCCACCAGTCCAGCCCATTGCTCCTTAGGCCACTTTTCCCTTTCAGCAGTCCTTTCAAATGTGGTCAAAAACACCTCCGGATCATCCTCTCCAGTCATTTTTGTCAGTAAACGGCTCACACCAAAGGTTGCGGTATTATTGTACCCACTTGCTTCATTGGTCTGCGGACGTTGCTGTATCAATGTCTCTATTTGCTGTTGAAAATTCTGCTCTTGCTTCTGCAACAGGTCTATGAAGCGGGCTTCAGATCGCTGCTGGGCTTGTTGCTGAGCTTCCAAACTCTGCTGCAAAGTTGCATTTGTCTGCTGCTGATTTGCATTTGCCTGCTGCTGGGCGGCAAGGCTCTGTTGTTGAGCTGCAAGGCTCTTTTGTAAAGCTGCATTTGTTTGCTGCTGGTTTGCATTTGCTAGAGCCAGCTGTCTCAGTATCTCTTCCATGCTGGCCTTAACAAAAAAAAAAAAAAAAAAAAACTGCCCGCATTCTCCACCAACTGTGAGGGGTTTGCTCGGTATCGGGTGTGTGTGACCCCCTGGATGGGTTCACAACACAAAGTCAGGCACAGCAGACAGCGGTGTAGGTTCAAAAAAACAAAAGATCCGGTTTATTTCTGCTACATGCAGTGATACATAAACAGCCAAACAAAATAAAACAAGAAAATAAATCCTGGTCAGCTTGACCTCTAACTACACACGTAGACTCCCTGTCTAACAACTGGGTGCAGCCTTGTGCTGCCCCAGTCCCTGTCTCTATTGTAGGGGTTTGCCACACAGGCGTTAACTCACCGCACAGAACAGATCTCAGACTCCCCAGTCTATACACACATAACTGGTTCCAGGATGGAGCATCTCCCTATGCATGCTGGGGTTTTTTGTAGAGGTCTTAATGAGCCCACTTACTTCAGCTGGGCTCATTAACTCTTCCCCTCTAATTGTAAAAGTCTGCATAAAGCCTGAATCTAGGACACACATATTTCCCATCCTGAATACAACCAGGTGATTTTACCTGCGTGCTGCCACAATATATATATAGTGTGTGTGTGTATATAACACATAAAAACTTACTGCGATGCATCGAACGTGCATTTTAATTTTCTTTGTGCTGCGTTACATTGCCCTTTTATGCTTTCTGACAACCGTTTTCATGTCAGCCATGGTGAACTGACAGGTTCCTAGAAGGGTCCAAATACCATTTTTTTTTTATCATGTTACATTCATTTGCATTGCATTAAAATGCAGGCAGGTTCCATTGTTACGCAACACACTGCAACGCACAGCTACACTTCATTGTGATGTGCCCTTGTAGTGACCTGTGTTTATCCGCTGTGAAAAAAACACAGGTCACTGCACATGATGAGAACAAGCCCTAATTGCTTCCATCATGCCTGTGATCCTTTGCTTGGTTGCTTACCTTCTCCATTTATCCAGAGATGTCATTTTCTGAAATCTTCTTTAAAAAATAAAGCTGTTTATTTTAGAAAGGTTACGTTTTGTCCTGTATATTATTGTATGTTTTTTCCACATTCACGTAACATCCCAGCTGTGTCAAAGGCTGTGAAATCCACCTGGTATTCCTGAAGACCTGTAAGGAAAGGAGACACCCAACTTCTTTCAGCAAATGTCTGACCTTGGTAACATATCAGTATCTTGTCTTATTCAGGTATTGTTAGCTGGGCAAATGATTAGACAGCAGACGTATCTCACATATCACTTATTCATGAATTTGTGCTGATAATTAAATACTTTTTACAGTCTCCTTCAAATAGGATAAGAGCTCTAGTCTTGTGGAAACAAACACAAAAACATTAAATGCATTATTTTCTAACCTTGACTTGTTTAATTTAAAAATCCTGGGCCACGTAAGTTAAAATTTGCTTATATTAGGGATTAATAATTGATTGGGTAAATATATTTTACACACATTAGGCTCAATTGCCAAAGCTTTAACACAAGGGTAAAGATGTTTCCTGGTGCCTCCATGGCAGCGTACCTGTGATAAGCTCCGCTCCGGAGTCCTCCCCTCAAGATAGTTAATACATTATAAAAGTGGCAACCATACCCCCCAACAGCATTCTCCTTTTTTTTTTTTATTATACCAGATGGATAGTATCAGTGTGTGTCTTTCCTCTGCCATGTGCAGCTTCCATCTGGGTTCAGGCCCCCTATCTTGGGCTGCTAACAGCGCTGAGTCTATTGTGCATTTTTTCTGTATTGCCTTTGGTCATGCTATTCCTGTATTCCTCTGCAACCTGTGTGCGGTGAGCTCCGGGGCATGAAGGGCGCTATTGTATTCTCTGTCTAACCTGTGATTGGCCGAGTGGTGCTCCAGGCCGTCCGGAGCATGCGCTGTTGGCGGAGGCTTGTAGCGCCATCTTTCTTGTGGGCTTTCCCTCACTTGCGGTTGAATTTTCAGGGGCGGAGCGGGAAAGAGGGGGGAGGGATGGCTCCGCCTCCCCTTTCCCTCTTTTAGACGGTCAGAGCATTAGTTAGCCTTAGGCTCTGTCTTTTCAAGTCCTGCCCTTGGTATGCTCCTATAGCAGGAGTTTTGGTCGTATATGGTGAGTTATTTTGGATGTTTTAAAAGGGATAATTTAGTTCAGGGGATAAGGATGCTTAAATATAAAATGATTTATTACTTTGGCTATATGTTTCTTTTTTTGGGTAAGTGTAAAAAATAAAAAGAAAGGGAGATCATTTATTTTTAGTGTAGCATGCTTAGTGCCAGGGGGAAAGGCTTTACTTTTTTTAAATGGCTTCCCTTTTCTCTGCTCTAGTATTCTAGTATTGCTGCTTTTCACCCTCTGCCCCCACAGTTATGAGTCAGCCGCCATCAGACCAAGACCCTCCTTTTCTTAGGTAAGGACACACTCCTAATAAAAAAAAAAAAAAAAAAGGGAAATTTTTTTTTTTTTTTTTAACAAAAGCCTTTACGCTGTTACTCTCATGTCAGCTCTATATGGCAAGATATGTCTAACAAGACTTCTTGCCATCACAGCGGTCACTCTCGGCCAAGTTTGGATCACAGTCGATCGACTAGCTCTCAACACCATTCCGATGGTAGGTCAGCTTCTAAAAGACATCGCTCACCCAGCCCTCCCAGGCGAGAAAGTACCAAAAAATTCCGGGCATGTGGAGCAACCCCTATGGCAGATAAACTAATCTGCAAAGACTGTTTTCAGGGTTATGCTGAACAAGAACAAGCTGAAGTGCAGCAGGTGATGGATTTAATAAAAAAAGTGGTCAAGGACTCTTTAGCCGAGCTAATGCACTCATCTCTATTGCAACAGGGCATAGCTAGCGGGCAGGTTCATTCTTCGGAGTCAACCCTTTCAGCGCCATCAACCGCGGGTCCTGCAGTAGCCACATCAGGGCCACTTCCCCTGACCACAGGAGACAAATAGGAGTCAGAGGATTTTGTGGAGGAATCGGAACCTTCAGGCCTTAACTTTTTTTTTAGTACACCCATTTGTTGCTACGGTGAAGCAGGCCATCTGCTGGGAGGAGGCGGAAGAGCTGCCTAAGAAAGCCAAGTCCCTTTTCCCATTTTTAAAAAAAAAACTTGCCTTTTTTCCCTTTATGGAAGAATTAAAGGATCTTATAGAGGGGGAATGGAAGAAGACAAACAATTGCTTCTCCTTAAACCGACTTCAAAAATTATACCCTTAGTAGAGTCTGACTCCGTTCTCCTGGACACTCCTCTGGTGGCCGATGCTGCAGTGGTGCGCCTAGCGAAAAACATCACCCTGCCAATGGAGGACTCGGCCTTCTTTTAAGGATCTGTTGGATAGGCACATCGACTCAGACCTAAGGAAAGCCTACCAGTTGGTAGGAGGAGCCTGCAGGCCAGCTGTAGCATTAGCTTCAGTCTCTAATGTCATCAGGGTCTGGACTGAGAAGATTGAGGTAGCCATTTGTCAAGAAGTACCTAAAGATAACATCATTAAAGCACTGGAAGAGCTCAAATTATCTGCAGACTTCATAGGGGAAGCAGCAATTGATGCGGTGAGGTATTCAGCTAGAGCGATGTTGCACACGATTATGGACAAACGGGCTCTGTGGCTGAAACCTTGAGCAGCCGACCCAGCATCGAAACAAAACTGGTGCAAAATCCCCTTTTGACGGGAAAGCTCTGTTTGGGGATAGGCTGGAGAAGGCAATCTCTCGAGTGACGGGATAAATCGGGGGTTCCTTACCCAGGATAGGAGGATAAGTTGTTCGAGTTGTTTGTTCTAAATTTCAGCCCTCCAGGATCAGAAACTTCTCTCAATTCTGTCAAAGTAGAGATCCCAAGAAAAATTGGAGTACTCAAGCCACTTTTCTGAAGTCAAACAGAGGAGTCTCTCCAACCCCCAGGAGACAACGAAAACTTTTTGACAGGAGGCCCCTCCATCTTCCTCCAGTAGGGGCCAGGGTGAAGAGGTTTGCTGAAGTTTGGTCCAGCCGGTGCAAAGATCCCTGGGTGGTATCTACTGTCCATTTTGGTCATTTTTGGACATTCCTAGATCATCCCCCACAAGCCTCATTCATTCTGACAAAACAACCAGCTTTGCCGCAAAAGGCATATTTACCTACTACAGGTTCAGCAAGCAGTAATCCCTATCCCTCCTTTCCGAGAAATTCGCAGGATTCTATTCTCTCTTCTTCATCCCCAAAAAGAGTGGAGAATGGAGACATGTAGTGGATTTAAAGAGATTAAATCATTTCATTCTTTTGGAATCCTTACAAACTATCATCCAGATGGTCCAACCAGGAGACTGAATGATCTCGGTAGACTTGCAAGATGCCTATTTTCATGTCCCCATTCTCCCTGCCTTTCAGAAATTTCTAAGGGTGGCAGTGGGTCCCATACACCTCTAGTTCCAGTGCCTCCCTTTCGGTCTGTGCACATCCCCAAGAATTTTTTTGAAGGTGTTAATCGCAGTCCTGGCTCCCTTTAGGGAAGGAGGACTGCGAGTCTCACTTTTTTTAGATGACATCCTACTGTTAGCCCCCTGTCCAACGCAGCTTCTGGAACACAGGGAGATTCTCCTGTCCACCCTGAAGGAGTTTGGGTGGTTGGTGAATACAGAAAAGAGTCTCCTGTCTCCAAGTGTGTGCCCCCCCCCCCCCCCAGAAAGTAATGGCTATTGTCCAAAAAATGTGTCTTTTAAGAACACTTTGTCACCTGTCAGCTTGTTTAAGTCTAATCGGGACCATGACATCCTGTATCACAATGCTACCCTGGGCTCATTGGCTTCTGAGGATTTTTCAAGTGGGCTTCCTGGCTCAGTGGAGGAGGAAGTCACTGTGTCAACTAATTTCAATCTCAGTGTCCATGAGGAGGAGTCTCCTCTGGTGGTCAAAGAAGGACTTAATCTCAAGACCTCATCTTCTTCAATGCCCCTCCTGGACCATCCTTACCACTGATGCGAGTTTGAGGGGTCGGGGAGTACACTGTGATCACCTTTTAGTATAAGGAAGGTGGGATTTTTCCATGAAGGGGGTAGTCTCCAGTGTCTTGGAACTACGGGCAGTCTATCTAGCCCTAGTAAATCTGGGAGAACATCTACACCAGAAGTCCTAGTATGCATGGACAACAGAGCAGCAGTGTCGTATATCCAAAGACAAGGGGGAACACACAGCATCCCTTTACTAAGGGAAGTGGAGCCCATTATGTTGTGGGCAGTGAGAGATCTGCTGGATCTAAAGGTGGTCTACCTTCCGGGCCAACTGAACAAAGAGACAGATTATCTGTGTCGTTGTTTTCAGGACAACAATAAATGGTCTCTGCACCCCTCGGTGTTTAATTGGATCATGAGTCTTCAGAATCCTCTGGAAATTGACCTTTTTGCCTCACCAATGAATGCCAAACTGCTGAGATTTCTTTCCCATCTGCCTCATCCTCGAGCAGAAACAGTAGATGCCTTCTCGAGCCCATGGCATTGCAAAACAGCTTATGCTTTCCTGCCCAAACCATTTTTAAGGGAACTGTGCGCCCAGCACGCGCTGGTGCACTTGCAAATGGGACTAAAAGAACCAGCAGAGATCGCCAAGTGCGTGCGCACAGGGGACCACAGATGCCTGTGCGCGGTGTGCAGATTTAGCGCTAGTTGGCGCCAGTTAGCCTATTTAAGGGGGGCTCCAGCAGCAGCTCAGTGCTGACTGGTCTTTCGGCTTAGTTCCCATTACTCTGAAACCCGCACTGTCTGTCTGATTAGCCGTTGCTGACCTTGGCTCCCATGGACCCTGCTCTGAACTCTGCTATACTTGATCTTTGGTTCCTGATCCCAGCTTCCCATCTAACCAGTCTCTGCCTGATGTTACGGTACCCTGCTGCCCGCCTGTTGATGAACCCGGCTATTCCTGTGACCTTGCTCAGGTGCCCTGCTCGGATCAGCGTTACTGCCCAAGTGTCTGCAACCACAGTCCTGCGACCAGCTGCGACTTCCTGCTCTGCAACCACAGTCCTGCGACCAGCTGCGACTTCCTGCTCTGCAACCACAGTCCTGCGACCAGCTGCGACTTCCTGCTTCAGGATCCCGGTCTTCCATCTGCAGGCACTCGTGTGCCTTCTGTCCCTTGGCTCCTTCCGTTTCACTCTCAGAGGGACCTGGGCTGGAGATACAAGAGAGGCCGACCTCGTCATTTCAGTCTCCCCTCAGGTACGTGACACCCTTGATCTCGAAGTTTCTGCTCATGTTGATGAAGGAACCTGTCAGAGTGGTTGCAATTCTCCCTTACTGGCCAATTGGCCTCAGTATGCTCTGCTAATGTGATCTCAACTCTTTTGAAGGCCAGAAAAGCCTCCACAAATTATTTTTATTCAAAAATCTGGAATAAGTTAAAATTATTTGTAGCAGACAAGGGTTCAGAACCTACAATGCCATCCACTGCACTTCTCTTGGATTTTCTACAAGCCGGCCTGGACCTTGGTCTCAGTCCCAGTTAACTTAAGGTTCAGGTGTCGGCTATATCAGCAGCCATCCAGAAAAGATGGGCAGAAAAAAGCCACCCAGAAAAGATGGGCAGACTCGCTCATCATTCAATTCTTCAGGGCAGTCAAAAAAATCCGGCCTCCAGTAAAACGCTCTTTTCCTGCTTGGGATTTTCCCTTTGTCCTGGACTGTCTGATGTCTCAGCCTTTCGACCCAATAAAATCTGCTTCCCTATGGAATCTGACGCTCAAAACTGCCTTTTGATTGCAGTGACTTCAGGAAAAAGGACCTTGGAATTACAATAGAAACAAAAAAGGTTGCGCTGTAAACTGTGACCTTGAAAAACCTCAGTGAATGAGTATTAAACTTATATATAAACTTCAAAAGTGAATGAAACTTTTTTTTTTAAATATTAAAGATCATTAGTGATCAATAATACTATATTAGTGTCCAAAAAATATATATAACCCACAGCGATCAGCAGTGTCTGTCTGTGGAGATATTTGGGCCATTTTTAAGGTTAGTCAATTGATTTTGGGTTTGTTACTGCTATAGGTGACACTGCTCCTGGCAACAGATAGTGGTTTTCCCTTACTTAATATGGTGTTTTAGAACCAGCCACTCAGGATTCAGAATGAGTCTTGGTTTGTGCATATGAAACGGTGCGTCTGTACACCGCCTGTGCCCCATGACGACATCAAACCTGTGACGAAATGCATCGGGAGGAACGACGTAATGACGCCACGCGCGCTACATCCCATTGTTTGTAGCAGGGGCGTGTGTACTGCAGCCGGCCAGCTGCAATTTTACCCATTGAATTTTCTATCTGTTTTTTATACGCCTATGGCCTTTGTTTTCTATTCATAAATATTCAGCGGGTTTTACCTATGGCCATCTCATTTGTTTTTCTTTTGAGCCATATTTTCACCACCATTTTTTGCAATGCAGTTGGTTGCTAGTGGAGGATTCATGTGGCACAGTTCTGACCAGGGGACCCCCCACAGATGTGACAACCAGATCAATTCCAGAAATCCAACTGAGGAAAAGGCCCTGGCTGGTTATTAGCTACAGGCATTAACTATATGGCAGCTGGTAAGCGCACATTTCTCATGGTAATGGGATATATCAAGCAAAGTCACTTTGATTGTGGATTTCCTCATATGTTGGACTGTCACTAAATATCGCACAGTCTATTGGACACTCTCTGATCACTTTTTGGATATTTTGGTGTCCTCTTCGAACCATTCTCCATTTATAATGGAAGGTAGCAGGGGTCCCCCCTTATCCCCACTCCTCTTTGCCCTGTCACTCGAACCCTTCCTCTGCAAAATTTGTTTTAATTAGGGCTATTACGGGCTTGGATGTCGGAGCCGTTCAATATAAGTTGTCTGCATATGCCGACGATATGTTCTTCTCCTTAACTACAGAACATTTTCCAACCTAAAAATTTACTTTAGCAAATCTAAAGCTATGGGAGAGGAAAATTCCTCAACCCACACTTTGGAATTTGCAATTAAGTTTCAAATGGACAGAATTTGCCTTGAAATATCTAGGCACATATATACCTTTCCAAATTATCTTGCACCTTCGATCTTAATTTTCCTCCGCTTCTGAGTAGAACAAAAGTTTTGCTGGATACATGGCATCGTGGATTGCATTCCTGGTTTGGGCACTGCAATATAATAAAAATTATTATTCTACCAAAATTTCTGTATATTTTCCAAGCCCTACCTATAAGTAATTCCTCCTCGTTACTTCAAACGAGCCCAATATTTACTCATTGACTTCATTGTTGTCCTCTGTCTTTCCCGAAGCAATATGGAGGATTGGCAGATATAGTTGACTCTACCTAGCATGCTGGGCCCATTCAGATTGGACTTTTGGAGGGTCATACTGTTACATCACTTCTTACAGTCCTTATCATTTCCAAGGGATTTTAGTCGTCGTCTTACCACTTTCGAGGAATATTGCTCTGATGAAGGGGTTTTGCTCCAAGTCCTCTCTAAAACCTACAACTTATTGATCACACCTTCGGACCACTACCAGTTGCTCTGCCTATTGAAATGGGAGTCTGACCTACATCAAACTTTTATGCCTGTCCAACGTGATAACATCATCAAATTCTCCCTTAAGTCCTCAATATGTACGAGGGTTCAGGAAACTAATTTTAAGCTGTTGACAAGGTGGTATCATACTCCGTCTCAACTACATAAATTTTTCCCTAACACTACCGTCTGTTGTTGGAGATACCAGGAGGGGCAGGGGAGGTTACTACACGTCTTTTGGTCCTGCTCCAAACTTGAGCACTACTAGGAAGAGGTCCAGAAAATTGTGAAAGAAATTACAGACTGTAGGATTCTGGATGATCCCACCTTTTTTCTTCTGCATGTCTCTACAATCCCAGGGAAAATTTACAAGTGATCGATTATTTGCCATCCTCTTATTTAAGAGTCCACAGGCACCAACCCTTGGCCTATGGCTTAAAAGAGTGGAAGAAATAAAATGGAGGACTTAATCCCCACAGCACATCATAAGCGTAAAAGATATATTCTAAAACGTAGACTCTTTGGAACATGTTTGTTTTCTCTGAGGAAGGGAAGGCTCTTTTTGATGAATAGAGTGCAGTTTTCAAGAGACTACTGGGTTCCTTCGCTGAAGTATACTATCACTATATCCATATAATCAAACCTATTCATATATTTTTTTTTTTTTTGCATTTTCCTTCCCATCCCCTCCTCCCTTCTCCTGGTTCTTTCTTGTCTACTGTTCTACACTTCTTTTTTCTTTTATTTTTTGATTAATATTTTAAAAGAGTTGGGTGGTCCCAGATTCTAAGGGTATCCAGTGTTATGATACTTTCCAATCTTATATGGACTTGGGACAATGTTTATACCTCATAGGTACAATCTAAATGCTCAATGTTCCCTTTTTGGTGCCTTGATTCTACATATTGCTCGGTTATACCTGTGCTATGTTTACTGGAATACCGCTGTTTCTTTATTATGGTCCTTATCCTGGTGTGTAAGCTTTGTAAATTAGAAGTGTTATGGAACACCCTGTAATGGTAAATCTCCCCAATGGGACACAGGCTACAAAAGAAAAACTGGGTTTTAAAGTGGGGTACCCCCTAAAAAAAAAAATTTTAAAGTCAGCAGCTGCAAATACTGCAGCTGCTGACTTTTAATAATCAGACACTTACCTGTCCCAGGGTCCAGCGATGCGGGGGAACGAAGCCCTCCCTCATTCCCCGCTCCGCTCGCAGCACTGGCATTCTTACTGTGGGCACCCGGCTGTGGCTTCACAGCCGGGCACCCACTGCGCATGCGCGAGCGGCACCGTGATATGCCGCACAGTCATCTGGGACACGTGACAGGTCCCAGATGACTGTGCGGCGCGAGGGGAAGTGATGTCACCAGCCCAGGCATTGAAGAAGGCAGACTACGAAGGACCCCCTAGCAACAGGCATTTAGGAGGTGAGTAAAAAAATGTTTTTCCAAATATATATATATATATATATATATATATATATATATATATATATATATATATATAATTTTTTTTTTTTTAAGGAATTTTAAGCTATTTTTTTTTTTTTGTGGCAACACCACTTTAAGTGTTTCCTTCTTAATTCATAACTAAAATAACATTGGTATTAGGTGCGTTTTAAAGGGTAGAATCAGAGTTTAGGTTCATCCTGAATATTTTTTTAATTTTGATTTCACAGGCTTGTGAAGTGTCTGCAAATGAGTTAATGACAGATAACATTTGATATTGCACCAAGATATCGCAATTCTCAGTTAAGATGACATCTCTTTAAAGTATATCTAAGCCTCAGTTTATTTTTTAATTATGTATAACATGGGGAATGGTTAACATTTAGCCCAAGTTCACATTGAGGGTGGGTTTGAAATTGTGCAGCTGAACTTGCACGATTTCAAACCGGTAATGCAGTCTGACTTCAGGGGCATTTGTGCGGGTTCACGCCCCAAAGTCACCAAAAGTAGTACAGGAAATGGGCAGCACAGTGGTGTAGTGGTTAGCACTCTCACCTAGCAGTAAGAAGGTCACTGGTTCAAATCCCAACCATGACACTACCTGCCTGGAGTTTGCATGTTCTCCCTGTGTTTCCTCCGGGTACTCCGGTTTCCTCCCACAATCCAAAGACATGCAGGTAGGTTAATTGGCTTCTGTCCAAAATTGGCCCAAGTATATGAATGGGGACCTTGGATTGTGGGCTCCTTGAGGGTAGGGACCAATGCGAGTGTGCAATGTACAGGGATAGGGACAATTATAGACACTCGCTCGGGTTGAACTGGATGGAGTGGTGTCTTTATTCAACCTAACTAACTATGAAACTATGAAACTACGTTTGCAAAGTCGGCGTTGGACCGATCCGGATGGTGCTGTTGCCAGCAATGGCCGGCGATTTGACCTGTCAAAACGGCCTGATGTGAATGTGGGCTCAAGGTAACTGTGCAACTGTGCAATCTGTATTTTATTGGGATGATTTACCTTTACTTGTGCTGCAGAAATGGGGGGGGGGATCTCTTCAAAGTGACAGAAATCCTTTCTTAAACAGTTGTCACTGAAACTAGTTTTCCCACAGGAAAATTATTTAGGATTCAGATTCAGACGTACTGTATGGGCAAACTCAACCAGGCAAATTTTGAGATGACATCTAGTGTTTTATGCATTCTAACCCTGGTCAACATTCCCCCAAGCCAGTAATGCTTGGGGGAATGCTGTTCCATCAGTGGCAAGCCCTTCCATAGGGGGCGCCCAGGCGACCGACCCCCCCCCCTCCCCCCGCTGTAGTCACAAAAAAATAAAAAAATGAATTTTTTAAAACGGCCCCTTTAAGGAAAAAAAATGAAATGTCCTTTTAACTAAGTGCACCATGTCCGGGCGCCGGACACTGTGCGCTATGGGAAGCACCATATCAATCCAAATCACGAGATTGCAGACGCAGCGATTCATTGGCGGGGTTTGGAAATGCTTTGAGGCACAATCGATCTCGCCGACCAGCATCCGCCTGGCCTAGTGCTTTGTTCTCAGTGGGAGAACAAAGTCACTTTCAGCGGGGCTACAAAAAGATAGCCGCCGTGAGGACTTATCCCCGTGTGGTCAGTGGAGAGGGGAGGCCCCTCCCCTCTCCACTGAGCACACGGAGATAACTAGAGAAAACCAGGAAGTAATGGACTGGCCACCACTGCTGCAGGCATTCCCCTTGATGTGGGGTTTTCTATTGGCAGGTGAGCGGTGATTGAGATGGAGAAGCCACACTGCCACACATGTTGCGGCTTTGCATATCGTCTCCACGGACACTCTGCAGTAAGCTGCCCATGAAGTAGCCCCTGCCCTAGTGAAGCTAGCTTTTAGGCCCTCAGGTATTTGAATCTCCTGTAGTGAATAGTTTTGATGACCTTCACCAACCACAAAGTCCGAGAGGAGGCCGCCTGTCCCCTTTTGAAGCCATGAGGAATGACTAGAAGGTTATTTGTCTTCCTATAGGTACTAGTTGCCGCAAGGTATGCCGAGATGTTACCTTTAACTTTCATGGGATGCGGATCACATTGAAATGTAAGAAGCGCTGGGAGACTTATCTCTTGGTTAAAATGAAACGAACAGGCGACTTTTAGGATGAATGGGTCCAATGGCCTTAGGACCACTCTGTCTGGATAGAAGACTAAATAAGGCTCTCAGGCAATGAGGAATGTGACCTTGAGCATTAAATCCCATAAGAAAATGGCTCCGGTAGGGAAGAAAGTTTTGTGAGACAGTGCTTCCAATACATTTGTTGGATCCCATGCCAGAAAAGTAGGTTTTCTGGGAGGTCTTATTTTTAGGCAGGCTTTTTGAAACTGCATAACAAGAGGGTCTTGGGCCCACTTTACTCCTGTCATGGCCAATAGTGCTGAGACGTGAACTTTTAAGAAATTTGAGCCTAGGCCCTTTTTCAGACCAGACTGGTGGAATTCAAGGATTTGTGCCACCCCTAATGATGATGTTTCCCAACATTGTTGTGAGAATGAGATAATTTTTTTCCAGATTCTCTTGTAGGTGTTTTTGGTCTTCGCCTTTCTGGACTGGAGTGGAGTTTCTACCACTCTCTGGGAACAACTCTCTAGCAACTTAGACCTTTCAGCCTCCATGCCATCAGATGTAGTTTCTTTGGGGACAGGTGAAGAAATTGGCCCTGGAAGAGTAAATCTGGTGTTACTGAAAGAGGCAGAGGATTCTGTGTTCATTTGCATGAGCGTTGTAAACCATAGCCTCCTCAGCCAGAAGAGAATCACTGCTATCACTGTTGATCTTTTGAGTCGGAACAGGAATCTCGCTATTAGAGGAGTTGGAGGTATCTCTGGCATTTCGTGTTCTCTGGGGTTGCTGCCAGGTCTATGTCCAGAATACCCCAGATTTTGGTAATGAGAGAGAATGCCTGATGACTCTGGGACCACTCATTGTTGGATAAGAAGTTTCTGCTTAGGTTGTCCACTAGATGATTCTGTGCTCTCGGGACGTACACCGCCCTCAGATTCGTCAGGTTTATTTGTGCCCTTTTGAGGATGAGGTGAACTTCTTCCATAAGAGAACGAATCCTGGGACTTTGCTGTCTGTTGATGTAAGTTACTGCCACTTTGTTGTCCATAAGTAGTAACACCCCCTTGCCTCTCAAGAGGTGACCAAATGCTAAGAGGGCTTGAAAGGCAGCTCTCAATTCCAGTATGTTTGAAACAATCTCCCATGTTTGGAACGACCAGAGGCCCTGGACTTCCTGGTCCCAAAAGTGGGTTTCCTATCCCTCCATACTGGGGTCGGAAGTGACCACTTCTTGTGGAGGGGGAATTATGTTCCTGAACTTCATGAGGTTGTGTATATGGGTCTACCACCATATGGACTGTTTGACTTGATTGGAGATAAAGATTGTAAGAACAGTTCGCTTAGGGTTAATCAAATTCATGTAAAACATGCAAACAAATGCAGAACATGCATAAAAATTGCAGAACACACAAAGGGTTAATAAAAAGTCCCAGTAGGTGATTAAATAAAGTGCTTGTGCTTAAATTGACATCTCCTGTGCAATGATGTTCAGACTGGGTGCCCCACATAGATGTACACTCACCCTGGATATTGACCAACTATCGCTAGTATGGTCTAATAGGCATGTGGGGATACCCCTAGGGAGCCTGTTGAAATGATGTCTCTTGCAAGAGTGTACCTCATAAATATAGATGGAAATAACAAAGGTGAACCTTCATTGCACAATGCCATAAAACCAGGTTTATTTAATGCACAGATTAAAATAGTTGCACTCACATTTAAAAGTGCCTTATAGTCCTTGCATCCGGCGTGTGTAGCAGGTGATTGTTAAGGGTAATCAGCCCTGATAAGGAAAGGCAGCGTTTGCGGCATTCTGCTCGATTCCAGTTTCACATGGGCGGAAGAGACGCAATGAAGATTACACCGCAAGTGGTGGCTTTCCTTATCAGAGCCGATTACCCGTAACAATCACCTGCTACACACGCTGAATGCCAGGGCTATAAGGCACTTTTAAATGTGAGTGCAACTATTTTAACTGAACACCATTGCACAGGAGATGTCAATTTAGGCACGAGCACTTTATTTCATCACCTAATGGGACATTATTAACCGTTTGTGTGTGCTGCAATTTTCATGCATGTTCTGCATTTTTTTTTGTATTTTCTGCATGTTTTACATGAATTTGATCAACCCTAAGCACAGCAAGCTGTTTTTTTTTCATTCCTACTTTGCTTCTTTGCCATTTGCTTATTAGCGATTTTTTTTACTGCAGCTGGAGTTTGATGATCAGTTCTTTTATACAAAAGTGCGAAGGTTTATATTTCTCTGGAGATAAGGATTGGTTGAGACATCGACACTCCATCCCACTGTCTCAGAACTTCTGAAAAATGTCCTTGTGTGCCACTGGGCCCACTGAACCATTGGTATTGTTGCTGACATTGAGCCTAGGGGCATGCTCTGGCTGGAATTGATACTGCTGCCAGTAATCTTTTTATTTTTTGGACTATGAGAGTTGTCTTCTCTTGGGAAAGTTGTACTGTTTAATTGAGTGTCTAGCTCTGCTTCCAGGAAGATCATCTTGTTCGTAGGTTGAAGGTTGCTTTTTTCCCAATTTATCAACCATCTGAAACTTTGTAGTGTGGCAGTCAGTGTTTCCCGAGGGGAAAATGAGAGATTCCCAACTGTCTGATAGGAGGAGCCATCACCGGTAGCGGGACCTTTGTGAAAGTCCTGGGGGGTGGTGGAAATTCCGAAGGGTAGACTAAAGAACTGAAAATGTTGATGTTTTACCAAGAATCAAAGGAATCTTTGGAACATAACGTGCATGGGGACATGAAGATATGCGTCTGATAGAACGGATAAATAGATGGATAGCATCCAGTCTTCCTAATTTTTCACACGAAGGATTGATAGAAGACTTTCCATCTTGAAAGACTCAACCATGATTTTCTTGAGTTTCTTTAGTTCTAATACTGGGCGCAGGTCTCCTGTCTTTTTATTCACTAGAAATAGTGGAGAGTAGACGCCTTTCCCTTTGTGGTTCAATGAAACATCTACTATCGCCCATTTCTGTTGTAAGTCCTGAATGTATTTGACTAAGAGCATTCTCTTTTCTCTTGATGTTGGAAGTCTGGTTGCATAAAACTGGTCCTTGGGAATTTTGGTTTTTTAATTTCCACCTGTGACCAAACTGAACGGTGGCCACCGTCCAGGGATCTCTTATGTTCTCTGCCCAAGCCTTTGTGAACTTCCTGAGCCTGGCTCCTACCACTGCAGGCTGGGCGGACGCACCATCAAAAAGACTTTTGTGTTCTCCTGTGGAGGAGGATGTTGTCATTTTGGAATTTTAAGAAGGAGGTCCGGGGATTCCTCCAGTTTCTCCTAAATTCCTTTCCAGGTCTGTATGACTTGGCCTCTCTATACCGTTCTGGGAAATTATGCCTGAATTGTGGCAATTTGTTGTTTTGGTCTCCTGTCTGAGGGAATGAGGCCAGATTTTCCCCCGGTGACTTTGGATATTGCTGTGTCTAGCTTTTCTCCAAAAAAAGTTTGTTCCGTGGTATAGGATCTTATACCAGTTTGTTTTTGAAGCAGCATCAGCTGTCCAGGGTTTAATCATAGGGCTCTTCTGGCGATCACAGAGGCCAGCATTGCCCTTGAGGAGGACCTGATTGTGTCCACTGAAGTCTCTGCTATGAAGTCCTCTGCAAAAAATTGAGTTCTTGAAGAGTTGTGATCACTCTCCTGTTCTGCTCCCTGCAGAATCAATTTCTCAACATTAGATGTCCAGCTGGAGATGCCTCTTCCTACAGCTGCTAAAGCGATAGCTGGTCTACAAGCTCTGCCTAGGTTCTTTTTAAATCAAGGTCAGTTTTCCAGTCTAACACATCTCTGAATGTCACTGGATCCTCGAGAAGTAATGTTACATGCCTAGCCACACTGGTCAGATTTATGAAGTGGGCAAAATAGTGACTACAAAAGGTGAGTATCTGAGACCACAGCTTCAGGTAATAGAGGTATGCCTGCATATTTATAATACATGGTGTTTTTTTTATTCTAGGTGATATGTATGTTGCGGAAGAAGAATCTCATTTCACCAGTGCAAGAGCACATGTCCTCATCGGGGAGATCATGGTGTGCAATTGTGATTTAGAGCTGATAAAAGGAAAACATCAACTATGTTAAAAAAAAAAAAAAAAAAAAAAGAAGAACATCATGGACATTTTAGGCAGAATCTAAAACAGACAAAAATTGTACCATTTTGTTGTGTAAATTTTTCTTTTAAATCAAGTTTTAAAGTATTTTAAAAGTCAAATTTTGAAGATGCACAGTGTGTCAACATGTGATATTTGCCATCACGGGATATTAATGTACCAGTTTTGTGGGTACAACTCCTTCCTTGCAACTAATGTAGATGAGAGGAATGGGTTGCACCCCTGAAACACGTCCATTGATCCCCCATGATGGGAGCTTGCACATGTTGACATTAGGCATGGGATCAGGAGGGAAATCCACATTTTGACTCCCAATTTGTGTGTTTCTTCAAAATTTGGCCTTCACAGGGGTGACATTACCCCATCTGATGAAGGCAATATCAACACAGTTTGGGGGGGCATGGCTTGACAATGGCGCTGTGAGGCTGCAATTTTGGGAGCTCTGTGCTACGTTGGGATGAGGGGCCTTCTACAGCGCACTGACCCCAAATTTTGTACATGTCAGCGACAGACTGAGTGCCCAGGACACCCGCCACACATAGGGGCACAGATATTTCTGCTTACTTCCTTTGGAACTCGGCAACTCCGGTGCAGGCAGCAGAGCCTAACATGGTGCTGGCGTGCACTAACACCGCCGGCACGGCCAATGCGAAGAAGACCGGCAAAGGACTGAACAGCCTGCCACAAGAAGTGCAGACGCCCAGCGGCCGCATGGACCCCCCGATCCCTTCCCCAGAGATGCCAGGGATGGACAAGACCCCCAAATCACTGGAGACCAGCCCCCAGGGACAGCCACCGGCCAAAACCTGGAAGGAAATAATGGCGCTTCTCCCAACGAAGCAGGACATCGGAGAAACTGCAGCAACAATTGTGAGTACTTTATCCAGGGAGATTCATGATCTTAAACAAAAGATTGACTCTGTAGACACATGGATGGGGGCGGTGGAGACCTCCACAGGTGCCATGGAGGCCAGAATGGTGGCACTGGAGGAGACACAGATTAACTACAGACGTCGTCTGATCATGGTATAGCTGGCAGTCAACGATGGGGAAAACCGTAGCCGCAGAAACAACATCAGGCTGCGCGGTCTCCCAGAAGCCACCTCAGACGGGGACCTCAGAGCCACTGTCACTGCCATCTTTAACAGACTCCTAGAGAAACCACTGGCAGCGGAGTTAGAACTGGACCAGGTACATAGAGTACAGGGCCTCAGAGGTGGGGATGTTACTGCACCGAGAGACGTTTTGACTCGGGTACACTTCTATGCAATTAAAGAAGAAATAATGTGGCAGGCATGGGCAAAAGGCCCTGTAGACTTTGATGGAGCTTCTGTGCACTTGTTCCCGGACCTATTGTGGCTCACGCTGAAGATGAGAGGCATGATGCACCCATTACTAGACGACATCAGAAATGCAGGAGCCACGTACATATGGGGCCACCCTGTCATGGTTATGCAGTGATCTTCCTGTGTTTGCTTACCTTCCCTCATGTCTTCAGACTAAGAAGTCAGCCACTTCCACCTGGTGGTTTTTATAACCTCTCCTCTAAGCATGGCTCCACCCCAGGCCCTATCAGGGAGCCATATATTAACCTGTGCGCTGCAGGCCATCAGTGCTGACCAACCATTGTGTATACCTTTGTGTGTTAGCTTCCTGTTTCCTGCCGTGTGCTCTGCTACTGTTTTCCGTTACCGACTTTGGCGTGTCTTCGGCTATCCCTGTTTGCCTGTGATCCTGACCTTTTGGCGTGTCCCCAACTATTCTTGTCTGCTTGTGGCCCCGACCTTGGCTTTGTCCCTCACCATCCCTATCCTCCTGTTGCCTACTGTGGGTGTGAGCTGGGGGACCCTGGGGGTCGCGACCTGGAGCCAGTTGCAGCCAAGTCCATCCTCACCACCAGAGGCGCTGGTGAACACCTGCTGGCTCTTAGACTTCGAGCCCCAGGGAATCTTACGCTCTAACCTTAGTGGGATCTGTCCCCCGTCCGTAGCAGTCAGCCGTAGGGTCCACAACCTTGCGGTGCACTCCTGATCCCTACGGTGTGCATCTGTCACCTCGCCTCAATGTGACCTGACATACCGCTTTCATCTCATAGTCCTCAAAGGTGACAGCTCCTTCACCCTGAGATGGCCGGATCAACTCACGGATCTTTTTTGGTTCCTGCATGTACCGGAGATATCCATCCCTGATTGGTTAGACTTTCCGGTCTCCCTGGATGTCGCTAGGCCATCACTACCAAGACCCCAAAGACCCAGCAGACACCGTCAGTGATCCAGACCAAGACGGGAATACAGAGATGGTCTTGCATCCCCTGAAATTGCCCCCAGAAAGGGAAGGAATAAACATCAGTTGTCTTAAAGGTTATAGTGCACAAAGTTTATTATAGTGTGCCTGACTCAGACAAGTTAGCAGGGAATGTATAGTCTCATGACTTGGGAAGCAATCTGTCGCCGAGATCACTGGTAAAATATATACGCTGGGGAGAGTGAAGCGTTCCCCCTATAGGAGCAGTCATTCCCAAACCGAGGTCGTAGTATACCACTTTTTTTTTCTCCTAGATGGGGACCCCTACCCGAACGCACGATTCCTATTGCTCTGACTGAGTGAATCTTCCACTCCCCACATATAGGTTGCACAGTCGTGCGCAAGGCTTGATTAGAACCCTGTAGGGCACCCTAATATTCCCCTTCTTTAATATACCTTTCCACCCTGGGTGCCTATCTTTTTCCCGTTCAGCTTATTACTCTACCTTCCCCCCCCCATTTATTTTCCTCATCCTTCTGTACCAACCCCACCCTTGCACAAGAGAGTAGGGGGGTTTTCTCCCCATTTTTTTTTTTTGTTGGTCCCTCCCCCCTCAGTATGACATCCCACGCAAGGTCCACCCCAGGTCGTCCAACCCAAGGGATCAAATTGACCTCACTAAACACACAGGGCTTGTCCACCCTGGAGAAATGCTCCAGACTACTCTCAGACCTCAAAAAATCCCATACTCAGATAGCATTCTTGCAAGAAACGCACTTCAAACAGCATGCTGTGCCAAAGCTTAGCAACAGAAATTTCCCCTACGTATACCATGCGCCCTCTCCGCTACCAAAATCTAAGGGAGTTAGTATCTTGATCGCTAAGTCTATTCCATGGACCCCACTAGAGGAGTGGGCTGACCCACAGGGCCGCTATTTACTCGTAAAGGGGAAAGTCATGAGTACCACGGTGACCCTGATGAATGTTTACTTCCCAAACACAGATCACCTCACTTTTATGAGGTCCCTAACCCCAATAATTTTGGAAGCCCAGGAGGGTATCTTTCTAATGGGTGGATATTTTAATTATGCGCAGGAACCCCTAATAGATGTCTCGAGAGGGGAGTCACATCTTGCATTCTCCTATCTCAAAAAACTGAAAGCGGAATTGCTAGGCTTGAACCTGAACCGATTTTTTCCAGATTTAACACAAGGATTTGTCGCTTGTCACCTCCTCTCAGATTGACTATATATCCCTATCGTACCATGCTCCTATCCATATGACCATGTGCTGGGAGTCTGAACCCCGTACTCCCCCCACTTGGAAACTAAACAAATCTCTCTTACAGATTCCGGAGGCCCGTAGTGAAATTGAGGCAACTATCACAAACTATTTCAGAGAGAACACAGACCCAGATCTGAACCCAATGTCCATCTGGGAGGCGCATAAATGGGTGGTGCGGGGAGAGCTAATAAGGATTGGGTCCACAAAAAAGAAAGATAGAACCAGGCAGGTAGACTCACTGATTTCACAGGTGCGCTCCCTTGAGCTGCTCCACAAACGATCGTTGGCTGAAACCCACCTAAAGTCCCTACTGAAATTCAGGGGGGAACTGAAGGACCTATTATACCAACAGACAGCCCAAAGCCTAGCGTGGGCAAGGTGGTCTCTCTATGAATTCTCAAACAAGCCAGGCTCAATGCTGGCTAGAGCCCTACGGGGTCCGAGGAAGCGCACCTTTATCCTATACATCACAACCAGACAAGGGTCTAGAACACATACTTCTAAAGCTATAGCAGAGGAATTCTGTGATTATTACCGTAAACTGTATAATCTACACACGGGGGAATCTGCAGAAACGATAGCCCCCAAGACAAGGTCAGCAGGTGAATACATTGAGGCCTCCGGCATGCCCACATTAAAGACGAAATCCAGGAATCCCTTGAGTCAGAAATCACGGGGGAGGAATTTCTGACGGCCGTTACTCAAACTAAACCATGGAAGGTGCCGGGGCCTGATGGTTTCACCCTGACTTATTACCAGACTTATGCGACACCCTTGACAACACACTTTCTGACCCCATACAACACATTAAAGGGAGACAGCCCCATGCCAAGAGACTCATTGAGGGCATACATCTCCCTGATACCCAAAGAGGGAAAGGATCTGGCACAGTGTGGGAATTACCACCCATTCGTATTCCTTAATGTGGACTTGAAACTTTTTTCAAAGATCCTATCAAACAGATTGATACCACACATCCCTAACTTAATACACCTAGACCAGGTGGGGTTTGTGCCGATGAGAGAGGCACGAGATAATACCATCAGGGTCCTGAAACTTATTCAAATGGCTCGTACCCAGGGAAGGCCTTTCCTCTTACTCTCAACAGATGCAGAAAAGGCCTTCGACAGGGTGGCCTGGCATTTTATGCGGGCCACCCTGGACCACATTGGGTTAGGTCCGAATATGCTTAAATGGATCTCGTCACTGTACTCCACGCCGTCGGCTGTGGTTCGGGTGAACGAGTGGTGCTCAGAGTTTTTTGCAATTACAAATGGGACAGGGCAGGGGTGTCCCCTGTCTCCTCTCATTTTCATACTGACCCTAGAACCATTGGTGTGCCATATAAGGAAAGACCCGAATATTGCCAGCATACAAAAACCCTCGGGACATCATAAGATATCAGCATATGTCGGCGATCTGATTTTCTTCGTATCTAATCCATGTATCTCCTTACCTAACATTTTAGCTGCCCTGCGGACGTACGGTGATCTTTCCAACTACAAGGTCAATTGTGGTAAGTCGGCTGTCCTAAATATCACTATCCCAAAAGCTGAAGCTAACAGCTTACAGGCGTCATTTGTGTTCCACTGGGCAGAAAAAGCAATACGGTATCTAGGCGTTGAAATTACCCCAGACCTGGCGGACCTGTACTCAAATAATGTCAGATCTCAAAATCTGGCATACCTTAACGTTGATGTGGTTCGGAAGATGTAGTGCGTTCAAAACGACGGCACTACCAAGGGTGTTATGCATACTCCAGGCACTTCCGATCCGAGTCCCCCTGAAATTCTTCAAACAAGTTAGTTTGATCATTAGAGACTTCATTTGGGCACATAGGCCACCTAGAACAAAAATGCAAACATTATCCAGGCCGAAGGAAAGGGGAGGCATTGGCCTCCCTGACCTCCGTAGGTACTATAGGTGATAAACTTGGCAAGGGTAGTGGACTGGTACTGCAATAAAGAACACAAACAGTGGGTGGGAATGGAAATAGAGGACACACCTATCCCTCTATTGACATCCCCGTGGATAACGGCACCCATCCCAAAGGACCTAAAGGACCACCCCCTGATAGGGGCCACTCTTGCGGTCATGAGGACGAAACGGGTCTCTCGCAGCTGCCCTCCTCCATGACTCCCATTATTGGGAATCCAGACTTTGCCCCCAGACTCGCTAGTAAAAGATTAAGACAGTTGACGAGGTCTGGGAGACATCGACTGCGAGACATGTGGTCATCTGGGGAGCTACCCCCGCAACTGGACATTGGTAGACTCACAAACCCACCATTAGACAATCTCAGTACCTACTAGGGATGAGCTTTGTGTTCGAGTCGAACATACGTCCAACTCGAACATCGGCATCGGAAATTCGTGTGGCGCTCACGGCCCACAATGCACTGCGCCATCGCAGTGCATTGCTGGATCATGATTGGCCAAGCATGCACTGTGACCCCGCATGCTTGGCCAATCACAGCGCCGGCAGCGAGGAGAGCCATGATTGGCCACAGGCAGGATGCCTGTGGCCAATCATAGCTCAGGCTGTGTAGTACACGCCCCACACTATATAAGGCCGCCAGCGCGGCGGCCTTGTGTAGTGTGTTGGCGTCTGTAGGAGTTAGTGGGTGTTCTGTGTACCTTCAACACAGTATACACCGTTCGTTATCAGCCGATTTTGCGTTCTTGCTCTTCTGTAGTGGTTGTTGTCTGCGTGCCCTGACCGCATTATACACCATTATATCCACCTATATAGCTAGCTATATTTCTCTTTTTTAATAGAGCTTGCAGTCAGTTGTAGGAGATTGTGCATGCCCTGACCGCAGTATACACCGCTATATCCACCTATATAGCTAGCTATATTGCTCTTTTTAAAAAGAGCTTGCAGTCAGTTGTAGGAGATTGTGCGTGCTGTCTGCGTGTCCTGACCGCAGGATACACCGCAATATCCACCTATATAGCTAGCTATCTTGCTCTTTTTAAATAGAGCTAGCAGTCAGTTGTAGGAGATTTTGCGTGCTGTCTGCGTGCCCTGACCACAGTATGCACCGTTATATCCACCTACATAGCTCTTCTCTAATTGAGTCATCTGCCATCTGCAGGAGTTAGTGGGTGTTGTGTGCCTCCAGCACAATATACACTACCTAATTGCTGGTTTACCATGGCCATTACCATGTCTGGAAGGCCAGCAAGGAGAGGCAGACAGGCGCGAGCCGACAAAAGAGGGCAAGCAGGCTCTGTGTCTAGAGACAACAGTGCTGGTCGTGGACGCGGTCCATCGTCATCATCAGCACGTGGCCATGGGACACGCTTGTCCTTCTTTTCGGCAGCTGGACATGTTGAGCCGCAACATGCCGAAGACTTGGTAGAGTGGATGACTGAGCCCTCTTCATCCTCCTCATCCTCTCTCACCCAGGCTCAGGGTACTAGCAAAGCAGCTGCCAACGCATCGTCTTCCCTCCTCTCAATATCATCATCGGTGACTCCTTCCCTAGACCCACCACGTCCTCCCGAGGAGTCTCCTGAACTCTTTGAGCACAGTGTTGGGTACATGCTCCAGGAGGATGCCCAGTGTTTTGTAGGCTCTGCTGATGATACTCAGCTAGAGGAAGGCAGTAGCGTGAGCGCAGAGAGAGGGGATGCTCAAGAAGGACAGCAATCTGGCAGTCATGTTCCACAAGCTGCAGCATACTGCCAGGTTTGCTCCAGCGATGAAGAGGGAGGGGATGATGAGGGCACTGACTCCACGTGGGTGCCTGGTAGGAGAGAGGAGGAGGAGGCACATGTCCAACAAGGCAGGATGCCCTCCGGGGGCCAGCTTAGGGGCAGCACACCGACTGAATCACACCACAGAGCTCCGCCTGTGCAAGGCGCTGCCTCTGCGCATTATTCTAAAAGTTCTTTGGTGTGGGCCTTTTTTGAGACAAGTGCATCAGATCGCACCGCTGCTATTTGCAACATATGTCTCAAGCGTATCTTGCGTGGCCAAAACATCAGCCGCTTGGGCACCACATGCTTGACCAGACATATGTTGACCTGCCATGCAGCTCATTGGCAAGCGTACCTCAAAGACCCACACCAAAGAACAAAGCGGACCTCTCCTTGCTCCTCATCAGCTGGGATCTCCAACCCCACTAGACTTTCAGTCCTCTCTGAAACCTGCTCTGAGAGGAATGAAGGTGTACAATTAGGTGTGTCACAGCCAAGTGCTTCCAGGCACTCTGCTACCAGTACACCCACGTCCGATTATAGCAGGCAAATGTCCCTGCTCCAGCTGCTGGACCGCCGAAAGAAGTTCACTCCCAGCCATCCACATGCCCAGCGGTTGAATGCTAGCTTGGCTAAATTGCTAGCACTTCAACTGCTACCTTTTCAGTTGGTAGACTCGGCCCCCTTCCGTGAGTTTGTACAATGTGCGGTTCCTCAGTGGCAGGTCCCCAAACGCCACTTTTTCTCACGGAAGGCGATTCCGGCTCTCTACTGGCATGTGGAAGGCAATGTCCTTGCCTCGCTGGACAGGGCGGTCAGCGGTAAGGTGTATATTACTGCTGACTCATGGTCCAGCAGGCATGGACAGGAACATTCCCTGTCTTTCACGGCCCATTGGGTCACTCTTCTGGCAGCTGGGAAGGATGCAGGACAAGGTGCAGTAGTGTTGGAGGTTGTTCCGCCACCACGCCAAAATGCTACTATTGGTTGTGACACACCTCTCTCCTCCATCCCCTCCTCTTCTTCTTGCTCCATGGCCTCTTCCAGTGCTCTGTCCTCAGAACCAGTGGTGCTCCAGGGGCTACGCAAGTACGCAGGCAAAACAATGCCATGCCGTGCTTGCGCTGGTTTGTTTGGGTGACAGGAGCCACACTGGGACAGATGTTTTGTCAGCTCTGCAGGGGCAGGCCGAGAGGTGGTTGACGCCACGCCAGCTTAAGCCAGGAATGGTGGTTTGCGACAATGGCACCAACCTCCTCTCCGCCCTCCAACAGGGACAACTGACCCATGTGCCCTGTGTGGCTCACATCCTTAACCTGGTGGTGCAGCGGTTCTTGGGCAGGTACCCGGGCTTACAGGATGTCCTGAAGCAGGCCAGGAAAGTCTGTGTGCATTTCTGCCAATCATTTAATGCCTGTGCTCGGCTGGCTGAGCTCCAAAAGGAGTTGAACCTGCCCAAGACCCGCCTTATATGTGACATGCCCACCAGGTGGAACTCAACGTTGGCTATGCTGCAGCGACTGCACATGCAGCAGAGGGCCATCAATGAGTACCTGTGCGACTACGGCACCAGGACAGGGTCAGGGGAGCTCGGTTTTTTCTCACCACGCCAGTGGGGCAGGATCAGGGATGCATGCACTGTCCTGTCACCGTTTGAGGAGGCCACAAGGATGGTGAGCAGTGACAGTGCATGCATCAGTGACACTGTACCTCTTGTCCACCTCTTGGAGCATACGCTGTGTGGAATAATGGACAGGGCACTTGAGGCAGAACAGAGGCAGGAAGAGGAGGACTTCCTTGCCTCTCAAGGCCCCCTTTATCCAGACAGTGTTCCTGCTGTGCCACCCATCACACAGGAGGAGGAGGAGGAGGAGGATGATTGTGTCAGCATGGAGGTGGAGGCTGGCACTCAGCATCAGCAGCAGCAGTCTTGTAGGGATGATTTACAGTCCCAAGAAACCTGTGGACTTGTACGTGGCTGGGAGGAGGTAGCTGCGGATCATGTTGTTCTTAGTGACCCAGAGGACTCCGAACCGAATGCCTCAGCTAACCTATGCTGCATGGCCTCCCTGATCCTGCAAAGCCTGCGGAAGGATCCTCGTATTCTTCGGATCAAGGAGAGGGACCATTACTGGCTGGCCACTCTCCTTGATCCACGGTACAAGGGTAAGGTTGCCGACCTCATCTTGCCGTCGCAGAGGGAGCAGAGGATGAGACATCTCTGGGAGGCCTTGCAGAAAGGTCTGTGCAATGCGTTCCCAGCGACTGGGAGGTTACAAACTCCTGGTCCTGGGCAACGTGTTGCTGAGGCATCGGTCAGAAGGAGCGGTGGAGAAGGTGGCCATCTGACCGATGCGTTCAGACAATTTTTTAGTCCGCAGCCCTAAGGTATGATCGGTTCCAGCAACCATCACCAGCGTCTGATTTACATGGTGCAGGAATACCTAGGGGCAAGGTCAGACTTGGACACCTTTCCCACCAAAAATCCTCTGGCTTACTGGGTCTTTAGGATGGATCACTGGCCAGAGCTTGCACAGTATGCAATTGAGCTACTGGCCTGTCCTGCATCCAGCGTTCTTTCGGAAGGCACCTTCAGTGCTGCTGGTGGCTTTGTTACCGATCACAGGGTGCGCCTCTCCACCGACTCAATTGATCGACTGACCTTCATCAAGATGAATCAGTCTTGGATCACCCACAGCTACCAAGCACCTGAAGCTGATGTAACCGAATATTTTTTTTTTAAATATCACACCCCTTCAAGACTGCCTATGCTGATGCTGAGTGACTGTCCTGTTATGTTGATTGTCTATCCTCTTCCTCCTCCGCTGATATGTTGGAAGAACATTTTTGGTTCTGGGTGATGCCACCAGCCCAATTTTTCAGCCCCTGTTTAACAGGGGCATTTAATTACAATTTTTGATGCAATGCTTTGCAGCAGGGCTCATTCCTGCACCACAACTAGAGTATATGGGAGAGGTTGCAGTGTCGTGGCACCAGCACCAGTGCCTAAGGCCCAATTTTTCTGCCCCTGTTTAACAGGGGCGTTTAATTACAATTTTTGATGCAATGCTTTGCAGCAGGGCTCATTCCTGCACTACAACTAGAGTACATGGGAGAGGTTGCAGTGTCATGGCACCAGCACCAGTGCCTGTTTAACAGGGGCATGTAATTACAATTCTTGATATAATAGTTCACAGGAGGGCCCGTTCCTGTGCTCACCCAGAGTAACTGTGAGGACTTATAGTGTTGTGGAACCAGCACCACAACTACCAAAGGTCAATTTTCTACCACTGTTCAATAATGGCATGTAATTACAATTCTTGATATAATCATTCACAGCAGGGCGCTCCAGCACCCACCAAGAGTCACTTTGGGGGCTTACAATGTTGTGGCAACACCAACACCTTGTTTCGCCATTTCTGCAGAGCATATAGGGCAGGCCCCTACTTTCAAACATCCAGCTTACAAACGGAAGGAGACAACAGCAAGTGAGATGAAAAAAGACGGACGGCAAAACAAATTATACAGGGGTGATAACCCTTCCCTATGTTTTCCAAAAAGCTTAAAAATAGATTTTTTGACTGGAGCTACACTTTAAAAATGTACCAGTTGAAAATTACAAACAGATTCTACTTAACACAACAAACCTACATAGTCCCTGTCTTGTTTGCACCGCCTGTATACTGCTGTTCTGAGTATATAGGGCCTGGGGGCCACACGTATTTCCTTATTTTAATATGGGTACAGGATTCCCCTTAATATCCGTACAAGACCCAAAGGGGCTGGTAATGGACAGGGGGGGCTACCCATGCCATTTTTCTCAATGACTTTCATCCATATTGCCGGAACCAGATATAACATTAAAACTGCAAGCAGTTTTAAATGACGTTCTTTCTGTTAAATGTCATTTTGTGCAGGGACTGTTCTAAACACGGGAAACACATGGCACTTCACAGGCATACTATAGACACCCCCCAGGCACAATATTTAAAGGAATATTTCACTTTTTTTCACTTTAATCGTCATTAATATCAGTGCTCCGGACAAAACGGCCATTTTTAAAAACATTTTAGGCATTGACCCATGTCCCCTGGGGTAGGAGCTAGGTCCCCAAACCCTTTTTAGGACAGTATCTTGCATATTAGCCATTAAAATTAGCACTTTTAATTTTGAACGTTCGAGTCCCATAGACTTCAATGGGGTTCTAAAGTTTGTACGAATTTTCGGTCCGTTCGAAAGTTCTGGTGCGAACCGAACCGGGGGGTGTTCGGCTCATCCCTAGTACCTACCAACTTTGACATTTCTTGCAAGCATTACAGAAAACACCCTATAAGCCACGAAACTTGACCCCTTTTGAGTCTGTTTGTCACAAAGGAGAACCCTTTCGACATACTCTCTCACTACAATACAGACTCTTGACTGACCAAGACGAAAGGGGCGACACCGACATTTATTCATCAATGGGAAAAAGACTTAGAGATGAAACAAATAGAAAAGATTCTCTTACAAGTCCTCTATTGCAAATCAGTACCAGGAAGCTGCATACAAAATTGTCTCACGCTGGTATAGGGTCCCCTACATACTCAATAAGATGAATAAAGCAGTATCTGATAAGTGTTGGAGGTGCAACACTGAAATAGGGACTATGAGCCATATATTTTGGTCCTGCCCAGCTCTAGAGGCATTCTGGGAGGGAGTGACAGCGACGATCAAAAGTGTAACTTCTGTAGACCTAAAGGATAATCCAGCCGCATGCCTTCTCCACCTAACGGAGAGACCTATTTGGAAATACAAAAAGAGCTTGACGATGCAGCTTCTCAACGCAGCTAGGGCATGCATCCCTGCGCTGTGGAGACAGCCGCTGCCCCCATCCAGGGTCCTGTGGTACTCTAAAGTCAATAATATCCTCCGGACAACATGGAGGAACAATTTTGTGACAAGTGGAGGCCCTGGAGGTACCTCACAGGCACAAATGCCTACTTACAAGAAGTGACACAAGCCATGTCACAGGAGATACCATTTACATTCTGAATAAGTATCTACTGGAGTAAAGACACAGTTTCAGGACCCCTGGAGGAGCCATCGCTTCCTCCCTCCCCCCTTTTTGTTCTTTCCCTCCCTCCTCTCTGCCCGGACACCTGCCCCTTCACTCAGCGGCCCCTTCTTTTCTGGACCCTTTCCATTGAAAACACGCCTAAAGTCTACGGCCGTAGGTACGGCAGATTCTGAATATAGTGCTTAAGATAGACCGGAATGCTTAGGCAGTCCCGGAGAGGAAGCTGAACATACCTGACCCATGCAGATGAAAGTATGATAAGGTTTAGTTTGGATTCATAAAGTATAGATGAAACGGGACTCCCCGGGACTTCTGTTCGTCGTGTTCACATGTCTATATGTTATAAGGCAAAAAAATGTTCACACTGTTGTAATGGATTTTAACCACTTGACCACTGGGCACTTAAACACCCTTAATAACCAGACCAATTTTCAGCTTTTGGTGCTCTCACATTTTGAATGACAATTACTCAGTCATGCAACACTGGACCTATATGAAATTGTTTTCCTTTTTTCACACAAATAGAGCTTTCTTTTGGTGGTATTTAATCACCTCTCAGTTTTTTATTTTTTGTGCTATAAAAGAAAAAAGACAGAAAATTCTGCGAAAAAATGAATTTTTCTTCGTTTCTGTTATAAAATTTAGCAGATTAGTAATTTTTTCTTCATAAATTTTGGCCAAAATTTATACTACTACATATCTTTGGTAAAAATAAGTACAAATTGGTGGATATTATTTGGTCTTTGTGAAAGTTATAGAGTCCACAAACTATGGTGCCAATATCTGAAAATTGATCACACCTGAAGTACTGACGGCCTATTTCAATTCTTGAGACCCTAACATGCCAGAAAAGTACAAATCACCCCCAAATGACCCCTTTTTGGAAAGAAGACATTCCAATGTATTTAGTAAGAGGCATGATGAGTTTTTTGAAGTTGTCATTTTTTCCCACAATTTTTTGCAAAATCAAGATTTTTTTTCCTTTTTTTTTTTCCCACAAAATTGTCATATTATCAGGTTATTTCTCACACACAGCATATGCATACCACAAATTACACCCCAAAACACATTCTGCTATTACTCCCGAGTACGGCGATACCACATGTGTGAGACTTTTACACAGTGTGGCCACATACAGAGGCCCAACTTGCAGGGAGCGCCATCAGGCGTTCTGGAGCACCCAGGACAATTCTGACATTTCTCTCCTACATGTAAAAATCATCATTTATTTGCTAGAAAATTACAGAGAACCCCAAAACATTATATATTTTTTTTTAGCAAAGACCCTGGAGAATACAATGGTGGTCGTTGCAAATTTTTATCTCACACGGTATTTGCGCAGCAATTTTTCAAACGCGTTTTTTTGGGGGAAAAAACAGTTTTGTGCTTAAAAAAATACAAAAAAAACAGTAAAGTTAGCCCAATTTTTGCATAAAGTGAAAGATGAAGTTATGCTGAGTAAATAGATACCTAACATGTCACTCTTCAAAATTGCACATGCCCGTGGAATGGCGCCAAACGTCGCTACTTAAAAAATCCCCATAGGCGACGCTTTAAATTTTTTTTACTGGTTACATGTTTTGAGTTGCAGAGGAGGTCTAGGACTAGAATTATTGCTCTCGCTCTAACGTTCGCGGCGATACCTCACATGTGTGGTTTGAACACCGTTTTCATATGTGGGCGGGGCTTACGCATGCGTTTGCTTCTGCATGCGAGCACATGGGGACAGGGGCGCTTTAAATTTTTTTATTTATTTTTTATTGTTCATTTTACTTTATTTATTTTAGTTTGACATTTTTTTCCGCAAAAATACATTTTTTATCACTTTTATTCCTATTACAAGGAATGTAAACATCCCTTGTAATAGGAATATGGGGTGACAGGTCCTCTTTACAGTGAGATCTGGGGGTCAATATGACCCCACATCTCACCTCTAGGCTGGGAAGCCTGAAATAAAAAATAAATAAATTAAAAAAAAGATTCTGGCTTTGATCGTACTGGCGAGTTGGTAGAAGCACCGGAGGGCGGTGAGGGGTGGGGGGCGTCTATGGCTGGGTATTTCAGGGTATCACCGAGTATGGCTGGGTATCTCCGAGTATGGCTGGGTATCTCTGAGTATGGCTGGGTATCTCCGAGTATGGCTGGGTATGGCAATCTATGGCAGGGTATTGCAGAGTATTGGGGGGTACTGCAGAGTAATGGCAGGGTACTGCAGAGTATTGGGGGGTACTGCAGAGTAATGGCAGGGTACTGCAGAGTATTGGGGGGTACTACAGAGTAATGGCAGGGTACTGCAGAGTATTGGGGGGTACTCCAGAGTATTGGGGGGTACTGCAGAGTAATGGCACGGTACTGCAGAGTAATGGCAGGGTACTGCACTGCAGAGTAATGGCGGGGTACTGCAGAGTAATGGGGTACTGCAGAGTAATGGCGGGGTACTGCAGAGTATTGGCGGGTACTGCAGAGTATTGGGGTACTGCAGAGTATTGGCGGGTACTGCAGAGTATTGGCGGGTACTACAGAGTAATGGCGGGGTACTGCACAGTAATGGCGGGGTACTGCAGAGTAATGGTGGGGTACTGCAGAGTATTGGCGGCTACTGCAGAGTATTGGCGGCTACTGCAGAGTATTGGGGGGTACTGCAGAGTATTGGGGGGTACTGCAGAGTAATGGCAGGGTACTGCAGAGTATTGGGGGGTACTACAGAGTAATGGCAGGGTACTGCAGAGTATTGGGGGGTACTCCAGAGTATTGGGGGGTACTCCAGAGTATTGGGGGGTACTGCAGAGTAATGATGGGGTACTGCAGAGTAATGGCGGCGTACTGCAGAGTAATGGCGGGTACTGCAGAGTAATGGGGGTACTGCAGAGTATGCACTGGTATTGCAGAGTATGCACTGGTATTGCAGAGTTTTGGCAGGGAATTGAGGGGTTAAATTCGGTGAGCAGCGATGTGGGCACTGCAGATGCAGCCCACATCGCTGCTGACACCGATCTCTTTCCCCTCCGCTGTACCGATCGGTACAGAGAGGGGAGGGAGGAACCGGCGTCATAATATGACGCCGGTTTGTTTACAAGTGATCACTCCGTCATTTGACGGAGCGATCACGTGGTAAACGGCCGCGACGAGCGGCTGTTTACCGTGATCCGTGATGCGCCGGGTCCTGTGGACCCGGCGGTCATGGATGCTCTCGAGTGCGCTCCCCAGGGGGCGCGCGAGAGCAGAATTCTGGGAGGCCGTTAATTAACGGCCTCTCAGAGTTAAACAACCGCCCTGAAGCCGTTAATCGGCAATGGGCGGTTGTTAAGTGGTTAATATATCAAGCCATGCAGTGCGTTGCACATACTAGGTCGTTACAATGTATACATGCATGAATAAATTGTAATGTCGTGTTGTATTGTATAAATGTTTGCCATAAATAAATAAAAGAATTTAAAAAAATCAACACACTTTGGACATACTAACGTCTGATATTGCCTTCACTTTGTCAAAGGCGAACTTTGTAATTTCCTGAGTTGTGTATGTTTTATGGTTTTAAATAGTGATGGACGAACTTCCGACGGGACGTTTCGCGAACGCGAAACGCGAACGGACACAAACGTTCGCGAAAACGACCGTTCGCCGCGGGCTCCATTGACTTCAATGGGAGGCGAATTTCGCAAACCTTTAGGTCGAATTTGCGGCCACGGGGTAATTATTAGGGGGTAGCACGTAGTCCCACCACCTGGACAATAGCATAATACATGTATGAGGTGAATTTGGGATCGATAACTACAAGCATTTTTTTTTTATTTGGGAAATTGTTCTGACAATTCAGGACTATGGAGCTAATGAAGGCAATGGAGGAGAGGGAAGGTCAGGGACCAGGGTAGGCAAACAAGAGGGTGCAGGAGATACAGAGCACTGACAGCAGCACCGTAATACAGAGCACTGACATCAGCACCGTGACATACAGCGCTGACAGCAGCTCCGTGACATACAGCGCTGACAGCAGCTCCGTGACATACAGCGCTGACAGCAGCTCCGTGACATACAGCGCTGACAGCAGCTCCGTGACATACAGCGCTGACAGCAGCTCCGTGACATACAGCGCTGACAGCAGCACCGTGACATACAGCGCTGACAGCAGCTCCGTGACATACAGCGCTGACAGCAGCTCCGTGACATACAGCGCTGACAGCAGCTCCGTGACATACAGCACTGACAGCAGCTCCGTGACATACAGCGCTGACAGCAGCTCCGTGACATACAGCGCTGACAGCAGCACCGTGACATACAGCGCTGACAGCAGCTCCGTGACATACAGCGCTGACAGCAGCTCCGTGACATACAGCGCTGACAGCAGCTCCGTGACATACAGCGCTGACAGCAGCTCCGTGACATACAGCGCTGACAGCAGCTCCGTGACATACAGCGCTGACAGCAGCACCGTGACATACAGCGCTGACAGCAGCTCCGTGACATACAGCGCTGACAGCAGCTCCGTGACATACAGCGCTGACAGCAGCTCCGTGACATACAGCACTGACAGCAGCTCCGTGACATACAGCGCTGACAGCAGCTCCGTGACATACAGCGCTGACAGCAGCACCGTGACATACAGCGCTGACAGCAGCTCCGTGACATACAGCGCTGACAGCAGCTCCGTGACATACAGCGCTGACAGCAGCTCCGTGACATACAGCGCTGACAGCAGCTCCGTGACATACAGCGCTGACAGCAGCTCCGTGACATACAGCGCTGACAGCAGCTCCGTGACATACAGCGCTGACAGCAGCTCCGTGACATACAGCGCTGACAGCAGCTCCGTGACATACAGCGCTGACAGCAGCTCCGTGACATACAGCGCTGACAGCAGCTCCGTGACATACAGCGCTGACAGCAGCTCCGTGACATACAGCGCTGACAGCAGCACCGTAAGCAGCCCCAGGAGGAAGTCAGCACAGCACAGGGATGGTGTGATCCCCTCATAATAAGAACCCCCAGGAGGAAGTCAGCACAGCACAGGGATGGTGGGAGCCCCTCATAATAAGAACACCCAGGAGGAAGTCAGCACAGCACAGGGATGGTGGGAACCCCTCATAATAAGCAGCCCCAGTAGAAATATGACACCGCTCAACCTCTTCAAAGAGGAGGGTAGGGGCATATAGTACGGTGTGCTTTTTTGGGTCAGGGAAGTGAGCCAAATGAATTAAGAAGGTCTGTGTGCTTGATTCCAAAAATTGTTTATAGACATA
This sequence comes from Lithobates pipiens, assembly GCF_037356315.1. NCBI lineage: Eukaryota > Metazoa > Chordata > Amphibia > Anura > Ranidae > Lithobates > Lithobates pipiens. Next base: position 139,872,892 of record NW_027507791.1, read on the forward strand.
TACATGGTCTACTGATCACATGTGTTGAATTCCTCCGAGATCCATGCCTCATTCATTTTTAGAAATGTGAGGTAGTTAACACTGTGGTGAGCTAGGCGAGTACGCTTATCGGTCACAATCCCCCCTGCTGCGCTGAACGTCCTTTCGGACAGGACACTGGATGAGGGGCAAGCCAACAGTTCGATTGCAAATTGGGCAAGCTCTGGCCAGAGGTCAAGCCTGCCCACCCAGTAGTCTAGGGGTTCATCACTCCTCAGAGCGTCCACATCGGCCGTTAACCCAATGTAGTCGGACACCTGACGGTCTAGGCGTTCCCTGATGCTGGATCCGGATGACACCTGTCGATGGGTCGGCTGAAAGAATGACCTCATATCCGAAGTCACCAACACATCTTCAAACCGGCCTCTTCTTGCAGGCGCTGTTGGATTGGTACCCGCAAATCCTTCTCTGGGAGTGGGAATTGCTCCTCTGCCAGCGCACGCAAAAGCAGAATGCAGCATTTCTCGAAGCAAGGCCTGGAAGTGCTGCATTCTGACAGCCCTCTGCGACGGCGGTAACATTTCCGCCATTTTGTGTTTGTACCGGGGGTCTAAGTACGTTGCCACCCAGTACTGGTCCTTGACCCTCATGCTTTTTATACGGGGGTCCCTATTAAAACACTGGAGCATGAAGGCCCCCATTTGCACTAAAGTGGAAGCGGTGTGGTGGCCTGGCTCCTGCTCATCATCCAGGATAATGTCGTCCTCTTCATTCTCCTCTCCCCATCCTCGCACAACAGGGATCCCAGAAAGGTTTAAAGCATGCTCTTCTTGCTCCTGCTCATCCGCCCCGGCACCATCCTCCTCTGACTCCTCATCAGACTCCTGTTGTTGACTTGTCTCAGATAGAGTAGCCCCCCCTGGGAATTCATCCAGCATTGCGACTTCCTCATCTTCCCGCTCCTGCTCCTCCACAGCCTGATCAATGACACGACGCAATGCACGCTCCAGAAAGAAGGCATAAGGTACCATGTCACTGATGGCGCCATGGCTGCGACTGACCAGTTTGGTGATCTCCTCAAATGGCCGCAGAAGTCTGCATGTGTCGCGCATGAGCAGCCACTGGCGCGGTGAAAAAAAACCCAGCTCCCCAGAACCGTTTCTTTCGCAGAGTTCATACAGGTAGACGTTAACTGCACGTTTCTGCTGGAGCAGCCTATCAAGCATATAGAAGGTTGAGTTCCATCGCGTCGGGCAATCGCAAATAAGACGTCTGACCGGCAGATGGTGTCGCCGCTGAATGTCAGCAAGGCGAGCCATGGCCGTGTAAGATCTTCTGAAATGGGCCGAGATTTTCCTTGCCTGCCGCAAGATGTCCTGGACCCCAGGGTATTTGACAAGGAATCGCTGCACGACCAAGTTTAAGACGTGTGCCATGCACGGCACGTGCGTGATTTTGCCCTGTTTCAATGCGCTAAGCAGATTGGCACCGTTGTCACACACCACTTTACCAACTGTCAAATTGAGCGGTGTTAGCCACTCATCTGCCTGTGAACGCAAAGCTGAAAGGAGTGCCGGGCCAGTGTGGCTCTTTGCTTCCAGGCACAACAGACGCAGCACGGCATGGCAACGTCTCACCTGGCATGTGGAATAGGTTCTGGGGAGCTTGGGCGGTGCAGTGGAAGAGACGCTAGCAGCGGAAAAGGAGGAGGCAGCTGAGGAGGAGAGGGAGGAGGATGGAGTAGGAGGAGGAGAAGAAGAGTCAGGCCTGCATGCAATCCGTGGCGGTAAAACCAAATCTACACGGGTGCCACGGGTTACATGCTTGACGGCCGTCAGAAGGTTCACCCAGTGGGCAGTAAAACTGATATACCTTCCCTGCCCGTGTTTGCTAGACCACGTGTCTGTGGTCAGATGTATCTTGGCACCGACACTGTGTGCCAGAGATACATTCACTTGCCGCTGAACATGGCCATATAGCTCTGGGATGCCCTTCTCTGAGAAATACTTCCTTCCTGGGACCTTCCATTGTGGTGTTCCAATGGCCACAAATTTGCGAAAGGCCTCCGAGTCCACCAGTTTATATGGCAGTAGTTGGCGGGCTATGAGTTCTGACAAGCCAGCCGCCAACCGTTGGGCAAGAGGGTTATCCGGCGTCATCATTTTTTTACGCTCAAACATTAGGCCCACGGAAGCCTGCCTTTTTGCAGAAAAATGTGAGCTTGGCGTGATGGAAGGTGGAGTGGAGGACAATTGTGAGGAGAGAGGAGAAGGAGAAGTAGAAGACGAGGCTGGACGGTGAGAGCCTGCAGTGTGGCTTTGTGTGTTCCGTTGCTCCCACTGGGCTCGGTGATGGCTGCTCATGTGCCTTCTTAAGGCGGTCGTCCCTAGGTGAGTATTGGGCTTACCGCGACTAACGCGTTGACTGCAAAGATTGCAGATGGCAACGCTATTGTCAGCAGCGGACACGTTAAAAAAAGCCCACACTGCGGAGCCATGTGCCGGTGTCCTGGGAGCGCCAGATGTGACCGTACATGGTCGATGACTCGCTCCTGATACATTTGCAGTCTGCTTTGTCCCTGCTGTGCAATGTAAGTCATTGCTGCTTCTCCTCCCTATCTGCTGGTCCATATCTCCCTCTGAACTCCCCTCCTCTTCCTCTCTTGTGGGCACCCACGTGACATCACTAGACACGTCATCATCAACGTCACCTTCCCCACCGCTATAAGTAGAGTAGGCAGCAACACCGGGGACCAACCTCCTCCTTGGGCTGATCTGGGTACTGGCGTCAGACTGCTGAGTAGCGCTTGTTGCTACCTCCTCTTCCTGATCCAATACCAAGAGTGGCTGCGCATCAGAAATGTCCTCTTGATATGGATCGGAAAATAATTCCAGTGACTCAAGCGGAAGGTATGTGGTGGTGGTGGTGGTGGTCGTGTTGTTGGTGGTAGTGTCTTTGGGGGTGCACATAGCAGAGAGTGAAGAAGAGGGTGCAGATCGAGAGGATGAGGAGGGTGCAGAAGAGTAAGGCTGAGCGAGCCACTCAACCAAGTCTGGTGCATCCTTTAAAGTAATTGAACGCACCTTCTGCAACTTCCCACTTTGGCTCAAGCCTGTTGCTCCTGCCCTACCCCTACCACCCCTGCGGAAGGGCCTGCCTCTTCCTCTGCATGTCATTTTTTAAATGACCCTGTGACAAAACTCTTAGTCCCTATACCGCTGAAGGACTGCTGCAGTATAGGTGAGCGGTCAGCAGTGGTGCACGTCAACCCTATCTATTGTGGACCTATAGCGGTCCTTACAGAACAGCAGACTGTACCGCACTCAAGCCTATGTACCGTAGCACCCTATACCAAGTTACCAGTCCTTATAAGAACTTTTGTGGACCAAGCAGGTTGTGTATTAGTGTTTAGCAGACTGTACGTCAGTCCCTATACCGCTGAAGGACTGCTGCAGTATAGGGCAGCGGTCAGCAGTGGTGCACGTCAACCCTATCTATTGTGGACCGATAGCGGTCCTTACAGAACAGCAGACTGTACCGCACTCAAGCCTATGTACCGTAGCACCCTATACCAAGTTACCAGTCCTTATAAGAACTTTTGTGGACCAAGCAGGTTGTGTATTAGTGTTTAGCAGACTGTACGTCAGTCCCTATACCGCTGAAGGACTGCTGCAGTATAGGGCAGCGGTCAGCAGTGGTGCACGTCAACCCTATCTATTGTGGACCGATAGCGGTCCTTACAGAACAGCAGACTGTACCGCACTCAAGCCTATGTACCGTAGCACCCTATACCAAGTTACCAGTCCTTATAAGAACTTTTGTGGAACAAGCAGGTTGTGTGTTAGTGATTAGCAGACTGTACGTCAGTCCCTATACCAATGAAGGACTGCTGCAGTATAGGGCAGCGGTCAGCAGTAGTGCACGGCAACCCTATGTATTGTGGACCGATAGCGGTCCTTACAGAACAGCAGACTGTACCGCACTCAAGCCTATGTACCGTAGCACCCTATACCAAGTTACCAGTCCTTATAAGAACTTTTGTGGACCAAGCAGGTTGTGTATTAGTGTTTAGCAGACTGTACGTCAGTCCCTATACCGCTGAAGGACTGCTGCAGTATAGGGCAGCGGTCAGCAGTGGTGCACGTCAACCCTATCTATTGTGGACCGATAGCGGTCCTTACAGAACAGCAGACTGTACCGCACTCAAGCCTATGTACCGTAGCACCCTATACCAAGTTACCAGTCCTTATAAGAACTTTTGTGGACCAAGCAGGTTGTGTATTAGTGTTTAGCAGACTGTACGTCAGTCCCTATACCGCTGAAGGACTGCTGCAGTATAGGGCAGCGGTCAGCAGTGGTGCACGTCAACCCTATCTATTGTGGACCGATAGCGGTCCTTACAGAACAGCAGACTGTACCGCACTCAAGCCTATGTACCGTAGCACCCTATACCAAGTTACCAGTCCTTATAAGAACTTTTGTGGAACAAGCAGGTTGTGTGTTAGTGATTAGCAGACTGTACGTCAGTCCCTATACCAATGAAGGACTGCTGCAGTATAGGGCAGCGGTCAGCAGTAGTGCACGGCAACCCTATGTATTGTGGACCGATAGCGGTCCTTACAGAACAGCAGACTGTACCGCACTCAAGCCTATGTACCGTAGCACCCTATACCAAGTTACCAGTCCTTATAAGAACTTTTGTGGACCAAGCAGGTTGTGTATTAGTGTTTAGCAGACTGTACGTCAGTCCCTATACCGCTGAAGGACTGCTGCAGTATAGGGCAGCGGTCAGCAGTGGTGCACGTCAACCCTATCTATTGTGGACCGATAGCGGTCCTTACAGAACAGCAGACTGTACCGCACTCAAGCCTATGTACCGTAGCACCCTATACCAAGTTACCAGTCCTTATAAGAACTTTTGTGGACCAAGCAGGTTGTGTATTAGTGTTTAGCAGACTGTACGTCAGTCCCTATACCGCTGAAGGACTGCTGCAGTATAGGGCAGCGGTCAGCAGTGGTGCACGTCAACCCTATCTATTGTGGACCGATAGCGGTCCTTACAGAACAGCAGACTGTACCGCACTCAAGCCTATGTACCGTAGCACCCTATACCAAGTTACCAGTCCTTATAAGAACTTTTGTGGAACAAGCAGGTTGTGTGTTAGTGATTAGCAGACTGTACGTCAGTCCCTATACCAATGAAGGACTGCTGCAGTATAGGGCAGCGGTCAGCAGTAGTGCACGGCAACCCTATGTATTGTGGACCGATAGCGGTCCTTACAGAACAGCAGACTGTACCGCACTCAAGCCTATGTACCGTAGCACCCTATACCAAGTTACCAGTCCTTATAAGAACTTTTGTGGACCAAGCAGGTTGTGTATTAGTGTTTAGCAGACTGTACGTCAGTCCCTATACCGCTGAAGGACTGCTGCAGTATAGGGCAGCGGTCAGCAGTGGTGCACGTCAACCCTATGTATTGTGGACCGATAGCGGTCCTTACAGAACAGCAGACTGTAACGCACTCAGGCCTATGTACCGTAGCACCCTATACCAAGTTACCAGTCCTTATAAGAACTTTTGTGGACCAAGCAGGTTGTGTGTTAGTGATTAGCAGACTGTACGTCAGTCCCTATACCAATGAAGGACTGCTGCAGTATAGGGCAGCGGTCAGCAGTAGTGCACGGCAACCCTATGTATTGTGGACCGATAGCGGTCCTTACAGAACAGCAGACTGTAACGCACTCAGGCCTATGTACCGTAGCACCCTATACCAAGTTACCAGTCCTTATAAAAACTTTTGTGGACCAAGCAGGTTGTGTGTTAGTGTTTAGCAGACTGTGCGTCAGTCCCTATACCGCTGAAGGACTGCTGCAGTATAGGGCAGCGGTCAGCAGTGGTGCACGTCAACCCTATCTATTGTGGACCGATAGCGGTCCTTACAGAACAGCAGACTGTACCGCACTCAAGCCTATGTACCGTAGCACCCTATACCAAGTTACCAGTCCTTATAAGAACTTTTGTGGACCAAGCAGGTTGTGTATTAGTGTTTAGCAGACTGTACGTCAGTCCCTATACCGCTGAAGGACTGCTGCAGTATAGGGCAGCGGTCAGCAGTGGTGCACGTCAACCCTATGTATTGTGGACCGATAGCGGTCCTTACAGAACAGCAGACTGTAACGCACTCAGGCCTATGTACCGTAGCACCCTATACCAAGTTACCAGTCCTTATAAGAACTTTTGTGGACCAAGCAGGTTGTGTGTTAGTGATTAGCAGACTGTACGTCAGTCCCTATACCAATGAAGGACTGCTGCAGTATAGGGCAGCGGTCAGCAGTAGTGCACGGCAACCCTATGTATTGTGGACCGATAGCGGTCCTTACAGAACAGCAGACTGTACTGCACTCAGGCCTATGTACCGTAGCACCCTATACCAAGTTACCAGTCCTTATAAAAACTTTTGTGGACCAAGCAGGTTGTGTGTTAGTGTTTAGCAGACTGTGCGTCAGTCCCTATACCGCTGAAGGACTGCTGCAGTATAGGGCAGCGGTCAGCAGTAGTGCACGGCAACCCTATGTATTGTGGACCGATAGCGGTCCTTACAGAACAGCAGACTGTAACGCACTCAGGCCTATGTACCGTAGCACCCTATACCAAGTTACCAGTCCTTATAAGAACTTTTGTGGACCAAGCAGGTTGTGTGTTAGTGATTAGCAGACTGTACGTCAGTCCCTATACCAATGAAGGACTGCTGCAGTATAGGGCAGCGGTCAGCAGTAGTGCACGGCAACCCTATGTATTGTGGACCGATAGCGGTCCTTACAGAACAGCAGACTGTACCGCACCCAAGCCTATGTACCGTAGCACCCTAGACAGACCAAGTTACCAGTCCTGATAAAGAGCTTTGTGGAACAAGTGAGTTGTGAATGATTAGCAGACTGCAGCAGAAGGGCAGCAGTCAAGTATAATATTCTTTCTATATTTGGAAGAAAGAATATTATACGTGTACAAGCCTATTACCGTACCACTGATACCAGTCCTGAAAAGAACCTTTGTGGAACTAATAGTAACAGCAAGTCTTTAAAATTATCCTCACTGCCTGACACACTGCTTCCTGCCTGTCCCTATACAAATTGGCAAAAAAGAGTAGGCTGGAACGATTAGCTGGAACAGCTCTTTTGTGGACCTGATAGTAACAGCTAATGATGATGATGATGATGATGATGAAGAAAGACTAATCTGGCTGAGCTGTCCCTAAAATAGCAGCATACAGCGCTCTGTCCCTTTATCTAAACTGACAAAAGAAACTCAGGCTGCTGACCTAACACCTATACCAGTCCTGAAAAGAACTTTTGTGTACCAAATAGCTAGCGTTTTCTCTGTCCCTACTCCACACAGGATCCTTTCCCTACAGTGACAGAAGAAAGAATGTAAAATGGCCACCGGATCGGGTGTATTTATAGGTTAGGGGGAATGTCCAAGTGTCCATGAGCTGTCATGTCTCAATTGGTTGTCCTGTAACACATGATAAACGTGTCACGAAAGGTTAAAGTTCTTGTATACATTAAACACGTAAGTCCGCCGGGGCGAACGACGGAAAAAGGCGTTCGAACCCGCGGACGGCGAAAGTCGGAAATTCGCCGCGAAACGACCGCCGGGCGAACCGTTCGGCCATCACTAGTTTTAAACATGCCTGTTTAACCGAAAAAAGGCTATTTGTGCTGTCAAAACCTAAAAATATTATACAACAACATAGTTACATAGTACATAGTTACATAGTTAGTCAGGTTGAAAAAAGACACAAGTCCATCCAGTTCAAAAATTATACATATACATATATATATATACATATATATATATATATATATATATATATATATACACATATATATATATATATATATATATATACATACATACATACACAATAAACATACCAGCCCATATACCCAATTCTATACCCACAGTTGATCCAGAGGAAGGCAAAAAACCCCAGCAGAGCATGATCCAATTTGCTAAAGCAGGGGAAAAAATTCCTTCCTGATCCCCCGAGAGGCAATCGGATTTTCCTCGGATCAACTTTACCTATAAATTTTAGTACCCAGTTATATTACGTACACTTAGGAAATAATCCAGGCCTTTCTTAAAGCAATCCACTGAGCTGGCCATAACCACCTCTGCAGGGAGTCTATTCCACATTTTCACAGCTCTTACTGTGAAGAAACCTTTCCGTATTTGGAGATGAAATCTCTTCTCCTCTAGACGTAAAGAGTGCCCCCTTGTCCTCTTTGTTGACTTTAAAGTGAATAACTCGACACCAAGTTCCCTATATGGACCCCTTATATATTTGTACATGTTGATCAAATCCCCCTTAATCTCCTCTTATCAAGAGTGAATAAATTCAGTTCCTCTAATCTTTCCTCATAGCTGAGTTGCTCCATGCCTCTTATCAGTTTGGTTGCCCTTCTCTGCACTTTCTCCAGTTCCCCGATATCCTTTTTGAGAACTGGTGCCCAAAACTGAACGGCATATTCCAGATGAGGTCTTACTAATGATTTGAACAGGGGCAAAATTATATCTCTCTCTCTGGAGAGCAACAAATATGTTGGTTTGTTCAAAAACCCTTTTCTAACGCACATGACAATGTGCTTTGAGTAAAATGTTTTATAATCAACAATGTGTGGCTGCTTCTTTCAATGCTCAATAACAGTTTTTGGAGTAAGTTGGTGTTTACAGTGACATTTACCAAAAGCAAATCTACTTTGCACTACAAGTGCACTTTTCGTACAGTTTCAGTGCAGTTTCAATGCAGTTTCAATGCACTTGCAGCACACTTGTAGTGCAAAGTGGATTTACCTTTAGTAAATAACCTCCACAGTGCTCTAAAATTTGCCACAATCAGGCCATTTTCGGGACTCAAAACAATTAATAATTCATGGTGCTGAAAATGATGTGTTTTTTTTTAGCATTAATGCATTACATACATTAAAACAAAAACAAGGTTTGTGTGTGTAACAGACCCACAACATAATATTTAGCTGAAGAAGAGATTGTTACTTCATGTATCAAATAAATTACGTTTGCACTATTGAAGAAAATGGACAAAAAGAAAAGCCCATTGGAGAACCTAGGAGACAGCTAAAAGAAACACAAGCAGTAAATCAAATGAAATATTATTTCAGTTTAAAAAAAATATATATATTTTAAAAATGTTTCTCAAACATTTGCTGGCATATCAATAGCCCCCCCCACCCGCAAAGTATTCCAGATATTTTTGACGGACTTTGCGGTCGCTTTGGAGGGGGCAAGCCAGGACAGCCAGCTTCAAGCGCCGTCAGGGTTGACTGATCTGGCAATCCTGTCTCAGGCCCAACTGAAGCCATATAGTTCAAAGCGTTTCTCCTTAGAAAGTTGTGCATAATGCAGCATGCAAGTACGATATGGTTTATTTTGTATTCCGCCATGTAAATTGGCATCAGGAATAGGCGGAACTGGCTGGCCATTATGCCGAAAGCATTCTCCATCACTTTTCTGGCTCTGGCCAGCCAGTGATTAAAAACCCTCTGGTCTGGGGTGAGGGTCCTCATGGGGAATGGCTGCATCAGGTGTTCACCAAGCCCAAATACTTCATCAGCGACACAGATGAATGGTAGACCAGCCTCGTTGTCTTCTGCAGGTGGCAAGCCCAAGCCACCACTCGAGCTGTCTGTAGAACTCGGTCTGGTCGATGACTCCACCATCCGACATCCAGCCATTCTTCCCCACGTCCACACAGAGAAACTCGTATGTCGCCTGCACCACGCCAACATCACAATACTATTAAACCCCTTATAGTTGTAATAGTATGACCCCCAAGTTGGGGGCTGGCACGATGTGGATGTGTTTCCCATAAATTGCCCCTCTGCAGTTGGGAAAGTCCCACCGCTGGGCAAAGTTGGATGCCACAGTCTGCCATTCCTGTGGTGTTGAAGGAAACTGTGGCATCAAACAAGAAAAAAAATAGTCCTTTTGCACATAACATTGCAAGCAGATTAGACACAAACATTCTTGGCCAACATCAGTATAACATTTATTTTAAGGAGTATTTAAAGACAAAAATATAAGGTCCACTTATCAGATTCCTCACCCCCTCTGATGGCCCATTTAAACGTTTTTTTTTTTTTGGGGGGGGGGGGGTAGATATTTTGGACAGGTAACCCTCTCCACTTTATAGAGAATTGAATGCATACATTATGTGTGTTACTTTGAAAAGACCCTCCTTATTACAATATTGGTAGCTCACTAGAGAGGTAAGAAGTGTCATAATACAAAAATAGGAATACACACTGTACAAATTGAAGCACAATTTTACATTCTGCAATTACCTATCAAGATAATAGGAGAAAAAAACTTTAACAGTACCATTTGAAAGGCAGGCACTTGCACTACATGCTTTGGTGAATTCATCCATAAATATGAACACAAAAGATGTAGGTATAGTGTGTATGGGTTTTGCAAAGTCAGCAGATAGAGGATTGGTATCGGTTGACTTAGCTTTTGGGGGGAGGAGGGTTCCAAATGAGTTTGGGACCCCCAAAAAAAGCCTCTTACACATTTTAGGGGGTGTTTAGGGTAAAGCAGTACAATGGAGCTGATAAAATACATTGTTAAGTGACTAGGCTAGGTGTGTATGGGTAACAACAAAGTTTGGGGAATGCCCAGGAAAAAAACAAAGCCTACTTACCACCAGCTCGCAGACAACCAAATTGACCTGTCTAACAGTATGCGTTAAAAACAGGGGTTTAGTCCACACGCATTTGCAAATGCATGCGTGAGCCACAGAGCCACGTCACGGCACCCTGGTATCTGTGGTCCTAACACTAAAATATGTGTCTGTCCCCACAGTGGAGGCACATGCATTCTGATGGATAGATGAGAGCAGGTGGACAAAGGGTGTGTATGGGCCCAGGATAGCATGCTGGGGAGGTTAGTGAAGGCAAATATGCATGAAGGACAAAAAAGGAACTTTAAAAACTTCCAGCATGCATGGACATTCACAGCATATTACAATCATAGTAATTATGGAATGATGAAATAAATACAATACATTAGCAAACATTAAATATATAGAATGTGATGTTAAAGGAGAAGACTTACCCTAATATAGTCCTTCTGCAGGACCTGAATGATGGCAGAACAGGTCTCTGGAATAATGATCCCCAGAACCTGGGGGGAGATGCCTGTCAAGAACTTGATGTCCTGCAGACTTTTCCCCGCCGCCGAGTACCGCAAGGTGGCGACGAGCCTCTGCTCAGGAGTGATGGCTTGCCGCATGCAGGTATCCTGCTTGGTAATATAAGTGGACAGCAAAGCCAACAAACTGTGAAAGACGGGGTCCGTCATCCAGAGATAATTCCTTAAGTCATCAGGATTATTCTCACAGATCTCCCACAACAAAGGCATGTGCGAGAATTGGTCATGCTGGAGTAACCAATTCTTGGTCCATGAACTCCTCCTTGCCCTGGTCATGGACTGTGCTTGGGTCAAAGTAAGAACCCCAACACCAAGCCCCCGCATAACACAAACTCTATGATGAGTAGGTACCCGCAACATGGCTAGAAAACGGTCAGAGGGTCAGAACAAACTAACAGAATGCACTGAAATTCAGAAAGGCCTGAGAAGAGCGACCTGAAAATCAGAAACGGGCGGACAAGAATGCACTGAAAAGCAGATACGAACTATAAAAGAATGCACTGAAAAACAGATGCAAACTGACTACACGCATTGAAAAACAGATATGAACCCACAAACACAAACTGAAGAGCAGTAATAATCTGAAAAGCACGAGGCTGAAAATCGCAAATCGTCTCTTACCAAACTTCTACTAACGTGAGCTAAACACGAGATTAGCAGAAGGAGCCCAAAGGGTTGCGCACTGGCTATTGAAATTCCTTTTTCTAGTCTCACCATACGTGTTGTATGTGAGCGCGTTCTTGCCGATCGGAATTTTCGAAAACATTTGTGCGACCATGTGTATGCAAGACAAGTTTCAGCCAACATCTGTCAGAAATAAATCCACGTTTGGTTGTTGGAAATTCCGATCATCTGTACGTGGTATTAGAGGTCGGACATACCAGAACAAGCCCAACACCACTTTATCATGTGCTTCTTTCATGAACACAAACGCATGGCTCTGGAGAATGGAAAGGATAGGAGGAAAAAAGCAAGCAGCGCAGGCGGACTAGCACATTTCTTATCTAGTAGAAGAGCAAAAGGGCATAGAACACCCCATAACCATCATATTACATCTACAGGCAGTTATGAGTTAACTTTTCCAGATAGAAATATGGGGCTACCATTGCTGACCTTCTATTGAAAGGAAAAGTTGGCTGGTTATTATGCTGACCCACAAGCTACATTAATTTAGGACTGAATACCTTGACCTGGAACAAAGTTGTAGATTAGGAATGCCAGTTTGTACCAGTCTGTAATACTCCCTTCATTATCAAGCCATTTTTCAATGTTATAATAACAAATCTACCCCAACATTTATATGCTGTATATGCAAAATAGTGGTGCTATAGCAAAATAGTAAAAAAAGTGCATAAACCTTAGTGATAATGAATTACCACCCAGTCAATAACAAGTGAATAAAGTCCAGTTCAAATGAAATCCTAATTATGACAACACATAAATGTGTTCATGATAAATCAATGATGTTCCTTGGGATCTCCACACCACGCCACATGAAAAGCGTACCACCACTTCCCCATAGGGTAAAAACTCACCAACAATAATTGCCTCACATTCTCATGCTCGGCAAATCAAGCAATGTGCCCTTCAGGTTGAAGACAAATCAGCACAGATCTCCAGTCTTTAATGGTGACTCCCAGATCTCCCATGTATGGGAGGCAAAGTAAAGATTTCAAAAAGTGCAAAAACGTTTAACACAAATTTAATAAAATAAATACAAATCTGCAAATATTGCACTCACATTTAGCACTGTTAGTAATCGCATATAAAACGCTGTAATAAGTTGCCATATCACAGCATATAGTAGACAGTGTCATACCTGACCGATGTTGTACCTGTCCCTTACAACCTGACCTGTTGTAAGTGAAAGGGGAGGGATCAGTTATGTAAACAAGGCCATGTGATCATTGTAGTGACTAATCACAATGATCATGTGATACCCAGCCCCTTGGATTGGCTGGATATATGTGTCTCTGAGTATGAAGCTGGTTAATGACACCTCGGTACGCAGTGATTATTGGGTCCATCGGCCACCCGACTACTGTTTATCCAATTCTATTCATAAATGGCACTGGGTAAATAAAGGGCCGCTTATCCCACATTGAATAAAACTTAGTGGTAGAAAAAAGGTATTAGATTGTAAACTCTTATTAGCCACGTCCTCCGAATCCTATTGTATTGCATTGTAGCTGTATTGTCTCCCTTTATAATGTTAATCGTTGCGCAAACTATTGGCACCATATAAATCCTGTATTATAACAATAATAAAGTAGTTAAAAGCATAGCTCACCTTTAACAAAAAAACCTATGCGGGTAAGGGTGAGTTTAGATTAAAATAAACTGTGCAACATTGATCAAAGTTGAATAATGCCCTTGCTATAGGAGTAGGCCATTTATGTACCTCCTCGTGTATATTGTTAGTGAATACAGGACAAATTAAATTAAGTTCTGTTATCACATAATTTTTTGAGTTGTTTTCTTTAGAAATAGTTTGCAAATGTAACAAGGCTCAATGCGTAATCTGCCGACAGATTTTCTTTAAGAGTACTGTGTGAGTAGTATAAACCTCCATTCCATATGGCGATGTTAAGTTAATGCACATCCTGTTACTGCCACCTAAGGAAAACAGTGGTTATTACATTTACAAATATCCAAGCAAAAATTCTTATGTTATACTGAAATCCAGGTAGAATTCTTTGAATTCTTTGCGTATTTATGTAGTGGAGAACTGTACATCAAATGTGATCACTGCTAGCACAGAGTAAAGCATCTTATAAGGATGCCTTTTGTTAGACTTTTTTTAACCAATGGGTTTAAGGTATGTATAGACCGGTGTTCCTTAACCAGAGTTCTGCAACCAGCACTATAACAATCAACCATGCTCTTGGGTAGTAAACTGCTATGGTGTTGATAGCCAGCCTGCCCGTAACACATGATACTGAACCAGGGCCACCCCAGCATTCAGGAGAGAATGAAAGTCTGTGTCCTTCAGACCTGCTCCACAGAGAGTCCCCCATAATACGAGACTCCGCAGCCGGGTCAGATTAATGTGTCCAGGGTTCAGGCAGGCTGAAACCCGGACACACAATTCAAAACCCGTACTGTCTAGGTGATTCCCGGACAGGTGGCAACCCTAGCTCCACCTCCTACCCTCTGCTGTACTCTTGGAGCCAAAATGTAAAGCTCAAGGGGGAATCTGATGTGATGGGGGAATCTAACAGATAGGGAGGACTCAAAGGGAGGCCTCTGATATTAAGGGGGGCTCTGGCGTGATGGTGGGATGACTGATGTAATGGGGGGCCTCTGATGTGTAGGGGGGCTTTTGAGGTAAAGTTAATTTTATCAAGGAGGTAGTGCAGCAGGCTAAGGTTTCCCATTGATAATAACTTTCACGATTGTTATATTTTAGACTGGAGTGTCTCGGGATTTTGCATATTTTTAAAGGGTGCCGTGACTGAAAAAAGGTAAAGAAACACTGGTCTAGACTGCAGCCTAAGTGCACTATTGGACACATACAGTGCAATTATAATGTTTTAATTTTAGTGCATATTTTCCTGTATTTAAATTGGCAGGAAAGAGCATAATTAACCACTTGCTTACTGGGCACTTAAACCCCCCTCAGTCCCAGACCAATTTTCAGCTTTCAGCGCTGATGCAATTTGAATGACAATTGTGCGGGCATACAACACTGTACCCAAATGAAATTTTTATCATTTTTTTCCCACAAATAGAGCTTTCTTTTGGTGGTATTTAATCACAGCTGGGAGTTTTATTTTTTGCTAAACAAACAAAAAAAGATGCAAAAAAAAAAAATCATGTTTAATAGTTTGTTATAAAATTTTGCAAACAGGTCATTTTTCTCCTTCATTGAAGTGCGCTGATGAGGCGGCACTGATAGGCTGCACTGGTGGGCACTGATGGGCTGCATTGGTTGGCACTGATAGGCTGCATTGGTGGGCACTGATAGGCTGCACTGGTGGGCACTGATAGGCATAGTTAAGGCGGCACTAATAGGCACAGATAAGGCGGCACTGATGGGCAAAGATGGGCACAGATAAGATGGCACGGATGGGTGGCACAGATGGGTAGCACGGATGGGTGGCACGGATGGGCACTGATAGGTACCACTGATAGATGGGACTGATGGGCACTGAAAGGTGGCACTGATAGGTGGCTCTGATAGGTGGCACTGCTGGGCACTGATGGGCGGCACTGCTGGGCACTGATGGGCACTGGTAGATGACACTGATGGGCACGGATATGTGGCACTGGGGTGCAGCACCTTTGTTGAGGCAGATTGTGGGCACTGCTGGGTGGCACTGTGGGCACTGCTGGGTGGCACTGTGGGCACTGCTGGGTGGCACTGACGGGGGCACACATTTTTTATTATGTGTAGTTATGAGGAGGCAGGTGGGCACTGGCATGGGGCAGGTGGGCACTGGCAGGGCTGGCCGTGATCGGGACTATTGTCCCAATCACGGCCGCCGGTGATCGGCTTTTTTTTTTCTCCTCGCGCTGTCAGCGCGAGGAGGAATAATAGCCGATTACCGGCTCCGTTATATCACATGATCAGCTGTCATTGGCTGACAGCTGATCACGTGATAAGGGGTCGGGATCGACCCCTTGCACGGATCGGTGATCAGGCGAATCCCATAGACTCGCCGATCACAGAGCGCACCGCGCACGCCCCTCAGGGGGCGCGCAGGCCGCTCGTGCACGGGACTACGTCTATTGACGTCGTCCCGGAAAAGGAGATCCGCGCTGTAGCCGTCATTCGGCTATAGCGCGGATCTCAAGTGGTTAAATACTGGTACTAAGAGGCATGTCTGAGGCAGACTACCGTACACTACACTCACCTCACCACAATCCATTGATCTTTGATGGATACTTTAACCACTTTACCTCCAGAAGATTTCCCCTCTTTATGACCAGCCCATTTTTCTGCAACATGGGACTGCGTTATTTTAACTGACAATTGCGCGGTCATGCAGTGCTTTACCCAAATAAAATGTATGTCATTTTTTTTCCCCACAAAGCTTTCTTTTGGCATTATAAAGAAGCTTTGAGATATGGGACTTTAAAAGGTACCCGAATAGTATAAGTATCACGTAATAGACAATTAAGTACCAAAAATATTTTTTTATTTATAGAAAGTTAAAAAGAGAAAATGCCTGCAATCATGTCTACTAACATAGGCCTATACATATAACCTATTACAGAAGGACAACAATTACAGCAGTCAAGTCAGAAGAAGCTCTGATGGTTTTTCCGACGGAATTCCGCTCAAGATGTCTTGGCTACACATGGTCACACCAAATTCCGACCGCCAAGAACGCGGTGACGTACACAATGTACTATGGGGCTAGAAAAGGGAAGTTCAGCACCTCGTACGGCACCCTTTGGGCTCCTTATGCTGATCTTGTGTTTATCGCGTGTTAGTAGAAGTTTGGTTAGAGACGATTCGCGCTTTTCAGATTTATGCTTTAGTTCGTTACTGCTCTACAGTTTGTATTTGTCGGTGCGTATCTGCTTATCAGTGCATGTAGTCAGTAAGCATTTGTTGCTCCTTGTGGACTATATCTTGGTATAGTACGCTTTGATTTTCAGTGCTTATTGTCCGCTCGTTGCTGATTTGTGTTTCGTTCTTTCAAGCCTTGCTGTTTATCAGTACTTTCTGTTGTCCTTTCTGACCAGCCGACCGTTTTGAAGCCATGTTACGTGTACGTACTCGTCGTAGAGTTCGTGCTGTGCGGGGGCTTGGTGTTGGGGTTCTTACTTTGACACAAGCACGGTCCATGAATAGGGCCAGGCGGAGTTCCTGGACCAAGAATTGGTTGCGCCAGTGTGACCAGTTCTCTCATATGCCTTTGCTGCGTGAGATCCGTGAGAATAATCCTGATGATTTCAGGAATTATCTCCGGATGACGGACCCCGTTTTTCACCGTCTGCTGGCTTTGCTGTCCCCTTATATCAGCAGGCAGGATACCTGCATGCGGCAAGCCATCACTCCGGAGCAGAGGCTAGTTGCCACGTTGCGGTACTTGGCGACGTGGAGAAGCCTTCAGGACCTCAAGTTCTCGACAGGCATCTCCTCCCAGGCTCTGAGAATCATTATTCCAGAGACCTGTTCTGCCATCATACAAGTCCTGCAGAAGGAATATATGAGGGTAAGTTTTCTCTTTTAACCACTTAAGCCCGGACCAATTGTCAGCTTAAGGACCAGAGGTCTTTTTACAATTTCGCACTGCACTGCTTTAACTGGTAATTGCGCGGTCATGCAATGTTGTACCCAAACAAAATTTGCGTCCTTTTCTTCCCACAAATAAAGCTTTCTTTTGATGGTATTTGATTGCCTCTGCGATTTTTATTTTTTACGATATAAAAGGAAAAAGACAGAAATTTTGAAAAAAAAAGATATTTTAGTTATAAGAAAAATCTAATAAACTAAATTTTAGTCATACATTTAGGCCAAAATGTATTCAGCCACATGTCTTTAATAAAAAAAATGTCAATAAGTGTATATTTATTGGTTTGCGCAAAAGTTATAGCGTCTACAAACTAGAGTACATTTTCTGAAATTTACACAGCTTTTAATTTATGACCGCCTATCTCATTTCTTGAGGTGCTAAAATGGCAGGGCAGTACAACCCCCCCCCCCCCCCAAATTACCCCATTTTGGAAAGTAGACACCCCAAGGAAATTGCTGAGGGGCATGTTGAGCCCATTGAATTTTTTTTTTTGTCCCAAGTGAATGAATAATGACACACAAAAAAAAAAAAAAGTTTACAAAAAGATGTCACTAAATGATATATTGCTCACACATGCCATAGTTATATGTGGAATTTCACCCCGAAAAAAACCAACCACTGCCTTCAGAATTTCTAAGGGTGCAAATTTTTGATTTCACTCCTCATAAAATGCCAAAATAGCACAAACCCCCCCCCCCCAAATTACCCCATTTTGGAAAGTATACACCCCAAGCTATTTACTGAGGGGCATGTTGAGTCCATGGAATATTTTATATTTTGCCACAAATATTACATAACTTTAACTTTAACTATAACTTTTTTTTTTTTGCACAAAGTTGTCACTAAATGATATATTGCTCACACATGCTATGGGCATATGTGAAATTACACCCCAAAATAAATGTTGCTGCTTCTCCTGAGTACGGGGATACTACATGTGGGGGACTTTTTGGGAGCCTAACCACGTACGGGACCCCGAAAACCAAGCACCGCCTTCAGGATTTAAATATAAAACGCTACCAAAAAAAACGTAGCGATCACAGGGATCAGGCCTGACTCTGCGAACGCAGCAGATATGTGATTAGTGTTTTGTAAGTGACAGTGATCGATCGATACTGCACTTGGGTGGGCTGGGCGGAGGGGCAAAACGCAGGTGCTAGCAGGTATCTGGGCTGATCCCGCTAACAATACGTTTTTGTGGAACCCTAAACTGCTGGGGACGCTAGTATAGATCTGATCAGATCAGATATTGATCTGATCAGATACTATACCACTACGGGAGGTGTATGCTTTGCGCGTGGGTGTTAGCGGTACTGGCACTAACCTAGCGCTGCCTGGAGTGACGCAGACCCTGACCCTAAAACCTAATTGATATTACCCGCCGGGTGATCAGGGGGTTAAACCTTTGTTGGGTAATAAATGGTGGGTGCCCTCATGCTATAAAAAGCAAACTAACTAACCAGTCACCCATAACACTGTTGAAAGGGTTAATTAGGGGCAATCAGGGGGTTAAAACCTTTATTAGGTAGTATATGGGGGTCCCTGACGCTATATAAAAACCTGACGGGGAACCTAAATAACTAACTGGCTAACCAGCATCACCAGTGACACTTATACGGTGATCGCTGGTGAAAGGGTTAACTCTAGGGGCAATCAGGGGGTTAAAATCTTTATTAGGTAGTATATGGGGGTACCTAATGCTATAAAAACCTGGCGGTGAACCTAAAAAATAACTAGCTACCTAGCGGCACCAGTGACACTAATGCAGCGATCAGAAAAACGATTGCTTAGTGACATTGGCAAAAGGGGGTGAAAGGGTTACCTGGGGGCAATCAGGGGGTTAAAACCTTTATTAGGTAGTATATGGGGGTCCCTGACTCTATATAAAAACCTGACAGGGAACCTAAATAACTAACTAGCTACCTAGCGGCACCAGTGACACTAATGCGGCGATCAGAAAAACGATTGCTTAGTGACACTGGCAAAAGGGGGTGTAGGGGGCTACCCTGGATCTAACACTAACTGCCCTGACACTTTTTACTGTCACAACTGACACTAAATGCAGTCATCAGTAAAGAAATTATCACTGCAATCAGTGACACTGTGACTGGGAGGGGGGGGGGGCAATCGGGGGGGGGGTGATTGGGGGGGGGTGATTTGTGTGCCTATGTGTACCTACGTGTCAGTGTAGTGATTGGTGCACACTTACTATGTCCTCTCCTCATAGTCCGGTCAAAAAGACTGCCCAGAGGAGAGTGACATCACTTCCTCCTGCCTGTGTATACACTACACAGGCGGGGGAAGCTTCTCATTCGCCAGGAGCGATCGAGAGGGGATGGCCAGAAACCAATGGCCATCCCCTCATCCCGGATCGCTCCTGAAGCGAAGCGGACTGCCGCAGCCAGCGGGAAGGGGTCAGATTGGACCCCCCACCCGCTGGAAGGCAAGCAGGTACGGGTACGTGCTTGTGCCCGTACATGCCATTCTGCCGACGTAGAATTACATGCGGCGGTCCTTAAATGGTTAACATCACATTCTATGTATTTAATGTTTGCTAATATGTTGTATTTCTTTCATTATTCTTTAATTAGCATAATTGTAATAAGCTGGGAATTTCCTCTTTGTCCTCTTGCATGTTGGAATTTTGTATGCTCCTTTTTTGTCCTTCATGCATATTTGCCTTCACTAACCCCCCCCCCAGCAAGCTGTCCGAGGCCCATATACTCCTATAGTCTAGTCACTTAACAATGTATTTTGTCATCTCCATTGTAATGCTTTACCCTAAAGACAGGGCCGTCTTTAATATTGACTGGACCCTGGGCAAACATTTTCTTGGGCCCCCTCTTTCATGCAATATCGCTCTCCACATGCTTTGAGACATACAATAAATAGTAGCTAGACTCAAAACCAGTTTATTGAATCAGATCAGGCAGCGACTGGCTGCTAGAGGTTACAGCACACATTAAGGCTCACTGTTAATTTCTTGAGGTTACAACACATGACTTCTGCTTGTTGATTGGTTGATAGAGATTACTGTACATCAATACTTATCACTTATTGATTTCTAGAGGTTACTGAACATCTATACCACTCACTCATTGGTTGTTAGAAGTTACTGCACATTATTACTGCTCACTGATTGTTTGCTAAAGGTCTAACATCATCTCCTCACTGCCTGCCTGTGTATTCACATGCACCAGAATTCAGGGTGCTGTTTTATTTTTAAGATGGGTTACACCTTGAATTTGTTTGCTTTTGCAGAACAGGCTGATGTTAGGCTTAATGACCACAGTTGTAGGCAGGACTTTAAAGCATGTTCCTTTGCCTCCCCAGTGGGCAGCATTCAGCAGAAGAGATGGTGGATAGGACCTCAGAGGGACATGGTATACTTATGAATGCTGCCTCTATTTCCATATCAATGCAGCAGTCCACGACTATTTACATATTATTGCCACCACTATTTACATATCAATGCAGGTTATTTACATGTAAACACAGGGTCTGCAGATGAGTCATCTGAACATGGCAATAGGGCAGAGCTGGGCAGCAGCAACAGAAGTTTACACTGAGATATCAGGACACAGCACAGGACTAAAACTTCAATGATTAAGGGACTTTAAACTGGGATAGTGGGCAAGTATGAGGCAGCTGCTTTGGGCCCCACTACAATGATGGGGCCCAGGGCAGCTGCCCCTTTTGCCCTGCCTTAAAAACGGTCCTGCCTAAAGACCTCCTAAAATGTTTACACATGTTATTGTTGTCCTTAAATTCATGCAGAGTGCCAGAGGCTTTTTTGGGGTGCCCGAAATCATTTGAAAGCCCCCACCCCTAATTAACATACTTCTCTGTCTACACTGGCTTTCTGCAAAAAAGTGTCCCTAAATTTTTGTTGGATAATGTTGTCAACTATGGCTTCCCTGTGTACACAGTGAGAGGAACTGATATAGTTCCTCCTACTGTGTGTCACCAAAACCAGAACCAACAAGGATTTCGTCTCTTTCAGTTTCAGTTTCTTGTAAACAAGCCATTACTAGCTTTCAAAAGCATCTGATAAAAATGATCTTGGTTTGATCAGATGCTTTGGAGGCCAGAGGAGAGATCTGGGGTGTGACAGACTCCAGATCTCTCCATAAAGAGGACCTGCCATGGCCCATGCTATCACAAGGGATGCTGTTCATCCTTTTTGATAGCAAAAAGTTTTTTTATTTTTTATTTAAGGTACAGTGCTAAAAAAAAAAGTTTAAATAAATTAAATAATAAAATTAAAAGCACTCCTTCCCCCCTGTGCTTACACACAAATGCTAATGCACACATAGGTACTACACACATATATAAACATTCATTTTGCCACCGGTATGGGAATGACCCGGACAGTCTGGGTTTTGACACTTGTGCCTGGGTTTCTGTCCTCCTGAAATCTGGACAGTGGGCTGGCACCACCATAAGGCAGCACAGAGAGGCGTCTTAGAGCGCCTAATAGTAAATGGTTATTCCTGTGCTGCTCACTAGTAAAGGCTATTTATATGAATAGTTGCATACACCGATATAGACCAAACCGTGTCCACTAGAGGAAGTAATATGAGGAAAGTTGGTGTCGCGCTATTCTTACTCTATTATAAGGAGGGGACTGTTAGACCTACTACTCTATCTAATAACGTATAAATGACTCTCAAATCGTATAAAGGGAAAATATGATATTTGGATGTACGATATACTCTAGGTATTTCTATATAGCTTGAAATTCATTGTAGTGTGGGTATTTTGTAGAAAAAATCTATAAAATAAGGTGCCAGGGAAAAAATATATTATTAAAATGCACTATGAACAACTATAAACACACTTGCAGAGGTGCTAACACCCAATAATGTTGGGTGTATATACAGTGCCTTGCGAAAGTATTCGGCCCCCTTGAACTTTTCAACCTTTTGCCACATTTCAGGCTTCAAACATAAACATATAAAAATTTTATTTTTAGTGAAGAATCACCAACAAGTGGGACACAATTGTGAAGTGGAACGAAATCTATTGGATTTTTGAAACTTTTTTAACTAATAAAAAAATGAAAAGTGGGGTGTGCATAAT
This sequence comes from Lithobates pipiens, assembly GCF_037356315.1. Classification (NCBI taxonomy): domain Eukaryota; kingdom Metazoa; phylum Chordata; class Amphibia; order Anura; family Ranidae; genus Lithobates; species Lithobates pipiens. The sequence goes on from NW_027507791.1 coordinate 139,895,431, forward strand.
TATTCGGCCCCCTTGCGTTAATACTTTGTAGAGCCACCTTTTGCTGCGATTACAGCTGCAAGTCGCTTGGGGTATGTCTCTATCAGTTTTGCACATCGAGAGACTGAAATTCTTGGCCATTCTTCCTTGCAAAACAGCTCGAGCTCAGTGAGGTTGGATGGAGATCGTTTGTGAACAGCAGTTTTCAGCTCTTTCCACAGATTCTCGATTGGATCCAGGTCTGGACTTTGACTTGGCCATTCTAACACCTGGATACGTTTATTTGTGAACCATTCCTTTGTAGCTTTTGCTGTATGTTTGGGATCATTGTCTTGCTGGAAGATAAATCTCTGTCCCAGTTTCAGGTCTTTTGCAGACTCCAACAGGTTTTCATCCAGAATGGTCCTGTATTTGGCTGCATCCATCTTCCCCTCAATTTTAACCATCTTCCCTGTCCCTGCTGAAAAAAAGCAGGCCAAACTATGATGCTGCCACCACCATGTTTGACAGTGGGGATGGTGTGTTGAGGGTGATGAGCTGTGTTGCTTTTACGCCAAACATATCGTTTTGCATTGTGGGCAAAAAGTTCGATTTTGGTTTCATCTGACCGGAGCAGCTTCTTCCACATGTTTGGTGTGTCTCCCAGGTGGCTTGTGGCAAACTTTAGACGAGACTTTTTATGGATATCTTTGAGAAATGACTTTCTTCTTGCCACTCTTCTATAAAGGCCAGATTTGTGGACAGACTCTCCCACCTCAGCTGTAGTTCTCTGCAGTTCATCCAGAGTGATCATGGGCCTCTTGGCTGCATCTCTGATGAGTCTTCTCCTCGTCTGAGCTGAAAGTTTTGAGGGACGGCCAGGTCTTGGTAGATTTGCAGTGGTCTGATACGCCTTCCATTTCAAAATGATCGCTTGCATAGTGCTCCTTGGGATGTTTAAAGCTTGGGAAATCTCTTTGTATCCAAATCCGGCTGTAAACTTCTCCACAACAGTATTACGGACCTGCCTGGTGTGTTCCTTGGTCTTCATGATGCTCTCTGTGCTTTCAACAGAACCCTGAGACTATCACAGAGCAGGTGCATTTATACAGAGACTTGATTACACACAGGTGGATTCTATTTATCACCATCAGTCATTTAGGACAACATTGGATCATTCAGAGATCCTCGCTGAACTTCTGGAGTGAGTTTGCTGCACTGAAAGTAAAGGGGCCGAATAATTTTGCACGCACCACCTTTCAGTTTTTTTATTTGCTAAAAAAGTTTAAAATATCCAATTTTCGTTCCACTTCACAATTGTGTCCCACTTGTTGGTGATTCTTCACAAAAAATTAAAATTTTATATCTTTATGTTTGAAGCCTGAAATGTGGCAAAAGGTTGAAAAGTTCAAGGGGGCCGAATACTTTCGCAAGGCACTGTAAGACTACCGGGGGTGTATTAGTATTAGATATTATCGCATTATAATCCAATGTAGTACCAATTGGACAACAGAAAAATCAGTAAACAAAAAAAATAAGAAAATATATAAATAAACGCACTACAGAGGCAGCTTATACATACATATAACTCTTCAAATTTTGGACTATATGTGTTTAAATAGCATCAATATCCTGTGAAAGAAAGTGCCACGTGCTCATAAGGTAAGTGCAACTACTTCAAAGTGCTAAATAGAACTAGGAGCTATCTGCTTGCATCATATATTACCCGGTGTTGGGTAGTATTATAAACAATAGTGATATATAACAGTGTAAAATATAGTAGAATATATAAATAAAGTGCCAAAATAAATATAAAGTGCAAAGTGACAGAGAGGCTAACACACAAAGGTATAGATGATCCAAAAACAATATAATAATGTGAAATAATGGGTATCACACTCAGGCCGCGTACACACGCGGGGACTGTTCGCCCAACTTTGTCCGTCAAACAGTTTCGGCAAACAGTCCGCTCAAAATTAGCATGGACGGACATGGCCACACACGACGGACGAACAGTTTGCTGAAACCGTGCGCGATGACGTGAACGGCACGTACGACGGGACGAAAAATACGACGTCCTATACACTGCATTATAACTTTCGGCGTGTAAATCCTTTCTGAGCATGCGCGGAACTTAGTTTGACGAACAAGCCTACACACGAGGGGACTGTTCGCTGAAACAAAGTTTCAGCGGACAGTTTTTCGGAATTTCCGAAAAACCTTGTTCAGCGGACTGTTCGCTGAAACTGTCCGATGAAAGCCCACACACGAGCGGACTGTTTGCCGAAACACTGTTCAGCGGACAAAGTTGGGCGAACAGTCCCCGCGTGTGTACGCAGCCTCAGACTTGAAGTCCTATAAAGTGCAAACTTGCATAAAAAATATATATATCAAATATTTTGAAAAGAAAATTTGAGCATAAGTGAATGGCTCTGAAAACAAATTATGCACGTGAAATTTCAGTGGTGAGTATAAAATGGTCCCATGTACTGACCACAAAACTGCAAGGTATCTGATATAAAAAATATCTATAAAAGTCCAAAAAATAATAATATGTAGTAAACAATGAATAAATAAAAATAAACTGTATAAGTAAACACACTACAGAGCTAGTAGAAAGCAGAGCGTGTAAAAAAAAATTAGATGTAAAAATGGAAACCAAAGTTCAAAGAAGGAAGAGAAAAAGCGTCTCTTAAAGTGCACGTGCTTTTCTGGGACAACCAATGTGCATACGAATCCAGTAACCACTTCCCAGTGCTCTCCTCACTGTGCCAGCACACTTAAGTAAGTAATGGCCCCTTACCTCAAGGCAAGGAGGCAAAAGCATATAGGTGGAGGTGAGGGTCCCTTTAAGGCTCCTCTCTCTGGATCCACACTTCTCCTTCCCTTTCTTTATAAAAACACATGTGGCAAGAAGATGGTCACAGCACAGGTGCAGGTCCCTTTAAGGCTCCTCTCTACAGCTCCACTCTCCTCCTTTAATTTATCCATAGAACCCATTTTAATCAGAGAAAGCAAACCATAGTGTAATAGGTTTTGTAAAATGTAACCTCTGTAGTGCGTTTATTTATGTTTTCTTATATTTTTTTGTTTACTGATTTTTCTCTTGTCCAATTGGTACTACATTGGATTATAATGCTATAATATCTAACACTAATACACCCCCGGGAGTCTTATATACACCCAACATTATCGGGTGTTAGCACCTCTGCAAGTGTGTTTATAGTTGTTCATAGTGCATTTTAATAATATATTTTTTCCTTGGCACCTTATTTTATTGATTTTTCTACAAAATACCCACACTACAATGAACTACCTAGAGTATATCGTACATCCAAATATCATATTTTCCCTTTATACGATTTGAGAGTCATTTATACGTTATTAGACAGAGTAGAAGCTCTAACAGTCCCCTCCTTATAATAGAGTAAGAATAGCGCAACACCAACTTTTGTCTTAGAGCGCCTGCCTAAGGGAGCCGGTAAAATGTCCCTTTGCCATGGCTGTATTAATGTAGGGGCTCATGGAGCTGCAGGGCACTGCATGAAGGCCCGGTTGTGGAGAGGCCTGGTCTGGTGACAGCAGAGGCAAGGAGTGAGACAGCGAAGGCGGCAAGGTGTGGGCAGGATGACATCCAATCCGACGGATTTTGTTGTCAGAATGTCCGTGTTTACAAGGGCTTACACATTTTCCAAACTCTTGGAGGGAGAAAAACTTCTCCTCCGCCTGGCACTCATCACTCAGACACCGGCTTCTCCACCTTGTGGATCCAATGCCTGAGCGTCTAAACGACAAATGCCCACTAGCCTGATCACTCCAGGCTTGTGGGCTGGAGGTCCAAAGAATCCGGACATACCTGAAAGGAATGTGACTGCATGGGAATCCTTTGGCTTGACGAGCACCCCCCACATGTGGGTCCTTTCTTTTGGACTGACCCCAGTATGGTCTCTTCGGAGTTCGTGGAACCTTTGTTGGCTTTTCATTTTTTCTTAGTGCCTAACTAGGCAACTCTTACACTTCTGACACTTTTAACCTCCCTGGCGGTATGATTATTTCTGATTTTAGGTGCTGAAAGCGGTACAATTATTTTGCATGGAAATTTGGCGTTTTATATTGTAGGCCTGAAATTTTTAGGAATAACTCACTTAAATCTGTTCAAACTAGAGTCTAGTAGACATCCCGGTTATGATAAAGTTTATAATATAATAAATAACTAAATAATAAAAAAAAAACAAATAATAATAAAAATTATTCAATAATGTAATCAAATCCAAAAACACTGAAATTTGCTCAGTTGTAGAATTGTCGCTGTCATTAGATTTAGTGTTTGATGACGAATTTCCCCACAAATTGCTATCGCTCAATTCTGCAAGTGATTCTAATTTATTATCACTGTTTTCTAGCTGGTCTAAAATCACTTTTGACATAAAGGGACACTTTTTGGTTGCTATGAACAATCTCCAAATTCCAGGCAGAAAAAAACAGTATTTATAATATAAAAGTGCATGCAGGGCACTGGACAGACCACTAGGGACAAAGGGGATGTGTATTTTTTTTATACATTACTGTAATCTGTAAGATTACAGTATACTGTATGTGTTTTGTGTTTTTACTTTTTTGAATTTGGCGCCGATCTCCGCTCCCGTGCATCGTGACGTCGTCGGGCACTGTGTGAATCGAGCAGAGGAGTTTGCACACCCAGCGGGGAGGACATCGCAGGATCCAGGGGACAAGGTAAGTAACTCTCCCTGTATCCTGCAATGCGATCCCGAGTCTGGCTCGGGGTTACCGCTAGTGGTACTGAAATTCCACCCCTCCAGGGAGGTTAAATATAAAAAAATTTCTTAGGATAAGCTGTTGCTTTGTTCTTATTACAGTTATCCCAAAACCAAGGAAAGACCCGTTAGAAGTAAGCAACTATCAGCCCATCTCGCTGATAAATAATGACCTGAAGATTTTAACCAATATTCTAGTTGACTGAGTATCCTCTTTCATATGCCTATATGTTCATAAGGATCAGGTAGGGTTCATACTGAGAATGTAAGTCTGGATCAGATTACAAGACATTAGTCTTTTAGGACTACTTTTATCTATAGATTTACAAAAAGCTTTTGACTGTTTCCTGGCCTTATCTATTCAATATTTTACAACGTTGGGGGTTCTGCCAGAACTTCACTAACATTTTTGCCTTCCTCTGGATCAACTGTGGGTATAGGGTTGTGTATATGGGATTGACTTTTTTATTTTCTTTTGGTTGAACTAGATAGACTTGTGTCTTTTTCAAGCTGACTATGTAGCTATGTAATTTTAAGATCTTTATACTCGACTCCTGAAGCCCGAGAACGACTTTAAGGTTACTATTCGGAGCCTTTTCTGATTTGTGCAATAGCGATTGAAACTTTAGCAATAAGGAATCGCCTGGCTATCCATGGTGTACGTTGTGGCCCACTAGGGATGGGCTTTATGTTCGATTTGGGGTGTTCGCAGCAAATTTGAAAGCCGAACACTCTTTAAAAGTCTATAGGAGAAATAAAAAGTGCTAATTTTAAAAGCTTATATGCAAGTTATTGTCATAAAAAGTGTCTGGGGACCCGGGTCCTGCTCCAGGGGACAGGTATCAATGCAAAAAAAAGTTTTAAAAACTGAAGTTTTTTCAGGAGCAGTGATTTTAATAATGCTTAAAGTGTTATGCTGTTTCGTTACTACCAATTGCGACATGCGGCCAGGGCACAGTTTCCCGGGCCTATTGTGCTGTGTGCGGACCCTGTAGAAGATGCCCTGGCGCAGGAAACTCTCACTAAGACCCTTACCACGTTGTATCAGGTTCTGCTGCGCTCCGATTCCCCTAGGATGAATACCCTCTGGGACAAGTGGCGGGCGGACATCCCTGGTTTGGATAGGCAGGATTGGGAGGAGTGTTTCGAGGATGGGTCCCGGCTGCTGATCTCCTCTAGGGACCGGTTGATACACACAAAATTTTTACACCGCGTATACTTTACGCCGCAGAGGCTGCACAGAATGTATCCCCATCGGTCCCCGGAATGCCCCAGGTGTCATTACCCTGAAGGCACATTTCTGCACATGTTTTGGGACTGCCCCCGAATTGCTCGGTTTTGGAGGGATGTTTTTGACTGTATAAACATTCGCCTGCAACTGACGATTCCTATGACACCTGAGTTCGCCCTCCTGGGGATTCAGGATGATGAACAGCGTCCTCGGTACAGTAAGCTGTTGCTCTCCCTCCTGGTGTTCTACGCCCGGAGGGAGATCCTTCGGCATTGGATATCATCCTCTCCCCCTACGGTGGAACTGTGGGATGCGGCGGTTAATGCTGTCCTCCCCCTATACAAATTGACTTATCTGGTTAGAGGGTGCCCGCAGAAGTTTGACCGGGTATGCTTACCTTGGGTGGAACAGTTTTGATTTCTTGAAATGTTGCGGTTGAGCCTCCCCTCCCCTCCCCCCCCCCACACCCCCCCTCCCCCTCGCCCCCCACTCCCCCCCCCCCTCGTCCCCCTCTTCCCCCCCCCCTTTTTTTTTTTTTTCCTCCGCACTGGTATTTTTGGTAAGGGTATGTGGGGGATTTGCATGTGAGCTTGCTGTATGGGCACACTCCTTTTTCTTTTTCATGTGCAATTTTGCTGTTCTGGCTCATTTGTTATGTCATGGTATTCTTGGATTACTTCTGTGCTGTACCAGTCTGCTGAGATGTATGCATATTGCTTGTTATGTTCTGTCTTCTCAATAAAAAGAAAAAAATAATGCTTAAAGTGAAACAATAAAAGTGTAATATTCCTTTAAATTTCGTACCTAGGGGGTGTCTATAGTATGCCTGTAAATGGGCGCATGTTTCCCATGTTTAGAACAGTCTGACAGCAAAATTACATTTCTAAAGCAAAAAAAGTAATTAAAAACTACTCGCGGCTATAATGAATTGTTGGTCCGACAATACACATAAAAGTTCATTGATAAAAACGGCATGGGACGCCACAGGGGAACGCCACAGGGGAACCCAGAACCAAAATGTTAAAAAAAAATAAAAATGTGTGGTTGTCCCCCTAAATTCCATAGCAGGCCCTTCAGGTCTGGTATTTATAATAATGGCAACCCCATGGCAATTTTTTTTTTTTAATTACGTGGGGGTCCCCCTCAAAATCTATACCAGAACCTTCAGGTCTGGTATGGATTTTAAGGGGAACCCCGCGCCAAACTTTAAAAAAAAAAAAGGTGTGGGGTCCCCCCAAAAATTCCATACCAGACCCTTATCCGAGCACGCAACCTGAACCGTACCAGGCCACATGCCCTCAACATTGGGAGGGTGCTTTGGGGTAGCACCTTGTCCCCATGTTGATGTTTGGGGAGAAGGGCCTCATTCCCACAACCCTTGCCCGGTGGTTGTGGGGGTCTGCGGATTGGAATCTAGAAGCCCCCTTTAACATAGGGACCCCCATATCCCGGCCCCCCTCTGTGTGAATTTGTAATGGGATATGAATGTACCACTACCATTTCACATAAAAAGTGTCAAAAAGGTTAAAAAAAACAAGAGACAGTTTTTGACAAGTCCTTTATTAATTTCTTCTTTTTTCCGCTTCTCACCCCGCATCTTCCTACGGCTTCTTTTCCGCTCTGTCCGCACGATCCGCATCAGTGGGAGTCTTCCACCGTGTGACGCTTCGGTTCTTCTGACACTTCTTATATAACGGAGAGTGGGGCCACCCGGTGACCCCGCCCCCCTCTGACGCACGGGGACTTTACGTAAACGGGTGACCCCCACCCCCTCTGACAACACAGGGAAAGCCATAGGGAAGTCCCCTGTGCGTCAGAGGGGGCGGGGTCACCGGGAAGACTTCCACTGAGGCGGATCATGCGGAGGACGACTAGGAGAAGAAGCCACAGGACGAGAAGAGCGGAGGAAGAAGAAGATGGAGAAGAAGATGGAGGAAGAAGAATAACACCAAAGGAAGACCAGAAGAAAGGAGATGAAAGAAGAAGCGGAAAGAAGAAGAAATTAATAAAGGACATGTCAAAAACCGTCTCTTGCACACACACACAGGGGGACACTGGAGGGAGAATGTGCACACACACACAGGGGGACACTGGAGGGAGAACGCACACACACAGGGGGAAACTGGAGGTAGAATGCACATACACACACGGGACACTGGACAGAGAATGCACACACACACACACAGGGGGACACTGGAGGGAGAACGCACACACAGGGGGACACTGGAGGAAGAACGCACACATAGGGGGGCACTGGAGGTAGAACGCACACACAGGAGGGCACTGGAGGTAGAACGCACACACAGGGGGCACACACACGGGGGGCACACACACACACATGGGGGCACACTCACACAGATAACTGCAATTATTACAACACAATTATTACATGTTTTTTACATATATTATGCTGCAATCATTATTTTAAAAATCTGAAATGCAATATGTTACAAATAATTATCCTATAAATGTGATGAAATCAAGCAGAGAAGATTGTGAATATGTGATGTAACTTTTTGTTTATTGTCAATGTTATCATTTTCTTTTTGTGTGTTTATGTAAAAAACTTAAACAAGTTTAAAAAAATAAATAAAGGTGTCTAAACACAAAAAAAGAAAAAAGATTAAATATAAAAAATAAAGGTGTGTGTAAATAAAACAAATCACTCACATAAAAATAATAAATATAATAGTTAGTAACTATAGAAATAAAAATGTAAATAAAGGGGTATAAAATAATAAATCAAAACCTTAAATATAATTTCAAGAATTTTGGGGAGCAGAACCCAAAGCGAAGAGATGGGACATTAAGGGTGCAATATTCAAAAAGAAAAGAATATATGTATAAAAAGTTTTTTAATTTTTATTATAACAACAATCCAATAAAAGCAAACAAGAAAAACAGCCTTATAATTATACAAGGGTGTTATATCTAACTTTCGGTCCAGATAGTGGTTCAGTTGGGGTAATTGTAATTTGCTTATCCCGACATGTTTCGCTTATTGCTTCATCAGAGGATATACAAAGTAACAAAATAATAACAAAATGACATAAAAATCAGGTTTAATTACAAAGATACATTTCAAGATAATTTGTATAGATTTATATATATACATACATACAATTAAAGGGATATGAACAGGGCTTTAGATAGAAAGGTGTGCTTACCCCCACTTCACCAACCTATCTCCTGCAGGAAAAGTCATCCAGGTATAATAAAGGATGCAAGGGCAGCGAGCCCAACAGTCAAGTAATACAGCAAGGAGGGCACAGACGATGACTAGTCTGGACAAATAAAAAGGAAAATTTATTTTATGGAAAAGGGGCTTTTTCATTTTTCAGTTACAAACTTCTTTATAAGCTAATGGATTCTATACTGACCTAACCTAATTCGACTTTTAAGACCCATATTATATCTGTAGCAATATAGGTGTATATAATAGAGGAAAGAGAAGAATCCACCAAATTATTTATTATAGTAATACTAATTCATAATGAGCCTTTTATATTTGAATTGCATTAAGAAGTGAGCATATTAACGCTACTTATGAATTTATCTTAACAGAGATATATATTAATTGTGTAGTCATTTAGTTTATAGAAAAGGAAAATATACTCTGCCAACTTACATGCTTAATAAGAGAGTGGAGATTCGTTCCTATAGTCCTATATTACTGCTAAGCCATTAAAGATATCATATAGCCCATTGGGAATGAGTTGGACTGCAAGGAATAACGCACCCACAAGCTATCCAGCTTGTTTCCAGGGTGTCTACAATGTATAAGAAAAAGAGGGAGTTAACAAATGCAAACATAGGAATCCTGGCAGAGAGATCAATATAGAGGTTCTTATCTGAGGATAAACTTACTAGCAGTGAAAATAGATGCTTTCCTAGCGCGGCTCCTCCGTGACTGAGGCGGGTCTGATGGTGTCCAGCTATAAAGCCACCGTCCATCGAGCCGGCGTCTGACGTCACCGGCTCGATGCGGACACATAGGACAGTACTGCGCATGCGCGAGAGGAGGAAATGGGGAGGGAAACTACATTTCCCATAATGCTCCGGTGGTCTCACCGGCATTAAGTATCACGCTGGAGAACGATCAGCGTGTACATGGGAAATGTAGGGCTAGATGTTATACGCTCATACCGCCCATAGATGGAGGGCTCCCCAAGCCATCAGGCAGCAGATACTGTCAAAAACTGGGCACCTCGCTCGAAAGGAAAAAACACCCAATCGAACGAAGGTGCCCTTGGGCGTCCGTATGCTCCTCCATAATGCCACAGTCACATAGGCAGTGGGCTGGTGCTCATGCATCTAGGGGAGAAATTTAAAAATTCGCAGGGGGACAAAGGAAGGAGAAAGTGAAAGGGGAAAGCACCCTCATATGTCAACGAGTCCAATAGCGGTCCTGGACCGAACTGACCGCAAATCAAGGACACGTGACTATAAAAGCCCCAGTCATACCAACAAAAACAAAAGAAAACAGCTAACTAGTACAGAGAATAAAAAATAATATTATAATTGTTTTTGTTTCTAAAAAGCATATCAATGGTTCATATATATATCTCTCAAAAAAAAAAAAAAAAAAAAAAAAAGATGGCTTCACCCTCCCTCCAATCACCCCAACCGCCATGTCGGTAATCAAGGAGAGGTTTTATGGGTGACAACCAGCCAAATTAGAGAAATGATCGATAACTTAAATTTTCATTAAACCCAGGGAATTTTGTTGCCTTTAAATTAAAGATCCACCTCGCCTCAATCTGCAGCAAAATTTTGTCGACACTACCCCCTCTCGAGGTAAGTGGGATATGATCAAGTGCTTGAAATCTAATGTAATCAGGGTCAAAGGCATGATATATACCAATATAACCGCAGTACTAAATTTTTTTGTTAAGAATAGGTTTAATATGATCACGCATGCGTACCGAGAAAGCTCTTTTAGTCTTTCCCACATAAAATCCTCCACATTGACACTGTGCTAGATAGACAATGCCTAACGTGGAACATGTTACGCGAGATTTAGGTTTGTGCCATTTGCCATTAGGTAATTTCAATTTCGCACAATTGGCCATATACCTACACATGTCACAATGTCCACAGGGGTATGAACCAGGTTTCTCAATTTCAGTAACTCCATCAGAGTCAGTGAAATGGCTGTGTACCAAGTGATCCCTCAGAGAGGGAGCTCGCTTGTATGTTATCTCAGGGTATTTATTAACATATTTATTCACCACAGGGCCAGCCACCAACAAGGGCCAAAATGTTTGTACAATATCCCTGAATCTTTTATTTTGATTTGAATGTCTAGTAATTAATCTTACTGTGTTTGTTTCTTTACAGCGTTTCTTAGAGAAAATAAGAGTATTCCTATTCTTATGCTTAACTTGATTGTATGCTTTCTTCAAACTATTGTGACTATATCCACGTTGTTTAAGCCTATCATAGAGTGCTTTTGCTGCTTGTTTGAAATCTGTTTCCTGACTGCAGTTACGCTTAAGTCTAAGATATTGGCTATATGGTATGGACCGTATTAAAGCGGGAGTCCGCCGGGACTCCGCGTTTTTTTTTTTTTTTAAAGTCAGGAGCTACAAATACTGCAGCTGCTGACTTTTAAAATAGTGACACTTACCTGTCCAGCGCGCCCGCGATGTCGGCACCCGAAGACGATCTCTAGATCGACACTCGAGTGCTGCCGCCGCCATCTTGGGTATGGGAATCAGGAAATGGAGCCTTTCGGCTTCATTTCCCGGTTCCCTACTGCGCATGCGCGAGCCGCGCTACGCAATGAGGACGGTCCCCGCTGCCTCTGGGATCTGTGTGTTTCCCAGCAGGCAGCGGGGCACTTGCAGAAGGGGGCGGGCACTTGCGGAAAGGGGCGTAATGTACGCCCCTTTCCGCAGAGAGCTAGCCCGGAAGTGGGTGCAGTTACCTGGATTATCCAGGTAACTGCACCCCCCTCCCCCCTGAAAGGTGCCAATTGTGGCGTCGGAGGGGGGGGGGAATCCGATGAGCGGAAGGTCCATTTTAGGGTGGACCTCCGCTTTAATGATGGTGGGTGGAAACTTTCTGCATGTAGAATGGTATTTCCGGCTGTTGGCTTCCTAAAAAGTGAGGAAGCCAACAAGCCATCGGAATCAATACTAATATTCAGGTCAAGGAACTCTACTTCCCTTCTACTATATTTTAGAGTGAAACGAAGATTATAATCATTGTTTGAAATTAGTTGAAAAAAATTGTTTAGTTCAGATTCAGTTCCTGACCAGAAAATAAGAATGTCATCCAAATATCTATACCAGGCAAGGACATTTTCAATAAGGGGAGCCACATCATCCCGTGAAAACATGTCTTTTTCCCATCCCCCCAGGTACAGGTTGGCATACGATGGGGCACATTTAGTCCCCATCGCAACCCCCTGCACCTGGAGGTAATGGGTTTGGCCAAATTGAAAGATATTATGCCGCAGTACATAATTCAATAGTTCAAGCACAAAGCCACTGTATTTAGCATTCGATGGACCTCTCTCATTTAAGAAGGTCTGCACAACCTCCACCCCACTCGCATGGGGGATGGCGTTGTACAGACATTCCACATCGATCGTAACGAGCCAAGCATTTGGGGGTAAAGAAATTCCCTCAATCGTTTTAAGAAGATCGATAGTGTCTTTAATATAAGAGAATAGGGATGTAACATGTGGACGTAGGTAGTTATCTATTAAGGAACTAGCATTTTCTGTAAGGCTTTGGCAACTGGATATAATAGGTCTACCTGGTGGTTCAGATAGAGACTTGTGCACCTTAGGAAGCGCATAAAAGGTGGGTATCTTTGGATCTTTTATATTCAAAAATTCCCAAGTGTTCTTGTCAATAATTCCTGATCTGTAGGCTTTGAATATTATTTGACGATATTGTGCGTCATAGTTTGAGATTATTGTAGTCGAGATAGGGCGGTACCAATCTCTATTTTTTTATATATTGTTACACATTGTTACACATGTGGATGTATTGAGCCTTGTTCATAATGACCAAGTTGCCTCCTTTGTCCGCTGGTTTAATCATTAAATCAGAATTAGATTGTAAAGAGTGCAAAGCCTGTTGTTGTTGCTTAGTAAGATTAGAAATTCGAGTTGACGTAAAATAACTTTTTTCAATCATTTGGCAGACTTGTTGAGTAAAAGCCCAAATATTCGGGTTAGAATTTAACAAAGGGAAGGCATTAGATTTAAGTTTAAAAGATTGTGGGGGGGGGAGGACATACCATCAATGGATAAACCCGCAGATTCTAATATTCCCGGGTCATCCACCGTGCCATGTCCCTCCTCCCATAGATCCATTAGATCTTGCATCGCCTGATGTTCAATCATATTATCCTTTAGTGTAACTTCAGATGAATTTTGAAAAGATTCAGCTTTATTTTTATCAAAAATAGTTTTAAAAAGGAGTCTACGGGCAAATAAATGCACGTCCTTTATCAGATCAAACTTATCAATATTATTGTTGGGACAAAAAGTAAGACCAAATTTCAAAACTTCTTCTTCATAATCCGTTAGTGTGTGAGAGGATAGGTTAATAATAGAGAATTCAGGACAGCTTACTTTCTCATGCTTATCTAAAGAATTATCTATTTCATTACAATTGGAGGAGATTCCTTCCCCAAAAAAATTGGTGCCACACGGAGATCAGCCGGAAGAGGTGTGCCCGAGGAAGAAATAATAATGTTCTGGTTAGGATTACTCACCGTAGAAGAGATGATAGTAGAGGTACTATTGGTGGGAATGGAAGTGACCATAGGAATAGTAGAAACAGATGATCTACGAGGAGAAGGTGCAGATAGTGATTGGAACATAGTAAGTGGGCGTGAAGGTACTTGCTTAGAAGAAGTAGAATGTGCTGGAAATGGTAGAGGGGTACCCATATGGGAGTGCAGAGGTTCAGAAGAGGCTGTATCCGTGTTTCCCTTTCTCCTCTTGGGGAGTCGATCTCCAGTAAGATCTCTGTAAATAGTTGACTGACTAGATGAAGCAGAGGGAGACGGGGAAGAAGAAGATAAATTAGACATATTTTCATCAGGTCTGTTGTTTCTAGTTCTATAAGACTGTGGATTTTTATAGCCTTTATTACGTTCATTAGTAGGCCATTTGTAGGCATAACCACTATTATATGCATTATAATCACGTAAATATTTATTTTCTTTAGAGCGGATAATGTCCAACGTATATGATTCAATATGTTTTTGTATCTCCTGTTCCTTTTTCTTGAATCTGGGCGTAGAAATAACAGAGGTGTAGTCCTCGCACCACTGAGCAATAGCTTTGTCCAGTTAATTATAATTAAATATAATTATTTTATTTATTTTATATTATATATATTATATTGATTTTTTTTATTGCCAACGATAACATCAGAAATAAAATAATAAAAACCTTAAACATAATATTTTTTATTTTCTATTATATATATTATATTTATGTTTTTTTTTTTTTTTTATAAAATAATAAATAAAAAACCTTAAACATAATATTTTTTATTTTCTATTTTCTATTTATATACACATAATATTTTTTATTCTCTATTTATTTTTATATTATATTTATTTATTATTTTATACCCCTTTATTTACATTTTTATTGTAGAGCAGCCTATCTACAGTATATATATATATATATATATATATATATATATATATATATATATATATATATATATATATATATATATATATATATATATATATATATTTTTTTTTTTTCTAAAAAGGGGTTAAAAGTGCCCCCCGTGTTTCGGAAGCGTTGCCCATTCATTCCAATGGGCATGGGCGGTCCGGGAGCATTCGTATACAGCACTCCTAAACCGCCCCAAAGATGCTGCTTGCAGGACTTTTTCTAACGTCCCACATGCGCACCGCACCGCACTCAGGCTTTCACACTGGGGTGGCAGGGGAGGCGCTTTACAGGCGCTATTTCTTGCACCAAAATGCCTGGAAACTGCCTCAGTGTGAAACGGGTCTTAGTATACACTATAGCAGGGGTCTCCACACTACGGCCCTCCAGGTGTTTCAGGAACTACAATTCCCATCATGCCTAGTTATGTGAGTGTCAGAGTTTTGCAATGCCTCATGGGACGTGTAGCTCCGCAACAGCTGGAGGGCCGTCTATGGGAAAACCCTGCACTGTAGGATAGTACCAGACCTGGAACACCTTTGGGCACTCCAAAAAGAATAGTAATGTGGCACACATCGTGCACCCTCACCCTCCAGTCAAGCCTTGTTTTGAGCCACATTCCTGCCTGAATAATGTGTCCAGGTTTCAAATGGACTGAAACCTGGACACAGGATTCAAAACCCGGACTGTCCGGGTGAATCCCGGACAGGTGGCAACCCTACTCTTAGGCCTCAGCTATTCACACCTCTGTGTGAATAACCATCTTTGCCCGCATCCATTTATGTCTATTGGGACGCAGTAGCTGCATGGATATAGCTGCCGGTCCCAGCTTTACAGTCGTGCAGGGGCATGTCTCTGAACGTCTGTGCAGGCACTGCGTCCCAGTAGACATAAACCGTACTGCTTGCACCCAGAGGCATGAAACACTTGGGTACCCCATGCAGGCATAGGGGGGGGGGCCCTTAGCATAGGTACACCCGTGTGAATGAGGCCTTTAACCTCTTGCCAACCTGCTGCAGTAACTATACTGTGGGGGGTTGGCTCCTTCAGGCATCGTGAAGTACCTGTACATCGGGGCTTTCTTCCGGGTCCGCTCTCGCGCATGCGTGCGCACCCAGAAACCCGAGCTGTCATTCACTGTAGCACAAGCCAAGCAGTGGGTCCCAGCCAATGATTTATGGCTGGGACCCACTGATCGGCTGAGCGAATAACAGAGAAGAGCAACAACACAGAGCTCTCTACAGACAGAGGCAATGTGGCACTTTTTTTTCTCCCTGCAAAGTAGGTAATAAAATCCGGAACATTACTTTGTAAAAATCAGCACATTGTACATACAGTAACCAATGTTAGGAAAACAGTTAACCTTTTGATCGCCCCTGATGTTAACCCCTTTCCCAACCAGTGTCATTAGTATAGTGACAGAGTATATTATTAGCACTGATCACTGTATTAGTGTCACTGGTGGTGTCAGTATCAGTTAGGCTGCTTTCACACCGAGGCATTTTTCAGGTGTTTTAGTGCTAGGAATAGCCTCTAATGCCTCATCCCTATTCATTTCAGTGCGACTTGCGGTGCGCTTGCGGGACGTTCTGAAAAGTCCTGCAAGCAGCATCTTTGGGGCAGCTTCAGAGCGCTGAATACACCGTTTCCAAAACTCCATACCCATTGAAATGAATGGGCAGCGCTGCCAAAGTGCCGCGACATGGGCACTTTTAACCCTTTCTTTGGAACGGCTACAATGTGAAAGTAGTCTAAAGCCTCATACACACAATTGGACTTTGTACAAACTTTCCTGTGGACTTTTGCACAAAGGGCGTTGGCCATAAATTTGTATTGCGTACACACGATCGGACTTTGTACAAACTCCTCATCCAAAGACTGGATGAGGAGGCAGTAGAGGATGAGGAAGCGGAGAAGGAGGAGTTAGCAACAGCAGGCAAACTGAAGCGCCCTGCAATCTTAGGTGGTGGAAGGACATGCGCCAAACTGCTATCCGCCTCAGGCACAGCCGCCACTGCATTTACCCAGTGTGCTGTTAGGGAGATATAACGTCCCTGACCGTGCTTACTGGTCCACGTATCCGTAGTTAGGTGGGCCTTGCCACAGATGGAGTTGCGCAGTGCACACCTGATTTTGTCCCCCACTTGGTTGTGCAGGGAAGGGATGGCTCGCCTGGAAAAGTAGTGGCGGCTGGACACGACGTACTGTGGGACAGCCAATAGCATCAGGCTTTTAAAACTCTGCGTCTCCACCACACGGAATGACAGCATTTCAAAGGCCAGGAATTTTGAAATACTGGCATTCAGGGCCAGGGATTGCGGGTGGGTAGGGGGTTACTTACTCTTCCACTCCAGTGTTTGGGAGATAGAGAGCTGAATGCTTTCATGGGACATTGTGGAGATGGTTGGTGACCCAGGTGGTAGTGTTGCTGGCAGATCCTCTGTTTGCGGTTTGGCAGGTGCCACTGTCACGCTTCACGAGAAGGAATGAAGCCCACTTGGTCCAAATGTACCAACTGGGGAAGCTAAGATGGAAGATGAGTAGTTTGGTGAAGAGTTTCAAGTCCACATTGAGTAAAAAGATCGGCCAATACCTACCACAATCAGAGGGGTCTTTCCCCTCTTTTGGGATGACTAATATGTGTGCCAAAAGTGAGGCCGAGGGAAACATAGTGGACTGCACCAATGCATTATACACTTTTATCATATGTGGACTTAACAAAAGCAGGAGTCTTATAATACTGTATGGTAAATCCATCAGGACCAAGTGCCTTCCCAGATTTAGCGGCCTTCACTGCTTTATGTAGTCCTTCAATTGTAATTGGAACATCTCTCCCCTTTATATGGGGTTGTTCCCTGAGGGTCCTGGCTAGTAATTTACCACATTTATCGCCTGATTCACATGATCTCTTTCTACAAAATTTGCAATGCCGCTTTAGCCTTGAAACTAAGAAGATCTGACACCTTTCTCCGAAGAGCTAGATTATTCCCCAAAGAGGGAACACATAGATGATTCTGTCACCATTACCGTCACTACTGCAAGGCGGTTTTCCAATGAGCATCTACAATGGTTTTTATGAACTTCCCTAAATGTGTTTGCACTGTGAGAATACAATGGGCAGTGTTCAGTTTGGACACAAGAATAACTACGGAAACATGTGTGAAAATGTTGACCACAAACACATATAGAAACGCTCAAATGTGCAAAACGCAAAATATGATTGGGCGCCAAATGGAATATTTTTCTATTTCTATTCGAGCAATAAGTATTATTCCCAATCTTTCGTTATAAAGCCCATACCAGATTTCATGAAACTGCCACCATTCATAAGCACCATTAAACTGTGCATATTTCTCCAATGCTGGCTGCCATGGATACCGTAACACTATATAATATTAACGATTATAAATATCCCTCCACACATCTCCACTATGTACATCCAGCCTGCTCAGACAGCAACCTGTGTGATAGAAGCAAGCTACACATCCCAACTATGAGTAACAAGAGATTTTTCTTTCAAGCATGGCTGAACACTGAGTATATTCCTTATAATTAAATACGTGGTCTGGGTGAGAAGACTGAAATGGCATTTACATTCCTGGAAACATGTAGTAACCGAGGAAATTAGACATTTGCCACTTCACTGGCTCCCAACCCCAATCAACACATACAAATTCTCAACTGAATAAACTAAAAAGGTGACGTTTAAAAAGGACATGGTGCCATCTAAGAGTCAAATACATATGAAAAAAAAAAACTGAAATGAAAAAAAAACACAAACACACACTTCTCATTCTGTATAATAATGCAGATATGATGGGAAAGGAATGGTATAACATTCGGATCAGCTATGCATTTAGGGTTTTGTGGATGAAGGTTTGCTGTTTATTTTTTAATTTTGCAATCACTTTTCGACTTCATGGACATGAGCCTTTTTAAAGTACAGTATATGTAAACCCTCACCTTGTAAAACAATCCATGAAGTTTAAAATAGAAATAAAAGGCAAAAGCTTTGTATATATATAAAAAAAAAACATTATAATCACCTTTTTAATAAGTGATTACAAACCCTCTTTTTTCAGCTGCATAAGAAGCTCAGAGAGCTGGGGGAGGAAAAACAGCAGGTCACTGATCTTCCTAGTGAATGGCTGTGCGGGGAGAGGGGGTGACATGTCAGGACAAGTCTGATCATTGGAGTTCTCAGCACAGGTAAAAAAAACTGACTATTCTGTCTTCCCATGCCTAGTGTTGTCAGTTTTTAAAAGGAAAGCAGAGGGACTGGCATGATCACCAGGGATTTCACATAAAGGAAGCAATACAAAGACAACAGGATGCTTTCTCATACAAGTACATGATACAACAGGCACATATCAGAAATATGAAATGTTTCCATAGTCTTTGACTGGAGTATGTAAAGTGGAGCGTCACTCATTATATCCATTGCCATTGCACTCCTCTCCCAGCAATGGATTTGCTCAGTGGCGGCTGGTGCTCAAAATTTTTTGGGGGGGGCACAAACAAACTGAAAAATACTGAAAAAAAACATCAATTGCAGCCTCACTGGGTTCATTAAATGCAGCCACTGTGGCCATCATATGCAGCCACTGTGCCCATTAAATTCAGCCACTTGTGCCCATTACCTGAAGCCACTTGTGCCCATTAACTGAAGCCACTTGTGCCTGTCATATGGAGCCACTTGTGCCCATCATATACAGCTACTTGTGCCCATCAAATACAGCCAGTTGTGCCCATTATATGCAGCCACTTGTGCTCATCAAATGCAGCCACCTGTGCCCATCATATGCAGTCACTTGTGCCCATCAAATGCCGCCACTTGTGCCCTTCCTGCCCGCTATCTGCCCGGCACTTGCCCCATCTTGCCGGCGGGTCAGGCAGCAGGTGACGGCGGCGAGCTGTGTGGAATGGATCCTGTCCTCCATTTGTCTCTTCTCGTTTTGCTAGGCTTCCAATAGGAGCACCTGTGCCTTCAGCCAATCAGGTGATGGGTATTAGACTGGCACTCCCTGATTGGCGAAGAGGCGGTTCAGTGTTAGAAAAGCAAATCGCGGTAAAAAACGCCGCAAAAAACGCTTGAAAATGCTAAGCTCAGGTGTGAATGCAGCCTAAACCTGGAGGAGAAACTGTCTGTGTTGCCTACAGCTTCCATTCAGATGTCACCTTTCATTTTCTAACTTGCATTAACAAAGTAAGAGCTGGTATCGGAGGGGACCCCATGGGAGTTACAAACACACCTCCCTCATCAGTTTTTTTTCTTAGAATTCTTGTAGCTTTTTAGTCATAGATGTTTATGGGCTGATTGACAACGTATTATTTCAGTGCTGTAATGAACTACAACACATGGGCACATAGTCCTAATGTTATAAAAATATAAGTGGTGTTTACATCCCTGCTCTGCTTTGCAGTTTGATTTGGAAAATATGACCTTATCTAATTTTTCTTTCTAAAGAGTTGTGAGGACCACCAGTGTAAGGCAATGCATATGTGCGTTTTCATGAATTGCTGTTCCTATCAAGCTGACTGGTAAATGTTCCTTAAAAATAAAAGAGAAATATGCATGTGTGGAATTGCATAATAGCATAATTGCATAATAGCACGTCATAACACCCTATGGCATTTTAAAAACCACAAATAAATCACAGCTGAATTACAGACACATAGGTGTGAATGGATCACCCAAAAACAGCATATGTAATGGTCTAATGCTACCTCTTCATTTGCCCTACACATGTGTATGGTTTAGGACTCGTTCGCACAATGACTAGTGACCTGCAATTTTTCACACCGGATCACCACAGGTCACCGCAAGGGCAGGCACATGGAAAACAATGGTTTTCTTTGTGCCTTGTTCACACTGCAATGTTGTACTTTGAAGTGAACTGTGCTAAAAAGCAACCGGTCTGCATTTTAACACCACGCAGATCAACGCGTTTCAATGCAATGCAACTGAAAGTAAAGGTATGAAAAATAAATTATTAGTATTTTGACCCTTGCAGGGACGGGACCTGTCCATTTACAGTGGATGGCATGAGCATGCTTGCTAATGCACATTGCCAAGCAACGTAACACAACGCAATGCATGTTAAACACACACCAATGCATATGCATTTTTGAGTTTTTAAGTGCGCTATGCTATGGGAGGACCCCAAGACTCAACAGACACTGGTACACATTTGCCACGCTTAAATGCTCCTTTCCAGCATGAAAAAGTGCATGAAGAATAGTTCCCTTTAAATCCCCTCTATGCCCTTGTACACACGGTCGGACATTCCGATGGAAAATGTCCGATCGGACCGTGTTGTCGGATAAACCGACCGTGTGTGGGCTCCATCGGACTGTTTCCGTTGGAACATCCGACCGACAAAGTTTTAGAGCTGGGCTATAAAACTTTCCGACAACATGGTCCGATCAGACTTTGTCCGATCGTTAGTAGAGAATTCCAATTGGACAAAGTTCCACGCATGCTCAGATCAAATTACAAGACCAAAGCTATTGGCTACTAGCCTGAACGTAGTCCCGTCATAAGCAAATAACGTCATCACGTTCTGAACGATCTGATTTTCCGACAACTTTGTCCGACTGTGTGTATGCAACACCAGTTTCGGACAAAATCCGTTTGTTGTCGGAATGTCCGACCGCGTGAACAAGGGCTAACTGTTGCTTTTTTTTTAAACTGCTTTGCTGCATCTTTGTTGCACTGTATGAAAAATGCTCAAATAAATGCACCTTCTGTTATAGTCAATGTAATAAAGCACATAGGGGGTTATTTACGAAAGGCAACTCCACTTTGCACTGAAAGTGCACTTGGAAGTGCAGTCACTCTAAATCTAAGGGGTAGACCTGAAATGAGGGGAAGCTCTGCTGATTTTATCATCCAATCACGTGCAAGTTAAAATGCTGTTTTTTATTTTCCTTGCATGTCCCCTTCAGATCTACAGCGACTTTACTTCCAAGTGCACTTTCAGTGCATTTGTAGTGCAAAGTGGAGTTGCATTTAGTAAATAACCCCCATAGTGGGGTTTTTTAAGTGGGTTTTTTTTTTGAGTCACATGTCGATTTTTTCCCCATGTTAGCAGGGATGAAAACACATGCAAAACACATTATGTGCTGCGTTCTATTCAACTAAACACAACGCATTAGAAACACACTAAAATCGTAATATGCGCTTTGAAAAACCGCATGCCGCATTTTACAACGCACCAGTAACCCTACATCTTTCCAGAAACTTTCCCTGTAATCTCATGTTTGATATTCTGCTTTCCATTCTATTTATTATCCGATGACACGCACTAAATTGCTCACGTTTATACAGTCCCGTATTCCCACAAATTGCTTTAATGAAGGGACCGATGATGGATGGTATACTGTAATAGAGCGAGATGAGAATCAATGGGGCTGTCAGGATGGGTAATTCGGACAGGATGTATTGGCAGTGAGAGCTGAGACTGAAAATAAAAAGAAGTTATTCGGAGGAAGAGCGATGACTTATTAACCGAGCAGATCAGGGATTTTATAAGACATTCGAGCAAAAAGTAGAGCCAACCAATCAAGCTTCACTTTTCATGCTCTAAGGAAACAAGGAAGCCTGAGAATGGTTTCCATGGATAACGGCAAGGAAGATGCTAAGCGGTTGCTAGGAGTAGCTGCTCACGCTCTTGTTTCATCCATTGAAATGGATTATTGTTGTTAAAGGATCCCTGCTAGTCACAGGGGACCGGTCCCTAAACCCCTCCCCCTCAGAGTGATGAGAAGGTGCAGGTTCCTCCCAATGTACAGCTGATACTCTGCCCTCTCTGTGCCTCTCCTGCCTCACCGGTGGATGGCTCCTGCCCGGGGATCTGCTGGATGTTGCAGGATGGGGCTTGCTGTTCTGCCATAGGTAGTAGAAGGTCCCCAGGATCCAGGCTACAGTCAGGATGGTGATGGCATTAGCTCTGATCATTCTCATGCTGCAGGCAGGATGGAGAGATTTGTATGAATGGGGGGAGGCGAGAGGCTGCCTGCTCCTTTTACATTCTAGCAGCGCCTGTGTGTGCCCAGTGCTTTCCTCCTCCTCTCAAGCTGTCTCTTTCCAGGGTTCAGTCTCCCCAGGGGTCAAGTTCTGGGGAAAAAGGTGTGGGAACTCCCACCCAAGATCCACTCCCCCCACCAAAAAAAAAATGATACGCTCATATGCACAAACGCTTCAAAAGTGGTATTTTTCATCCAATTTTCGTATTGTGTGTATGAAGCTTAACTGTTAGTACATACAAAAAAAACAATTCTCAATAAACATAAATACGGCAATTCTCTGAATAATCAGCATTCATTCAATTGTGCTTCTTGAAAATGTGAACATCGTGTTCTGATCTTTATTGGGGAATTTTATTTTGTATATAGAGTGTTTATGTGGTGAGTTTACACTTTTCATTGAACATAGCTTGGATAACACAG
Source organism: Lithobates pipiens (assembly GCF_037356315.1). Lineage (NCBI taxonomy): Eukaryota > Metazoa > Chordata > Amphibia > Anura > Ranidae > Lithobates > Lithobates pipiens. Next base: position 139,918,502 of record NW_027507791.1, read on the forward strand.
GGTTAAACGGAAAGGTCATAAATTAACTGCACATTATCTGGACAGAATGCTTGGGGGAGATAGTGATGTGTTCCTGCTTAGGAGATGTAGGTTAGTTTGGGGGGCTGCAAACTCTGCAGGGCTCCAACACACACTCGCTGCTATTCCAACCTAAGCTATTTCCACATAAACTTCCCTCCTGGCATTAAACTTTGCCAGATATTGTGCTCAGCTTACCACCCCAAACTGATGTTCCTCCCTCAGCTCACCTCTCTCCCTGCATGTCCTGTGAGCAGAATAGCTGTGCTCCTCCTCTGGGTTCTCTCATCATATGGCACTGAAGATAGAGGAGGGGGAGATTCAGCGGGACACACAGAGCAAGTATGCAGGATAAGGGGGGGAGGATGAGAAGACAAAATCAGGAGGGGCTGGCGGGGAGGAGCGCATCACGAGAGGTCTGATTAAATACAATCTCTTAGCAGCAGGGACCTGATCTACCCGTCAGCTAGCTGTGATTGACAGGTAGATCGAAGCGGAAGCTGTCATGGGGCCCCCTACTGGCAATGCCTGAATGGTCAGGTGAGCGGCACTTACTATTGCGAGCTGTGTCGGCGGCTGCTGGTGTAGCACCTGCCACACATCTTGCATACTTCAAAGTCTTGCAGGACATGGCTGCTAATGGGAACTGAGTTCCTGTTGTAGAAAAAGTACAGGAACTCCGTTCCCATGCGTTCCCGCAGGACCTGAGCCCTGAGTCTCCCCCTGTATTCCTTGCCTCTCTCTCTGTATCTCTCACTCCCCTCTCTCTCTCTCTCTCTCTCTCTCTCTCTCTCTCTCTCTGCTCTCACTCAGCTGTTTGTTTTAGCTCAGTCATGCAGAGAGAGTTCATCCTCCTCAGGGTCCTAATGTCCACCCATATTACAGCCACACTTCTGTCAAATGGAAAGGAAGGCTTGGGCTCGCCTTCCTACCCTCCTAAGCAGTCATTTCAGGATTGACACAGACATGTATTCTTCTATGTATGGCATGGATCCGTTGGCACATGCTCCTTTCAAGATTGTTCCGCTAACATGGCCATTCAAAAATAATGCATGGGACACATTTGTGAATCAGATATAGCCCTGGACTGCATTATTGATGCTTTTAGGTGTCATTTTAAAGCTTTAAGAATGCATTGTTAAAGTTTTTTTTTGGAGTTTGGAGTAAGGGTGATGCCATGGTGTCACCCAAAGCTGGATCTAACCTATCTGATCTGAGATGCAAGAAACCAGTATTCCCTGTTCACTTCTGTATATCTGGGGTCTCCCCCTTACATCAGGAGTCCTCACCAGAGTTTCCCCTTACATGGAATATGCCCCCTTTCATCAGTTATCCTCATCAGAGTGCCCCCTTTCATCAGTTGTCCTCATCAGAGCGCCCCCTTACATCAGTTATCCTCAGAGTGCTCCCTTACATCAGTTATCCTCATCAGAGTGCCTCGTTACATCAGTTGTCTTCATCAGTGTGCTCCCTTACATCAGTTATCCTCATCAGAGTGCCCCTTACATCAGTTATCCTCATCAGAGTGCTCCCTTACATCGGTTATTCTTATCAAAGTGCTCCTTTACATCAGTTATCCTCATCAGAGTGCCCCCTTATATCAGTTATCCTCATCAGAGTGCCCCTTACATCAGTTATCCTCATCAGAATGCCCCCTTACATCAGTTGTCCTCATCAGAGTGCCTCCTTACATCAGTTGTCCACATCAGAGTGCCCCCTTACATCAGTTGTCCTCATCAGAGTGTCCCCTTACATCAGTTGTCCTCATCAGAGTGCTCCTTTACATCAGTTATCCTAATCAGAGTACTCCCTTACATCAATTGTCCTCATCAGAGTGCTACCTTACATAAGTTGTCCTCATCAGAGTGCCCCATCAATTGTCCCCATCAGAATGCCCCCTTACATCAATTGCCAATATTGAAGTGTACCATTACATCAATTGCCCCCATCAAACTGACTTACGGATCGGTGAATGCACTCTCAGATACCTGGGGGGGGGGGGGGGGGGGGGGCAGGGCCAGATTCAGAACATCATGGGCCTGGTGCTGAGGATTTTGGTGGGGCCTTTTATAAACAATAAATAAATAAAAATGCAAACTATTTTTTGTTATAACAAATTAAATTAAAGAAAGAGGGAGGATGAGAGAGAGAGAAAGGGGAGAGAGGTGTGAGGGGTAAGGGAGGGAGGATGAGAGAGAAAGGGGGGGATGAGAGAGAGAGGATGCACATGAGCATGTGTGGGAATGACATCAACGCAGCTTGGCCAAGGCAAGTGACCGAAGGCACAGAACCCAGAAGGAAGACCGGGTGAAGGTGGAAGTGCCCGGGCCCCGCTGGATTGATCACAGCACAGCACTGGAGGGCTCAGTCTGACAATTTAAGTGTACCCTAATGTGCTAATATGTTGGACATACTTGTACATTATGACATAACCTACCCCAGGGCCTCTAAAAAGTAGTAATGTTAGAAAAGTTTACTACCGCTTTAATATCACAGGAGCCTCTCATGGGGCCCCCTACTGACCCTGTGTCCCTTGGGCAGTGCCCAAGTGCATAGTTGTCAACATTTCAAAAATATGTTCAGGGACGATTTTTTTTACAAGTGCTATATTTAAAGTAGCTGACATCCCCTATGTTCCTCTATACATCACAATAGTAATTACAAAATGAAATAAGTACTAATAATGGGGCAGAACAAATATGAGGACTGTGAGATTTCCTTTAGTTGAACTGACAAAAGTGTGCCCATTCTAGAGCTGGTAACATTGAGGATATTCAGTATAATTTTAAAGAACAGTTTTTGTGGGTAAGGAGTATGGATGGTATAAAAAAGTGGGAAGTATGTGCAGGTGAGGGAGAGGAATGTGGAGGGTCTAACAGTGGGCACTGTGTACAGGAGAGGAGTGTGGAGGGTATGGCAGAAGGCACTATGTACAGGAGAGGAGTGTGAAGGGTATGACAGTGGGCAGTATGCACAGCAGATGAGTGTAGAGGGTATGACATTGGGCACTATGTATAAGAGAAGAGTGTGGAGGGTATGACAGTGAGCAATATGTACAGGAGTGCGGAGGGAATGACAGTGGGCACTATGTACAGGAGAGAAGTGTGGAGAGTAGAACAGTAAGCAGTAATTTCAGGAGAGGAGTGTGGAGGGAGGGTATGATGGTGGGCACTATGTATAGGAGAGGAGTATGTACAGGAGAGGAGTGTGGAGGGTATGACAGTGGGCACTATGTATAGGAGAAAAGTGTTGGAGGTATGACAGTGGGCACTATGTATAGGAGAGGAGTATGGAGGGTATGGCAGTGAGTAGTATGTACAGGAGAGCAGTGTGGAGGGTATGACAGTGGGCACTATGTATAGGAGAGGAGTGTGGAGGGTATGACAGTCAGTAGTATGTACAGGAGAGGAGTGTGGAGGGTATGATGATGAGTAGTATGTACAGGAGAGGAGTGTGGAGGGTATGACGGTGGGCACTATGTATAGGAGAGGAGTGTGGAGGTTATCACAGTGGGCACTATGTACAGGAGAAAAGTGTATGACAGCGTGCACTATGTACAGGAGAGGAGTGTGTAGGATATGACAGCAGGCTTTATGTATAGGAGAGAAGTGTGGAGGGTATGACAGTGAGCAGTATGTACAGTAGAGAAGTGTGGAGAGTATGACAGTGGGCACTATGTATAGGAGAGGAGGATGAAGTAATCTGGGAAGGAAAAATGTAAAGGTTTGTGGAAGGATGTTTAGGGACTGCGTAGTGGTTAAGCGGGCCATACATGGATTGAAATTACACCAATTAAGCAGAGACCAGCCATAGTCGATCTATGTATGGGCTAGCTGGTTTTACACAAGTCAACCTATTAACCGACTTGAGTACAACCAGCCTGTCAGGTTTTCCCCAAAACAATCAGTGCTGCCAGCTACAGTTAGCAACACTAATCATTGTATTCACTGGCAGAACACAATAACACTGCGGGAGTGATTGCCCCATTCACAGATCAGCAGGTGAGAGGGTGTGTGGGGACAGGCTGGGGAGAGATACTAGTCAGTTCCTGGGTAGGCACTGGTTGGTATCAGAGCCAGATACACACAGGTTACATACGCCATGATCATTAGAGCGAGAGCAATAATTCTAGACCTCCTCTGTAACTCTAAACATGTAACCTGTAAAAAAATGTAAAGCATCGCTTAGTACACAACAAAAAAATCGTGTAAAAATTTGTGTTTTTTTTTATGAATGAAACAGTTTTTTTCCAAAAAAAAGTTTGAAAAATTGCTGCGCAAATATCGTGTAACATAAAAGGTTGCAAAGACCACCATTTTATTCCATAGGGTGTCTGCTAAAACAATATATAATGCTTGAGGGTTCTGATTAATTTTCTAGCATAAAAATATTTTTTTACATGTAGGAGAGAAGTCTCAGAATGGACCTGGGTGGCAAGGGGTTAATTATCATAAGTAATATACAAATAATTATTATAAGCACTGTAAGTTCATCCTATCAGACTGCTGCAGAGTGTTCCAGCTTGTATTTATACTGGCCGCTCTGTATGTAGCTTCTGACAGGCTGTGCAAGCAGCCCTGTGTCTCCGGAACCATAGATGATAGCAGCCCCATATTTAACCAGTGCTGGAGTGGGTCTTTAGCTACCTACCCCCCAAATGTGGGGTCTCTGGGACTCCTGATCGCTGAGCTACAATCCTCGAAGTCGAACAGTTTTTTTTGTTTTTTATTTTATTTTTTGGGCAAATGGTCCTATCTTGAGAAAGGGGCCTGGAGCTGCAGCTCCAATAGCCCCTATGTTAATCTGGCCCTGGTCTTAAGTCTGGGCTGTGACTAGGCCATGCAAGGACATTCACCTTTTTCTCCTCCAAACAATATGTCTGGCGGAAATGGACATATTAGCACCTATAAAAGCGTTAACAACTATTAGTCTGCTTTCACACTGATCCACAGATGCAGCACAGTGCACTTGCAGCTTTCCTGCAGGTGAGCTGCACGGAGCCATGGACTTATAATATATTTTGGTGAATGCAGGAGTTTTGGTGTGCTTTCAGAAAGTGCACTACACCTGCAAGATATAATAGAAGTCTGTGGAAAAGCACAGCTAACTCGCAGGAAAGCCACGGGTGCAGGCACATTAGCGTGAATGAGTTTAGGACAGTAAGACTCCTTTCACACTGGGGCCACCCATGCGTTAGTGCCAAAGGGCAGCTCGTTTTAGAAGGGGTTAAAAATGCTGCCCATTCATTGTAATGGGCAGGGGTGTTTTCGGAGCGCTGTATACAGAACCACCCCAAAGATGCCACTTGCACAGCCCCAGTGTGAAAGCACTCGTGCACTCACATTCGGGCGGCATGGGAGGCAGTTTTCAGGAACTTTACAGGAGCTATTTCCAGCGCTAAAACACATGAAAACTGCCTCAGTGTGAAAAGGGGTCTTGGGGCTTGTTTACATTTGTAGTTGGGGGGGTGGTAAAACCCCATAGTTTAAACATCTTTTTACCACCCCACCCCCCCCCCCCCCCCAACCACTGGTGTAGCATCAGTGATCTTAATTGTGACCCAGCCCCCAAGCTTCAGGTATGACCGCCTTGTAATTTTCTGCTTTTACACTTGGACAACAGTACTGACACTGTACAGCACTGACACTCCCTCTCCTATCTACTGTACTCAGGTATGCGCTCTACACATAGCACTGTGTACATTTCAGAGAACAGACACAGGTTACTGGTCACTATGCTCCTCACCATGTCTCCTCTTCTTATATAACACAGTGCTATGTGTAGATAGATTACCTGTGTTCATTTCTGGACATGAGAAGTGACTCCCCCCCCCCCCCCCCCCCTCATCGGCTGCAGGAGACGCTAATACAGACTTTGAGTAGGGGAAGGGAATTCAGAGGACATAGGAACATCAAAGCTCAGGGGAGAGGTGTTGGCTTCTCTCAGAGGAGAGCTTGCAGATAACAACCAAAGAAAGGAGAAGATTTCACTGCTTGTATCATACTGTCTCTGCTTCCGGGTTTTAGCTGGGATCACGCTGCCATGGAAACTGAGGCATATTAAGAACGTGCCCCTTCTAGAGAGCAGCCTGGGTGTGAACCTCTTCACCAAAGACACCCAGATTTCCTCCAGAGGGAGGGAGTGAAGAAGAGACTGGATTGTGGTGATGTTTCTACCCTCTGGAAACTTTTGAACTGAGAAAGAACCATTATGCCGCATACACACGACCGGACTTTCACGGACTAGGTCCGACGGTCTTCCCAACGGACCTTCCGCGGAGGTCCGACAGACTTTCCGAAGGAATGGATTTGGCCACACAAGACCGGACTAAGTCCATTCGAAAGTCCGTTTTGAATGTGATGGCGCAAACGGGACTAAACAAGGAAGTTCACTAGCCAGTAGCCAATAGCTGCCCTTGCGTTGTATTTGGTCCAAAAAATACTATTTTGCAAAAACTAAAGGACTAGGGAAAGAAAGAAAAGCAATGCAGGTATGAGGGTAGCATGCACTACCTATTTTTGCATTCCCATACTTCTCCTTTAAAGAGGAACTGCAGTCTGCTTACATAATTTGTAAAAAAAAAAAAAAAAAAAAAAAAAAAGAATCTTTGAGAACTGAAGCTTCCCTCCAACCACTTTGTATATTATTTTATATATACTGATTCTCTGTACCTGCCAACTAGTTACATAGTAGGTGAGGTTGAAAAAAGTCTGTCAAGTCCAACCTATGTGTGTGATTATATGTCAGTATTACACTATATGTTGCTGTCGTTCAGGTGCTTATTTAATAGTTTTTTGAAACCAACGATGCCCCCCGCTGAAGCCACCACCTGTGGAAGGGAATTCCACATCCTTGTCGCTCTAATGCTGCGTACACACGATCAAACAATCCGGTGGAAAAGTCTGGCAAACTCAAGTCCGCCGGACAATCCCCCCGTGTGTAGCCTCTGGCTGACTTTTTTTTACCCAAAAGTACGGCGGACTTAGAAAGTAGTTTTGCACTCTAATCTTACCGCCGGACTCGCATTTCGGCGGACAATCCGGCCGTGTGTGCGCCAAGCCGCCGTACTTTTGAAATGAACGGACTTTTCCCCCCCGGAGAAAAGTCTGCTAATTTTGAGCACGTCTCCAGGTAGCCGGGGCCAGCGAAGGAGGCGTCGCTGGCCCCGCCACCTGGTATGGATTTAAAGGAGAACCCCAACGCCAAAAAAAATCGGCGTGGGGGTGCCCCCCAGGTCCACATCAGACCCTTGTCCGAGCGCGCTACCCGGCCGGCCAGGAAAGGGGGGGGATGAGCAAGCGCCCCCCCCTCCAGAGCCGTACCAGGCCGCGTGCCCTCAACATGGGGGTGCCTTGGGAAAGGGGGGCCGCGCGGCCCCCCCACCCCAAAGCACCTTGTCCCCATGTTGAAGGGCCTCTTCCCGACAACCCTGGCCGTTGGTTGTCGGGGTCTGCGGGCGGGGGGGCTTATCGGAATCCGGGAGCCCCCTTTAATAGGGGGGCCCCAGATACCGGCCCCCCACCCTATGTGAATGAGTATGGGGAACAATGTACCCCTACCCATTCACCTGTGGAAAAAAGTAAAAAAAAACACAACACACAAGGGTTAAAATAGTTTATTGCACAGCTCCGGGGGTCTTCTCGCCGGATTCCTCTGCTATCTTCTGCTAGCTCTTTTGCTAGAGGAGGAGCCTGGCTTTCTTCTTCGCCGCCGCCCGCGTCTCTGCCATTGTGAACAGAGGATGCGACGAGGCAACATCTGAAGAGAAGAAGAGATGAACAGAAGATGGCGACAGCGGCAACAGAAGACCGGCAAGAAGAACCGAAGGGGGGGGACAAGACCCCCGAAGTCAGGAAGTAGAGGGCGGCGAAGAAGAAAGCCGGGCTCCTCCGCTAGTAAAAGAGCTAGCAGAAGATAGCGGAGGAGTCCGGCGAGAAGACCCCTGAAGACGGAAGACCCCCGGAGCTGTGCAATAAACTATTTTAACCCTTGTGTGTTGTGTTTTTTTTTTTTTACATTTTTCCACAGGTGAATGGGTAGGGGTACATTGTACTGGTGAATGGGTAGGGGTACTCATACTCATACTCATTTACATAGGGTGGGGGCCGGTATCCGGGGCCCCCCTATTAAAGGGGGCTCCCAGATTCCGATAAGCCCCCGTCCGCAGACCCCCGACAACCAAGGGCCAGGGTTGTCTGGAAGAGGCCCTTGTCCTCATCAACATGGGGACAAGGTGCTTTGGGGTGGGGGGTCCACGCGGCCTGGCCGGCCGGGTAGCGTGCTCGGACAAGGGTCCGATGTGGACCTGGGGGGGACCCCCACGCCGATTTTGTTTGGGTTCCCCTTTAAGTCCATACCAGGTGGCGGGGCCAGCGACGCCTCCTTCGCTGGCCCCGGCTACCTGGAGACGCACTCGAAATGAGCGGACTTTCCTCCACATGTGTGGGCGAGTCCGTTCATTTCAAAAGTACGGCGGATAGTCTGGCGGATCTAGTACGCCGTATTAGTCCGCTGAAAAAGTGCCGTGTGTGGGCAAGTAGATCGTTCGGAAAGTCCGGCAGACAGTCCGGCGGGAAGTCCACCAGACTAAGTCCGCCGGATAGTGCGCTACGTGTGTACGCGGCATTACAGTAAAAAACCCTCTACATAGTTTAAGGCTCTTTTCTTCTAATTTTAGTGAGTGTCCACACGTATTATTAAACTCCCTAGCGTGAAAATGTTTATCCCTATTGTGGGGTCACCAGTATGGTATTTGTAAATTGAAATCATATCCCCTCTCGGGGGGCGTGGTCAGCCACGGAAGTGTATGGCTGCATTGTAAGGGAGCTCCACTATCACGGACCTCCCTGAGCTTACAACAAAGACAGTCTGCTTGCTCAGAGCAGGAGGAGGAAAAGCACTATGCTTCACAAAGCCAGATTAATAGTGAATTCCAAGATGACATTCTGAGCCCAGTGAAACAGAAGAGAAGGATTTCTTCTAATGAAGTTAAATCTACCACAGCCACTCCTGACTACACTTACACTCCAGAAAGCAACCCATATGATGATAAATTGAATGCCATACCAACAGCAGGACAACCCATACTCGACACAACTATCAAAGATATGATAATGTCTCTCAAGGGTGCTCTACAGCATGATATGATAACTTATATGCATAAATCTAAGGTAGAAATTGATGCACTGGGAGAAAGAGTGAATTATATGGAGACGAAAATGTGCGACTTTACTTCAGCGCACAACGATTTAGTGGACTCCCACTTTGAACTTGAAGTAAGACAGCTCACAATTAAAGTCAGAGATATCGAAGATAGAAGTAGAAGAAATAATGTAAAATTCTGAGGAATTCTAGAGAATGTGAAACCATCAGATCTGAAATGCTTCATTAAAAAAAAATGATCTCAGAGCTAATTCCTTCAATTCCACAAGAGCTGTAAATTGATAGAGCCCACAGACTGCCTAAACCGCATCATATTGCAGAGAAGCTACCGAGAGATGTCATAGCCAGAATTCATTTTTTTGAAGTAAAAGACCAATTTATGCAATACGCATGCCACCACTCACCTCTCCCTGACCCTTACGCGGGTATAATCCTGTACTTGGACCTATCTTAAGTGACAATTTTAGCTTGCAAAAACCTGAACTCGATTACAAAGATCCTACGCAACCATAGTGTGATTTACAAATGGGGATTCCCCACAAATTACTTGTGGATTACAAAGGAACCTCCTACTCAATCAATAGCCTAGAGCTTGAAAATCCTTCGCTCATGGGGATTACTCCCCAACAATCGAGAATAACAGAATGGATACTAATGCACCTTGACCAATATCTCAAGACAAGAATAAAAAATCCTAAAAGGGCAATATCTACAAAAGAGAAGGCTCAATTCTACTACATATTTTGTACCCCTGCAAGTTCCTTCCAAATTTAATCCTCAGGAATTAACTGAAGCTCAGGGAGGCCGAATACTGAATTATTCCTAATAATCCCCTGACTAGGTGTACATGTTACTGTACTCTGGAGTTGTATCACAACTCCTCTTCTTTTTTCATGTTTTCATTTTAGTTTTGTTGAATGATTTTCTCTGTGTTATTTTCACCTGTATAATTCACTTAGTACAACACCTCCATCTACTGGAGAAAAGTATAACTATACTGCTAAAAATTTTTTTTCATATTTCACCAATCAACTAATATACAAGTATGATGCTACACCTCTGCATCCATCCTTATACCATTAATGTCTCTTAAACTTATGTCAATGAATGTGAAGGGCCTAAATAGCCCATTCAAAAGGAGAGCTCTATGGTCAGACGCTATTAAAATTTGGAAGCGGCGTCATTTGTATCCAAGAATCTCACTTCGCAAAGGATAACCCACCAAAATTTAAACACCATAAATTTCCACAAATTTTCATTTCCAGCAATATAAAAAAAAAAATTGATTACAGCTGTAAAAGACACTGTTTCCTTTCAACAAATAGAAATCAAAACATATACCCAAGGAAGATACATAATTCTGGTAGCTTCAATTGACCATACGATATACACAATCGTCAACATATATGCCCCCAACAAAAACCCTCACCAGCTTATAAGGAAAGTGATCAAGAAAACAAAAAAAACAAAAAATCCAAAAAAAAAAGGTACACTGCATTATTTGTGGAGACTTTAATGCACCAATAGATCCGGACAAGGACACATCCAAGAAAGGAAAGACTCCCAGAAGAGGACTGGCCAACATCTTCTCAGCTGAAGATATGTATGATCCCTGGAGATGTTTACACACCACAGAAAAATACTTCACTCTTTTTTCTAACGTTCACAAGTCATATTCTAGGATAGACTATTTCATCACAGACAAATATCTCCTCCCAAAAATAACGAATGCTAACATTCACAATTTAACGTGGTCAGATCACGCACCAATTACACTCAAAATCAATTCAAACCAAATTTGCCCAAATAATTATTTATGGAGGAATAACACATTTATTCTCTCTCAGGAGAAACATAGGTCTGTGATGAAAAAAAGCCTTGAGGAGTTTTTTTGTATTGAATGATAATAATTCTGTTAAGGGCTCTACACGGTGGTGCTCTGAAAGCCTATGCCAGAGGCCTTCTAATACAAATAGCCGCCGGGGAGAAAAAAAAAAGTAGAAATATTAAAATAAATACTTTACTACTTTACTTTATGGCAATATTGTCAGAAACCATGATCCAGACCGAGACAGAAGTACAACAAATCACACTTGTTTATTAATAAAAAATAAAAAGGTAAATAGAGTAAGCGTAGTCAAAGCATAGCCAGAGTCCAGTAACCGGATCGAGTAGTCAGCCAGTCCAGAGTTTAATAACCAGTTCGGGTAATCAGCCAGGCCAGAAGTCAGGGATCCAAGTGGAGCAGTAGCAAGCAGGATAAGGAGCCAGAAGGGATGTCAGCAAGCCAGTCTTTAAACAGAACCGCAGGAGATGGTTTCTTGTGATGAGGCGAAGGCAGAGATGAAGTGAGCTGGGCAGCTTTAAGTGGGCAGGTCAGACAAGCAAGATCAGGAACAGCTGAGTAACTGTGGAGAGAGATGAGAGCTGGCAATTAGCCGACAGCTGAGCAGCCAGCCAAGAGAAGGAAGGGCTAAGCCAGCCCTGACAGTACCCCCTCCTCAATGACCCCTCTCCCTCGGAGGGCCACCAGGCTTGAGGGTAAAATGTCTATGGAACTCTGAGAAGGACAGGGGCATGTACGTCCGAGAATGAAACCCAGGAGTGTTCCTCCGGACCATACCCCTTCCAATGCACCAGGTACTGTATGCGCCCAAGGAACCTACAGGAGTCAACAATGGATTGTACCTCATACTCCTCATGGTTCTCAACCTGAATAGGGTGAGGACATGGCACTGAGGTGGTAAATTGGTTGCAGACCAACGGTTTCAATAAGGAGACGTGAAACACGTTAGAGATGCGCATACTAGGAGGAAGGTCCAACGCGTAAGGCCCAGGCCCAATAAACTGTGGTGCAAACTTCAGTGAGGAAATACGAAGTCGGAGGTTGCAAGATGACAGCCAGACCCTGTCCCCAATCTGGTAGGAAGGTGCAGGCAGGCGTCTGCAGTCAGCATGGAGTCTGTACCTATCATTAGCATGAGGCAAAGCCTCCTGGACTTGTACCCAAGTGATATGAGGACCACTGAGATGCTCCTCTAACGCAGGAATACTCTGCGGAACAAACAAGTCAGGCAACATGGAAGGTTGGAGACCATAATTCGCCATAAATGGAGACAATCAGGAGTCAGAATTCAAGGCACTGTTGTGAGCAAACTCTGCCCATGGTAATAGGTCTGACCAGTTGTTATGGTGGTCAGAAATATAGCAACGTAGGAATTGCTCCAAGGACTGATTGGCTTGCTCTGCAGCCCCATTAGACTGCGGGTGATATGCAGAAGAGAAAGCAAGCTGGATTCCCAACCATGCACAAAAAGCTCACCAGAACTGGGAGACAAACTGACTGCCCCTCTCCGAGACAATCACCTTGGGCAGCCCATGTAAGCGAAAGATCTCCCGAGCAAAAATGGAAGCCAGTTCCTTAGAAGTAGGCAACTTCTTAAGTGGAATACAATGACACATCTTTGAGAACCGGTCAACCACCATAAGGATAACAGTGTTGCCTTGGGAGTTGGGCAACTCCACAATGAAATCCATTGACAGGTGGGTCCAGGGCCTCTCTCCATTGGGTTGTAGGAGGCCCACTGAATGGTGTCGTAGAGTCCTACTCTGAGCACACATGGAACAAGCAGCTACGAGGGCAGTAACACCAGCCCATAGGCCACCAGAATTGTTGGGAAATGGCCCAAATGAGTTGATTCTTCCCAGGATGGCCAGCTGCCTTGGGAGAATGGTAAGTCTCGAGCACGGCAGTACGGAGACTCTCTGGAACAAAGCAGCGGTCACAAGGTTTCTCAGGAAGAGCATGGACCTGAGCAGCAAGAATTTTGTCACCCAAAGGAGAAGTAAGACTGGTGCGAACCATAGCCAAGATACGATCAGGAGGAATCACAGGAACCGGAACCGACTCCGACTTGGAAGTGGAGGAAAATTGTCGTGACAAGGCATCAGCCCTTACATTCTTAGTACCGGGTAAGAATGAGACAATGTAATTAAAACTCGACAAGAAAAGAGCCCATCGCGCCCCCTTCTGAGAGAGAGGCGCTTAGCCTCAGGACAGGAATGTAAGATTCTTATGGTTAGTAAGAATAAGAACCGGTACAGTGGTACCTTCACTGTACCATTCTTTCAGGGCTAAAATGATCACCAACAGCTCTCTGTCACCAATCTCATAATTGCACTCAGCAGGTGATAATTTCTTGGAAAAGTAGCCACATGGATGCATAGCTCTCTCAGAGTTAGGGGCGTTGAGACAGCATCCAGTCTCAGAAGCATCAACTTCTAGGATAAAAGGCAACGGAGGATCCGGATGTGCCAACACAGGAGCAGAAACAAAGGCATCCTTGAGAGTCTCAAAGGCCTTAATGGACTCTGGAGACCAACTCTGTGGGTTACCGTCCTTCCTGGTCATATCAGTCAGATGAGAAGTTACGAATAAAGTTCCAATAGTAGTTGGCAAAGCCTAGGAAACGCCGCAGAGGACGTAACCCACGGGTCGAGGCCACTGTAGAACTGTCAAAAGTTTCTCTGGGTCCATCGAAAAACCAGCAGTGGAAATGACAGGAATGTAACCTGTTCACGATGGAGCTCGCACTTCTCCAGTTTACAATAGAGATTGTTCTTTCTTAGTTTCTGAAGCACACCACAGACATCTGTGTGGTGGCTCTCCAGGGACTTGGAAAATATGAGGATATCATCGAGATAAACCACCACACATAACTGCAACAAATCTAAATTGCTGGAAAACTGCCGGGGTGTTACAAAGGCCAAAAGGCATTACCAGGTACTCATAATGCCCTGTTCTGGTATTAAATGCAGTTTTCCACTCGTCGACCCTCCTTAATGCGCACGAGATTGTATGCCCCTCTCAAGTCAAGCTTTGTGAGAACCGCTGCTCCCTTGAGACGGTCAAATAAATCTGTAAATCAATGGAATTGGGTAGGCATTCTTAAAGCGGAGGTCCACCCTAAAATGGACCTCCGCTCATCGGAATCCCCCCCCCTCCGGCGCCACAATCGGCACCTTTCAGGGGGGAGGGGGGTGCAGTTACCTGGATAATCCAGGTAACTGCACCCACTTCCGGGCTAGCTCTCTGCGGAAAGGGGCGTACGTTACGCCCCTTTCCGCAAGCGCCCACCCCCTTCAGCAAGTGCCCCGCTGCCTGCTGGGAAACACACAGCTCCCAGAGGCAGCGGGGACCGTCCGGATTGCGCCGTGCGGCTCGCGCATGCGCAGTAGGGAACCGGGAAATGAAGCCGAAAGGCTCCATTTCCTGATTCCCATACCCAAGATGGCGGCGGCAGGACCCGATAGACGAGCGAGCGATCGGCTTCGGGTGCCGACATCGCGGGCGCGCTGGACAGGTAAGTGTCACTATTTAAAAGTCAGCAGCTGCAGTATTTGTAGCTGCTGGCTTTTAAAAAAAAAAAAAAAACGCGGAGTCCCGGTGGACTCCCGCTTTAAGTGTGACACAACTGAGACCCCTATAATCTATACAAGTTCTCAGTTCACCGCTCCTCTTTTTCATAAATAAGCAACCAGCACCAGCAGGAGATGAGGATTTGCTGATGAAACCTCGAGAAAGTGCGTCTGCAACATACTCCTCCATGGCCTTTTCCTCCAAGGCCTACAAAGGGTAAACCCGGCCACAAGGAGGTTCGCGGTATTGCGCAATCATAAGACCGGTGTGGAGGCAAACTACCAGCTTGACCTTTGTCAAAGACATCGCTAAAATTGTGGTACACCTCCGCCAGGGAGGAGAGTGAAGCGGTGCACAGGACCTTGGATACCTTCAGGAAGCATGTCTCAATGCATTGTGGTGACCAGGAGAGAACCTCAGCACAGAGCCAATCAAAAGAGGGGTTGTACCTCTGTAACCAAGGATAACCAATAATCTGCGGAAACCTGGGTGAGGAAATAACTTGGAATTGGATTATCTCATGGTGAAGAGCCCCTACGGCCATGGACAATGTAACCATCTCATGAGTCACATGGGCAGGCTGTAAAAGGTCTCCCATCAAGAGCTTCAATGGCAAGTGGAGTGGCACGCAGCTGCAGCGGAATCGAGTGCTTCGATACAGAGGCAGCATCAATGAACAGGCCTGCAGCCCCAGAGTCGACTAGAGCCTGTATCTCGATGGACGACTCAGCCCAAGAAAGGGTGACCAAAACCAGGGGCTTATCCTTCTGGATAACTGTACGCAGCTGCAGCAGAATCGAGTGCTGTGAAACAAATGCAGTATGTTATCTAGAAATTGCTCTTTAACCAACGGGTCCAGACAGGGATGCCCCTTATCCCCACTAATATTCTCCCTAGCGATAGAACCTTTAGGGGAATATATACACTCTTCAGGCACGTACTGGCCATTGGGACTACAGGGAGTTTCCCGGTGGGCCGATGGCTCACTGGGCTGGTTTCAGTGACAAAGTAATGGCTACGTGGCTCGCCCTCAACTTCACGCAGTGATGTGAGAAAGATGAGAAAAATACAGAGGAGAATAAGTGAAATATAAAAAGAGGTTAGTGAGGACTCCTTATGTTATGCTACTTTTGTTTTTTTTGCGTATAGTTTTATATACTGTTTTTGTGCTTGTTTGCAAAATTAAAGTGGGCTGGTCTGGATGAAGACCAGGGCCAAATTTTTGTCCCAGTCCAGCCCTAACGCTCTTCCTCAGATATCAAAAGGTATTACCATTGGCCAAGATGTTCATAAATTAGGCTTATTTGCCGATGACATCATACTGACATTACCCAAGCCTGAGATATCTTTACCATCACTAATTACAGCACTAGAAAAATTCAAGAAGGTGTCATACTACCATATCAATCAAAACAAATGTTGCATCCTACCTATGAATATACCTACTACAACAACTAACAACCTAAGTACAAAAACATGGATTCAAATGGGATAATACCTCAATAACGTATTTGGGAATCCCCACCAACTAAATTATGATGTAAATTTCCCTCCCTTTTAGAACAAATTAACCATGACCTAATTAATATACAAAGAACACATTTATCCTGGGCTGGTATAATAGATGCAAACCTTACCAAAAATTCTTTACTATTTGAGATGCCTCCCTATCCCAATACCAGCCAAATTCTTCACGCAATTGAACACTAAGCTTAAACAATTTATATGGAATAAAAACAAACCCAGAGTCACATTTTCAATTCTAACCACCACTAAAACTTATGGAGGAATGAATCTACCAGATGTCAAGAATTATTATTACACATCCATTTTAGACCACATGAAATATTGTTTCTCCCCTGAAAAAGGTAAGCTATGGCTAAACATAGAATCTACAAAAAATTCTGACTTATATGCCCTAGCAATAGTCACTGCCATAGTCCCTAAGTAATCACTCCAAATCTACTGAGTATTAAAGCTACAATATTTGCTTGGAAACATATGCTTTCTAAAACTAGACATGTTAAAAAAATCCAAAATATGTCTTCCTACAGAAGTTATTAACTACTGCAGAATCCGTTTATCAGTAAACAAATGGATCAAACAGGGATTCCGACTATATGAAAATCTACCCTTGAATTTTAGGGATGTTATTATGAGTAAGCTCGAAAAGAGTAAAACGTTTAAAGGATTTCAACCCTAATAACTCAATAGAAATTCCATTGATAATATGGGAAATTTTTTTCACCATAAGGACCATATTAAGAAAGGCATTTACTTTTTCTATGAATTACACTCCTCCCAACCAGATAATAAAAATTATCATATGTTAAAATGAGGAAGAGATTTAGCTCAAAACTTCCCCTGGGACCAGTGAAAAAATCAGTCTAAATAATCAACAAATCGTCATCATGTATAGAACACTGGGACAATGCTCAAAAAATAACTAACAGGTGGTATTTAACCCCGTATAAATTATCCAAAATCTATCCATCCACACCCGATATTTGTTGGAGGTGTAATGAACAAACTGGAAATCTTATGCACTCTCTCTGGAGTCGCAAAACCCTGAAAAGTTTCATCATTCGTAGCAGATATTACAGGAAACCTTTCTGCTCTTACTCCCACTTCAGCCTTATTAGGTATAGACCTTGAGAAATATCCCACTATACATAGAACAATTGTAGTCCACATTTTAATAGCCTCAAGACTTACAGTAGCTCACCTCTAGAAATCCACGGAAGCACCCACTCTTTCTACTGTCATAACCAGATTGAACACCTAGGCGCAATTTGAACTATTGCTTGCTTATAAAAATCACTCCATCACCACTTTCAGTAGAAAATGAAAAATTTGGTTATCCCATCCTAGAGCCTACAATTACCTAAAAGAATTAAAAATGTAAGTTTATCCTACAGTTTGAAATCCCTTGATCATTCAACTAAGCAATTTCCCGGTGTAGAACACTGTCTCTGACATTCCTTATTTTTTAGTTATTCGTTATTTTTAATTTCACCTTTCCCAATATTATTTCCATACTTAAAGTTTGTATTGACTTAAGCATAGATAAATTGAGGACCTTCCAGGCCTACAGCTTGAAACCAATTGGGGTAGGCTGGACTAGGACATCAAGGTTTGAACAAGTTCTATACTATATGCCTTCACAGTTTATTGTATTACGAATGTTGTGTAACATATGCAGCAACTGTAATTGATATGTTCTTGACTGATGAAATAAAAATTCATTGATAGAAAAAAAGAAATCATATCCCCTCTCAAACGTCTCTTCTCCAGAGAGTATACGTTCAGTGCCCGCAACCTTTCTTCATAACTAATATTCTCCAGACCCTTTATTAACTTTGTTGCCCTTCTTTGTACTTGCTCCATTTCCAGTACATCCTTCCTGAGGACTGGTGCCCAGAACTGGACAGCATACTCCAGGCGAGGCCGGACCAAAGTCTTGTAGAGTGGAAGAATTATCACTTTATCCCTGGAGTTAATCCCCTCTTTTGTCACAGAGGTTACCCCCCTGGTGAGTAGATTGCATTCATGTTTTTGCCACCCAAATGCATTATTTTACATTTTTCTACATTAACCAGTTCAACAACCGTGCCATAGCTGAATGACGGCTACACTGCGGCTCGATATCTCTGGGAGAGCATACATTGACGTCCTCCCTGAATCCCGCTCTCGCATACCCCCTGGAATAGCACCTGGGAATATCCGGCACATCATGGATCATAGTAAATTGTCACTGACAGCGATCACTTGTAAACAAACCGGCGTCATGTCCGGTTCCTCTCTCCCCTCTCTGTACCGATTGGTACAGTGTGAGCGGAGAGGGGAGAGATTGGGTGCAGCAGTGCTGTGGGCTGGATCTGTACCCATTGCAGCTTCATCCAGCCATCCATCCATGCTCAGCCATCCATGATGTCATACTCATCCAGCAATCCATCCATCCATACTCATCCATCCATGCTCGGCCATCCGTACCCAGCCATCCCATCCATACCCAGCCGTACCCAGCTTTCTTAGCAGCAGCTTGGCATTGCATGCCATTGCTGAGCCTATCATCTACTAGGACCCCCAGGTCCTTTTCCATCCTAGATTCTCACAGAGGTTCACCCGCTAATGAGTAGACTGCATTCATATTTTTACCACCAAAATGCATTATTTTACATTTTGCTACATTAACCAGTTCAACAACCGTGCCATAGCTGAATGACGGCTACAGTGCGGCTTGATAACTCTGGGGGAGCATATGTAGCGCTGGCTCCTGATGAGCATGTGTATTATGTTTTTGAAAGTTAATATTCCTGAAACCAAAGTTGGGTTTTAGGGCTAATTTTACTAAATTATGATTTCAATACCAGTCCAGCTGGGTTGCAATGGGTTGTCCATGGCCACAGGTGTCACTGTCACCGCCGGTAAGTGGTAGAATGCAGTTTGGTTGGGTGTATTGAGTGCCACGTTTTTCTCGGAACTAGCCCAGTGGGAGTGTTCTGCTGTGCATTTTGGGAGGTGGTATTTAATGTACTGTCATCACGTGCTACGGGGTTCTGGGCCAGAAGTCTGTCCCTTTGGTTCTGGTCCTCCTGACCAGCCACCATGGCCCCCTGGCCTGAGATACGGTTCCACGCATTTCCAAGTCTCAGGTCTGGATGGCCCAAGGCGAAGCAACTGCAGGGACAGGCCTGAATGAATATCGGGGCCTGGTGATTCAAGGGTGGTCCGGTGCCATCTCATCTAACGAGAGGCCCAGCAACTGTAGAAGCATCCAGGAGAAGACTTTTCAGGAGAAGGCCATGCACAAGGCTGGTTTCTCTGGAGGCTCAGTTGAAGGACACTCCATGAATCGACACTCCCCCGGTATCGCCGGACCGGCTTAGGGAAACTGGTACCGTATGATATCTCTATAAATTTGTCTATGTCCCTCTGTTACGCTTAAGTCTGTGGCAGAGAATTTTCTCAAGTATTCTACGCTGAAGTCTGTGGCAGAGACTTTACTTTACTTAACACCTTCCCGGCTGCTAGGCCTAGTGGGAGGAGGTCTATCCGGGAGTTGTGAAAATCCAGCTATGAAACAGTTATTCTCTGGATTTCTTCTATAAAGACTTTCCATTTTTGACAGTCCAAAGTACCTGAACTTCCTCCTAACCCTCTACCCTAAACTGAGAAATTCTGTTTCTACTTCAAATAAATAACCCAAAAGAAGATTCAGTGTCAGTGTTTCTTTGGGTCATCTACCACGGGAAACCCTATACAGAGACGAGGTCAAGAAGGTAACAGTAAGCCCAATAAAACCAGCAGCTCCTTCGGGGGTCAGTGCTACACATACATTGACATCCTCCCTGAATCCCGCTCCCGCGCACCCCCTGGAGTAGCACCCAGGAACATCCGGCGGGTCACGGTAAATGGCCACTGACAACGATCACTTGTAAACAAACCGGCGTCATGTCCGGTTCCTCTCTCCCCTCTCTGTACCGATCAGTACTGTGTGAGCAGAGAGATCGGGTGCAGGAGTGCTGTGGGCTGGATCTGTAGTGCCCACAGCGCTGATCTGTGCCCATTGCAGCTTCATCCAGCCACCCATCCATGCTGAGCCATCCATGATGTCATACTCATCCAGCAATCCATCCATACTCAGCAATACTCATCCATCCATCCATGCTCAGCCATCCTAGCCATACCCAGCCATCTCATCCCTACCCAGCCACCTCGGCCATACTCAGCCATACTCAGCCATCCCATCCATACCCAGACACCTCGGCCATACCCAGCTGTACTCAGCCATCCCATCCATACCCAGCCATTCCCAGCCATCCCATCCACACTCGGGCCGTACTCAGCCATCCCCAGCCATACCCAGCCGTACTCAGCCACCCCATCCATACCCAGCCATCCCATCATACTCAGCCGTACCCGCTGTCCCAGCCTTACCCAGCTGCACCCAGCCATCCGATCTATACTCGGCTGTACCCAGCCGTACTTAGCCATACCCAGCCATCCCATCCGTACTCAGCCATATCCAGCCATCCCATCCATACCCAGCCATTTTCAGCCATCCCAGCTGTACTGAGCCATACCCAGCCATCTTATTATACCAGGCCGTACTCAGCCATCCCATTCTTACCCAGCCATCCCATCCGTACTCAGCCGTACCCAGCCATCCCATCCACACTCGGCCGTACCCAGCCATCCCATCCATACTCGGCCGTACCCAACCATCCCATCCATACTCGGCCGTACCCAGCCGCTCCCATCAATCTCAGCCATACCCACTCATCCCATCCATCCCCAGCCGTACCCAGCCATCCCATCCATACCCAGCCGTACCCAGCCATCCCATCCATACTCAGCCATCCCATCCATACTCAGCCATCCCATCCATACTCAGCCATCCCATCCATACTCAGCCATCCCATCCATACTCAGCCATACCCAGCCATCCTTAGCCATACCCAGCCATCCTTAGCCATACCCAGCCATCCTTAGCCATACCCAGCCATCCCATCCATACTCAGCCATACCCAGCCATACTCAGCCATACCCAGAAATCCCATCCATACCCAGCCCAGCCATACTCAGCCATACCCAGCCATCCCATCCATACCCGGCCATACCCAGCCTAGCCGAACCCAGCCATCCCATCCATACTCAGCCATACCCAGCAATCCCATCCATACCCAGCCATCCCATCCATACTCTAGCCGTACTCAGCCATCCCATCAATTCTCAGTCGTACCCAGCCGCACCCATCCATCTCAACCGTACCCACCCATCCCATCCATACCCAGCGGTACTCAGCCATACTCATCCATACTCGGCCATACCCAGCCATCCAATCCATACCCAGCCGTACTCAGCCATACCCAGCCATCCCATCCATAGTCAGCCGTACTCAGCCATCCCATCTGTACTCAGCTGTACCTAGCCGTACTCAGCCATCCCATCTAAACTCGGCCGTACCCAGCCATCCCATACATACCCCGCCCAGCCGTACCCAGCCATCCCATCTATACTCAGCCATACCCAGCAATCCCATCCATACCCAGCCATCCCATCCATACTCTAGCCGTACTCAGCCATCCCATCCATTCTCAGTCGTACCCAGCCGCACCCATCCATCTGAACCGTACCCACCCATCCTATCCATACCCAGCGGTACTCAGCCGTACCCAGCCATCCAATCCATACCAGCCTTACTCAGCCATACCCAGCCATCTCATCCATAGTCAGCCATACCCAGCCATCCCATCCATACCCAGCCGTACTCAGCTATCCCATCCGTACCCAGCCATCCCATCCATACCCAGCAGTACTCAGCTGCACCCAGCCATCCCATCCGTACTCAGCTGCACCCAGCCGTACTCACTCGTACCCAGCCCATTCACACTCGGCCGTACTCAGCCACCCCATCCATACCCAGCCCAGCCGTACTCAGCCGTACCCAGCCATCCCATCCACACTCAGCCGTACCCAGCGATCCCATCCATACCCAGCCATACTCAGTTGTACCCAGCCATACCCAGCAATACCCAGCCATCCCATCCATACTCGGCCGCACTCAGCCATCCCATCCATACGCAGCCGTACTCAGCCATCCCATCTGTACTGAGCTGTACCTAGCCGTACTCAGCCATCCCATCCAAACTCAGCCGTACCCAGCCATCCCATCCATACTCAGCTGTACTCAGCTGTACCCAGCCTTACTCAGCCATCCCATCCATACTCAGCTGTACTCAGCTGTACCCATCCATACCCAGCCATCCCATCCATACTCAGCTGTACTCAGCTGTACCCATCCATACCCAGCCATCCCATCCAGACCCATCTGTATCCAGTCATCCAATCCATACCCAGTCATACTCAGTGGCACACAGCCGTACCCATCTGTATCCAGCCATCCCATCCATACTCAGCCGTACCCAGCTGTACTCAGCCATACCTGGCCATCCCATCTGTACTCAGCTGTACCCAGCTATTCCATCCATACCCAGCCGTACTCAGCTTTCCCATCTGTACCCAGCCATCCCATCCATACCCAGCCATACTCAGCCGCACTCAGCCATCCCATTCATACCCAGCTGTACTCAGCCGTATCCAGCCATCCTATCCGTTCTCAGCTGTACCCAGCAGTACTCAGCCGCACCCAGCCATCCCATCTGTACTCGGCCATACCCAGCCATACTCAGCCATCCCATCCATACACAGCCCAGCCGTACCCATCCATACTCAGCCATCCCATCCATACTCGGCGATCCCATCCATACCCAGCCATCCCATCTATACTCTGGCCCTACTCAGCCATCCCATTCATTCTCAGTCGTACCCAGCCGCACCCATCAATCTCAACCATACCCACCCATCCCATCCATACCCAGCCGTACTCAGCCATCCAATCCATACCCAGCCATACTCAGCCTACCCAGCGGTCCCAGCCATACTCAGCCGTACCCAGCCATCCCATCCATACCCAGCCCTACTCAGCTATCCCATCCGTACCCAGCCATCCCATCCATACCTAGCCATACCCGGCCGTACACAGCCATCCCATCCATACCCTGCCGTACTCAGCCATATCCAGCGATCCCATCCGTACTAGCCAGACCCAGCCATCCCATCCGTACTCAGCGATACCCAGAGTACTCAGCCGCACCCAGCCCATTCATACTCGGCCGTCCTCAGCCACCCCATCCATACCCAGCCCAGCCGTACTCAGCCGTACCCAGCCACCCCATCCATACTCAGCCGTACCCAGCGATCCCATCCATACCCAGCCATCCCATCCATACTCTAGCTGTACTCAACTGTACCCAGCCGTACTCAGCCATCCCATCCATACCCAGCCATACCCATCCATACTCGGCCATACTCAGCCATCCCATCCGTACTCAGCTGTACCTAGCCGTACTCAGCCATTCCCAGGCATCCCATCCATACTCAGCCATCCCATCCAAACTCGGCCGTACCCAGCCATCCCATCCATACTCAGCTGTACTCAGCTGTACCCAGCCGTCCCATCCATACCCAGCCATCCCATCCATACCCAGCTGTACTAAGCCGTACTCAGCCATCCCATCCATACTCAGCTGTACCCAGCCATCCCATCCATACTCGCCCGTACTCAGCTGTACCCAGCCACCCCATCCATACTCAGCAGTACCCAGCCATCCCATCCATACCCAGCGATCCCATACATACTCTAGCTGTACTCAGCTTTACCCAGCCGCATTTAGCCATCCCATCCATACCCAGCCATACTCAGTCGTACCCAGCCATACCCAGCCTTACCCAGCGATCCTATCCATACGCAGCTGTACTAAGCCGTACTCAGCCATCCCATCCATACCCAGCCATCCTATCCATACTCAACTGTACCCAGCCATCCCATCCATACTCGGCCGTACCCAGCCATCCCATCCATACTCGGCCATACCCAGCTGTACTCAGCCATCCCATCCATACTTACCCATACCCAGCCATCCCATCCATACCCAGCCGTACTCAGTGGCACTCAGCCGTACCCAGCCACCCCATCCGTACTCAGCTGTACCCAGCCATCCCATCCATACCCAGCTGTACTCAGCCATACCCAACCATACCCATCCATACTCGGCCGTATCCAGCCATCCCATCCATACCCAGCCGTATCCAGCCACCCCATCCATATTCGGCCATCCCATTCATACCCAGCCATCCCATCCATACCCAGCCATAATCAACCATCTCATCCATACCCAGCCATACTCAGCTTTCCCATCCGTACCCAGCCATATCCAGCCATCCCATCCATTCTCAGCTGTACCCAGCAGTACTCAGCTGCACCCAGCCATCCCATCTGTACTCAGCCACACCCAACCGTACCCAGCCACGCCCAGCCATCCAATCCATACTCGGCCATACCCAGCCATCCCATCCATACCCAGCCCAGCCGTAGCCATCCATACTTAGCCATACCTAGCCATAACATCCATACCCAGCCCTACTCAGCCATACCCAGCCCTACTCAGTCATACCCAGCCATCCCATCCATACTCTGCCGTACCCAGCCATCCCATCTATACCAAGCCCAGCCGTACCCAGCCATCCCATCCATACTCAGCCATACCCAGCGATCCCATCCATATCCAGCCATCCCATCCATACTCTGGCCATACTCAGCCATCCCATCCATACCCAGCAGTACTCACCCATACCCACCCATCCCATCCATACCCAGCCATCCCATTCATACCCGGCTGTACCCAGCCTTCTGATCCATACTCAACCGTACCCAGCCATACCATCCAAACCCAGCTGTACCCAGCCATCCCATCCATACTCTGGCCGTACTCAGCCATCCCATCCATACCCAGCCGTACTCACCCATACCCACCCATCCCATCCATACCCAGCCATCCCATTCATACCCGGCAGTAGCCAGCCTTCTGATCCATACTCAACCGTACCCAGCCATACCCAGCCATCCCATCCAAACCCAGCTGTACCCAGCCATCCACACCATACCCAGCCATCCCATCCATATTCGGCCATACCTAGCCTTACTCAGCCGTACCCAGTCATACTCAGCTGTACCCAGCCATCTCATCCATACTTGGCTGTACCCAGCCATCCCATCCATATCCAGCCATACCTGGCTATCCCATTCATACTCGGTTGTACTCAGCCATCCCATCCATACCCAGCCATCCCATCCATACTCAGCCGTACCCAGCCACCCCATCCATGCTTGGCCGTACTCAGCCGTACCAAGCCATCCCATCCATACTCGGCCGTACCCAGCCATCCCCGGTCATTCCCATCCATACCCAACCGTACCCAGCCGTCCCATCAATACTCGGTACTCGGCCGTACTCAGCTGTACTCAGCCATCTTATCCATACTCAGCCATACCCAGCAATACCCATCCCCCCCACAGCCCAATCAAGCACAACTGATCGCTCAGCTTTTGGTCTTCAGCCTGCAGAGAGATGGTGACTATCAGTCAGTGGCTCTCTGCTCTGCCCCTCCAGAGCTCACTGGAGCTCTGGGCTGTGGAGGGAATGGGAGTGGGTGGCTAAGGCTGTAAGCAGCTCTCTGTTTGGCTAAGCCAGCTGTTTGACCAGGCTTCTGGGTGGATCCTGACCATACGGCTGGAATCTTTTCAGAGCCTGAACAAGTTCTATCACTCAACTGCAGGCCTTCATCCACTGACGGCTGAAAACGGTTCACAGTAGTAAAGAACTAGATCTAGACCAACAAAGCTTTGGCCATACTTCAGAGACTTGTGGCACTATGCGTGGTCAAACTGAACAGTGGGAGGGATTTAGGGGCATGTTTAAACAAAACCTGGGCTTCCTTGTATCTATAAAATATGCCTTGCCTGCTGTGCCACAAGCAAGAGTCTCACAGACCCATATAACCCCATCACTTAGTACTAACTCCTGAACTCTGCATTATTCCTGACCCCTGAAATCTGCCCCACTTACTACTAACCTCTGAGTCACCTCTAACAACCAAATAATAACCTCCCATGCTAGAGTTTTGTGCTTTAAGGCTTGTTGGACTCTCCACCTATCCAGCTTATAGGTAGAGTGAAAATCAGTCTTGCTGCTCCCTCAGGACTGTAGACATCTTTTCATTTGCACTACAAAAACAACAAAGATAGGGATCAAAACGAACTGAAGCCTTTGGATCAATCTAACAGTAATGCACCTAGATACACAACCACATGATTTAGTTATGCTAAATACAGCAATCGTGTTAAAATTATTATCCACGAAGGCCTGGCTCACACCTATGCATTTTCAGTTTTGCAGAAGCACACTAAAGGCCATTTAACATGGTTTCCTATACAGTGCCTTTCAAAAGTATTCACCCCCTTGGCTTTTTACCTATTTAGTTACATTGCAGCCTTTAGTTCAATATTTTTTTTAATTTATATGTGATGAATCAGAACACAATAGTCTAAGTTGATGAAATAAAATATATACATAAAACAATTTTTCAGAAATAAAAAACTGATAATTGGCACGTGTATGTATTCACCCCCATTTGTTATGAAGCCCATAAAAAGCTCTGGGGCAACCAATTACATTCAGAAGTCACATAATAAGTGAAATGATGTCCACCTGTGTGCAATCTCAGTGTGACATGATCTTTCATTACATATACACACCTTTTTGAAAGGCCCCAGAGGCTGCACCACCTAAGCAAGAGGCACCACTAACCAAACACTACCAAGATCAAGGAACTCTCTGAACAAATAAGGGACAATGTTGTTGAGTACAAGTCAGGGTTAGGTTATAAAAAAAAAATATCTAAATCTTTGATGTTCCCTAGGAGCACCATCAAATCTAACCATAATAATCACATAATCTAATCATAACCAAATGGAAAGAACATGGCACAACAGCAAACCTGCCAAGAGACGGCTGCACACCAAAACTTATGGACCGGGCAAGGAGGGTATTAATCAGAGAGGCAGCACAGGCACCTAAGGTAACCCAGGAGGAGCTGCAGAGTTCCACAGCAGAGACTGCAGTGTCTGTATGTAGGACGACAATAAGCTATACGCTCAATAGAGTTTGGCTTTATGGCAGAGTTGCCAGAAGAAAGCCATTACTTTCAGCAAAAAACAAAATGGCACATTTTGAGTTTGGGAAAAGGCTAGTGGGAGACTCCCAAAATGTATGGTGGAAGGTGCCGTGGTCTGATGAGACAAAAATTTTACTTTTTGGCCATCATAACACTATGTCTGGCGCAAACCCAACACATCACATCACCCAAAGAACACCATCCCCACAGTGAAACGTGGTGGTGGCAGCATCATGCTGTGGGGATGTTTTTCAGCAGTCGGGACTGGGAAACTGGAGTTGAGGGAAAGATGGATAAATACAGGGATAATCTTGAGCAAAACCTGTACCACTCTGTGTGTGATTTGAGGCTAGGACAGAGGTTCACCTTCCAGAAGGATAATGACCCCAAACACACTGCTAAAGCAACACTTGAGTGGTTTCAGGGGAAAACATGTAAATGTGTTGGAATGGCCTAGTCAAACCCCATATCTCAATCCAACAGAAGATCTGTGGTCAGACTTAAAGTTTGCAGTTCACAAGTGCAAACCATCCAACTTGAAGGTGGTGGAGCAGTTTTGCAAGGAGGAATGGGTAAAAATTCCAGTGCTAAGATGTGGCATATCTCATAGAGACTTGGAGCTGTGATAGCCGCAAAAGGTGGCTTTACAAAGTATTGACTTTAGGGGGGTGAATAGTTATGCACATAGAATTTTTCTGTTATTTTGTTCTATTTGTTGTGTACTTCACAATAAAAATATATATATACAGTTTCAAAGTTGTGGGCATGTTCTGTAAATTAAATGATGCAAATCCTTAAACAATCCATGTTAATTCCAGGTTGTGAGGCAACAAAAAATGAAAAATGCCAAGGGGGTGAATACTTTTGCAAGGCACTGTAGATGTAGTTTACATCTATGCAGTTTTTAGAAAGGGCCAGGGACTTTCTTCCGTTTTTTGGTTCCATAGACTTCAGTGGATCAAAAGCGTGTATTGAAAAATGCAAAACGCACCTGCAATATGCAAACTGCATAGGTTGAATCAGGCCTAAATTGATGAGTGAGTTCTCCAGGACTCAAGATTAGGAATGTAACCCATCACTTGCTGAGAAAGAATAAATTAAAGATAGATACTTTTTGCATACAGAACAATAATCCTCAACTATCCCATTCTTTCATGCATCACTTTACTTTTCTCTTGTTTCACACAAAAATTCCATCAGGGGAAATTTGTTTAATTTTTTTTTTATTAAATGTAAATCCTAATTGGATTTATTAACAATCTGTGTATTTTTAAAATAAAATACCTTTTATCATTTATTGTGTCTGAGCGCTGTTGATCTCACAAAGACTCTTTACAGCCCTTTCTTGTCTGCATGCGCTCACTTAAGTTATAGCTGAATCGTAGCTTTTCAGGATGGGTATCTGGATAGTGACAACAATAGACCATGCCTGTGTAATGTGTTATATACAGTAGGTATATATATCATCCCCCCTTATAACATTTTCACAGTTTGTTGCTTTGCAGCTTGAAATTAGGACAGACACGGCTTTTGTTTTATGCAACTTATAACATCCAAGTGAAAGATATAATGACAACATGTCAGAAACAAATTAGAAAACAAACACTGAGTTGGAAGAAGGATCGCCCCCTTGTATCAGTATTTTGTTGAACCACCTTTTGATTTAGATGAATAGAGAGAATGGTGTTGCGTTGTTCTACAACCCAATAAGACAATACTCAATATGGGCAGTATATTACTGTGCTTTTCCCATGGCACCAACAATAATAGATAAAAAAGGGTACAGAGGAAAGAAAAAATGAAAATTTCAAATATGTAATAATCTTGGACTACCAATCTCCATATTTTTCTTAAGAATGCTCAGTTACAACAATATTGTGCAACCAGTGCACTGGAAAAATGCATAAATACCAAAATTCCAATAATCCTAATGTAAACAATAAAAGGAAAATTGTGCAAACATCCGTGCTAAAGTGCAAAGTGAACGAGTGATAAATAAATATATATAGTACATTCAAAAAGTATATAAACTAATGTGTAAAAAGTGCATATAGCAGCGTACTGTACACCCAACCTGTGCAAATATGCATAAATGCTACAATAGCAGCAAATATAAAAATGGATACCTTACAGAATAATTCAATCCAAATACATAAATAAAAAAAAGATAGGTATTATTCTATGTTTAGATCAGTAAAAGTAAATATAAGTGTTCAGTCCATATATAAAGTGCAAAAAAGCTTCTTAAG
Source organism: Lithobates pipiens (assembly GCF_037356315.1). Lineage (NCBI taxonomy): Eukaryota > Metazoa > Chordata > Amphibia > Anura > Ranidae > Lithobates > Lithobates pipiens. Next base: position 139,947,929 of record NW_027507791.1, read on the forward strand.
TGCAAGTGCTTCACTGTGCAAATTGTGTAGTCTCTCCAAAGAAAAGTGACAGCATCCAGGTGTTTCTCCACTTCGTGCAAACACACACTGATAGGTAGTGGCCTCTTATCTTGCGGCAAGGAGATAACCGCATATGTATATAAACACACTGGATGTTTCAGATTCTTCTCACCATGTCCATAGATACTGGTGACAATCAATCCTTACTCATCTTTATCCATCTTTGTCTCTCAGTGGGAGAAGGGATAAATCAACAGAGGAGGAGTGCCATAGTGTAATAATTTTTAAAAACAATCGGTATGTTTATTAAAATATCTCACAGGGTACTCACATATAAAATTTAAAAAAATGCTCATCTCCAACGAGCAGCGAGCTTGTGCTGTTAACATCAATCTCGAGCGCCTTTCCCGTTCTGACTTTTTGATTTAATTTACAGCCTTTACGCACGAGCGGATTTTCCGTCAGAAAACTTTGGATTGTTTTTTCCGACGCAATTCCGCTCAAGCTTGGCTTGCATACACACGGTCACACAAATGTTCACTGAATTTTTAAATGCCAAGAATGCGGTGACGTACAACACTACAATGAGCCGAGAAAACAAAGTTCAATGCTTCCGAGCATGCATCAAATTGTTTCCGAGCATGTGAATGTCAATTTTGTGCGTCAGAATTGCTACAGATGATCGGAATGACCAAAAAATTGAGAACATGCTCCCAATCTTTTGCTGGCTGGAATTCGGGCAGCAAAAGTCCGATGGAGCATACACATGGTTGCATTTTCCGACCAAAAGCTCTCATCTGTCTTTTGCTAGCCGAATTTGCGATCGTGTACACACAGCATTAGCCTGTTGGGATATGTCTCTACTAACTTTGCGCATCTAGACTTAGCAATATTTGCCCACTCTTCTTTGCAAAACTGCTCAATTTCAGTTAATTTTGATGGTGACTGTTTGTGGACTGCAGTCTTCAAGTCATTCCACAGGATTTTCAATGGGGTTTAAGTCTGGGTTCTGACTAGGCCATGCAAGGACATTCACCTTTTTCTCCTCCAAATAATATGTCTGGACATATTAGCACCAATCCACAGATGCAGCACAGTGCATTTGCAGCAGTTTGGTGCACTTTCTGAAAGTGCACCACACCCGCAACATGAAAAAAAAAGTCTATGGCAATGCGCAGCTAACTTGCAGGAAAGCCACAGGTGCAGGCACATTAGCATGAAAGGGGTTTAGGACATTAAGACTCCTTTCACACTGGGGCCATCCGTGTGTTAGTGCTAAAGGGCAGCTCGTTTTAGAAGGGGTTACAAACGCCCATTTTTCAGGTGTTTTGGAAGTGCTGCCCATTCATTGTAATGGGCAGGGGTGTTTTGGGAACACTGTATACAACGCTCTAAAACTGCCCCAAAGATGCTGCCTGCAGAACTTTTTCTAATGTTGCGCAAGCACACCACTCCAGCGTGAAAGCACTCACATTCGGCAGCATGGGAGGCACGGTTTTCAGGCACTTTACAGGTGCTAGAATACCTGAAAACTGTGAAAGGGGTCTTGGGATTTGTTTACATTTGTAGTTTGGGGGGGCGTAAAACCCAATAGTTGAAATGCGTTTTTACCACAACCCCCCCAACCACTGGTGTAGCATCAGTGATCTTAACGGCGACCCAGCCCCCAAGCCCCAGGTGGCCTGCGTGACCTTGTCACTTTCTGTTTTTTCACTTGGACAACAGAGGTGGCCGGCAGCAGCATTTTTCAGAAACCGATCCTTTCCATTTACCTTCTGCAACTGCTGAAATAGACATAGGTGTTGATTTACTAATGATAAATAGTCTGTGCAGTGAAAGTGCAGTTGCTCTAGATCTGAGCGGAACATGCAAGGAAAAAAAAAAAATAATTCTTGCTTGCACATGATTGGATGATAGACACCAGCAGAGCAGGGATGTGCAGTGAGGTCAGTGGCAGGCGAGGCACTGGCTAGTATCAGAGCCAGATACACAAAGGTTACATATGCCACGATCGTTAGAGCAAGAGCAATAATTATTACACTAGACCCCCTCTGTAACTCTAAACATTTAACCTGTAAAAAATGTTAAAGCATCTTCTATGGAGATTTATAAGTACTGAAGTTTAGCGCCATTCCACAAGTGTGCACAATTTGAATGGCTTCAGCCTCGGAAGAATTTACCCCCTTAATGACCAGAGCATTTTTTGCGATACAGCACTGCGTTACTTTAACTGACAATTGCACGGTCGTACGACGCTGTACCCAAACAAAATTAACGCCCTTTTTTCCCCACAAATAGAGCTTTCTTTTGGTGGTATTTGATCACCTCTGTGGTCTATTTTTTGCGCTATAAACAAAAGAAGAGCGACAATTTTGAAAAAGACACAATGGGGGTTATTTACTAAAGGAAAATACACTTTGGCTTTATCCCCTCGTCATCTCATATGCCTTGCACACACGGTCGGAAATTCCAACGGAAAATGTCCGATCGGACCATGTTGTCGGAAAATCCAACCACGTGTGGGTTCCATCTGACTTTTTCCGTTGGAATGTCCGACCAACAAAGTTTGAAATCTGGATCTAAAATTTCCGACAACATGATCTGATCGTCTGTAGCCTAGTCCGACGGACAAATCACCACACATGCTCAGAATAAATTCTGAGGCGGAAGCGCTCGGTCAGGTAAAACTAGCACTCGTAATGGATATAGCATATTCGTCACGCTGCAATGTTAAAAATTGTTTAATGCAGAGCATTCTCTTTTTCTTTATAATGCTAGAAGAATGAAGTTGTTTTGCTGCTCATATTCACATACACACACACACTTCTCCAAAACTTATTTCTTTATTCTTTTTCCTGATTTCATGAATAGAATATTTCATCAGATCTCCCAAATCCTTTTTATTTATTTCTTGGCTTAAATTTTGTGGTTGGTTCTTTAATCAAGATCTCCTTTTTTGACATTTTGCTCATCTTTGTGTGTTTCAGTGTGTTTTGTGTGTCAACGTACCGCAACACCATTATTATCTTTTTATTTTATTGTTTTATTTTTTAATCTCGAGGAGGTTGTTTGGTGTTGATGCCCCTTGTTAATTTGACTTTGTATTTTTGAAATGTACCTGCCTACTCACAAATAAACTGTCCTTTTTGAAGTAAAACACGTAGGAAAGTATTTCTGGAAACAAAAAAAAAACCTTTATTAGGTGTCAGAAACAAATAAAGAGAGAGGCAACGCTGGAGAAACTGGGGAAATTGGCGAAGCCTTTGGCCACCAGGGCACACATCAATTATTTAAATGCAAAAATTGGTGGACTGAGGAGAACATATCTAAGAGAGAACAGTCTGGTCCAGAAGTCCAAGAGATCAGGAACAGCAGCAGATGACATCTATGTCCCCAGGCTGTGGTCATACAAGAGCCTGCATCTTCTGTCAGACCATACTGAACCCAGGTCATTGCACTCTGGTCTTCCTTCCATGCTTCCTTTCAGGCTGTGGCTGTGGTGCTGGAGGTGTGGCAGAAGGAGGAGGAGTAGGAGGAGGAACATGGTCCAAGTCACACAAGTGCGTTTTTTGTGTCATTTGGCCCAACAACCCCTTATTTAAAGTTTTCATGATGATTTCCTCACATAAGGGTTGCCCCTCCTCCATTTGGTCCAGTTTGCACGCAGCCAAGGCGGCAAAGGCCTCTGGATATGTGTGGGTGGCTTTGAGGGCTGCAGAAGTCTTCCCAATTAGCCTGAGCGCTGACTCCTCCACATCCCCCCCCCTTTCTGACCCTTTTGGGTGGAAGGCGGAGGGGAGGGACCTGTGATTGAGTCAGGCTCCTAGGCCTGCCCACCTCTTGGCTTCCACATTCCACAGCCACCTCCTGGATGTCGCATTCCATGCCCTCCTCCTGGCTAAGGTCTTTCTGTGTATGAAAAAGGGACATAGTTTTAGTTTTTGGTTCATCAAACACACACAATTTTCAGCTCGACTGTTGCAAATTGTTAACAAATAGAAAAAAAGACTGTCATTCTGAGCCCAGCATTTTTCATTCTTGGCCCAAATATTTTGGCCACTACTGTCTATTGATATGTAAAACACTTTATAAAATCAGCAATTAGTGAGCAAAAATCAAGTTAACAGCATTCATTTTTACTCCAAAAATATGTAGCACAAATACTATACCTGGCTCAAGCTGGGCTCCTCCACACCTTCCTGACTGGAAGGCCCAAGTTGGGCATCGAAAGCCTCAGCAGGGGTGGAATGAAGTGTAGAAGGAAGCGTGGAAGGAAGAGTAGAGAGTGCTTCCCTGATCTCAGTCTGGTCTGACAGAAAATGCAGCCTCTCATAGTACCACAGCCTGGGGACATAAATGTCATCTGCTGCAGCTACAGATCTCATGGACTCCTGCACCTTCTTGTGCTCCCTCAGATATGTACTCCTCAGGCCACCAATTTTCGTTTTTAAATAGGTGATGCCTGCCCTGGGGACCACCGGCTTCACCAACTCCAGCATTTTTTTCATCGCTGCCTGCCTCTTTAATTTGTTGCTGTAATAGGGATGTTTAGCTTGCCACAGACAGGGCAGCTCCCTGTACTTGTCGATGAACAGGAGGAGGAAGCTGTGGTCATTAAACCCATCCATATTCTCTGCAAGACACAACACAAGACAAACCCTAATGTCAGGCTAAACTCTCCTAATTTTGTCCCAATATAGGCCTCAATCTAGAAGCAGTATAGGCTAGTGATGTACCAAGTTAAATTTGTACCTTTGTTCAAATGATCGGCGCTTCAGTTCCTCCTTCCTGCTCTCACAGATCGTACGTATGACGCACGCGTGTTACATTTTATATACAGTGTGAATGCGTGAAACTCCGCACGCCCCTGAAGTTCTTTCTAGTCTATTCCCCACCCCTTCTCTTTGGGCGCAGTGGGAAAGCACATGGCGGATACACAGCAAGTGTGCACTAATTATTCTACTAACGAGGAAGAGGAGGACGATGAAAGCCCAGAGCCAGAAATGTCCCTATCCTGGAGGAGATTTAAGGTCTCAAATATGTCTTTTGTCGAGATGTTGGACATACTGAAGAGGAATGACTATGATGGGAAGTATGGACCTTACCCAAACCCAAATATCAGAAAGGCCAAGATCATGACTAAAGTTGTGAAAAGTCTTTAGAAGAATTTTGGGGTACGACGATCCAAGGATCAACTGAGGAAATCCTGGTCAGACCTTAAACTGAGGGAGCATGATCAGTACAGAAGGATCAAGGTAGTTCTTCAAAAAAGTAAGTAGTTGTCATGTGTTCATATTATTATTGCTTGCATACTACTCCATGTGCTTTGATTTAATGTTGTACATTTTAAAATGGCCACTTTCATGTTCATGGGTTCAATCGTTTGTAACATTGTTCGTTCGCCCACTCCAAAGACGATGTTTTGGCAAGTGGCACTTGGCTACATTTGTTCAGGCCTATCTATTTCTAATCAAAGGAAGTTTGTTGTCTAGAGGGCTTTGTAATAGAATGAAATGCAAACTTGATTCAGTGTAAAGGAGAGGACACTCAGCAACTGTTTACACATCTGGACTCAGGAGCACTAGTGTGGGACACCAGAACACCCTCTTTATTAGGGTGTCCCACACACGTGAGTACTATAGGGGTGTCCCCATCTGTCAAACTTTCTCAAAACAGATAAGTATTCAAGCTTTAGAAAGTGTCATAAATAATAATGTTTTCAGCTTTGAACTCTGCCAAAAAACACAATTCACAGTTTCATAGTTAGTAAGGTTGAATAAAGACACCAGTCCATCCAGTTCAACCTGAGTGAGTGTCTACCCCTATCCCTGTACATTGCACACTCAAATTGGTCCCTACCCTCAAGGAGCCCACAATCTAAGGTCCCCATTCATATACTAAAAAAAATTGGCCCTAGTATATGAATGTGAGCTGGGGACCTTGGATTGTGGGCTCCTTGAGGGCAGGGACCGATGATTCTCAGGCTGAACTGGATGGACCGATGTCTTTATTCAACCTTGCTAACTATATGTGCTATCTCCCATCATGGAGGATAAATGTATCCGTTTTGTGGGTGCAACCCCTTCCTCACTACTAAAGTGGCTGAGATGAAGGGGTTGCACCCCCAAAACACATACATTGATCCCCCATAATTGGAGATAGCACATGCTGACATTAGACATGGGATCAGGAGGAAAATGGCCAGTTTGATTCACAATTTGTGTGCGTCTTCCAAATTTGGCTTTTACAGGGGGTGACACCCCATTTGATGAAGGCAATATTAACACAGTTTGTACATATTCATGTCTGATATTGTCTTCAGTTTTCAAAGTTGAACTTTGTAAGTGCTTGTGTTCTGTATGTTATGCTTTGATACATTCCCGTTTACACAAAAACGGCAAGTTATATTAATGTTACCAAAAATAAGGTTAAAAAAGCAGTATTTGTAGTAAAGTTGTTGTTTTCTGTGACAATGGGTGTTATTTACTAAAGGCAAATCCACTTTGCACTCCAAGTGCAGTTTCAGGTGTATTTTTGCAGTGCACTTGTAGTGCATAGTGGATTTGCCTTTAGTAAATAACACCCACAGTGCTTTCTAATTTGCTCCAATCACACCATTTTTATGACTCCACACATTTCTGTCCTGGTTCTGAAAATTAGCAATATTTTTGTCAGTAATGCACTATATACATTAACAACAAAAACAAGGTGTGTGTAGAAGACCCACAACATAATAATATTATCTGAAGAAGAGACTGTCACCTCATCTCACACAGAAATTGGGTTTCCACTGTTGAAGAAAAAGGCCCCAAAAAAAATAAAATAAAAAAAGGAGCTAGGAGACACCTAAAACAAGCCCATGCAGTACATGAAAACAAATATTATTGCAGTTTAAAAGAGAAATGTATTTAAAAAAATGCCTCTCAGACATTGTCTGGCATATCAATGGCCCCCCTACCCACAACGTACTCCATATATCTTGTTCTGACTTTTGGGGGGCCAAGCCAGGATGGCCAGCTTCAAGGGCCATCAGGTTGGCATGTTCAGGTAAGTCTGCGTCAGGCCCAACTGAGGCCACAGAGTTTGTGAGTATTTCTTCAAACAATTGTGCAGAATGCAGCAGGAAAGCACAATATGATTGAGTTTATATTCCGCCATGTGGAGTCAAAATAGGCGGAACTGGCTGCCCATTATCCCAAAAGTGTTCTCTACTACTCTTCTGGCTTTGGCCAGCTGGAAATAAAGACCCTCTGGTCCGGGGTGAGGGTCCTCATTGGGAAAGGCCGCATCAGATGGTTTGCCAGCGCAAACACTTCATCCGCGAAGAAGACGAGTCCTTCCACATTCTCCTCTGGAGGTGGCAAGCCCAGACTGCCTCTCTGGAGACGCCAGTAGAACTCCGTCTGCGCGATCACTCTACCATCCGACATCCGGCCATTTTTCCCCACGTCCACATACAGGAAGTCATGTCGCTGACACCACCACCATCATGATACTATTATATTAGTTGTTATTAGTATATAATTATACTAATTATAATAGTAGGACCCCGAGTTGGGGGGTGGGAGGATGCGGACGTGTTTTTCCATCAATTGCACCTCCACAATTGGGAAAGGGCCAACGAGTGGCAAAGTGGGAGCCCACAGTCTGTCATTCCTGTGGCGTTAAAGGAAACTGGAGTCAAACAAGAAAAAATTTTCATTTTGCACATCAACCTGGCAAGCAGATTAGACACATTTTTTGGCCAAGATCAGTATAACATTTTTGGAAATGAGCATTTAAAGCCAAAAGTATAAGGTCCCCTTATCAGATTCCTCAGCCCCCCCCCCATCTGATGGCCTATTGCACAAAATTAGGGGGGGGGGGGATGTTTTGGACAGGTAACTCTCTCTACTACATTGAGAGCTGAATGCATAGATAATGTGTGATACTTTGGCCAGCTCCTCTTTACTTACACTATTGGCAGCAGGGCTGTCTTTATTATTGATTAGGCCATGGACAGAAATTCTCATAGGGCCCCCAATGCCAAAGCCCAATTCGCCCCCCCCCCCCCCCATGCAATTTCGCTCTCCGCCTGCTTTGAGATATACAATAAATAGCAGCTAGACTCAAAATCGGTTTACTGTATCAGATCAGGCATGAATGAAAGGATTCTACACCAAGCCCCAATGTAATGAGAAGATTTATACTGACCACCAATGTAACTGAGACATTTAGCCTGCGTTCACATTTGTGTGTCAGGAACGCATGCAAAATCTGCAGCTGCCCTTTAGTAGATACACAGTAATGCCATCAATTGTTAATGACACCCTCACACATCTGCTGACATGTGCCTCGGCACCGTGTGATTTTGAAAAAGGGTTAGGGACCTTCTTCCGCATTTCTAGCACATAGAGCAGCCCATTGAAATGAATGGGCTGCCCCACACGCGACCTACATCTTTATCCACCCTATCAGTACACCTTCGCATAATAAAACCCCGCTAACCTCTGCACCCCAAACCTCCCCCATCCTCTCCACACCAACCTTCCACCCCCTTTAACTCTACCTGCCTACTCTGCTCATCTTTGGACCCACCTATTCGCTTGCCTTTGCAGAACAGGCAGATGTTAGGCTTAATGACCATAGTTGTAGGCAGGACTTTCAGGCATGCCCCTTTACCTCCCCAATGGGCAGAATTCAGTATAGGTGATGGTGGATTTGACCTGGGGGGGGGCATGATATACAAATGAATGCCGCCACTATTTACATGTAAACACAGAGTCTGCAAATGAGTCATCTGTACACAATAGGGCAGAGCTGGGCAGCATTGGTAGCAGCACTTCACACTGAGATATTGGGACATGGCATGGGACTAAAACTTCAAGGAACAAGGGAATTTAAACCAGGATAGTTGGCAAGTATGTGGCAGCTGCTTGGGCCCCACAACAATGACAGGGCCCAGGGCAGCTGCCCCTTTTGCCCTGTCTTAAAAACTGCCCTGATTGGCAGCCCACTGGACAGATAAAAGAAGTGTCATAATCCCCAAAAAAAACCTGAACAAATGGAAACATTTTTTTTTAAAACAGCAGCATTTGAAAGTACTGAGGCAGGCCCTTGCACTACATACTTTGGTGAATTCATCACCAAATCCATAAATCTTACCACAAGAGGTAGGTATAGTGTGTATTGGGTTTGGCAAAGTCAGCAGATAGAGGATTGCTATCAGCTACTGAGCTAGCAGTTGGGGGAGGGGGGATCCTAATGAGTTTGGCCCACCAAAAAAAACAAAAAAAAAACCTCTGGCATGAATTTAAGCACACAAACATTTGTACACATTTTAGGGGGTGTTTAGGGGAAAGCAATACTATGGAGCTGGCAAAATACATTTCTACGTGACTAGGCTAGAGGTGTATGGGCCCAGAAGAGCATGCTGGGGAGGTTAGTGAAGGGAAATATGCATGAAGGCAAAAAAGGAACTTTAAAAGCTTCCAGCATGCATGAGGACAAAGGGGCACAGAAAATCAATTACAGTATATTGCAATCATGGTAATTAGGGAATGATGAAAGAAATACAATACATTAGCAAACCTTAAATACATAGAATGTGATGTTAAAGGAGAACTCTTATCTTAAAATAGTACTTCTGCAGGACCTGTATGATGGCAGAATAGGTCTCTGGAATAATGATCCCCAGAGCCTGGGGGGAGATGCCTGACAAGAACTTGAGGTCCTGAAGACTTCTCCCTATCGCCAAGTATCGCAACTAGCCTCTGCTCCGTAGTGATGGCTTGCCATATGCAGGTATCCTACCTGCTGATATAAGGGGACAGCAAAGCCAGCAGGCGGTGAAAAACGGGGTCTGTCATCTGGAGATAATTCCTGAAATCAGGATTATTCTCCCGGATCTCAAGAAGCAAAAGGCATGTGCGAGAATTGGTCACGCTGGAGCAACCAATTCTTGCTCCATGAACTCCTCCTCACCCTGTTACACTACGCACACACTGATAAGCAGATACGCACCCACAGCACAAACTGTAGAGCAGTAAAGATCTGAAGCACAAGTCTTAAAAGCGAAAATCGTCTCTAACCAAACTTCTACTAACACGCGATAAACATGAGATCAGCAGAAGGAGTCCAAAGGGTGCCGCACGTGGTTCTGAACTTCCCTTTTATAGTTCCGTCGTTCTTGACGACCGGAAATTCCGACAACTTTGTCCGACCGTGTGTAGGCAACACCAGTTTCGGACAAAATCTGTCGGAAATTATCCAATGGATTTGGTAATTGGAATGTCTGACCGTTTGGACTGGGGCTAAGTGGGAAGCGGATTTGGGAGTCCAATTTACTGATTAGCATAGGGAGTAGATTCTATACTTTGCACAGAAGTCATCCATAGCTCCAAGAGACTTGCTACAAGATCATGACCCAATGGTATAGAGTGCCTACTACTTTGCACCGCTTCTTCCCACAAGTCTCCAGTCTGTGCTGGCGGTGTGGCACAGAGGAGGGAACGATGCTCCATATCTTCTGGGAGTGCCCCAAAATTAGGCTTTCTGGCTGCAGGTGGCACACACGATCAAGCACCTAACTGATGTTACTCTGGAGGGGGACCCCAGGGCTTGCTTGCTGCACCTCTCAAAGCGACCCATCAAGAAATACAAAGCCTCCCTTACCGTCTAGTTATTAAACACTGCTAAAGCATGCACCCCCTGTGTTTGAGATCAGAGATCCCACCGACAAAATTCCTGTGGTTTGCCAAGGTGAATGAGCTAAGAAACATGGAGGATCTCACTACCACCTTCTACGTTGAGGAGGAGGCCTTTCGGGAGACGTGGCGACCATGGCAACATTACATCTACACTGAAGCATACCTCCGGGAGGTTACACAGCCTGACTGATCCTTGGGGCTTGAGTTGCTTCCTAGTCGGGGGCACCCCATTAGCTTCCCCCCCAACCTTCCATACCACTCCTCATCCCCCTCCTCCCTCCGGGCAGTCCTGTCCCCCACCCCTCCTCCTTCCCCTTGTCCCCCCTTTCCTAATCTATACCCAGTCATGGACTGATCTAGTTAGATAATGTGAATATCCTGTTTTGCATCACCTGTCAGTTATGCCTCATGGCTGGGCTCAGCTAGTACTAAGGAGGTGAGCCTTCCAGACTGCTGTGAATGTGTATGGCACTGGTAGCCATAATATTTGTACTGGTTTATTAAAGTAGCTGCCTAGAAGCCTCCCCGGCACAACGCAACGATAACTTCATCACACAGCTTCGTTCTTACATGTATGTCACAGAGTGCATAGCAGGGGGAATCGATACTTGACATCACTTTTCAAACAATTAACCCTTTTTGTTACACGTTTCAGTTTTTATTACAACCATTGTCATCTGTTTTTGACTGTTAAATTGCATCATTCTGAAAATAAAGGAATTACAAAAAAAAATAAAAATCTCCATAGGCGAGGTTTAAAAAATTCTGCAGGTTGCTTGTTTTGAATTACAGAGGAGTTGTAGGGCTAGAATTATTGCTCTCGCTCTAACAATCACAGCGATATCTCACATGTGTGGTTTGAACACTGTTTTCATATGCAGACACTACGTATGCGTTCGCTTCTACACGCGAGCTCGTCTGGACTGGGCGTGTTAAATTTTTTATTTTACTTTATTTTTACACTGTTCTTTAAAAAAAAAAAAAAACATTGTGTGACTTTTATTCCTATTACAAGGAATGTAAACATCCCTTGTAATAGAAAAAAAAGCATGACAGGACCTCTTAAATATGAGATCTGGGGTCAAAAAGATCTCAAATCTCATATTTACACTAAAATGCAAAAAACAAAACAAAAAAACAACATTTTAAAAAAATGTCCCTTTAAGAGCTATGGGCACAAGTGACATTTTGACATCGCTTCTGCCCTGCAATGGTATGGAGCCAGGTGGGAGCCATCTTCCCCTCACTCAGCTCCATGCCAAGCAGGGGAAAGGACCCGGTCGCCTCCGCTGCTGCCGGAGCGCACTGATAAAAGTGATCTTGCGGCGATCTGCTGCTAAGACCAGTTTTATCTGAAAGTGGACCACCCGCTGAAGAAGTGGAGCTAGCTGCTGCCATAACGATATTCCACCTCAAAGAGCCGCCATATAATGCATGGCGGGCAGTCTGTAAGTGGTTAAAATGTGACATGTTAAGTATCTAATTGCTTGGCGTATCATCATCTTTCACATGATACAAAAAATAAATAAAAATTGTGTGGCATAAACAGTTGCATAAAAAGTTGCAAAGACCACCATTTTATTCCATGGGGTGTCTGCTAAATATATAAATATATATATATATATATATATATATATATATATATTTTTTTTTTTTTTAATATTAGTTTCAGAATTGGCCTGGGTGGCAAGGGGTTTATTACCATAAGTAATATACAAATAATTACTACATATTGTTTTTAAGGTAATTTACTATATTTTCAAAATCTGTACTCAAGCAGTTGGCAAATTACTGAAGTTTGAAGTTATAACTTCCAACCAGTAATTTCACAGAAAAAAAATATATAATAAAAATTGTTATGTTATAAAATATACAGTGCCTTGCAAAAGTATTCACCCCCCTTTGGCTTTTTACCTATTTTGTTACATTACAGCCTTTAGTTGAGCATGAATCTATCTATGGTCGCCTCTGACACCCATATTTCAGGTGTTCAAAACCCTTTTCGAGCACCGGGCACCTGAATTACAATGGCGGGGGTGGTTTTTTGGAAGCACCTGATTAGAGCCATAGGCTCTAATAGGCCCCCAAGAAGGGTGAACAACGGGAGCAATGCTGTGCGTTCCCTGTTCACTCAGCTGTGTGTTGGAATAGGAATTCGCTTTGCTAACACTGAACCGCCTCTCAGTCAATCAGGTGGTCGGGTCTGTTACTTGTCACCTGATTGGACGCCTGATAGAGGACGGAAGACGACATCGAGGAGCTTGCAGGACACCGTCGCTGACCTGCTGCGAGACAGGTAAGTGCCGGGTGATGCACACTGGCAGAATTTGATGGGGCGCAGTAGCAGAAACTGATAGGCACACTGGCAGCATTTGATGGGGCACAGTAGTGGTAATTGATGGGTACAGTAGCTGCGCATTTGTTTTTTTTGCGCCCCCCCCCCCCAAAAGGTAACCCTGGAGGTGATGCAGAGTTCCACAGCAGAGACTGGACTATTTGTACATAGGATGACATTGTGATTTGAGGCTAGGACGGAGGTTCACCTTCCAGCAGGACAATGACCCCAAACACACTGCTAAAGCAACACTTGAGTGGTTTAAGGGGAAACATGGAAATGTGTTGGAATTGTCTAGTCAAAGCCCAGACTTCAATCCAATAGAAAATCTGTGGTTAGACTTAAAGATTGCTGTTCACAAGCATAAACCATCCAACTTGAAGGAGCTGGAGCAGTTTTGCAAGGAGGAATAGGCAATAATCCCAGTGGTAAGATGTGGCAGGCTCATAGAGACTTATCCAAAGTGACTTGGAGCTATGATAGCCGCAAAAGGTGGCTCTACAAAGTATTGACTTTAAGGGGATGAATAGTTCTGCACATTGACCTTTTCTGTTATTTTATCTCATTTGTTATTTGCTTCACAATAAAAAAAAAAAAAAAAAAAAACACACACAACACACATCTTCAAAGTTGTGGGCCTGTTCTGAAAATTAAATCCTCAAACAATCCATGTTAATTCCAGGTTGTGAGGCAACAAAACATGAGTAATCCGGCGCTCCCTATATAGTGAGAAACCACAGTCCTATCAATTAAACTTAGTAAATAGTGATGTGGCTAAACCAAATAAATGTGATAGACAAAAAGTCTGAAAAGCGACAAAGAAAATACTAATAATGCAACTTATTGGTGTTACATCTGGCACTATATGAATATCACGGCTTATTATCACATTGTTAATATTTGGTATGTCACATGGTACACTTATGACACATAGAAAAAAGGAAAAATAAGGACCATGATGAAGGACCTAAAATACGCAAAAGGAAAGGATAAATCCCCCTGGGACTTTAAAATGAGGTGGGAGAGAGTAGGCAATGTTCACACGGAAATGTAAAAATTTTTTATTTATTAATTACATAATGCTGTGTAACCAATTGGGAACAACAATAAATGTGCGTTACCCGGCATAGTGGCCAAGTTAACAGCAGTGGTAAAAACAAATATCAATTCACTACATTCCAAATACATCCATGAGATAATAAAATTCATCATAAATAAATCTATCAATTGATATATGTACACATAATATGAGGTAGAAGGTTATACATACACATCTGGAACAGTATATGAACCACAATGCACATAACATAAATGCCCCACAAAATAAACACAGGAAAGCATTAATGATGTCCAGACGGGAAATACCCAGCAGTGTGAATGTATCAAGAGCATCTTTTGCTCGCTCTTCAGGGGCAGATGCATACTGGAACAAAAGTGAAATATAGTAAAATGAGTGGGTATATGTTAGTGAGAGCAAAGGGGAAAATAAAAAATCTAGTAATTGGCAAGGGAGGTCCACAAATCAGAGACCTCATACTCACCAAGCCCCTGGGCTGGGTCACTGACCATTGTTATGGTGGTGGCAATAAGTGTCCTGCTCGGGAGCTGAGGGGGCACAGGCGAATGGATACCACAAGTGGGCACACCCGGATGAGGGGTACAGGCTGGAAAGGGCGTACGGTCGAAAGGGTCTGAGATGTAAATAAAAATATGTCTAGAATAAATATTGATATATAAATTAATTAAATTAAAAGACCCTATGATGTTTCACAACCATCTATATGTATAGAAATAGTTAATTTGAGCGGTATAAGGTATGCGTGTCCAATAAGAGTAGCAAAGTGGTAAAATTTGGGAGGCTATAGGGCGAGACAAACAGACGATATATATGTAAATAAATGAAAATAAGCCAATTATAGTGTGGTGGGGGGGGGGTACAGCCCACCATACAGTGAATATAAGTATGAATAAGTCAGAGTATTGCCTTAATAAATTTAAACATCCCGAACAACAGTGTTAACTTGGCCACTATGCCGGGTAACACACATTTATTGTTGTTCCCAATTGGTTACACAGCATTATGTAATTAATAAATCAAAGTTTTTTCAATTTCCATGTGAACATTGCCTACTCTCTCCCACCTAATTTTAAAGTCCCAGGGCGATTTATCCTTTCCTTTTGCACTTAGGACACATGTACATTGTAGCAACTAAGGAGTTTAGCACTCTGTAAGGAGACTTGGTATTTTCTTTGTCGCTTTTAAGACTTTGTCTATCACATTTATTTGGTTTTGCCACATCACTATTTGCTATATTTAATTGATAGGACTATCATTTCTCACTATATAGGGAGCGCCGGATTACGCTTTTTTTTATTTTTATTTTTTACATTCTAGTCCATTTGGGAGGACCTAGCAGGGTAGGCTGCATACATATTGTCCTTTTTTTCCTAAGCGCAGTTGTTTTTATATATTTTGGAAGGGGGCATGTGTCTTTTAGACACATGCCTCTTCTATGACACTGCAATGAGAGGCTTGCCTCCACTGCAGCATTTTTATTGCACAGCTGGGACCAATGGTACTTTACGATTGGTCCAAAAATTCAAGCTGTTTATTGAGCTCAGTGCCTCTGACAAGAAGTGAAAGGCGCTATGAGCTCAACCTCTCAGTCTGCTGCAAACAGTGTGTCAGCTTGTATTTAAAGTGGCCACTCTGTATTTAGTTTCCGACAGGCTGTGCAAAGATCCCCAGATCTCTGAAGCCATAAGTCATAGGGGCCCCAGTGGAAGGATACCAGTGGCGGGGTAGCACTTAGGCTACATACCCCCCAAATTTGGGGTCTCTATGACCCCAGGTCACCAAGCTAAGACCCTCGAAGCTTGATTTTTTTTTACATTTTTTTTTATGCTCATGGCCCTGCCTCACTTGCCACCCCTGACTGCACGCCCCTGCAGCAGAGCTTTCCCTCAGAGAGAGAGAGGACACTATGGGGGGAGGAAGGAGAGAGAGAGAGAGAGAGGACACTATGGGGGGGAGGAAGGAGAGAGAGAGAGAGAGAGAGAGAGAGGACACTATGGGGGTGAGGAAGGAGAGAGAGAGAGAGAGAGAGAGAGAGAGAGAGAGAGAGAGAGAGAGAGAGGACACTATGGGGGGGGGAGGAAGGAGAGAGAGAGAGAGAGAGAGAGAGAGAGAGAGAGAGAACATGGAACACTTGTAAGACTGTGCTGCTATAAACCAAAGGAGAACCCACCCACAATCCAGGAAAAATGGAGGAAACTGTAATAGGTTGCTGTGCAGCCCAGGAGAGGACAAAGCCTGCTGGGAGGAGCAAGTACTTGCGGTAGATGTAGTTCTCAAAGAGACTGCCACGTGCTGAAGATCATTTTGGAACTACAAGTCCCAGCAAGACTAGGAATCTGCAGTAAAGGAAAAGGCAGAGAGATTCTGGACTCGAGGCAGTCATTTAAAAGGACAGTGTGGAGTATACAGTACAGCAGCTTGTTGGAGACATGGAAAGGCTCAGTTGCTGACTTCTCCAAGTCTGTGTGAAACATTGTTGCCACCCTGTCTGTGGGAACACCATTGTTGTGATCATTGCCACCACCACGTTGGTGGGGAGGAAGTAATCAGTGAGTTATATCACAGATGATGTTGCTCTGTCTAGACAAACAATGGGAGGAGGGCAGTCATCAACTTATGTGGTGGTGAGAGGCTGCTGGTCACAACCTTATGCCTAATATTTTGTCTTGTGGGGCTCATATTTGAGACAGATTTGGGCCCCAGGCTACATCCACGCACTGCCCAGTAGGAGGGAACTATGGACCGTCTCTGTAACTTCTTGCATCACCTTTAGTTAGGATTCCTCTTGGTATAGGGCTTACTTAAGTATGCAAATGTTGTATACTTGTTAGAGTGTTTATTATTGTTTTCCATTTTTTAGTCAATGATTTATTGTGTGTTATAGTGATGCTTAGACAGTTGTTGGCACTGGAAACAGAAAACAACATCAGATTTTGCAAAGTAACAGGAAATGTTTAAAATCTACTAGTAGCCATAATGTTACTACATATATCTACACATGACTTAGGCCAGCCATAGACAATTTGAATTTCAGCCGGTTTACCAGTGGTCACTAGGGATGAGCCGAACACCCCCCGGTTCGGTTCGCACCAGAACTTTCGAACGGACCCCACGTTCGTTACGAACGTTAGAACCCCATTGAAGTCTATGGGACTCGAACGTTCGAAATGGAAAGTGCTAATTTTAATGGCTAATATGCAAGATACTGTCCTAAAAAGGGTTTGGGGACCTGGCTCCTGCCCCAGGGGACATGGGTCAATGCCTAAAATGTTTTTAAAAATGGCCGTTTTGGCGGGAGCACTGATTTGAATGACGATTAAAGTGAAAAAAAAAAGTGAAATATTCCTTTAAATATGGTGCCTGGGGGGTGTCTGTAGTATGCCTGTGAAGTGCCACGTGTTTCCCGTGTTTAGAACAGTCCCTGCACAAAATGACATTAAACGGAAATAACACCATTTAAAACTGCTTGCGGTTTTAATGTTATATCTGGTTCCTGCAATATGGTTGAAAATCATTGAAAAAAATGGCATGGGTAGCCCTCCCTGCCCATTACCAGCCTATTTGGGTCTTGTTCGCATATTAAGGGGAACCCCGTACCCATATTAAAAAAAGGAAATGCGTGTGGCCCCCCAGGCCCTATATACTCAGAACAGCAGTATACAGGCGGTGCAAACAAGACAGGGACTGTGTAGGTTTGTTGTGTTAAGTTGAATCTGTTTGTAATTTTCAACTGGTACATTTTTAAAGTGTAGCTCCAGTCAAAAAAACTATTTTTAAGCTTTTTGGAAAACATAGGGAAGGGTTATCACCCCTGTATAATTTGTTTTGTCGTCCATCTTTTTTCATCTCACTTGCTGTTGTCTCCTTCCGTTTGCAAGTAGGAGATGTTTGTAAATTGGATGTTTGAAAGTAGGGGCCTGCCCTATATGCTCTGCAGAAATGGCGGAACAAGGTGTTGGTTTTGCCACAACATTGTAAGCCCTGAAAGTGACTCTTGGTGGGCGCTGGAGCGCCCTGCTGTGAACGATTATATCAAGAATTGTAATTACATGCCATTGTTGAACAGTGGTAGAAAAATTGACCTTTGGTGGTTGTGGTGCTGGTGCCACAACACTATAAGTCCTCACCGTTACTCTGGGTGGGCACAGGAAGGGGCCCTCCTGTGAAATATTATATCAAGAATTGTAATTACATGTCCCTGTTAAACAGGGGCAGAAAAATTGGGCCTTAGGCACTGGTGCCATCACACTGCAACCTCTGCCATATACTCTAGTTTTATTGCAGGAATTAGCCCTGCTGCAAAGCATTGCATCAAAAATTGTACTTAAACGCCCCTGTTAAACAGGGGCAGAAAAATTGGGCCTTAGGCACTGGTGCTGGTGCCACCACACTCCAACCTCTGCCATATACTCTAGTTTTATTGCAGGAATTAGCCCTGCTGCAAAGCATTGCATCAAAAATTGTAATTAAACGCCCCTGTTAAACAGGGGCAGAAAAATTGGGCTGCTGGCATCACCCAGAACCAAAAATGTTCTTCCAACATATCAGCGGAGTAGGAAGAGGATAGACAATCAACATAACAGGACAGTCACTCAGCATCAGCATAGGCAGTCTTGAAGGGATGTGGTATTTAAAAAAAAATTATTCGGTTACATCAGCTTCAGGTGCTTGGTAGCTGTGGGTGATCCAAGACTGATTCATCTTGATGAAGGTCAGTCGATCAACTGATTCGGTGGACAGGCGCACCCTGTGATCGGTAACAAAGCCACCAGCAGCACTGAAGGTGCGTTCCGAAAGAACGCTGGATGCAGGACAGGCCAGTAGCTCAATTGCATACTGTGCAAGCTCTGGCCAGTGATCCATCCTCAAGACCCAGTAAGCCAGAGGATTTTCAGTGGGAAAGGTGTCCAAGTCTGACCTTGCCCCTAGGTATTCCTGCACCATGTAAATTAGACGCTGGCGATGGGTGCTGGAACCAATCATACCTTGGGGCTGCGGACTAAAAAATTGTCTGAAAGCATCAGTCAGACGGCCACCTTCTCCACCGCTCCTTCTGACTGATGCCTCAGCAACACGTTGTCCAGGACCAGGAGTTTGTGACCTCCCAGTCTCTGGGAACGCGTTGCACAGAGCTTTCTGCAAGGCCTCCCGGAGATGTCTCATCCTCTGCTCCCTCTGCGATGGCAAGATAAGGTCGGCAACCTTACCCTTGTACCGTGGATCAAGGAGAGTGGCCAGCCAGTAATGGTCCCTCTCCTTGATCCGAAGAATACGAGGATCCTTCCGCAGGCTTTGCAGGATCGGGGAGGCCATGCAGCATAGGTTAGCTGAGGCATTCGGTCCGGAGTCCTCTGGGTCACTAAGGACAACATGATCCGCAGCTACCTCCTCCCAGCCACGTACAAGTCCACGTGTTTCTTGGGACTGTAAATAATCCCTATAAGACTGCTGCTGCTGATGCTGAGTGCCAGCCTCCACCTCCATGCTGACACAATCATCCTCCTCCTCCTCTTCCTCCTCCTCACCCTCTTCCTGTGTGATGGGTGGCACAGCAGGAACACTGTCTGGATAAAGGGGGCCTTGAGAGGCAAGGAAGTCCTCCTCTTCCTGCCTCTGTTCTGCCTCAAGTGCCCTGTCCATTATTCCACGCAGCGTATGCTCCAAGAGGTGGACAAGAGGTACAGTGTCACTGATGCATGCACTGTCACTGCTCACCATCCTTGTGGCCTCCTCAAACGGTGACAGGACAGTGCATGCATCCCTGATCATGCCCCACTGGCGTGGTGAGAAAAAACCAAGCTCCCCTGACCCTGTCCTGGTGCCGTAGTCGCACAGGTACTCATTGATGGCCCTCTGCTGCGTGTGCAGCCGCTGCAGCATGGCCAATGTTGAGTTCCTTCTGGTGGGCATGTCACATATAAGGCGGTTCTTGGGCAGGTTCAACTCCTTTTGGAGCTCAGCCAGCCGAGCACAGGCATTAAATGATCGGCGGAAATGCACACAGACTTTCCTGGCCTGCTTCAGGACATCATGTAAGCCGGGGTACCTGCCCAAGAACTGCTGCACCACCAGGTTAAGGACGTGAGCTACACAGGGCACATGGGCCAGTTGTCCCTGTCGGAGGGCGGAGAGGAGGTTGGTGCCATTGTCGCAAACCACCATTCCTGGCTTAAGCTGGCGTGGCGTCAACCACCTCTCGGCCTGCCCCTGCAGAGCTGACAAAACATCCGCCCCAGTGTGGCTCCTGTCCCCCAAACAAACCAGCGCAAGCACGGCATGGCATCGTTTTGCCTGCGTACTTGCGTAGCCCCTGGAACGCCTACGGAGCACCGCTGGTTCTGAGGACAGAGCACTGGAAGAGGCCATGGAGGAAGAAGAAGAGGAGGGGGTGGAGGAGAGAGGTGTGTCACAACCAATAGTAGCATTTTGGAGGCGTGGTGGCGGAACAACCTCCAACACTACTGTACCTTGTCCTGCATCCTTCCCAGCAGCCAGAAGAGTGACCCAATGGGCCGTGAAAGACAGGTAACGTCCCTGTCCATGCCTGCTGGACCATGAGTCAGCGGTAATATGCACCTTACCGCTGACCGCCCTGTCCAGCGAGGCAAGGACATTGCCTTCCACATGCCGGTAGAGAGCCGGAATCGCCTTCCGTGAGAAAAAGTGGCGTTTGGGGACCTGCCACTGAGGAACCGCACATTGTACAAACTCACGGAAGGGGGCCGAGTCTACCAACTGAAAAGGCAGCAGTTGAAGTGCTAGCAATTTAGCCAAGCTAGCATTCAACCGCTGGGCATGTGGATGGCTGGGAGTAAACTTCTTCCGCCGGTCCAGCAGCTGGGGCAGGGACATTTGCCTGCTATAATCGGATGTGGATGTACCACTAGCAGAGTTCCCGGAAGCACTTGGCTGTGACACACCTAATTCTACACCTTCATTCCTCTCAGAGCAGGTTTCAGAGAGGACTGAAGGTCTAGTGGGGTTGGAGATGCCAGCTGATGAGGAGCAAGGAGAGGTCCGCTTTGTCCTTTGGTGTGGGTCTTTGAGGTACGCTTGCCAACGAGCTGCATGGCAGGTCAACATATGTCTGGTCAAGCATGTGGTGCCCAAGCGGCTGATGTTTTGGCCACGTGAGATACGCTTGAGACATATGTTGCAAATAGCAGCGGTGCGATCTGATGCACTCGTCTCAAAAAAGGCCCACACCAAAGAACTTTTAGAATAACACGCAGAGGAAGCGCTCTGCGCAGGCGGAGCTCTGCGGTGTGATTCAGTCGGTGTGCTGCTCCTAAGCTGGCCCCCGGAGGGCATCCTGCCTCGTTGGACATGTGCCTCCTCCTCCTCCCTCCTTCCAGGCACCCACGTGGAGTCAGTGCCCTCATCATCCCCTCCCTCTTCATCGCTGTAGCAAACCTGGCAGTATGCTGCAGCTTGTGGAACATGACTGCCAGATTGCTGTCCTTCTTGAGCATCCCCTCTCTCTGCGCTCACACTACTGCCTTCCTCTAGCTGAGTGTCATCATCAGAGCCCACCAAACACTGGGCATCCTCCTGGAGCATGTACCCAACACTGTGCTCAAAGAGTTCAGGAGACTCCTCAGGAGGACGTGGTGGGTCTAGGGAAGGAGTCACTGATGATGACATTGAGAGGAGGGAAGACGATGCGTTGGCAGCTGCTTTGCTACTACCCTGAGACTGGGTGAGAGAGGATGAGGAGGATGAAGAGGGCTTGGTCATCCACTCTACCAAGTCGTTGGCATGTTGCGGTTCAACATGTCCAGCTGCAGAAAAGAAGGACAAGCATGTCCCATGGCCACGTGCTGATGACAATGCACCACGTCCACGACCAGCACTGTTGTCTCTAGACACAGAGCCTGCTTGCCCTCTTTTATCTGCTCGTGCCTGTCTTCCTCTCCTTGCTGGCCTTCCAGACATGGTAATGGCCTGAAGGGAGTTGGATAAAACAGTAGTTGGGTAGTTTATATTGTGCTGGAGGCACACAACACCCACTAACTCCTGCAGATGCCTTTTTTATAGAACAGCAGAGATAAACGGGTATATACAGATGTATACTGTGCTGTGCTGGAAGCACACACAACTTCCAATAAATCCTGCAGATGGCAATTGGGCTCAAATAGAGAACAGCTATGTAGGTGGATTATAGCGGTATGTACTGGGTACAGAGCACGCACTATCTCCTGACACTACTGACTGCAAGCTCTATTATTAAAGATGGACCACTAGCTATATAGGTGAGGTGAATATCACGGTGTATACTGCGGTCAGGGCACGCAGACAATAACCAGAAAACAGCAGAGTTAAAGGGGTATATACAGATGTATACTGTGCTGTGCTGGAAGCACACACAACTTCCAATAACTCCTGCAGATGGCAATTGGGCTCAAATAGAGAACAGCTATGTAGGTGGATTATAGCGGTATGTACTGGGTACAGAGCACGCAGACAGCACACACACTATCTCCTAACACTACTGACTGCAAGCTCTATTATTAAAGCTAGATCACTAGCTATATAGGTGAGGTGAATATAGTGGTGTATACTGCGGTCAGGGCACAGACAATAACCACTACACAAGAGCAAGATAGGAAATCAGCCAGAAACGATTGGTGTGTAACTGTGTTGAAGGTACACAGAACACCCACTGCTTCAGACGCCAACACACTACACGAGGCCGCCTCAAAGGCGGCCTTATATAGTGTGGGGCGTGCACTACACAGCCTGAGCTATGATTGGCCACAGGCATCCTGCCTGTGGCCAATCATGGCTCTCCTCGCTGCTGGCGATGCGATTGGCCAAGCATGCGGGGTCACAGTGCATGCTTGGCCAATCACGAGCCAGCAATGCACTGCGCCATCGCAGTGCATTGTGGGCCGTGCGCGCCACACGAATTTTGACGCGAACGGACCAAGAGTTCTGATTTCGCCGAACGGACGAACAGCCAATGTTCGAGTCGAACATACGTTCGACTCGAACACGAAGCTCATCCCTAGTGGTCACCAACCAGTGGCGGCCCCCAGGGATTCTGCTGCAAATCAACATTGTGGTGCATGGATACCACCCAATGTTGTTTTTAATTACAGTATTGACTGCCAGCATGCATTGATAACTGATGCCACCTCTGTAGTTCTGGCTCCTGTGAACTCAGAGGGAGGCGCTGGGAGTAGAGCAGAGAGCAGGAGGTGAAGGGGAGGGGGGGGACATCCAATGTCAGCGCTGATCACAGAGCTCAAGCACATGGCTGGATAAGGAAGTGAGATCCAATGATGAGTCTGTAAGGCAACAGTGTGATGCAGAGTGCAGGGAGGGGGCAGAGAGCCAGAGCATTGTATATATAAGGCATGTAAAATTCATGTTAGTGGTCAGCGGGATTCAAAATTTAGAGTTTAGTGGTCTATGAGGTCAGAACGGTTGGTGGCCATTGCTATAGAGTACACTGAGTCTGCTGGGGCTGCTGACATCACATTCAAGCTGGCAGAACCCAGTGACAGTCTGAGGGCTTTTGGATGTCTACACAATAGAGGACACTTTCACAGGAAAATGACATGCATAAAATACATTAAATGCACTGGTGGGAAACGTCATGCTTCCTAGATCACCTTTTCCTGCGTTTATATGATTTTGCTTTAAATCAGGATTAGAATTACATTTTAGATACACAGAATTCTATTTTCTCTAAACACAGCTAAACTGACTGCACCTAAACACTAAAAAGGCTTAGGCCGCGTACACACGGGCGGATTGTCTGCCCAACTTATTCCGCTGAACAGTGTTTCAGCGGACAATCCGCTCGTGTGTGGGCTTCAGCGGACTTTTTCAGCGGACAGTCTGACGAACAAAGTCTTACGGAATTTCCGTAAGACAGTCCGTCCAAACTTGGTTTCAGCGGACAGTCCGCTCGTGTGTAGGCACGTTGGACGGACTAAGTATGACGCATGCCCAGAAAGGATTTACAGGGCGGACAGGGCGGAAGCGCTCGGTCTTGTAAAACTAGTGTTCGTATTGAAGCTAGCATATTCGTCATGCTGCTAATTTTGTGTTTTTTTTAATATAGCCCGTTCTTTTCTTCTTCGTAATGCAAGAAAAGTGAAGTAGCTTTGCTGCTTATATTCACACAGAGTTATACCAAATGTTTTTATTCATCCTCATCCTATGATTAATCTTCCAATTATAGAAAAATATATTCAAAATTATTTTTAGAAAAAAAACCAAAAAAAAAAAAAAAAAAAAAAAGAAATATATATATATATATATATATATATATATATATATATATATATATATATATATATAAAACATTTTTTAAATAAAAACCCCCCAAAAAAATAAAAAAAATTAATATATATATATATATATATATATATATATATATATATATATATATATATTTAAAAAAAATATAGAATTTATCTATTACTATATATTTTTGGAACTACTATTGTCATTTTTTTTTTTTTTTGTGGGGGGGGGGGGTTGAAACAAGATGGACTTGCATTTTTTTTGGCCAAGCAGGACTATGCAAGTAGAGAGAGATAGATAGATAGATAGATAGATAGATAGATAGATAGATAGATAGATACCCAAACCAGCATTTTAGCTTACACATGATTGCATGTTCAAAATCAGCAGAGCTTCCCCTCATTTCAAATGTTAAGCCTCAAATTTACAGCGACTGCACTCTTCCAAGTGCACTTGCAGTGCTTTAAAAATTGCACTTGAAGTTAGCATATTTACATGAACGTGTGTTTTGTAAATAACCCCCAGAGTCTTTTGACATGTATCTGCCTACTCACAAATAAACTTTGTTTTTTAAGCCAAAATAAAAAAAAAAAAAAAAAACAAAAAAAAAAAAAAAACATACAATATTTTTTGAAATAATAAATTTTTATTTTTCCTCAGAACAAAACTAAATCAAGAGGGAGGCAACACTGGAGACAATTTTGACGTTTGTGAAGCCTTTTGTCCCCCAGGCACACATCAAGTGAGTGGCCACCAAAATTCAGAACCTGTGTAACATGTAAATAGGGAGCACAACATGGTCCTAGAATCCCAAAGACCAGGAACAGCAGCAGATGAGATCTATGTCCCCAGACTGTGGTACTACAACAGCCTGCGTCTTCTTTCAGAGCAGACTGAAGCCAGGCAGTCACTTCCGACTCTTCCGTCTAGCCTTCCCTCCACGCTTCGCTGGAGGCTGTGCCTCTGGTGGTGGACTTGTGGTAGGAGGAGGAGGAGGAGGAGGAGGAGGAGCAGTAGGGTCTGCGTTATACAGCTTGGTGGTCGGTGTGAGCTCACCCTTCAGACCCCGTTGAATGGCATAAAAAAATATGGCTTCGCACAAGTTGCGCTGTGCTTTTTCCATTTCGAGTAACTTACTAGCCAAATAAGTGCCATAGGCCTCCTCAGGATTGGGGGGTTTGCTCAGAACTTGGGTGGCTTGGCGTATAAGTGCCAAGGACTCCTCCTCTGTACGGGTCATCCTCCTGGGCCTTTTGCTGGCTAGGCAGAGGGGAGGGACCTGGCTTTCGGTCCGACTCCTGCTGGGCCCAGCTAGCTCCTGTGTGTGGCTGGTCCCGGCCTCATCCTCCATACCACTGGTCCCGGCCTCCTCCTGGGTGAGCTCATCCTGTGTAAAAAACAAAGAAATCAATAAATAAAATATGTCTATATTTTGAAATCATCAATCACTAACAATTTTACAGTTCTCACTTGCAAATACATTTGTCTTGAAATACAAAAGGCTATCATTTTGACACCATCATTTTTCCATCAGTTCACCAAGATTTGAGCCACATTTGTGTAAACTACTGTATCCTTCTATCTAATTTAATTTGTGATGAAATCCTAGATTTGGAAGCAATTCAAACCTTGAACTTTACATCATTAATATTTGAGCAATCCAAACTTTAGAAACTAAAATATACCTGGCTCCAGCTGGGCGCATCAACTTCGTCCAGCAAGGAAGGGTCTGGATCTTCCAGGGATGGCTCACCTGAGGTGGAGGGAAGGGTGGAGGGAAGGGTAGACGGAAGAGTGGAAAGTGACTGCCTGGCTTCTGACGTGTCATCCAGAAAACGCAGCCTGTCATAATACCACAGCCTAGGTACATAGACCTGACCTGCTGCTGATCCTGATGTTTGGGACTCTAGGATCTTTCTGCGCTCCCGCCTATACACGCTACGCAGGTTCTGAATTTTGGCGTTCACAAAGTCAGTGTCTGCCTGGGGGAGTTGGGTTTTCACAAACGCCAAAACTGTCTCCAGTGTCTTCTTCCGGCCAGAACGGCTAGAATATTGTGGGTGTTTGGCATCCCAAAGACTCCTGTGCGACTCTATTAAATCAAGAAATGTGGAGAGGAAGGCCTCCTCCTTAAAGGGGTCTGGGTTATACCTTTGCATTTTATGTTTATGTTGTTTTCTGAAAAACAAAATAAATAAATAAAATAAGTAAATAAATACTAAAAAAAAATAAAAAAAAATGTCAGACCAAATGCACACTATTTATATTGTGACAATGTAGGCGAGACACACACTACCACACACGCTACCCCCCCCCCACACACACACACACTACCCCCCACACACACAAACACTACCCCCCCCCACACACACACACACACACACACACACTACCCCCCCATACACACACACACACACACTACCCCCACACACTACCCCCCCCCCCACACACACACACATACTACCCCCCACACACACACAAACACTACCCCCCCCCCCACACACACACACACACTACCCCCCCACACACACACACACTACCCCCCACACACACACACAAACTACCCCCCCATACACACACACACACACACACTACCCCCACACACACAAACACTACCCCCCCCACACACACACACTACCCCCCCCCCCCACACACACACACACACACACTACCCCCACACACTACCCCCCACACACACACTACCCCCCACACACACAAACTACCCCCCATACACACACACACACACACACACTACCCCCACACACACAAACACTACCCCCCCCCCACACACACACACACACTACACACACTACCTCCCCCCCCACACACACACACACACACACACACACACACACACTACCCACCCCCCCCCCTATACACCCACCCCCACCCCCACACTACCACACAAAACACCAACCCCACTCAACCACCAACCCACATAAAAATCAATTAACCATCAATAAGGTTAAATTTCAATATACACATTCCTAACGCAGGCTTAAAATTAAGATAAAATAAAACGATAACTATCTTACCGTCGCGTGTAGCACTCGCTGCTTCCGTTCGGACAAGCGTACGGCCTCGCGGTAACGCTTTATATACAGCGCATGCGTTCAAGCTCCGCCTGCGTCGCCCGCCCCTGACGTTCCGTGTGACCGTATTTCCCCGCCCCTTTTACCCTCGTTCCGCTGTGGGTGATTGATAGGTGAAAATGGCGGACGGAAATTCAGTGAGCAGCGTGGAGGAAAGCCATGGACCCCATGCTTCCGGAGCAAGGAGGAGATATAAGGCCACCAACATGGCCTTTGAAGAGATGGTGGAGATGGTGAATATATTAAGAAGGGAGGACTATGATGGGGAAAATGGCCCGTACCCCAAACCCAATGTCCGGAAAAGCGGCATCTTGGATAAGGTCGTCACAACTTTGTATAACAAATTTGGAGTACGAAGAGGCAAGGACCAGCTCCGGAAACGATGGTCCGACATCAAGTCCAGGGAGCCGGACCAATATCATCGCATCAAAAAGGCCCTGAAAAAAAGTGAGTAAACTCTGCGTTTATCGTGACTGTCGGACATAATCGTTCGTATAGGTATTGTATGTAAATCTGGCGAATTTGCTCGTGAGCGTCGCCCATAATCGTTCGTATAGGTATTGTCTGTAAATCTGGCGAATTTGATCGTTCGTGTAGTTAATAGACCATGTAATGAGCGAATATGCTTGTTCGTATATGTGGTCGTAAATAGCATGAATTTGTATATGGTGTAAATTTATCTGGTGTTGGATTAGATTTTAATTAGTTATTAATTTTTTTGTATTGTTCATGATAAACTGAATTGTCACACTCAGTTTCTAGGATATAAATTTTTAATAAAGTTTCATAAATTTATTCAGTGCAATGTAGACTCAATAAAAAAAATGAGATAGATAGATAGATAGATAGATAGAATGCGGGTTCAACATCTGGACTGGGAAACATTTAGTGTAGTTTGGGACATCATAGAACATTTTTTGACATAATCACACACAGGTACTCCAGGGGATGATTCGAGTGTGTCCGTCTGTGAAACTTGGACAAAAGATATAAAGTATCACAGTTTGGTTAAAGGCTAGGTTCACATTGCTGCAATGTAGGAGATCAAATGTGATTTGCACCGCACTGCAGTGCAAATCACATGTGATCTCTGCGTGATGTGATTTCAGCCATACATATAGTATGGCTGAATTCGCATCGCATCCGGCCCAAACTTGTACATGGCCCTTTTTTTAGTCCACAGCCGAATCGGATCACATGGATGTTCACACCATGTGGTCCGATTCCTGTCCGAGTTTAAAGATTGCACTGTGATATGAGAACTAATTTGGAGGTGTCAATAAAACTTTACACTGATACTCCCAGCAGGTCACATAGGGCAGTGCGAACTGCCTCCGGGAGGCATGCGATGCGTGAAACCACAGTAGATTTGCAGCGTTCGCACATCGCAGCAGTCTGAACACAGCCTAACTAAAAAAATGTCATTTTAATGATGTATTAAACTAGGAGCTTGTAATAACCAGCTAATAATTGTACACCACTTCAAACCAATGTTTCATATTCAAATTTCTGAACTCAAATATCACTATGCTTAAAAGTATCCTTTTTTTTTTTTTCCATTCTCATAGGGGAACAAAGACTCAGACAAGAGTCAATGGGCACAGAACAGAAATGGGAATTCTTCAAAAAGACTGTTGGGGACCTCACTGCAAAGTATATTCCCATGGGCAATAAGTTTAAAAGGCTAAAAACAAAACCTATGTGGCTCACGGCCAAAGTTAAAAAAGCTATAAACTGTAAGAGAAGAACTTTTAAAAAATATAAAAAAAAATAAAAATATATAAAAATGAAGGATCACTAGTGTCATTTAAATGTTACAAAGAAATTAACAGTATATGTAAAAAGGAAATCAAGGATGCAAAAATTCAAAACGAACGACAGATTGCAAAAGATAGTAGGACAAACCCCAAAAAATTCTTCAAATATATTAATAGTAAAAAGGTCAAGTCTGAGCATGTAGGCCCTTTACAAAACAATCTAGAGTTGGTGACTGGGGACAAAGAGAAGGCTAATTTATTAAACACTTTCTTCAGCTCTGTGTACACAAAAGAGCATGGGGGAGCTCATGTCCATAATGGGGGTGGTAGTGACACAGCCCCAAATGATCCACAATGGCTCAAAAGGGATATGGTCCAGAAATACTTAGACAGAATAAAGGTGGATAAAGCACCTGGACCTGATGGCATCCACCCACGGATCCTAAAAGAATTGAGCTCTGTAATTTCAGAGCCATTGTATCTAATTTTTAGGGACTCATTAATGACGGGAATAGTCCCACTGGATTGGCGCAGGGCGAACGTGGTGCCTATATTTAAAAAGGGATCAAAGTCTTTACCAAGTAACTATAGACCTGTTAGCTTAACTTCTATAGCTGGGAAGATACTGGAGCGTTTAATAAAAGACCACATCGACGAGTTCTTGCTGAACAATAACACTTTAAGCAACAGACAGCATGGATTCATGAAAGACAGAAGTTGTCAGACAAATCTGATTTCTTTTTATGAGGAGGTAAGTAAAACCTTGGACAGAGGGGTGGCGGTGGACGTGGTATACTTGGATTTTGCAAAAGCATTCGATACAGTTCCGCACACACGGCTCATGTGTAAGGTAAAGTCTACAGGTTTGGAAATATCAGTTTGTAAATGGATAGAAAATTGGCTAGAAGACAGAATTCAAAGAGTCGTGGTTAATGACTCTTACTCTGAATGGTCTAAGGTTATCAGTGGTGTACCCCAAGGTTCAGTGTTGGGACCCTTACTTTTTAACATCTTTATAAATGACATTGGGTCTGGCATCAAAAGTAATATTTCTGTCTTTGCAGATGACACCAAGATATGCAGTGGAATAACGTCTTTACAGGATGTCTCCAATTTACAAGCCGACCTCAATACACTGTCTAATTGGGCGACTATGTGGCAGATGAGGTTTAATGTTGATAAATGTAAAGTTATGCACTTGGGGCCTAAGAATATGCATGCATCATACATGCTAGGGGGAGTACAACTGGGGGAATCCATAGTGGAGAAGGATCTGGGGGTTTTGGTAGACCATAAGCTCAATAACAACATGCAATGCCAAGCTGCTGTTTGCAAAGCGAGCAAAGTCCTTTCTTGTATTAAGAGAGGTATGGACTCCAGAGAAAGAGATATCATTTTGCCCCTGTTCAAATCATTAGTAAGACCTCACCTGGAATATGCCGTTCAGTTTTGGGCACCAGTTCTCAAAAAGGATATCGGGGAACTGGAGAAAGTGCAGAGAAGGGCAACCAAACTGATAAGAGGCATGGAGGAACTCAGCTATGAGGAGAGATTAGAGGAACTAAATTTATTCACTCTTGAGAAGAGGAGATTAAGGGGGGATATGATTAACATGTTCAAATATATTAGGGGTCCATATAGTGAACTTGGTGTTGAGTTGTTCTCTGTACGGTCAACCCAGAGGACACGGGGGCACTCTTTACGTCTAGAGGAAAAGAGATTTCAGCTTCAAGTACGGAAAGGTTTCTTCACAGTTAGAGCAGTGAAAATGTGGAATAGACTCCCACCAGAGGTGGTTCTGGCCAGTTCAGTAGATTGCTTTAAGAAAGGCTTGGATACTTTCCTGATGGTACATAATATAACTAGGTACTAACATAGGTAAAGTTGATCCAGGGAAAATCCGATCGCCTATTGGGGGATCAGGAAGGAATTTTTTTTCCCCTGCTGTAGTAAATTGGAGCATGCTCTGCTGGGTTTTTTTTCGCCTTCCTCTGGATCAATTGTGGGCATAAAATTGGGTATCTGGATTGTACGATTATTTTTTATTTTATTTATTTGTTTTTAAGGTTGAACTGGATGGACTTGTGTCTTTTTTCAACCTGGCTAACTATGTAAGAGGTGGAGCAGCCCAGGACCCCCCGACCTCGCCAGCCTGATTGGGCAATTAGCCCCAGCCCCGTGTCGGTATTGGAGCTGCCCAGCCCTGTGTCTGTGAGGGAGCAGCCAGGCTCCGTATCCGAGCTGGATCAGCCGAGCCCAGGGCTAGATGTGGAGGAGGAAGAGCTGGTGGAGATACACACCCCACAAAGTGAGTGTCTGACAACCCAGCTTAAGGTAAACAATTAATGGTAGGACAAGCCGCGGAGCCATTTACCACTGATAGTGCCCAGAGGCTGATTGGTGACATCATGGCCTGGAATGGCCAGATTGATCGGATGGAGAACCAAATTCTAAACATCCAAAGAGAACTGGTCACTATGAGGCAGGGAATGAAGAACATGATCGATGTTTTAGGGAGAATCTAAGCCCCTTTTCCCTAAAACCCAATCGATCATGTTCTTCATTCCCTTGAAAAAAAGTTTTTAATGTTTTTACAACATTGTTTTTAGAGGCCAAATTTTGAAGATGCACACGGTGTGTCAACATGTGCTATGTGCCATCAGAGGATCGCAATGTACGCATTTGGTGTTTGCAAACCCTTCCTCATTCTAGTATGTGAGAGGAAGGGATTGCACACACCAAACGTCCATTGATCACTCATGATGGTACATAGCACATGTTGACATTACCAATTTTTGGTGTGCATCTTCAAAATTTGGCTTTACCCCTTGTTTTCTGTAAATAGTTAAAAATATGATTTTATTTTTTATTTTTTTTGGATAATTGTATTTTATATATAGATATATCTATATATTTCTATGTTTACAAAAAATGAAAAAAAAAAAAAATTACAAAATTACAAAATAAACGAAACAAAAAGAAAAATATCTAAAAAAGAGGCACTGGTTGGAATGTGCACTATTAAAAAATCAAAAAAAAGATGTGTGTGTGTGTGTGTGTGTCTACTTCTTTCAATACTCAATACCAGTTTGGGAAGTCATTTTGTGTTTTCGGTCACAAAGGGCCTTATTTCCTATTGGCAAAAACCACTTTGCTATACAAATGCACTAGGACAGGAATATGCAATTAGTGGAAATCCAGCTGTTGCAGAACTACAAGTCCCATGAAGCATAGCAAGACTGACAGCCACAAGCATGAGACCCAGAGGCATGAT
Organism: Lithobates pipiens; assembly: GCF_037356315.1. Taxonomy (NCBI): domain Eukaryota; kingdom Metazoa; phylum Chordata; class Amphibia; order Anura; family Ranidae; genus Lithobates; species Lithobates pipiens. The sequence continues at coordinate 139,980,410 of NW_027507791.1, forward strand.
TGACTTGTAGTTTTGCACCAGCTGGAGGTTGGCCAATTGCATATCCCTGAATTAGGACAATGTAGGAGACAAGCAACGTGAAAAGCAAACAAGAACCAAACTTAAAAATTTGAACAGACAATACATATTTCAAGAAAAATACATTTTTATTGCTCAGCTGGCATTGGAATAGCCCCCCTACCATTAAAATAGCTGACATAGCGGTCACGCACCTCACGTGCTGTTTGGGGGGCTAAGCCAGGAAGGGCATGATCCAGCCCTGTGAGTTCTCTGAATATTAGTCCGGCCTCAGGCCCAATAGGCTGCAGGTACTGGTTACCTGAAAATTTACGTAGAAAATTGTGCAGAATGCAGCAGCACAGGATCACATAGTTCAGTTTATATTCTGCAAGGTTGATCGCTGTCAGTAACAGATGGAACCGGGTGGCCATAATGCCAAAGGCACTCTCCACAACCCTTCTTGCTCTGGCCAGCCGGTAATTAAAAACCCTCCTCTCCGGGGTGAGGGTCCTTTGGGGGAAGGGTTTCATAAGATGGTCACTCAGACCGAACGCTTCATCAGCCAGAAACACAAACGGTAGACCCTCCACATTCTCGGCATCTGGTGGCAAGTCCAGGCCACCAGTGATAAGACGGTGGCAGAACTCGGTCTGCCTAAAGACTCCTCCGTCAGACATCCAGCCGTTCTTCCCCACATCCACATAAAGAAAGTCACATTGTGCCGACACCACCGCCATTAGCACCACACTATGGAACCCCTTATAATTCCAATAGTAGGACCCCGAATGGGGTGGGGGCACAATCCTCACATGTTTCCCGTCGATCGCCCCTCCGCAGTTGGGAAAGTCCCAACGGGCAGCGAATTGGGAAGCCACAGTCTGCCATTCCTGTGGCGTGGAAGGACACTGGGGAGTCAAACACAGGAAAAAAAACAAAATTAGTCATTAAATAAAAACAATTCATAACAAATAAAACTCAAAAACATTTTGGAACAACAGTTAAACAGAAATATTTTTTTCTGCAAAAAAAACCCAAAAAAATAGGCGGACCAATTCACAGATTAATCAGCCCTCTGATGGACCAGGGGACATACGTTAGGTGGGTAAGTGGGGTGGGGGGACTAATTAATGAGTATCCAATACCTGCAACCAATTTGATTGGGGTGGGGGACTAATTAATGAGTATCCAACACCTGCAACCAATTTGAGTGGGGTGGGGGGACTAATTAATGAGTATCCAATACCTGCAAGCAATTTGATTGGGGTGGGGGACTAATTAATGAGTATCCAATACCTGCAAGCAATTTGAGTGGGGTGGGGGGACTAATTAATGAGTATCCAACACCTGCAACCAATTTGAGTGGGGTGGGGGGACTAATTAATGAGTATCCAATACCTGCAAGCAATTTGATTGGGGTGGGGGACTAATTAATGAGTATCCAACACCTGCAACCAATTTGAGTGGGGTGGGGGGACTAATTAATGAGTATCCAATACCTGCAAGCAATTTGAGTGGGGGGACTAATTAATGAGTTGACAATCCATATATATCAATCCATATATATCTCTATCTCTCTATCTCTCTATATCTATCTATCTACACACACACACACACACACACACACACACACACACAGGGTGTATACAAAGAGTATACAAAGGGTGGGGGGGGCAAGTAAAATAGTACAATGGAGCTGACAATATGAATTATAGAGAAAAACAAACAGTCTCGGCTGTGGGTGTATATGGGGCCCAGGATTGAATGCTGAGGACGTTAGTGAAAGCAAATATGCACGTGGGACACAAAAAGGTAAAAAGCTCAAAAAAAATGACACAAAAAAAAAAAAAAAAAAATGCATGCATTCATATAAAGGGGACATTCACATCATATTCCTGTCATGGATATTAAAAGTCATGATGAAATGAATACAAACATACAATGCATATAACACATTTAATGCAATATTAAAAGAACAAACTTACCTTCATATATTCCTTCTGCAGGACCCGAATAATGGCAGAACAGGTCTCTGGAATAATGATCCCCAGAGCCTGGGGGGAGATGCCTGTCGAGAACTTGAGGTCCTGAAGGCTTCTCCCTGTCGCCAAGTAGCGCAACGTGGCAACGAGCCTCTGCTCCGGAGTGATGGCTTGCCGCATGCAGGTATCCTGCCTGCTGATATAAGGGGTCAGCAAAGCCAGCAGACGGTGAAAAACGGGGTCCGTCATCCTGAGATAATTCCTGAAATCATCAGGATTATTCTCACGGATCTCACGGAGTAAAGGCATATGCGAGAATTGGTCACGCTGGCGCAACCAATTCTTTGTCCATGAACTCCTCCTCACCCTGTTCACAGACTGGGCTCGGGTCAAAGTATTAACCCCAACACCAAGCCCCAATATAGCACGAACTCGTTCCCGAGTACGTCCACTCTCCATGGCTTTGAAACGGTCGGCTGGACAAACAAGCTCAACTGAACGCACTGAAGAACAGCCAGACCTATGAAGAACGACCTGAAACCCAGAAACGAGCGGACCAGAAGCGCCTAATAACAGGTACAACTGATCCACGCGTACCGAAAGACAGATACAAACCTCACAGGTAGACTGCGCCGCAGTGAACGGACAAATTAAGCTGAAGTCTGAAAAGCGCAAATCGTCTCTAACCAAACTTCTACTAACGCAAAGTCAGCAGAAGGAGCCCAAAGGGTGCTTTGCTGTGTCTTCGACTTCCTATTTCTAGTCCCGTCGTACGTGCCGTACGTCATCGCGCACGCTTTCAGCGGACTGTCTGTTCATCGTGTGTGGTCAAGTCCGTTCATGCAAATTTTGAACGGACTGTCTGTCGGATTGTCTGACGAACTTAGTTGGGCAGACAGTCCACCCGTGTGTACGCGGCCTTAGTGTGAAAGTGTGAATGGCACCATTAAACAATCATTAGATGCTTTTTTATGTGTTTAGCTATGCATATAAACATGGTATTAAATGCATATAAACTAAATATATTGTACTGAATGCATATAAAACACAGTATTAGGACCAAATTTGCCTGCTGGTGGCACTGTGGTGCTCTGGGTGGAAAGCTGAAGTTTAGTGTCCACCAGCAGGTGTCTCCCAGCAGCCAGCAGGTTTCAGCGATCAGCTCCACCTGGCCATACCATCTGGTACTTATACCCCTTTCACACAGATTTTTTCAGGTGCTTTCACGCTAAAAAGAGCGCCTGAAAAGCTCACAAAAACTTCTTTCCATTAAAATCAATTAATGCTTTCACACTGGGGCAGTGCGCTGGCAGGGCGGTGAAAAAATGCCCCTCTCCATTGAAATGAATGGAAAGATCTACAAAAGCGCCTGAAAAACTTCAAAAGCGCTCAGTGTTTTACTGGCAGTTTAGAAGCGCCTCAGGGATTTAAAAAAAAAAAAATCCCCCATTAGTACCCCTCCACACACACACACACACACACGAAACACTAAACAGTTATTACATTTGTGACATTTCTTACTGTATAAGAGATATGTCCAATTTAATTTTCATGAAGTCAGCTCTGTGATTCAAAAAACGCATCATCATTTCTAGCAGAGAGGATCTCCTAGAACAGTGATTGCATCATATCCACTTTTTCTCTCTCTCTCTCTTTAACTGTAATCAGACTACATTTCCCATGAATACTTGGGATTGGAGTGAACTCGCCCACTTTAACATCAGCAAGCCAGGTCAAGTCTGCCTAGAGCAAGTGGCATACATCTCTGCAAGGACCTAAAGATTGAAGGTGCCTTCTAAAGGCCAGAATAGTCACCATTTATTCGCCTCTCATCAATATTACTCCCCTTCTACAAACACCACAGTTTACCAGCCCCAAATGTTACTGCATTTGTGGTGGAAAGTCATTGCCTGACAAGCTAGTCCACTTAGAAGAAGCAACTGACAAACAAGGGAATGTTGGGAAAGTTGAAGCCTCTACACCTCAGTCTGTGAATTGCCTAGCACGACCAACCAGAGCCAGCAGGTGGTGTTCAAATTGGAAAGCTTGTCAGAGGAAGAAGACATTAAGCCACAGGCTTTAACTTTTCCCTCATAGAGCCTTTTGCAAGGGCAGTTAGGGAGGCAATTGCCTAGGGTGAAGTGGAGGAAATGCTCCACAAGGTTTTAAAGTACTAGTTTCTGTTCATTGAAAGACTGGAGGAGTTAATCCAGGAAGAATAGCAGGGGACGGAGAAAAGGGCCTGTATAAACAACAATTTTTATTAAAACTGTATCCCCTGAAAGAGCCACATATCAATCTGCTGCTATCGCTTCGGATGGTGGATGCATCAGTAATGTGACTGGCCAGTTACATCACCTTGCCGTTACGCTCAGGGATGCTCTAGTCCAAAAATTTGATCTAGATCTGAAGTATCCTTATGTACTGTAGCATCTGCAGGTGCCTGCAGAACAGCAATAATAACATTTGCAGCAGTAGGCAGAGCAATATTGAGTTGGACGGTTAATATTAAAGAAGCCTTTCTGGAGGAAGTTGAGAGAGACAAGGTGGTAACAGCTTTGTAGGAGCTTAAATTGGCAGGAGACTGTGGCGGAGGTGTCAGAAGAGGTCATTTGAAGTTCTTGAAGTTTGCTTGAAGAGCGATGTTGCTTGTGGTTACAGCAAGGAAGGCATTATGACTGAAGCCATGGTCAACTGATCACACCTTACAATCAAACTAGTGTAAGATACCAGACAACGGCTTCAATCTATTTGGGAGTAGACTGGATACAGCCATCTCAAGGGTGAGCACTGGCAGGTCAGGGTGGATGTCATCTGACCAAAAAAAAAAACCAGAAATGTCCAGCTTAAAGGCGGCATGTCCTAGGTACCTGTGAGGATGAGATCAGGCGTGTTCGCAAACAGCACGTGCAGGGCGCGCCAGGAAGTCGGCACTTCGGAGCACTAATCACAAGCAGGGAGACGTTTTCCCGATGCGCGGTTGCGGAGATCGGGAAATGTATCACAGCTTTTGATTAGTGCTTCCCTGGTGGGCTCTGCACGTGCGGTTTGCAAACACGCCTGAGCTCATCCTTACATGTGAGGAGGGAAAATCCTATGTACTAGGAAAAGAGTACAAAAGGAACTAGAGAAGTACCCAATCGTCCTGTCTTGGGAGAACAAGCAGCCCTTTTAAGCACTCATTCAGAGGGTGGCTGTGGGGCCAGATAAAGCTTTGCACACACCTGGATGAAAAATATCTAGGATCAGTTGGCCATATCAGCTAAAAAGCTAAAAATCTGGTCCAGTTTGTAGCTAAATTAAATAAAAAAAATTTAAATGAGGTTTTTTAAAACAACTCACCTGTAAAATCCTTTTCTTTGAAGTACATCAGGGGACACAGAGCCATAGTAGTTATTATGTGGGTTATAGGCCACTTTCAGGTGATGGACACTGGAGACATGGAGCCATAGTAGTTACTATGTGGGATGTCCCATAGCAATGCCAACTGAAGGGAGGGAGATACAACAAAAGTAGGGCACCAAGAGACTAGAAGACTTATACTGCAGTACACTGCACCCAAAGGCGATATCCTCATGACCTTTTACAGCTATTTGTTATAATCTGGTAAATGTATGGATTGAAGACTAAGTTGCAGCCATGCAGATCTGAGCCATAGAGGCTTGGTGATGCACTGCCCAAGAAGCACTAAGAGTCCTGGTGGAGTGCTCTTTAATATGAAAAGGAGGAATTTTCCTCTTTAACCACAGCTGCTGCCACAACCGAGATATCCATCTCTTCAGGCGGCGGTCGGCTGTACGATAACGGTGGTCTCCGTGGCGGATTCGCCGCGAGATCACCGCTATCGGCAGCAGAAGAGGTGCCACCCCCCTCCCGCCGCCCTCCCGCACCTTCCGCCGCTTACCGGAGCCGTCGGTAGCGGCGGAGGCGATCGGGCCCTTTCATCTGCTGGGCATAGAGACAAGTGAGGCTAAGATGGCCCCCACTCGTCTCTATACCATAGGAGGGCGGAAGCGACGTCAAAACATCACTTCCGCCCATACCTCTTAAAGGTATATTTTTTTTAAATGTCAGATTTTTTTTTTTTTTTTATTGATTTTTTTTTTGCATTTTAGCCCAAATATGAGATCTGAGGACTTTTTGACCCCAGATCTCATATTTAAGAGGACCTGTCATGCTTTTTTCTATTACAAGGGATGTTTACATTCCTTGTAATAGGAATAAAAGTGATCCATTTTTTTTTTTTTAAACAGTGTAAAAATAAATAAAATCAATTAAAATAAATAACAAAAAAATAAATTTTTTTTTAAAAACACGTCGAGCTTGCGCACAGAAGCGAGCGCATACGTGAGTAGCACCCGCATATGAAAACGGTGGTCAAACCACACATGTGAGGTATCGCTGCGATCAGTAGAGCGAGGGAAAGAATTCTAGCCCTAGACCTCCTCTGTAACGCAAAAAAATGCAACCTGTAGAATTTTTTAAATGTCGCTTATGGAGATTTGAGGCTAAAAGTTTGACACCATTCCACGAGCGGGCGCAATTTTGAAGCGTGACATGTTGGGTATCAATTTACTCGGCGTACCATTATCTTTCACAATATAAAAAAAATTGGGCTAATTTTACTGTTGTCTTATTTTTTTATTCAAAAAAGTGAATTTGTTCCAAAAAAAAGTGCGCTTGTAAGACTGCTGCGCAAATACGGTGTGAAAAAAAGTATTTCAATGACCGCCATTTTATTCTCTTGGGTGTTAGAAAAAAAACAATATAAAATGTTTGGGGGTTCTAAGTAATTTTCTAGCAAAAAAAACTGTTTTAAACATGTAAACACCAAGTCTGAAAAAGAGGCCTGGTCCTTAAGTGGTTAAACCAAAAGCTTGAACAATCATTTGACAAATCTATTTAGAAACGGTAGATTTTGACGCCGCCTGTCCTCTTTTAGGACCGTCTGGCAACACAAACAAAAATCTGTTTTACGAATCTGAGCAGTAGCTTTAAATAGACCTTGGACCACTCTCACCATATAATGAGAATGTAGTGAGTTTTCTTCCACAGAATGAGGGTCTGGCAAGAAAAAAAAAAAAAGGCAGAATAATATCCTGGTTTAAATGAAAACCTGACACTACCTTTGGTAAAAAAATTAGGATGAGGATGCAATACAACCTTATCCTTACGAATAATCAAATATGTCTCTTTGCAGGAAAGAGCAGCCAACTCTGATACTCTCCTTGCAGAAGATATGGCAACCGAGAAATCTATTTCCCTCATCAAGAGGATCAATGGAATATCTTGAATCAGTTCAAAAGGCTGTTTTTCTAAAGCTGTCAGGACTAAATTTAAGTCCCAAGGGTTCAGGGGTGACTTAACTGGGGGAGTAATCCATGTTACCCCCTGGATAAGGTTACGAACCAGAGAGTGTGAAGCAAGTGGTCGTTGGAAAAAAAAATAAAAAATAAAAAACACAGATAAGGCCAACACCTGGCTGGCCCTTGATAGTGCTCAACTCCAGCTTCATTACTGATGTCATCTGTAAGAACTCAAGGATCCTACCTATGATATATTTCCTGGGGTGCCAACCCCTGGATTCACACCAGGAGACATATGCCTTCCAGACTCTATAATATATGATTCTGGAGGCCGGCTTCTTAGCATTAACCAAGGTAGAAACTACCGAAGCTGACAGCCCATGGTCCTTTAGAATGTGGTTCTCAATCGCCAAACTGTTAAATTTAGCTTTTGTAAGGTAGGATGGAACACTAGACCTTGGGAGAGAAGGTCTGGCCACAGGGTCCAAGGGTCCCCTACCGCCAGCCTTATGGTCTCGGCAAACCAAGATCTCCTGGGCCACCAAATCACCTCTTTTCCCCTTGCTTGATCCTGTGTAGTAGACATGGAAGCAGCGGAACAGGAGGGAACGCATAGATCAATGAAAAATTATCCCATGGAAAGACCAAGGCATCTGTTCCATATGCCATCGGATCCCTTGTCCTTGACACAAAGTTGTCGCTCTTGTTGTTGAACCTGGACACAAACAGATCCACATCCGGAACGCCCCATTTTTGGCATATTGACAGAAAGAAGTCGGGGTGAAGGGACCATTCTCCCAGGAACAACTATTGGTGACTCAAGTAGTCCACCAGCCAATTCCCCATCCCCGGAATTAAAACTGCTGATAGGCAAGGAATGTTGTCTTCTGCCCAAGACAGAATACGATTCACCTCTCTCTGGGCCGCACAACTTCTTCCAGGACTGCTCCCCAGCCCAAAAGGCTTTCCAGGTAACTGGTAGAAAGGATTTTTCTTTTTGAAGATTTTTGGATATTAACCACCAATTGAGGACGCACTTTGGTGGATAAATGCATCAGGAAGTCCAAAGTTTGGACCTTCTTGTTCCAAGTTGACAGGATACTGTTTTGCAGTAGTCTTGAATGAAACTGTGCATAAGGAACGGCCTACAAGAAGCCACCATTTTTCCCAATAAACTCATGCAAAGATGAATAGAAGGATTCGTCTTTGTTTTGACCAACCAAATCAGTTCCTTTAAGGAACCGATTCTTTCCTGGGGCAAAAATACCCTTTTCTGGACTGTATCTATGATCAGCCCTAGGTACTGCGATCTCCTTGATGGTTTTAAGGAGGATTTTTCTAGGTTGAGGATCCAACCTAAAGTATTCCAGGTAGCGAACTGCGGTGACCAGACTTTGGTTTAAAGGGGCTACCAATTGTCTAAGTAGGCTAGTATTATACTTTGAGCCCTTAACCTGGCTAAAGGAGGAGCCAGGATCTTTATAAACACTCAAGGTGCAGTAGCTAGCCCAAAAGGGTAGAGCTACAAACTGTAAATAAAGATTTTCTACCTCGAAGTGTAGAAATTTCTGGTGAGCGGGGAAGATCGGCACATGAAGATAAGCATCCTTGATGTTGATTGACGCCAGAAGTTCTCCCCCTTGTAGGAAGGAGATTACTGATCGGAAATATAAAATATGAGGAGACAGGAACTCTTGGAACTCCAGCTTGTACCTTGGAGCTATTGAGAAAGTCCCCCATTCGTCTTCCTATCAGATCCTTGAGAACTGCGGAAGAATTTCTCATATTGAGCGAGCAGGGTGCCTCCTCAGAAGGAGGCTTCAGTATCTTGTAGGTTTCCTCCCCCAAGACCTCTTTTGTCCCTGGGGTTAAATCTGAGGATTACCTTTTCAACCTGATGGCAGAAGCCATTGTGAGGCTGATGCCCGTGGCACAAAAGAAGGAGCTTTAAAAATGAAAATATATTTACTCCTTTACTTAAATGGCAAAAGGGGGTACTTTTCCCACTAGAATTTCTTTCGATTAATTATCCAAACATTCTCAAATAGCTCTCACTGCGAAAGGAAGACTAGCCAGGAGCTTCTGCATGGTGAAAGGACGTTTATACTCCGCTGACGTGCGTTCCCGCACTCATGTGTTTTTCTGTTTGTGCTAGCAACAGTGTGCACAGAACCGCGTATAGCACCTGGTATTTCCAGGCAGTCTCCCATACAGGTACTAACCAGGCCTGACCCTGCTTAGCCTCTGAGATCAGACGAACTCAGGCAATTTCAGGGTGATGTGGCCGTTAGCATCTCAGCAGTTGTGCGTTTGGCTAGTTTATAGGCAAGCACCTGCATGAGGACCTTGTGGAGGTTCTACTATAGAAACTCACAAAGCAATTATTGCAAACATAAAGCTGCCAGATACCTGAACACCCAAACTGGCCTCACAATGATTAAGCAATTACTGTCAGTGCAGGTTGCTCAATCTGCCAGAGAAAAAAAGTGTTTTTTTTTTAAACAGGAATTCCAACATTTTATCTGTTGGATGCCCAAGCATTTGAGCATTGTCTGCTGAACAAAAGCTCTTATTCACAGAGGATATAGCAGCATTAATTACCGGTATACTCTACTTAGTAAATTTACTCCACCATAGTATAAAGTGTAAAAAACTTTAGGAGGAGAAAAAAAAAAAATAGATATTTATCTGGGAGGTCCTCCCAGATACAAAAAAAACTAAAAACTTTTCCAACAATAAATGGACAGAAAAAGGCATGCACGGTTTGAGGAGACTTTAGCGAACCCAAACACTCAGTTAAGAGAGCATAAATGTGGAGCGGACCATACAAGAAATTGCACCATCAATCTTCAGATTGAAACCAGCTGATTTTCCCACATTTGGCACCTCAGAAGAGGAGTTATCAGCCTCACCACGGTCCCCTGAGGGGATTCGCCTTCTCCCACCCCTAGTTCCTCAGTTTTAGGGTCCTGTGCGATTAAAGTCGCTAAACTTTATTTTTATTTTTTTTATTTTTTTTAAACCCATCATGGCTGAGGGAAAAAAGATCTTTTGGTAAAATACACAGGGGGTGCAGTGTTGAAAACAGTTGCAAACATTGCGTGACACGATACTCATTCTGACCAGCCAGGGGAGGATGCCATTTGTGAGGGAGGGATGGTGTGGAGGAGACCTGGAAGACGGCCCATGTAGGGGACTTGAAAGAAAACAGCATTGCTGATTGTTTTCAGTTCTCCCTTATACTGAGCCTTATGAAGAGGGGAAGAGTTCAGCCCAGCTGGGGGTGTCTAGAGGAAGAAAAAATCCCCCATACTTACGGGAGGTCTGCCTGCTGGCTGAAGAAAAAGTCTGCTTCTGTGACACAGCGTGAGCTCTGAGCAAAGCATGAGAAGGTACGTGCTCCATACAGCCCCCAGTGGCGACATATAGGCATAACAACATTTACTTTAAAGGAGACAATTCATAAGAAAATTTAAAAAATTTCTTAGAAAAACTCCACTTACCTTTTCAGCCACAGGGTTTTCTGTGGTAAACCAACAGACCCAATCTTCACCCTTCATGGTGGGTTCCGTTAAACCTTCAGGAGCTGGGGATCCTCGAGGAAACCCACAATCCTGGACCTGAAATAGCACACCGGCAGTAAACTTTATGGCCTTAATACCAAAAAGTACTGGATTCTGGGGTCAAGCTCTCAAAAGAGAAGCATTCACTGGCAAAAACCTTGTTTCTTCAGACATGAGGCCCTGGTACCATTCAATTCGGCCAGAAAGACACCTTGAATGGATCTGTCCACATAGCTAGCCCAAGCAAGGATTGCTCCAGAGGAGCTCAGCACATCTTTACTCTGTGACCAACACTTAGACACTGGCAAAAAACTGAGGTAATCCCAGCAGTGGGCGGAGTTATATAGGGAGTGCACTTTTTGTCTTAGGGCGTGCCAGTGTTCATCACCTGAAGGAGGCCTATAACCCACATAGTAACTACTATGGCTCTGTGTCCCCCCTGATGTATGATAAGAAAAGAGCATTTGTGAAGGTTCCAAACACCCAGAGGGGATGAGGATTTGGTTCACCTCTGTTCCTAGTGCTAGTAAAAAATAAAATGTAAAAAAAAAAAAAAGGATTTTTAAAACAGCTTACCTGTAAAATCCTTTTGTTGGAGTACATCATAGGACACAGACCAAGTTGCAGCCTTGCAGATCTGAGCAAAGGAGGCCTGGTGACGCACTGCCCAAGAAGAACTAACCACTCTGGTAGAGTTCACCTTAACTTGAATAGGGGGAATCTTACCCCTTAAATCATAAGAGTTTGAATTATAACTTGCCAAATCCACTTAGCAACAGTGGATTTCAAAGCTGCCTGTCCTTTAGGACCCTCTGGCAGAATAAATAGGACATCAGTCTGAGCCATTTCCTTTAACTAGATTTTCATTGCTCTCACTACATCAAGACAATATAATTACTTTTCTTCCCTGGAACATGGTTTTGGGAAAAACAATAACTTCATTCAGATGAAAGCCTGAAACCACTTTTGTCAAAAAGCCTGGACGAGGGCGCAACGCCACTATGGCCTCAGGAATAATCAAATATGGCTCTTTACAAGAAAGAGAAGCCAATTCTGAAACCCTCCTTGCCGAGGATATAGCAACCAAAATATCAGCTTCCTAGTCAGAAGGACTAAGGGAACATGCTGTAATGGTTCAAATGGCAGTTTTTGTAACACTGACAAAGCTAAATTCAAGTGCCAAGGGGTTAAAGGTGATTTAACTGACGGATTAATCCCCATCACCCCTTGCATAAAACCCTGGACTAAAGAATGCATAGCAAGGAGTCTTTGAAATAAAACCGATAAGGCTGAGACTTGGCCCTTAATAGTACTTAAGGCCAACTTCATCTCTACGCCCAATTGTAGAAAGGCAAGGATTCTGCCTATAATATATCTGAGTGTGCCAAACCTTGGATTCACACCAGGAAACTTAATCTTTCCAAACTCTATAATATACAGCTCTGGAAACTGGTTTCCTTACATTGATTAAAGTTGAGACCTGGAAAGCCCACCCTTCTTCAGAATGTGGGTTTCAATAGCCAAGCCATTAAATTTAGCGTTCGTAAAAGTAGGATGGAATATCGGCCCCTGCGATAGCAGGTCTGGCCTTAGTTGGAGAGGCCAAGGACCTCTCACTGCCATCTTTACGATCTCTGCATACCATGACCTTCTGGGCCATGCTGGAGCTACCAGAATTATCGGCTTTCTTTCCAGCTTGATCCTGCAAATAAGTGAAAACTGATCCCATGGAGTTACCAGCCCATCTGTTCTGTATGCGAGTGGATCCCTTGTTTTGGACACAAAGTTGACTAACTTCATGTTGAACATGGACGCTAGAAGATCTATATCCGGAGTACCCCATCTCTGGCAAAGTGCCCAAAACACTTCGGGGTGAAGAGACCATTCCCCTGGGAATAACTGCTGGTGACTTAGATAGTCCAGGCTGCCAATTTTCTACTCCCAAAATGAAAACTGCCAATAGGGAATGGGACATTCCTTTCTGCCCAAGTTAGGATATGGTTCATCTATCTCTGAGCTGAGACCCTTAGTGCCCCCTTGGTGATTGATATAGGCCCCAGCCGGGACATTTCGGATTGAATCTGGACTGGACAATACTTTAAACTGGAGGTCCAAGTTTTCAGAGCCAGATACACTGCCAAATCTCTAGGATGGTGATGGGCAGGGCTCTTTTGAGTTTTGACCACTGTCCCTGGACAGTCGTCTCCTCTAGTACTGCTCCCCAGCCTGAGGGGCTGGCATCTGTCTTTACTACTTTCCAGATTATTCGACTGAAGGATTTCCCCTTCAGCAAATTCTGGCTTTGTAACCACCAACTGAAGCTTTCGAGACACTCTTGGGGACAGCTGCATTGGCAAGTCCAAAGCTTGGATCATCTTGTTCCAAGCAGAGAGGATTCTGTTTTGCAACTGTCTTGAATGGAACTGAGCATAGGGGACTGCTTTGAATGAAGCTACCATCTTTCCTAACCACCTCATGCAAAGGCGAATTGAAGGATTTGCTTTTGACCTGACCATCCGCACCAGCTCTTGTATGAAGTGGATCTTTGCTGGAGGCAAGAACACCCTTTTCTGGGCTGTATCTATGATCAGGCCTAAGTAAACCAGCATTCTTACTGGTTTTAAGGAAGACTTCTCTAGGTTGAGGATCCAACTGTCAGGTCACCTTGAGGCCAGGTGACAGATGCACACCGTAGGGATCAGGAGTGCACCGCAAGGTTGTGGACCCTATGGCTGACTGCTGCGAACCGGGGTTCAAGGTGATAGGAAGGCAGGGCCGCCAGAACACCAAGATGGATCCCACCGGGGTAAGAGCCTGGGGCGCAGAGTCTAAGAACCAGCAGGTGTTCACCAGAGCCTCTAGTGGTGAGGATGGACTTGGCTGCAACTGGCTCCAGGTTGCGACCCCCAGGGTCCCCAAGCTCACACCTACAGTAGGCAACAGGAGGATAGGGATGGTGAGGGACAAATCCAAGGTCGGGGCCACAAGCAGTCAGGAATAGCCAGGGACACGCCAAAAGGTCAGGATCACAGGCAAACAGGGATAGTCAAGGACACACCAAAGTCGGTAACGGGAAACAACAGAAGAGCACACGGCAGGTAACAGGAAGCTAACACACAAAGGTTGGTCTGCAGTGCACAGGTTAATATAGAGGATAGGATCTAGGGTGGAGCCATGCCAGAGGATGGATTACAAAAACAGTCAGGTGAGGGTCGGCTGGTCTCTAGAGATGAACACATGGAGACAGGTAAGCAGATGAACTCTATTGCATAACCATGACAGTACCCCCCTCTTACGAGGCCTCCCCCTTCCCCGCCTGGGACCAGGTTTAGAGGGGAACTTCAAATGAAACTTCCTCAACAGACGAGGTGCGAAGACCTCGGAAGCCGAAATCCACGACCTCTCCTCAGGACCAAAACCTTTCCAATGCCTCTACAGAGTCGGGAATCCAAAATTTGGCTAACCTCGTACTCCTGATCATCCTCAGAGACCGGTGTTATGGTAGAGAGGACGAGAGAACTTATTGAGGACTAAAGGCTTCAGAAGGGCAACATGGAAGGAGTTAGAGATTTTGAGGCTTTTGGGAATCTGGAGCTTGAAACAAACCAGATTCAGTTTAGAAATTATGGTGTACGGACCAATGAATCTTGGGGCAAATTTGAGAGAAGGAACCTGGAGTTTGATGTTCCTGGTGGAGAGCCAGACTTTGTCTCCTGGCTGAAGAGAAGGTGGCTTACGCCTGCAATGGTCAGCAAAACTCTTAAATTTGTTGCCAGCTTTCTGGAGGGAACCATGAACGTCAGCCCACATGGAATTAAAAGATTCCTGAACAGTAGCCAAAGCTGGAATGTCAGAAGAACAAGTCATAGGAAGAGGGAGTTGAGGATGTCTTCCATAAACAGTGACAAAGGGTGTTTTTTCTGAGAACTGACGTTGACATGATTATTGTGGGAGAACTCAGCCCCCGGTAATAGTGATGCCCAATCATCATGATGGGCAGAGACCAAGGTACGGAGAAAGACCTCCAACTCCTGATTAACTCTCTCAGTCTGGCCATTGGATTGGGGATGATAAGAAGAGGTAAAATCCAAGGTAATGTCGAGGGATTTGCAAAAGGCTCTCCAAAAACGAGAAGTAAACTGCACACCCCTGTCCAAAACGACATGAGAAGGAACACCATGAAGGCGGATAATCTCTCGTACAAAAATGGGAACCAAGACGGGGCAGAAGGGAGACCAGGAAGAGGAACAAAATGAGCCATCTTAGAGAACCGATCGATTACTACCCAAATGACCGTATTATTCTCCGACAGTGGAAGATCAGTGATAAAATCCATGGCGATATGAGACCAGGGCTCCTTAGGAATGGGCAAGGGCATGAGAAGACCAGCAGGGGCTTGAGTGGAAGATTTATGCCGCGTACACACGACTGGACTTTGAGGGACTAAGTCTGACAGACTTTCGACGGAGTTCTGACAGACTTTCCCAATGAACGGACTTGGCCACACACACACAATCACACCAAAGTCAGACGGATTTGAACGTGATGACGTACGACCAGACTAGAATAAGGAAGTTCATAGCCAGTAGCCAATAGCTGCCCTAGCGTCGGTTTTTGTCTGTCGGACTAGCATACACACGAGCGGATTTCTCGGTAGGAACTGGGTCCGGCGGAGTTCCAGCGGAAAAAATTGAAACATGTTCCATTTCTAAAGTCTGTCGGATTTTTACAAATCTAAAGTCCGCTGCAGCCCACACACGATCGAATGGTCTGCCGGAATTGTTCCTTCGGACCTTTGATGTCGAAAAGTCCGCTCGTGTGTACGGGGCATGAGACTAAGCACAAACGTGACAAGCCTTAACGTAGTCTTTAACATCCGAGCGGAGATTAGGCCACCAGTAGTGACGACTGATGAGCAGGAAGGATCGGAGGAACCCAGCATGACCTGCCACCTTGGAATCATGTCCCAACAAAGGATCTTAGTTCTTAGCTCAAAGGTCTTGCCAGGAGGAATTTTTTATTCCAGGGTGGTAGAATGGGCAACAATGCATGAGGTAGGAATGATCGGCTCAGGATCAGGGTTGGACTCCTCGGCCAAAGTGTCAAATGACCGAGAGAGCGCATCAGCTCGACCGTTGCAGGAACCAGGTTTGTACGTAATCGTGAATTTAAAATGGGAAAAGAAGAGACTCAACCTGGCCTGTCTGGGGTTCAGACGTTTAGCATTCTGTAGGTACTGTAGATTCTTATGATCAGTAAAGATCGTTATGGAGTGAGGGGAACCTTCCAAAAGATGACGCCACTCCTCCAACGCCAATTTAATTGCGAGAAGTTCCCGATCACCAATGGCATAATTTCTCTCTGCCTGAGAATTTTTTTGGGAGAAGAACGCACATGGTTGGCTTTTCTTCTCAAAGAACTGAAGAAGCACAGCTCCCACCCCCATCGAAGAAGAGTCTACTTCAATAAAAAATGGGTCCCCAGGATTTGGTCTCCTCAAGAGTGGTCCAGAGACAAAGGCCTGTTTCAGATCGTTAAACGCAGTGACAGCCTCGGGAGGCCACTCTTTGGCATTCGCACCCTTCTTGGTCAAAGCGATAATAGGCGTGGCAATGGAAGAGTAATTCCTTATGAACTGCCTATAATAATTTGTGAAGCCAAGAAAGCGCTGTGTGGCCTTGAGGGTAGCGGGAAGGGACCAGTTGGTAATGGCTGAGACCTTTCCAGGATCCATGCGAAGACCCGCACTAGAAACAAAACATCCCAGAAACAGGACCTCGGAACATTCAAAGGAACATTTCTCCATCTTGGCATAAAGATTGTTCTCTCTAAGGCGCTGAAGTACGGTGCGTACATGGTTTCTGTGAGCAGGCAGATTTTCGGAAAAGATGAGAATATCATCAAGATAGATGACAACAAACTGGTACAGTAGATCCCTGAATATTTCATTGACAAAGTTCTGGAACACAGCTGGAGCATTACACAAACCAAATGGCATAACCAGGTATTTAGTAATGCCCATCCCTAGTGTTAAACGTGGTCTTCCATTCGTCACCTTCCCGTATTCGAATGAGATTGTATGCACCTCTGAGATCCAACTTAGTGAAAATGGAAGCCCCCTTCAACCTGTCGAATAGCTCAGATATTAGAGGTAAGGGGTATTGGTTTTTGATAGTCACTGCGTTTAAACCTCTATAGTCGATGCAGAGTCTGAGGGTACCATCCTTCTTGGCAACAAAAAAGAACCCTGCTCCTACAGGCGATGAGGATTTCCGGATGAAACCTCTCTCCAGATTCTCTGCGACATACTCAGACATGGCCTGGGTCTCTGGAATGGACAAAGGGTAGGTACGACCCCTGGGCAGGGTTGCTCCAGGAACAAGGTCAATAGCACAGTCAAAAGATCTGTGGGGAGGAAGCACCTCAGCAGACTTCTTACAGAACACATCCCGGAAATCGTTGTATGCCGCGGGAAGATCAGACGATACGGAAGTGGTAGCAGTGGGAATTTTCCCCCTTGTGGGTCACCTTGAGAAGACAGGACGAGAAACACAAAGGACCCCAAGCCAGGATCTGCCCAGAGACCCAGTCCACATGTGGCGAGTGGAGCTGTAGCCAAGGGAGGCCCCATACAATGGGGGTAGAGGAAGGAGATCCACTCTTAATAGGTAGCGTCTGGAAACGGATAGGGCCCCCTTGGAGCACAGTGCCATCAATTGCCAAGACTACCAGTGGAGTAGCGAGGGGAGAAAGAGTAAGCTTCATATAAGAAGCAGTTCTCCAGTCCATAAAATTGCCGGCAGCCCCGGAGTCCAGATATGCTAGGACTGATTGGGGAGAAGTGCCTACATGTTTCTGGGTCCAATACTCCACCTTCCAAATGTATTAGATTCGAGCGTTTCCCAGACGAAGCGAGCAGGAGTCACGAAAATGACCATTGCCCCCACAATAAAGACATAAGCCCAGAGTTCTGCGTCTAGCACAGTCTTCTGGGGTTAGTCTGGTCCGGCCAAGCTGCATGGGTTCCTCAGCAGACAGAGGATGCTCCACAGGGAGACGGAAAAAAAGGTTCAGGCTGACTAGGACCTAGGGGCTGCTGGCGTCTTTTTTCTAAGGACCTCTCCTGGAAACGAATGTCAATCTGACTGCATAAGGAAATTACATCGTCCAGACCAGCGGGCATAGCTCTTCCTGCTAATTTGTCCTTCACTCGGTCAGAGAGGCCATGTAAAAAGGTTGCGAACAGGGCCTCATTGTTCCAGCTCAATTCAGCTGTGAGTATACGGAACTGAAGTGCATATTGTCCCACTGAACAAGATTTTTGGCGAAGGCGTAAAAGGGCACTAGCCGCAGAAGAAACCCGAGCTGGCTCCTCGAAGATATTACGAAAAAGAGCCTCAAGAAGTTGGACAGGCTGGAAACCACCGGATCATTTTTCTCCCACAGGGGAGCAGCCCAGGCCAAAGCTTCACCGGAGAGGAGGGAAATGATATAGGCTACCTTTGCCCGATCAGACAGAAAGTTTTGAGGCTGGAGCTCAAAATGAATGGTGCATTGGCTGAGGAAGCCCCTGCAGGCCTTGGAGTCCCCAGAAAAACGGGACGGAGATGGCAGTAATAATGAATGCGTGGATGCGACTGGTGCGATAGGTGCAGTTGCAGACTGTACTTGAGGCTGCGGCTTCGGGGTTCCCAAGGAAGCCTGTAGCTGCTTGAAGCGGGAAGCCAGATCTTGAAGGAATCGGATCACCTGAGTCTGATTAGATTCCTGGGTCTCAAGTCTCCAAACTATGCCCTGCAAAGGATCGACTACAGGAAGCGGCACGTCAGCCGGGTCCATGGCTGATCAAACTGTCAGGTCACCTTGAGGCCAGGTGACAGATGCACACCGTAGGGATCAGGAGTGCACCGCAAGGTTGTGGAACCTACGGCTGACTGCTGCGGACCGGGGTTCAAGGTGATAGGAAGGCAGGGCCAAGGTCGGGGCCACAAGCAGACAGGAATAGTCAAGGACACGCCAAAGTCGGTAACGGGAAACAACAGAAGAGAACACGGCAGGTAACAGGAAGCTAACACACAAAGGTTGATCAGCAGGGTTGGTCTGCAGTGCACAGGTTAATATAGAGTTCTCTGATAGGAGCTAGGGTGGAGCCATGCCAGAAGATGGATTACAAAAAAACAGTCAGGTGAGGGTCGGCTGGTCTCTAGAGATGAACACATGGAGACAGGTAAGCAGACGAACTCTATTGCATAACCATGACACCAACCAAGACTTTCCAGGTAACTGGTTGTAATGCGTACGCTTTGCTTTAAGCGAGTCACTGACTGGTCTATTTACAAAAGATCATCTAGGTACGCCAACACTATTATGTCCTGTGCCCTCAACCTGGCTAGAGATGGGGCCAGTATTTTTGTGAATACACGTGGTGCTGTGGCTTGCCTGAAGGGTAAGGCCGCAAACTGAAAGTGCCGTTGTTCCACTTCGAATCGCAGAAACCTTTGGTGAGTGGGAAATATAGGGACATGTAGATATGCGTCCCTGATGTTGATGGACGCCAGAAGTTCTCTGCCTTGTAGGATGGAGACCACTGACCTGATCAACTCCATTCAAAATGAGCGAATTTTTAGGAACCAATTTTGATTTTTGAGATTCAGAATGGGCCTGACATCTCCATTTGGTTTTGGTACTGTAAACAGGTTTGAATAGAAACCTAAACCGTGTTCTTCTGTGGGGATTTGTATGATTACCCCTTGAGTCAATAATTGGTCTAATGCTTGAAACAGGGATTGTCTTTTCCCTGAATCCTTGGGAATGTTTGATCTCAGAAAGTGAGACGGTGGAAACTCCCAAAAACTCTAGTTTGCATCCTAGGGTCACTGTGGAGAGAGCCCATCTCTCCTGAGTTTCCCTCTGCCAGACTTCTGCGAAATGCAGAAGTCTTCCACCCACCTTGGTGAGGGGAGACACCTCTTCATGAAGAGGTCTTAGCATTCTGCTTTATAGTCTTGCGAATCCAGGTCTTCCTTTGAACCTAGGCCTGACCCTGCGATTTTCCTCTGGAATCTTATGGTAGAAGCCAGCGCCACTGCCCAGAGGCGGATGCGCTTGGCGCAGGAGAGAAAGTCCATTTAAATGAAGGACGTTTATACTTTCTTTTGACTGGCAAAAGAGTACTTTTTCCACTGGAAATTGTCTAGATGTATTTATTGATATCATCGCCAAATAGTCACTCCCCATGAAATAGGAAACTAGACAGTAGGTTTTTACAGGGCGCTTCGGCAGACCAACCCTTTAGCCAATGTGTACTAGCACAAGTGCAAGGTGAGACGCCTGGTGAATAGAATCCTTTATAGCATCTATAGCAGGGATCTGCAATTAGCGGACCTCCAGCTATTGCAAAACTACAAGTCCCAGCATTCCTCTGCCTCTGGGTGTCATGCTTGTGGCTATCAGAGTCTTGCTATGCCTTATGGAATTTGTAGTTCTGCAACAGCTGGAGGTCCACTAATTGCATATCCCTGATCTATAATGCTAATAAACATAATGCTTTTGGTAAATCGGCCAACTCACTGGCCTGTTGTGCAGGGAGCTCGTTAAGGGCCTCTGTGAACTGGTCTTTTAAGGACTGACAGACACCTATAGCTGCAATTGCAGGCTGAGCAACAGTATCTGCTAAAGAAAAAGAGGATCTTACCAGGAATTCCAACTTTTTATCTGTTGGATCCTTTAGCATTTGTGCATTGTCCACTTGACAAGTTAAACTTTTATTCACACTGGAAATCGCAGCATTCCATTTTTTGTGAATTTTTCCTCCATAGGCTAGAGAACGGAGAAACTCTTTGGAGGGAGAAAATGCTTATCCGGACGATCCGATTTGGTATAAATAAGCTTCTCTAGTAATGTGTGGACTGGAAACGAATGCACTGGTTGTGAAGGTTTCAAGGAACCCAAAGAAGAAACCAAACTTTCAGCTGACACTGTTAGGGCTAGCATGAAAGTGGAGCGAACCATGTCCGTTAGGATTTGTACCTCAGATTGTGAAGCTGAAACTTGAACTGTTGACTCTGCAGATGTTTTTCCCCATCGTTTGAGGGTAATACCTCTTCCTGTCTCCACTGTTCCCCTGGTGAGGGGTTTGGAGAGGGAGGGAGGGATCTAGCATGCTTCTTATCCCCTTTAATGAAGGATGCGATTAAAGCCGCTAATCTTCCTTCTAAGCCCTGCAGGTCAGAGGAAAATGCATCTTCAGTCACGTATACAGGGGCTGAAGTGTGAGAAGCAGTTGCACCACAAATTGCTTCCAATGACTCACCCTGGCTTGTCATGTCCGGTATATCCAGAGAGGATGACAATGTGGAGGCATGTCTGGAGTTTCCAGCCCTGTGGGTGGTTTTGGTGCCTTAGTAGTAAGCCTTGAAGCCATAGTGCGAAGTGCAAAAAGCAAAAAAGTACGCTAAGAACTGTTCTAGTTATTTGAACAATAGTAGGAAAAACAGTGGTAGCATAGAATAATCTAATACTAAACACTACGTTTTTTACTGTACTGCAAATGCCTGTGTAAACCCCTCACGTGCACCAGCGCTTCTGTGTACTGTGGCAGCCTTGCTTCAGCTGCTCTGACAGACACTGTCTGTTTCACAAAGTATAATCTTTAAGCTTTTTCTTCAGGTGTGTCTATGCGCCACACCCTTTCTTGTTCTTTAGCAAGAGTCACCTCAGAGGGGAGGCGGGCTGAGGGGGGATTTACACAGCCTTTTTATCAGCTTTTCAGATGTATGCTTGTTTAAACATAACGTGTATCCATATCCACTCAGTTTCCCCATTTAGAGGGAGTAAGACCCCCCCCTCCCTGCAGCTGCTGAGACACATGTTGTATTAGCACAGATTTAAACAGGGTCTATACCAGTGATGGCGAACCTTGGCACTCCAGATGTTTTGGAACTACATTTCCCATGATGCTCTGGTACCTTGCATTGTAGTGGAGCATCATGGTAAATGTAGTTCCAAAACATCTGGGGTGCCAAGGTTCGCCATCACTGGTCTATACACTATGACTCCCTCTAGATGAGTTTTTAAGGCATTTTACAATATAATTGAAAGAAAAAATCATATGTGGACTTTGCAGTTCCTATGCTTTCCTCTTACCTTTTCCTCTCTGCAGGATACTGTTGTAAACAGACAGATCCAAACTTCACCCATCACGGCAGGCAGCGTGGTTAAACCTTCAAAGACTAGGGCCCTTTTAATAGGGGTTCCACTCCTTTGGACCATGTATAGCACCCCTCAGGACAGCTTTAGGTAATTTAGCAGACCAAAAAGAGTCCTGGTTCCTAGGGTCCAGCCCTCAAAGAGGAGCGTTACAGGCAAAACCTCGTTCTTCTATGCAAGGCCCGGGTACCATCCTGGAGCCGCAGTGGCAGGATGGATCCGGTTGTGGAGGCTTTTTAAATCCAGCATGGATCCCTCTTGGAGCAGCACATCTTCACTCGTGCCAACACCTTTAGACACTGGTGAAAAACTGATGTATTCCTCGAAGGAGGAGGGGGTTATATAGGGGAGTCAACTTCCTGTATTGGGTGTGCCAGTGTCAACACCTGAAGTTAGCTATAACCCACTAAGTAAATACTTAAGGCTCTGTGTCCTATGATGTACGATAAAAAAAATCAGTTGATCTGTGCCCAGTAATAAACTTGAAAAAAATCGACAAGCACAGCAAGTTGGAGTCCTGCAAGATAGAGAACCTTTATTCAATTGTATTACTCATAAATCTGGGAGGTTGGATGCTCTTTAAAGGTTTATCAGATGCCTGCTTGTCCCAATCCATCCTGAATTTCAGTTCCACTACCAGTTTTGGTGCCTCCCCTTCATTCTGTCCACTTACCCCAGGACATTCACGAGAATACACCACTACTTGAACCACATCATTCAGGAGATGCTCTTCTACTATGGTTTCCCACCTCATCCCTTTAAATCCAAACACATATTAATTACACAGGTTCTGTGGCTGATTAAGGTGGTAATTAAACTCACTTGGTGCCTTATCTGCATTTAATTAGCCTCAGAACCTGTGTAATTCAAAGGTGTTTGGGTTTAAAGGGATGAGGTGGCAACTTCATCTTCTACACAATATACAAAATCCTGATAAGAGCTTCCTCTGCCCAGCCAAAAGAATGAGGTTATTTGGGGGCATTTTTGGATATACAGAAAAATTCAGTAGAACTTCCATGAGAGATGATCCATCCTCTGATAGAGACAAGAGTTGGGCCGAACATCCCCCGGTTATCACCAGAACTCCTGAAAATCGCAAAAGTTCAGACCCAAACAGCGAACCCTAATAAAGTCTACAAGCCCCCAAAATGTAAAAATAAAAAGTGCCCATTTTGAAGGCTTATATGCAAGTTATTGGGCATAAAAAGGGTATGGGGGCCCGGGTACTGCATTTTGTATGTGGCGCTAACTGCAGTGTAAACAGGTGGGTATATTTTATATTAATATTTTATCCACTTGCTTACCAGGCACTTACACTCCCTTCCTACCCAAGCCATTTTTCAGCTTTCAGTGCTGTCCCACGTTGAATGGCAATTGTGTGGTCGTGCTACACTGTACTCAAACAATTATTTTATAATTTTCTTCACACAAATAGAGCTTTCTTTTGGTGGTATCTAATCACTGCTGTTTTTTTTTTTTTTTTTTAAACATTTTGAAAAAAAAAAGCTTTTTACTTTTTTTTTTTTGTCAGTACATTTTGTAAAAAGTAAATTTTTTGCCTTTGCTGATGTGTGCTGATTAGGTGGCACGGATAGGCTTAACTGGTGGGCATCACTGGCTGGCATCGCTAATGGGCACTGATTGGTGGCTCTTGTGGGCCCTGAGTTCTGGCATTGGTGGGAACTGTATGGTGACACTGTTTTACTATACTGGAATTGGGCCACTGATCATCAGTGCCCTAATTACATTTATACATGTCCCCTTGCGTGAAAATGCTTCTGATCGGCTCTCCTCGCCACACACTCTGTCAGTGTGAGGTGAAGAATGTGATTACTGGCACTTCCTTGTTTTACATGTGACCGGCTGTGATTGGACACAGCCGATCACATGGTTAAAGAGCCGCGGCTATTTACAGAGATCTGGGTCGCACCATGTCCTAGCAACACAGTGCTCAAGAGCGCCCGTTCTAGGACGCCGTCATATGACAGCATCCCAGAACGAGAGCCGCACCACCCACCATCATTTGATGGTGGGCGGGCGGCAACCAGTTAAAAAACAAAAATTGCATTCATACAAAATGCAAACTAATGTGCAAAACCAAAGTGAACATCTAAAACAAATCCACACAGACCAACAGCAGCTGCCAAGCATAAAAAAGTGTTCCCACACAAAAAGCAATCAAATAAAAATAAATATGTGGCGCTAACTGCAGTGTAAACAAGTGTGTAGTCAAGCTAAATCAAATATATAGGTAAGACTAATCAGCAGTGTAACATCACCAGACTGACTATATTCATGTGATAAAAGAAGTCAATAATAATCAGACATGACCAATATAGCTATCATAATACCTAGAAATGGATAGCAATCACAAAGCAAATAGCTTGATTTGATGAAGTCACGTGAGCAGTGATGCAATGCATCAGAGAGGAGTCAGATATCATCACTAGCGGTCGCGGCCGTGACCGGAAGTAATGTGTTCAGCACTGTTTTACTCATATCTTTGATGTAAGCTACTATAATTTTTTTACCTATTAAATTTGTTTTAATTACTGCACAATGGGGATGCTTTTCTTCTTCACATGCCTTTACCTCATCTGCTGAGTTTGAAGTCCCCCACTAGAGATCCGTTGTGATGATCGGAGGAGATCGATCGACTGCTGGCTTACCATTGCCTTCAGCTCACAGGCTCATCTTGACCTCAGGGGGTCTTCTTTGGTGGTAAGAGGCTGGGAGAAACGTGTGACACTGCACAGATTGCTGCTGATTGGATTGGAGGAATTTGAAATCGATCACTTACTACACATGCACTTTACGTCTTCTATATGAACTGCTTTATGAAGTTTCAGTACATTCACGTTAGTGCTTTATTGCACTGATTGGACTTTGCACCTTTTTACATTTTTATATTGACTTTATTTTGCATTTTAATGCGATTTTTTGCACTTTAGCTATTTTATTTTGCATTTTATGTGTTTTTTTTTCTTGCACCTTTATGCACTTTAGCTCTTCCTAGCCCTATTGGATCCTTCTTGCACTTTATGTTAAGAGTTTGGCACTTTATGTAATTTTATGTGACTTTTTTCACTTTATGCGATTTTTGACTATTGGTTTCGTTTTGTGATTGCTATCCATTTCTAGGTATTAGAGCTATATTGGTCACGTCTGAATATTATTGGCTTCTTTTATCACGTGGATATAGTCAGTCTGGTGATGTTACACTGCTAATTAGTCTTACCTATATATTTGATTTAGCTTGACTACACACTTGTTTACACTGCAGTTAGCGCCACATATTTATTTTTATTTGATTGCTTTTTGTGTGGGAACACTTTTTTATGCTTGGCAGCTGCTGTTGGTCTGTGTGGATTTGTTTTAGATGTTCACTTTGGTTTTGCACATTAGTTTGCATTTTGTATGAATGCAATTTTTGTTTTTTAACTGGTTGCCGCCCGCCCACCATCAAATGATGGTGGGTGGTGCGGCTCTCGTTCTGGGATGCTGTCATATGATGGCGTCCTAGAACGGGCGCTCTTGAGCACTGTGTTGCTAGGACATGGTGCGACCCAGATCTCTGTAAATAGCCGCGGCTCTTTAACCATGTGATCGGCTGTGTCCAATCACAGCCGGTCACATGTAAAACAAGGAAGTGCCAGTAATCACATTCTTCACCTCACACTGACAGAGTGTGTGGCGAGGAGAGCCGATCAGAAGCATTTTCACGCAAGGGGACATGTATAAATGTAATTAGGGCACTGATGATCAGTGGCCCAATTCCAGTATAGTAAAACAGTGTCACCATACAGTTCCCACCAATGCCAGAACTCAGGGCCCACAAGAGCCACCAATCAGTGCCCATTAGCGATGCCAGCCAGTGATGCCCACCAGTTAAGCCTATCCGTGCCACCTAATCAGCACACATCAGCAAAGGCAAAAAATTAACTTTTTACAAAATGTACTGACAAAAAAAAAAAAAAAAAGTAAAAAGCTTTTTTTTTTTCAAAATGTTAAAAAAAAAAAAAAAAAAAAAACAGCAGTGATTAGATACCACCAAAAGAAAGCTCTATTTGTGTGAAGAAAATTATAAAATAATTGTTTGAGTACAGTGTAGCACGACCACACAATTGCCATTCAACGTGGGACAGCACTGAAAGCTGAAAAATGGCTTGGGTAGGAAGGGAGTGTGAGGGCCGGTTCACACTGCGACGCGAGGCGAGGCGACACGGCTCGCCTCGCCTCGCTCCCGCAAGTCGCCCCCATTCAGTGCTATGGAACCGTTCTGAGAGGAGCGACTCAAGTCGCTCCGACTCAGAAAAAAGGTTCCTGTACTACTTCGGGGCGACTTCGGGGGCGACTTGCATTGACTTCTATGCAGAAGTCCTCTGCAAGTCGCCGCTGAGGTCCGTGCAGGTCGCGGCGAGGCAAGTCGGAGACGCCTCGCCGCGCTTCGCTGTGTGAACCGGCCCTAAGTGCCTGGTAGGCAAGTGGATAAAATATTGTTTAACAAAAAAATTTTTTTTCATTGATTGCAATACTGTGTTTTCCCAAAACCTATATAAATTCGCATATGCAAAATCACTTATAATCAAAAAGTGATAAAATACAATTTGTATTGTATTTTATCACTTTTTGATTATAAGTGATTTTGCATATGCGAATTTATATAGATTTTGGGAAAACACAGTATTGCAATCAATGAAAAAAAATTTTTTTGTTGCATATAGTTTGTTATAAGTCGAGCGCTACAAGGTGGTTTATGTGATAATTTATTTATTCACCTTCTGGTTTATGTACTCATATATTTAAGTAGCAGCTGGGGTAGGGTTCTGTGTGGCGCTGTGATGATACACAAAGTTGGCGAATTTTGAAGTGTGTATCCAGTTTATACATAACAAAACAAAGAGTCTGACTTTTGGAAGGGAGCCTTGGCAGAAAGATATACGCTTAGAGCCCGGACCACGTCCAGGGAAGGGAGGGCTTAGGATATGTCGGTTTAGGAGACAGAGATGGTAACATAATGCCTTCATTGAGGTGAAAAGCCAAAACCACCTTCGGTAGAAAAGACAGTTGCGGACACACCACCACCTTATCCTTGTGTATAACAAGATAGGGCAACTTGCAAAACAAGGCCACCAGTTCTGAAAACCCTCCTGGCCAATGTAATGGTCACTAGGAAGACCACTTTCTGAGAGAGTGTTAAAGGGATTTCCCTGATGTTCTCAAACAGCAGTTTCTGAAGCGCCGACAACATCAGGTTCAGATCCCACGGAGGTAAGAGTGGATGCAGCAGGGGGACTACATGTCGGACCCCTTATACAAAGGTGCTCACTAGAGTGAGACGACAGGGGTCGTTGGAAAAAAGACAGCCAACGCTGACATCTGGCTCTTGCTGGTGCTTAAGGCCAGTTTCTGGTCCACTCCCTGTAGGAGCAGCAGGATCCTGGAAACGGAATAGGTGCGCGGACGCCACCACATATCCTCACACATGGAGATATAAGCCTTCCACGTACGACGTTATGTCTTCCGAGAAGATTTTCGTGCCCTCAACATAGTGTAAATCACAGAGACAGACCTCGGTTCCTTAGCACCTGGCTTTCAACAGCCATGCCATTAAAACCAGCAATGGTAAAGCAGGAAGGAGTATCGGACCTTGTGACAGAAGGTCTTCTCGCATCAGCAACCGCCAAGGAGCATCTGCCACCAGGCGCACCAAGGATGCCAAGGCCAATCAGTATCACCAGAATCCCCTCGGCCTCCACTCTGTGGAGCAGACGTGGTAACAGCTTGAGCAGAGGAAAGGCGTAAATCAGCTGGTACTGCTCCCACAGAGCCACCAAAGCATCTGATGCATTGGCCCAAGGATCTCTTGTCCTGGACATGAACCTCCGCACTAGGGGTGCAACGGATCAAAAACCTCACAGATCGGATCGTTCCTCAGATCAGAGTCACGGATCGGATCAGCAAATAATTGAATTTGCAAAAACCTCAATCCTTAATCTCCCCCACTGTAATATTGGCTAAGTATGGCTGGGTATTCCAGAGTATGGCTGGGTTATGGCAGAGTATTGGACGGGTATTGCACAGTACTGCAGAGTATTGGCTGGGTATGGCAGAGTATGGAGGAATGTCTGTCACAGAGCAACGCTGTGGGCACTACAGATCCAGCCCACAGCGCTGCTGACACCGTTCTCTCCCCTCCACTGTACAGAGCAGTACAGAGAGGGGAGGCAGTAACCGGTGTCATGACATGACGCCGGTTTGTTTACAAGTGATCGCTCCGTCATTTGACAGACTGATCACAGTGTAAAACAGCCTGGGTGTATAAAGATGGCTGCCGCTTTGGAGCTAGGCCAAAGCCGCGGATCGCGGCGTGTGCGATCCGAGCGGGGTGACCCGTTCGGACCATGGATCGGCGACGATCCGTTGCACCCCTACGCCGCACCTTTCAATTGAGCCAAGAGGCCAGGAGATCCACATCTGGTGTGCCCCACCACAGGTAAAGAAGCCTGAATGCCGACTTAAATACTCCACCTGCCAGTTTTCTACTCCTGGGATGTAAATGGCCAACAAGGCCGGTACATGTCGCTCTGCCCACTGAAGGATGTGAGCGACCTCCCATGCCACAGCCAAGCTACTTCTTCCTTGATGGTTGACATATGCCACCGGCGTGGCGTTGTCTGACTGGATCCTGATCGGACACACTCTTAGTCTCATCTACCATGTGGAGAGGCATAGCCTGATCACTCATAGCTTGAGCACATGGATCGCCAACTTGGATTCCTCCCCCAACCAGAGTCCCTGGGTCGACTATACTCCCATTACTCCACCCCAGCCGGTCAGGCTGGCGTCCCTTGCGATTACTGTCCAATGTAGAGGTAGGAACGACTTCCCGGACTAAAGTGCCGGGGACCTCAGCCACCAGAGCAGGGAGTCCCCGACTGACTGCCGATCCAGGGATAACAGATTCGGGTGAGCCAGAGATGTGTCCCATTTTGGCAATATCTCCTTCTGCAAGACTCTGGTGTTAAACTGGGCATATGTTACAGCCTCAAAAGGAAGCCACCATGAGGCCCAGGACTCGCATGCAGAAGCGCAGCGACGACCACCCGTGGTTCATCAATAGTTTTACCGCAGCTCTGAGAGTCTGCAGTTTGTCTGAAGGGAGAAAAAAAAAAAAACTCGCTTCCATGGAGTCCAGCAGTAAGCCTAGGTACTCCAAGCGCTGAGTCAGTATGAGCACCTACTTTTTAAGGTTCAACAGCCACCCAAATTCCTGCAGGGTTTGCATGGTGATCGCCACACCCTCCTTTAATTCTGAGGCGGAAGATGCTCTCAGGAGGAGATAGCCTAGGTAACCTAACTGGAGCCAATACCTTGGTAAAGACTTGGGGTGCTGATGCCAAGCCAAAAACCACAGACTGGTAGTGGGCTTCCCCAACTGCAAATCACAGAAACCTGTCACCTGAGGCATATGGGTATGTACAGGTACGCATCCTGGATGTCCAAAGACGGCAGGGAATCCCCTTAGAGTGCAGCGATTACTGAAAAAACTGATTCCATTCCGAACCTCTGTACTTTTACAAAGCAAGTGAGGGCTTTCAGGTCCAAGATTGGACATACCCCTTCCTTTTTGGGGGCTACAGATTAGAATAGAACCCCTGAAACCTTTACGACTCCAGAACAGGCACTATCACCTCATGGCGTATCAGGTCCCTTACCACCCCCAATAGGGCCTCCTGGCGAGCCAGGAGTAAGGGTATGCTGGAGGAGAAGAATCTTGTAGCCAGAGGAAATCAGTTGGTAGACCCATTGGTCGGACAGCCAAGAGGCCGACCGGGCTGTGAACTCCCAAAGGAGACACCCCCCCCCCCACCAGAGAGACGGGCGGTAGCACTTTTGCTCGCAGGCTTGCGGTTCCAGGGATGCTTTTGTCCCTTAGAGGTCATCCGGTTGGACTGGGAGCATTTAGCTGAAGTCCCAGACGGACGAAAAGGGCTCTTTTGAGCGGAAAATGAGGGCCTTTGCCTGCGGAGTGGCTCCTTAGTCTTCCTGGCCTGTTGGTTTAAGGTACTCGCCCACCTGTGACATTTTTAATAATGTCATCCAACGAGGCTCCAAAGAGCTGCTCACCATGGAAGGGTAGATCTATCAAGGCTTTAGATGCCAGGTCCGCAGACCAGCATTTTAGCCAAATCAAGCGCCGCAGCACCATTACTGACACTGAAGCCCTGGAGAGCAATGGAAGCATATCCAGGGCCGCGTCACATACGTACTTAAGGCCGTGCACTAACTAGTCTGCTAGTTCCACGCACACGGGAGTAGCCTGCTGCTTCTCCAATTCACAGTGCAAAAGTTTTGCCCATTCAGTAAGTGTCTGCGAATGAAGTGCTGTGGCCAGTAGTGGTCGTATTGCTGATCCCCACAACTGTAAACAAGGAATGGGCCACTGCCTCGGCCTTCCTGTCAGTAGGAACCTTAAATGCAGGAGTCCCCTCTACCGGGATCATGGGTTACTTTGTTTAACCTGGATACTGGGGAGGTCCACAACCGGAGGAGCCGACCATTTTTTTTAAATTTTTTTAAGAAGGCTCTCCTCAAATGGGTAGCGCACCGACATTCTTTTAGGGACCGAGAAGGTCCGTTGCGGGCTTCCTCATTCCTTGTATATGAACTTAGCGAAATAAGTTGGATACGGAAACACCTTAGGAGTACAGGCTGGCTTACGGGACCCAAAAAGAGACCACTACTTCAGCAGAGGAACCAGCTGCATCCTGAATTTTCAGGGTATCACGCACAGCCGTGATAAGTGCTCCAAATTGCACTTTGTCTTGGTGACTCATCCTCACTGCCCGATTGGTCCTGGTCAGCGTCATCTGAAGCAACAGAACAGAGGCCACCAGTCGCAGTGGGGCCCGAGGCTGCATCAGCTCTCCCAGGAGGATGGGGAGGGGGGGGGGCAGGGGCTGCTTTTTACCACCTTTGTGCCCACACACCGCCTCCACCCTGGCAACGAACGTTTCAAAGACTGCCTTCAAAGCGTCCAAAGGCACTGCACTGTTTGCAGAGAAGCCGGTTGCAATTGCAGGGTGTTCTGGGGAAGAAACAGCAGTTTCTGAAGCCATGCTGACCCACCGTCTGCCATCCTTGGGGGACTTAGGACAGGTGCACAATACCACCCTCCTAGCTGCTGCAGACTGAGGGGCACCCACCGCAGGACTCACCCTCGTGACCGAGTGCCGCACCGTTCAGTTAGGGGTGTCTACCTCCAGTATGAGCTCCCAGGTGTCCTGAGCAAAAAATAAAAAATAAATAAAAAAAGTGCCATTCTGAGCAGCAGGGACTAGCTCTGAGGCTAAAAGCTGTGCTGGGCTACAACAAAATGGCTGCCGGCCGGCCACCCTGTATAAAGGACATAATCCCAAGGAAAATGGCCGCCGGGCTTGAGAAAAACGGCCGACCATGCTTTCCACTGAGGCACGCCAAAAATGGCCAACAACTGTACACAGTAAAAGGACAGAGAAAATGGCGGCAGAAAAGCGCTATGGCGATCAGCACATGCAGACCCTCCAGACACTCAGCGCAGCCCCTAATCTGAGAGAGCCCCCCAGGGGACCCCTGGCTACAGGGACACAGTGCATCTCGCACAAGAGGGGGGGGGGGAGGGAAAATAGGGACAGAGAGAAAAAATGGGGAGGAGAGGGACCCCCTAATTGACCTCCCAGGGAATGCCCAGCTGTTCAATCCCGCCGAGGCAGGGATAGCTGTACTTGCCATCCAGACGAGCTGGGGACATCCCATCACAGACCCACTCTCTGAGCAGTAGGGGGTGGCTGCTGGCCACGGCACACTAACAAGGACATCAGTAGTCTGGACATACATGTGCCCCGGATCGTTGGCCCAGCATGTAGCTAGGGTCTGCACACTCTCGATGGCCAGGCTGGGGAGACAAGGATCTAGAGTATCCAGCCGGTCACCCTGCTGGCTGTCGATAGCAGATCACAGGATCTTAAAATCTTGCGCAAAAGGCAAACCTTCAGCAAAAAAAATCCCAGGACCGATGGTCCCGCAGGGAGACTAGGTCTATCTCCTTCACTAGGCAGAACAAAAATGAGCTGAGGTGTTATTACCAGAGGGACCGCCTCCAGGGCAGAACTGTAAAGTTGTTTTTTCACATGTTAAATGTTCTGCCTAGTCCTCTCCTGAAGGTGACGTAATAACCCTACAGTCAAGACTAATGGAGCTGTGTCAATAAGTGAAAGAAAGAGAAAAGTTTGTTTCCATTATAAAATTTTGTAAATAAGCAAGTTTTCTCCTTCACTGATGGGCTCTCATAGGCGACAATGATGGACATCATGTATGGGCACAGATTGGCATCACTGGTGATAATCGGTGGGCATCCCCCTGTGGGGGTCTGCGCTGATAATCAGGACAGACCCTGTCAGGAGAGCTGCTCTCCTCTACTCATGTCTGTCAGTGAGAGTAGAGGAAAAGTTGATCCATGACTTTTCCTGTTTGGACACAGCTGATCAAGTGGTAATCCGATAGCTGATCAGTGTAAAGAGCCTCAATCAGAGACTCTTTACCAGGATTGGAGACTCACACACCGATTGCTGCACTGCACGCAGTCATGGCTTATCCTGTTGGATGTCATATGACGTCCAATCAGGATAACTGAACCACTGCCTGGAATTCTGCTATAAGCTGAGCGGGAAGTGGGTGGGTGGGGAACTTTACAAATCACTTTAAATAGTTTTCCTACATGCACCAAAAAAATCTTTGTATGACATGGGCTTATTCATGATGGAAATGTAAAGAACAGTACTTGTGTTAGCTGTAACTATGAACTATAACGCGGTTGGAGTGCTTGCCATGCTGCATTTCTGTTGCAAATGGCATAATCTTGTGCACTGCTGCCTTGTTTCAATTAAAATGCTCAGCTTAAAGCGGCACTCCATCCTAAATAGTGTTCACACCCCCTCTTGCTCCACTGCCACATTTGCCACTTTTTGGGTGGGCATGGATACCTGCCAAAACCAGGTACCTGCTGGCACTTCCAGGTAAGTTCACCACACAACGATCGCGGAAATCTACGAAATTTCCAGCCCCCCCATTGCCTTCTTGGAGACACACCCAGAAGATAGCGGGACCATTCAGAAAGTGCAGCGCAGCTCTAGGCTTCACTTCCTGTTTACCTTAGTAAGGATGCCGCCTTCACCCGAAGCAGATTGACGAATTGGCTAGGGGTGCCGACATTGCGGGATACCTAGACAGGCAAGTGTCCTATTAATAGTCAGCAGCTACAGTATTTGTAAACATTTTTATACAGGCTGGAACACTGCTTCAAGAAGCTTACAGAGAGTCATATCTTCTAGTAACAAACCAAATATTTCTGTAGCTAGCCTCATCGACCATAGCCATTGAATCAGGTGCAAAACTAGATAAAACTACAACATTTTTCACAAAATTTTATTTGCCAAAAATACTAAAGACTCTCACAAACTATATTTGATATAGATTTTTTTTAAATTACATTTAGAAGAAAACTTCATCATATTCTCAGCATGTATACAGATTAGAACAAAAAAGGGTCATCACCTCATTTGACATTCAGTTATAGATACCTCAAGTAAATAAAACTCCAGCAAAAATACAACCTAAAGTTATAAATATTATAAGTGAATGGCCATTATGTGCTTTGGCTTTCTGTATACATTATATGAAGGCAGGCAATGTTCTGTTTATAAGGCCTTCTGTAGGATTTTAGGCAATTTCAAGACAATATCCCATGTTCCAACAATCTAATCATTACATGCATTGTATTCATCGCTTGCATTTATTTAGCGCCAAAATAGTATGCAGTGATTTACAAAATACATCGAATCACTCATAAATCTCTATGCCTCAGAGCTCATTTGTGGAGGAAGCCTGCCAACCTACAAAATTTTTGATTGTTGCAGAAAACACATGTGTACATAAAACAGCATACATAATCCAGTTTTTTTTTTATCGTGTGCAACCACAGAGCATTAAAAATTGACTACTTTTAATTCAATTTCCTAATCAATACCATGTTGCAGAGACATAACCTGTTTGTTATTCAATTATTCAGTATTGTGCCACATACTTTCTTCTCTTCAAAAACTATGGCTGCCTCTAGAACCAAAACATCCAATGAACTGTGCATGGTGCATTAAGGCTCGATTCATATAAATGAGTTTTTAATGCTTTTTGCATTTTGCAGAAATGCAGGGAAATTTTATTTATTTTTTTTTTTTTAAACATTTACACCAATGAATTTTTAGAACTGCCTTTTTGGAAAGGGTCGGTGACTTTTTCCCTGCAAAATACGTTTTGCATGTACTAGACAATCAATGGACCCGCAGCCAAAACGCAAGTACTGTGTTTTTACCACGATTTGCATTTTTGTTTACAGTCACTGTATATAGCTGGTTTCCAAGGAGTGGGTCAAAAAGCCAGTCGCTGCATCCTTAGCAATGAATGAGTTATCAGCTGTCAGCAGGCTTCCTCGCTGACAAAAAAAAAAAAAAAAAAAACACGTGGGGTCCTTTCCCCAGTCCATACCAGGCCCTTCGGTCTGTTGTGGATTTTGAAGGGGACACCCCATGCCTTTTTTTTTTTTTTATTAACTGTTGTGGGGTCCCCCACCCAAAAGCCATACCAGACTCCTATCTGAGCATGCAGCATGGCAGGTCAGGAAAGGGAGGGGACAAGTGAGTGCGTCCCCCCCTAAACCATACCAGACTGCATGCCCTCAACATTGGGGGGGGGGGGGGATGGGTGCTTAGCGCCCCACCTCAAAGCATCTTGGTATCACCGATCCTTGTGAATTCCACACTGTAGATGCCTGATCAAGCAAAAAAATCTGCACGCACAATACGTAGTCAAGTTTTTTTTTTTAACTGCTATTCCACTTTACAGAATCAGAAGAGGGTCAGCACAAAGAAAGCGTGTGCAGATTATTAAGTGCAATAGAATAACTATTCATTATTTATAAAATAAAAAAATACCCATTCACAAAAATAAAAGGAACACAGAGTAAGGCAACAAAATGAAGAAAATCAGTTCTGACAAATTTAAAGGGTTTCAATAGCTAGTTTTTGCTAAATTATAATGCACAGATATTAAGCTTTGGCCAAGGCATGATCATTGGACCTCATGTAAAGATAACTAGCTCTCCTAGTGTTCTCCAACTCTTTCTGCTACTATGCATGTTTTAAGTGGCTCCTAGAAATTGTAATGCAGTAAAATGCACATTAAGTACAAAGATGTCTGATCTCATAACTAAGCATATGAAATTGGGTTTACTAAACTATTAAAAAAAAAAAAAAAAAAAAAAAAAAATTGTCTTTACTGAGTGTTTTGAGTGGTGTTTTGAGTGGCTCAAATTGTAATGCAGTAAAATGCACATGAAGTACATTTTACTACACTTAAATGAAACCCAACATGATGAGCAGAATGTTTTAAAGCAATTGTGTGCAAAATGCATGCCAAAGCATGCATTAAAACCACATAACTACACATTTTCACAAATGTGAAGTGTCAATCGAGCCTTAAACTCCATATACGAAGGCTGAGTTCACACTAGTGCAAATTTTTCCACATCCATTTCGAATGACAGGAGAGTGTGCCCGACTCTTAATGGAACCATCCCTGAGGTGGCCACGGAGTGGATTGCACAGGAGTCCTTTGCCTCTTTAGCTCACTTCAGGTCCGAATTCAGGCAAAAATTTGTCCCTGAAAACATGATGCACCGGACCCCTGCTGTGAGCCATGTCCACACTAAGTGTAAACCCAGCCTAAAAGCTTGCAGCAGCTAGATTTACTACAGGTTTCAAAAAGCATAAAAAGGAAGAATTCACTCATTTTTGTTCGACGGGACCTGGAAAAAAAAATATTGCAGTTAAATCTATACTTAACCCTTTTCTTGCTGAGAAATCAGACACACAATCTAAAGTTCTCCAGTTGCTTTAACCAAATGTAAAGTAAAATTACTACTACAGATCTCTAGGCTTTGTATATCTGATACAGATATCCACAGGCATAGAAATTATGACAATGGAGTAGAAGCATGGTAGTTCAAGATTTATGGCCCTGAAGCTCCTTTTCATGATGTTCTGATTAACAGCCAACTTGCATGCCCTAGAACAGGGATATGAAATTAATGGACCATCAGCTGTTGTAAAGCTACAAGTCATATCATGCCTCTGCCCCTGATGTTATGCTTGTGGCTGTCAGTCTTGCTATGCCTCATGGGACTTTTAGTTCTGCAACAGCTGGGAGGTCCGCTAATTGCATATCCTTGCCCTAAAAGCACAGTTGCATAGTTAGACTGAAATGAAACAATCATGCGAACTAAATAAATACAACTCCTTTTCTGGTATTCAATACATTTTTCATTAGATTGTTTTCTGCTTTAAATGCATTTCACATTTTCAAAGCCAATTAAACATTTATACAATTGAAAGCAATATTTAAAAAAAAATAAAAAAAAATAATACAATTGCAGCTTACCAATCATATGTAGTGGCTGCATTTACTTTTTTTAGGCTTTTCCTCCCTTTTCACCTGATGATCTGGCCAGTAACACACCTCCTGCATGGTCAGTCTGGTGGTGATTAAATGTATTATCCGATTTAAATACACTAACAAACTGATGCCAAACTCCAGCTAGCATTTTAGCAGTTACAGTAAGTTTTTACAGAAAAAGCTCATGGGTTCTTCTCATCCCTATAAAACTGATACATTTGAAAGAAAGCTTGTTCTTTTGCAAAACAGACTTGCTAACCAGAGCACCAAATAAATATATATAAAAAAAAAAAAAGCCTAAAAGAAGGAAAAATAAATAATGCAGCCATCACATGTTAGAATTGGTAAGCTGCAATATAATAAAAGTTTGCTTTTGGGTTTAATAGTGCTTTACTAACTACTGCAACATATTTTCCCAGACATGGTAAAAGAAAAGCCTGACCCAAACCTCTGTAGTAATTTAATTGGTTAATAATATGCAATGCAGTGCTATATAGGCCAGTCAGTTATGAAACAGGATCAAAAAAGTGCGATTTTTAGTATTCAACAGGAACAAGCTATCAGGCTGGAAACACAAAATATACAGTATCTACAAGTTGTCAGCAGTAGTGTGTTACATATATTCTTTGTTTGGGTCATCAGTGTCTTCTGAAGGGCACTTTGAGATGTAAAGCACACACTGTTCTACGGTTCATGATGAATTTTCTAGAGTTGCAATTCAAGTTGTCAGTGAAGGAACCGGATGCTCATTTTCTGTTCTACATCTACCTTCTCTAGAACCTGGAAAAAAAAAAAAAAAAAACACAACACGATTTACTTTTTTTTTTTTATAAAGCATTGAAATATGTTAAAAATGTGACTCTAGGCCAACATCTGTATTTTATATGTAAACCAGAACTAAAGAAAAGGTTAGACTACAGGCCAGACAAGGAGTCCTAAAAAAAAAAAAAAAAAAAAAAAAAAAACACATTTATAAAATTCTAGTCTTTAAAACCAGAATATTTCATGAAAGCAAATATGGTGCTCAACTTCAGCCCCAGAAAGTTTTAACCCCTTAATGACCAGAGCATTTTTGCTCTACGGCATTGCGTCGCTTCAACTGACAATCACGCGGTCGTGCAAATCCGCACCCAAACAAAACTGACGTATTTCTCACAGATGAGCTTTTTGGGGGTATTTGATCACCTCTGCAGTTGTTTTGTGCTATAAACAAAATTTATAATTTACTATAATATCCCCAAAATGTTTTTTAAAAACAAAATTTCTTCATCAGTTGAGGGGGGGGGGGATGGGGGAAATCGCAATAAGCATGTATTGATTGGATTGTGCTAAAGTTATAGCGTCTACAAAATAGGGAGTAGATTTATAGCTTTTTACTAGTAATGGCGGTGATCTGCAATTTTTAGAGGGTCTGTGACAGTGCGTCAGACAGATCGGACACTTGACACTTTTTGGGACCATTAACATTTATACAAGGATCACTGCTATGAAAATGCACTGATTACTGTGTAAATGTCACTGACAGGGATGGGGTTAACACTAGGGGGCAATCAAGGGGTTAAATGTCTTCCCTAGGTGTTTCTCTGAGGGGCTGTGACTGACTAGAGAAGCCAGATCATTGTTCCTACTTAGTAGGAACAAACTATCTGTTTCTCCTCCCCTGTCAGAACAGGGTTGTGTGTGTTTACACACAAATCTTGGTTCTGGCTCTCATGCCTACCGGCCATCGGGTCCCCCGCCATGACGCAGGCACGCCTACTATGGCTCTTAAAGGAGCCGCCTTACATTTACTGCGATTCAAGGAGAGCCATCCTGCCACCATATATGTACAGGAGCTTGTCAAGATGTTGCTAATGGATCAAATGTACATAAGTTACAATTACAGTACTCTTGCTTGGCAACTCCAATGAAGAGATCCTCACGCGTCAATAAGTTTCACCGTAATTAAGCTTCAACTGATCATGTGGCACCAGATTCAATGGCAATTTATGATCTTTTTGATGTAGATCTTTATCCCTGAGGTTCCCGGTTCGGGCTCCCCCTTTTCTGATGGCCTGCCCGGGGATCATGTGTACCATGGTGCAATATTGCTGAGGTATGTCCCCACACAAACTAAGCAATGTTCTGCAATATGATGTATATACATGAATTTTAAGTATTGTTATATTTTAGAGGATTACCATACTATACTCATGTGTCCTGATAAAGTTACATTTTGGCTAAATGAGTTGATCTTTCATTGGATTTACAAAGCAAGAGTACTGTAAAATGTTTATGTACAGTTGATCCATTAAGCACCATATTTGCTTTTATGAAATTTTCTAGATTTTTTTAAAGACTATGTAAAAACATTTATGATTTTAGGCCTTCTTGTCTGGCCTATATAGCCTGACTCTAGTTCTGTTTTGTATAAAGCATTATTTTGGCATTATTCTCTTTACTCATCATTAGCAGCTGCATATACTGTGGCTGTTGGTGCGCAGCACTGCATTTTAAAGAAGCATTGCACGGTTTACTCCAAGTTTATTGAAATGCCATAACATGACATTTCATACGTCTATATGCAATATCAGCAAGTCCAAAAACGGTAAAAAAATATAAATTGTTTTAAAGCATGTATTACTTTTTTTCCCAGCATACAGCACTGTAGTGCAGTAGTGTTAACTGAACTCATAGGACTATGCAAATTAACCTTGCTTATGTGTTGGGACTGCAGTGGGCAAGGCTGCTCAATGCATAAAGGTGTGAATGAGGATTAAACGGAAGCCTGTACTAAAAGGAAATGTTCGTTGCCTAGCTGTCTTTTTCTTAACTTCTTCAGATCCGCACTATAGCTGAATGACGGCTACAGCGCAGACCTACTTTGCCATGAGGGCATCAATAGATGGCCTCACGTGCCCGAGCAGCCTGCGTGCCCCCTGCAGGGCGCTTGTGGCACACCCTGTGATCAGAGATTCTATGAGACTTGGCTGATCACAGATCAGAGTAAGCGGTTGATCCCGACCCCTTACCAACGTGGTCAGCAGTCAGCCAATGACAGCTGATCATGTGAAGTAAAAAGTGCTGGTAATCGGCTACTTTTTCTGCTCGCGCTGACAGCGATCAAGGAGAGCTGCCGCCAGCTCATCTGTGCCCACCAGTGCCGCCCCATCAATAAAGGAGAAAAATTACCTGTTTGCAAAATTTTATAACAAACTGAAACTATTGATTTTATTCAACTTTTTCCATCTTTTTGGGGGTTTAAGTTCCCAGTAAGCAAGCGGTTAATATACTATAGGACAACCCAAAGCAGGGTCAGGAAAGCCAGGGTAAAGTCAAAACTCCAAATCTGCATAATTTTTCTCAAGCAGACAGCCTACATGAATAACTTTGCTCAGGAGCAGCGCAATAATGTCACACCTTCATACTAAGCTGCATTGGGTGAACATCACTGGCAGGCTCAACAAGTTTTGTGGGACTTTGCAGGTGGAGTAAGAAAACTGAGTGCAGATGCATACACAATTAAAAATGGTTGTAAACGCAAACAGAAGGAATGGCAGTAATCAAGCCATACTACAGTGTACACGTTTGTATAAAGTGATGCCTCTAAATAGTTTAGTTGGTGTCTAACTGATCACGTGACCTCCAGCCACTCTCCATCTAAGGGCTACATTGGGAGGGGCCAAGATCCCCCCCCCCGACATCAGCCAGGGAGGTCACGTGACTGCTGTGATGTCAGCTCAGCCCCTCTCACATTTAGATCAAGGAGGAAAGAGGCCAGAGGTCACTTGATGGGCCAGAAACTAACTGAAAGGTTTCGCGAGGCATAAATTTTATACAAAACGAGTACACACTGTAGTATGGCTTGATAGAACAGAGGGGCCAACAGTAATATTTCTAACTTTACTGCCAGCTACTAAGAGCAGCAGGAGAGGAGGGGGAGAGGCGGGGAGAGATCAGCGCACGTACGCACACGAGCTGACAGGCAGGGAGGGAGGAGAGCAGCGGGACGATGGAGGCATGATTACCGTGGGCAGCAGTTTTTTTTTATACAGCATAGAAAGGGATAGATTAAACAGCACAAGCACTGTGCCATTTAACCTACTATAAGGGAACAGGATCTCTTCCCTTTCTTCGATCATTGAGGCTACCATTACATTTTATGACCAATTGGGAGGAGCGTAAAAACACTAACATGACTCTTAGACCTGATAAGGTAATGACTAATTCGATATAACTAGCCTTCTGGTATTCACGTAGATTATCCACATATAGATGCATAGTTCTTGTGCATTTATACTCTTACACTTTGAAATTTAACAGACCCTTACCTTAACAAATTCTGCAAAAGAAATGGCACAGTCTCCATCTTGATCTGCCTCTTGAATTGTACGATCAGCAATGCTTCCCAGCTGCTCATCAGAAATATTCACTCCAACCATCATTCGAAGGACCTGCCAAAA
The DNA here is from genome assembly GCF_037356315.1 of Lithobates pipiens. Classification (NCBI taxonomy): domain Eukaryota; kingdom Metazoa; phylum Chordata; class Amphibia; order Anura; family Ranidae; genus Lithobates; species Lithobates pipiens. Next base: position 140,021,455 of record NW_027507791.1, read on the forward strand.
AACAAAACAAAAAAACAGTTAGTGCAAGCAGGAGAAAACATCCCATGTTGCAGCTAGCTTGTGCTATCTGACCTGGGAAAAACCTATGGGCCAGCAAAGGTGTGCAGTGCACTAACAGAACAGTTATTAATTGGAACCCAAAGATTGAAGCAATACCACCATACTGTATTTGGCCTGAAACTAAGGTTTCTCAAACGGCGACATGTGAGTGGAGTATGGAGCAGATATAAAGAGGGCAATTTACCCAGCAAATATGTAAGATTTGAGTTCACGCAAGTGCTGAAAGACATAAATTAACCTGGGAGGTCCAGAGGATGGCATTGACATAACCAGTAATGTTTAGATGGAGCGCTTCAAGAGCAGCTAATGAGATGTAAATAAAATAGTCCAGTATGCCTAGAGCAGTGGTCATCAACCCTGTGCTGCTCAGTGATTGCAGTATTCTAATCTGCATCTCCCCAAGGTAATGCATAAAACCTGGCCTGTTAGTGGGCCCTGAGGACAGGGTTGATGACCACTGGCCTAGAGGCAAAAGTCCATATACTTCTAAAGCCAGACTTGTATTACAGATTATGGTCAGGGTCAGTAGCAGCAGCCAGCTCAGAAGTGCAGAAGAGACTCTGTACACATGAAAAGTGGGAAGAGAGCAGTGCCACTTAAGCTACTTTCACACTGGGGTGCTCAGCGCTATGGCGGTAAAGCGTCACTATATTTAACGGCACTGATAGGTCGCTAGCGGGGCAGTTTTAACCCCTGCTAGCGGCTGAAAAGGGGTTAAAACCGCCCACAGGCGGGTTTGGAGCGCTGCCCCATTGTTTTCAATGGGAAGGAGCACTTTAGGAGCGGTAAATACACCGCTCCTACAGCACTCCAAAGATACGGCTTGCAGGGCCGTGACTGTCCTGCAAGCGCACCGCTCCAGTGCGAAAGCCCTCTGGATCAAGAAATTAAAGGAGAGGGGCTCAGTTGCTGTGAAGAATGCTTCAGTGTGCCCAAAAAGTCCAGCAAGAGCCAGGACCGTCTCCTACAGTTGCTTCAGCTGTGGGATCGGGGCACCATCAGTGCAGAGCTTGCTCAGGAACGGCAGCAGGCAGGTGTGAGTGCATATACACGGACAGTGAGCCAAAGACTTAAAGGATGGCCTGGTGTAAAAAAGGGCAGCAAAGAATCCACTTGTCTCCAGGAAAAACATCAGGGACAGACTGATATTCTGCAAAAGTTACAGGGATTGGACTGCTGATGACTTGGGTAAAGCAATTTTCTCTGATGAATCCTTTCCTTTTTTTTCTCTTTAGCCCCATAGGAAAAACTGCGCTAATAACAGAATCCAATGCACATAGTTTAAAGCAGCAACTCTCCTGTGAGATATAGGCACAGTCCAGAAAAAATAAGGTCTCACACTGGGCGTTAAAATAACGTTATAAAAAACGCCAGTAGCTTTGCAGTGAGTAACTTTTTTCAACGTTTTTGCAATAGCGTTTTTCCACGTTAGCGTTTAAGAAAAAGTTGATTTTATTTTTTCCAGTGGATCAAAAACATTAAACACTGGTGAGCGATGTTTGAGTGTTTATCAATGTTTATCAGCTGTAGAGCGATTTTACAGCTGAAAAATGTCTCTCAGAACCCACTAGTTTTGTTTTTTTACTGCTCAAAAACGCTACTGCATGGAGACATAGGATAACAGAGTTTAATGACTGTAGAAAAAACGTCTAATGCCAAAAACAGCAGCTGTAGCAATGTCAAAAAATGTCCAGTGTGCATGAGGCCTAAATGTTAACAGTTGAGCTAGGTTGGACTTTATGGACTTGTCTTTTTTCAACCTCACCTACTATATAATGCGATTTTATATGCATACACCAAATCAAAGTGATCCGATCTAGTCCACATGTAATAATAAGTGTTCTTAGTCCATATCATCACCATCCACCACCTTGAAGTATGCAAGCCTTTAACCACTTCAGCCCCGAAAGGATTTGGCCCCTTCATGATCAGGCCATTTCTTTTACGATATGCCACTGCATCGCTTTAACTGACAATTGCGCAGTCGTAGGGGGGGGGGGGGGTGGAAGAATCGCAATAGGCGTATATTGATTGGTTTGAGCAAAAGTTATTGCATCTACAAACTATGGGATAGATTTAGGGACTATTTATTTTATTTTTTTTAATTGATTTACTAGTAATGGCAGTGATCTGCGATTTTTGGTGAGAGCGACATTGCAGCAGACAAATCTGACCCCAAATGACAATTTTTGGGGACCACTGACATCACATTGATCAGTGCTTACAATAAAAAAATGCACTGATCAATGTAAAAAATGACACTGGCAGGGAAGGTGTTAACACTAGGGGGCGATCAAGGGGTTAAGCATGTTCCCTCAGTGTTCTCTAGCTGTAGGGCGGGGTGGGCTCACTGGGACATGACAGATCACCATTCCAGATCCCTGGGAACAGTAGACCTATCATGTCTGAATGGAGATACGCCTTGTTTAAACAGACAGATCCCCCGTTCTGCCTCTCCATTAGGCATTTGCGTGCCGCCGGCGGACTGAGTCCACCCAACCTGCGTGCACGCGCCTGCAGCAGGAGTAAGAGTGTGCCGACATCGGCACGCAGCCGCCACTGCACGAGCCACTGTGCCTGTATGGCGACTCGCACAGGGGAGCTGACCTGCCGCAGTATATCTGCGTGAGCTGGTCAGCTAATGGTTAAAGGCATAGTTAGAAATACTGTCACCAATAAGTCTAAGCATTTCAGGACAACCTTGGAGAGCATGGCTCCACCTTCTTTACAGGAAAGACATGCAGCCTTTAAATCCCTCCTCTTCCACCATGGCCTCAGTTATTGTGGTCTCCGACAAACTGGAAAACAAAGCACAGAAAACCACCAAACCACCATGATAGATATTTAAAACCACTCTTAAGATAAACAAAGGGAGGGAAGTAACGGTTGTCCTGAAAGGCTCTTAGAAATACCGTCACCGGTAAGTCTAACTATACCTTTCAGGACAACCTTGGAGAGGATAACCGAGAAACTTAACCTAGGGTGGGACTACTGTCTGCAGTACCTTTCTGCCGAAGGCTTGATCTGCGGCAGACAGTAAATCCAACCGATAGTGTTGGAGAAATGTTGACTAGTTGGACAAAGTAGCAGCCTTACAGATTTGCTCAGGTGTAGCACAGGTCCTTTCAGCCCAGTAAACTGTTGTATATCTTGTAGAATGAGCAGCAATACCTGAAGGGGGTATTTCTCATTTGGCTTTATAGGCTTCTGTGATTGCCAAGCTAAGCCATCTGCCCAGTGTACTTTTGGAAGTTTTTTTTCTCTCTTGTGTGAGCTTGAGAAAACCAATCTTTTTAATGCTTTAGTTACTGCAAGAAAACGTAACAAACATCTCCTCACGTCCAGAGTATGAAAAGCTTCTTCTGGATTGGTCGGAGTTGGTGAAAAAGTAGAAGAAACCTTAGGAAGAAATGCTGTCTGCAAAAACTTTCAGGAAAGGTTCTGTAACTGCCAGAGCTTGGAGTTCACTGATTCTTATTGCAGAGGTGATGGCCACCAGAAAAATAGTTTTGAGAACCAAATTATGCAAGGATGCTTCTTGTAAGGGTTCAAACAGAGCTCCTGAGAGACCCTGCAAAACAATAGACAAATCCCAAATGGGAAAATATTTAAGGGCTACTGACCTATTTTGTGAGTGCCCTGAAAAAAATCTTGAAATTAAAACTTCTTTGGATAAAGTTCTTTCAAAATAGAGCCACCACCTGAGTCTTCAGGGTGCTGGCTGCCAGTCCCTTCTCCATACCCTCAAGGAGAAATTCAAGAGCAGATACTGAACTCTTGACCTGGAAGCCCTTAGAAGCACACCAGGAGTTAAATTTTTCCAGACTTCAGGAGTCCATCTTCAAATGGAAACCTTCTCCTAAGGGTCTTGGAGGGGGAAAAAAATAAAAATAAAAATAAAAATAAAAATAAAAAGGGCCCTCTAGGGGTCCCTTCATTCTTTCTTGATCGACCGATAGGACCCTATGAACTGGAAACACTGTTTAGTTTCATCCAGAACCTGGTCCATTTTGTCATGAACTGACAACTGTACTTCTGAATTTCATGGGTAGTGTAGATTGCTCTTAAGAGGTCACCCACTTCCTCCAAGGATAGCTTGTAGCGAGAGGATCTGCTATTCTCTTCCTCCTCATCTGAAGCCTTAGGTGATAAAGGGGAAGTACTCTTCTCTCACTCGAGTCCTCAGACTCCACTAGTCTGGATGAGGATGCTCTTGGATTAGGTGGTGGATTCTGGGACTCAACCCGAGTTGCTGGGTTCTGCACCAATATGGACAGAACTCAGCGAGTTCATAAGTTCCTTTACAGAAAAGAATAAGTCCTTGTACTGCTGAGACGTTTCTTCCTACACCAGTTCATTAATACAGGATCTGTACATTGCCCTCTGCCATTAATCTCTAAGGGGGGTTCTTGCAAGGACATTTTCTTTGACTTGCACGTTTAGTTTTTCCTAACGCTTTTTCCTTAACGAGAAACAAATTTTAAACTAAACCTAGTGTCCCTAAAACCACACACACTAGTGTGGGGGGGAAACAAAAAAAAAAAAAAAAAAAAAGAACGCACCACTGTACCTCTTACCTGGGCTTGACCGGTGCCAAGGGCGCCTACATCCATTGTTGGCATTTTGCTCTCATCAATTTTGCAGAGAATGGAAAGGAGAGGACTAGGCAGAACATGTTAATATGTTATAACAAAACTAGAACTTTCTAGTTCTGCCCAAGAGGCTATCCTTTAGGTAACATAGCCTCAGTAAGTCAAGCAGCACAACGTAAAAAAAAATAGGAGGGGAGGGTGCTGTGTCAGTCGGTGAACTACAGAGAAAAGGATTTTTACAGGAGTACAAAAAAGCCTATTTTCTCTTACGTTCACCGACTGACATAGCTCCTTTCTTATACCATTGGGACGTCCCCAAGCAGTGCCAAAACGAGGGGTGGGAAAACACATAAAAACTTCACCCACAATGGCATGTGGGAACCAGTATAAAAAAAACTTCACCCACACACAAAAAAAAAAAAGTGGGAATAGCAAAAAAATTTTTTTGGGTGGGTATAAAACACCAGAGTGCTCCTCAATCTAGGAGTCACTACCTACAAACCGCATCAAAACTTGCAGTAAAATGCAACAGTGCATTAACTTAAAAGTACTGCGTTTTTTTTGTTTTTTTATTTTTTCACAAAAACACACACAAAAAAGTGCCATTAGACGACCGCCTGCAAAACTTTGCGGCCAAAACAGGCATCAGCCAATGCACGGACATCTACCTTGTAGAATTTTGTAAAGGTGTGAACAGACGACCAAGTCGCCGCTTTACACACTTGAGAGACAGATGCTTGATGTCGGAAGGCCCAAGGCGTTCCAATTGCCCTGGTGGAGTGGGGCGTGAACGGAAAGGGGGGCACCTGCCCCTTCAAGGTGTAGGCCTGTACTACAATAGGTCTGATTCACCTGGAAAAGGTGGCCGACAAGACTGCCATGCCTTTTTTCGGACCAGCCACCGAAACAAACAAGGAGTCTGACTTCCGAAAGGGAGCCGTAGCAGACAAATACACCCTCAGAGCCCGGACCATGTCCAGGGAATGGAGGGCTGCCTCTTTAGGGTGTGTCAGTTAAGGACACAGAGATGGTAACACAATGTCTTCATTGACGTGGAACGCCGAAACCACCTTCGGCAGAAAAGGTTGCAGACACAACACCACTTTATCCTTGTGGATAACCAGATAAGCGGCCTTGTCTTGCACGTCGCCCTGTTCCGAAACCCTCCTGGCCAATGTAATGGCAACTAGAAAGACCACTTTCTGAGAAAGAAACAGAGGGATCTCTGATATTTTCAAATGGCGGTTTCTTAAGCACCGATAACACCAGGTTCAGATCCCACGGGGGTAACTGTCTATGCACCGGAGGAACTCCGTGTCGGACCCCTTGAACAAAAGTGCTCACTAGAGAGATGCCGGGGGGGGGGGATTCGCTGAAAAGAAATAAAATGACAGCCAAGGCCGATTTGTCCCTTAATGGTGCTTAACCCCTTCCCGCCGAGCGATCTGTGTACTCTGCTTCCGGGGGTTATACCGGGATGATGCATACGGAAGTCACGACCGCATATGTAAACGGTGTTCAAATCCCACATGTGAGGTATCGCCACGATCGTTAGAGCGAGAGCAATAATTCTAGCACTAGACCTCCTCTAATGCTAACCTGGTAACCGTAAAAAAAAATTTTTAAAGCGTCGCCTATTGAGATTTTAAGGTACCGTACTTTGTCATCAATCCACGAGTGCGTGCAATTATAAAGTGTGACATGTTTGGTATCTATTTACTCAGCATAACATTAGCTTTCAAAAAAATTGGGCTAATTTTACCGTTTCTTTTTTTAATTCATGAAAGTGTACCTTTTCCCAAAAAGTTGCGTTTAAAAACAACGCTGCGCAAATACCGTGTGACATAAAATATTGCAACAATCGCCGTTTTATTCTCTAGAGTCTGAGATTATATATATCCATATTTTTTGCTAGAAAATTACTTGGAACCCCCAAACATTTATAAATATATATTATTATTAAAATATGGCATGGCTATTGAGAGCCAGGTGTTGAGGAACCGGGATCTTTCAGATTCGGTGATCCAACTATGCTGAGAGCATGGAAATCTTCTCGGAAGATATATCATCGTACCTGGAAGGCCTACATCTCCATGTGTGAGGAGAAAGGTTGGCATCCACACTCCTTTTCTATATCCAGGATCCTGCTGTTTCTACAGCAAAGAGTAGACCAGAAACTGGCTTTAACCCTTGTAAACACCAAATGGCAAAAATAGGCTTAGTCATGCAAGTTAAAATCCATATTTTTTGCTAGAAACCCCCAAACATTTATAAATGCTTGGAACCCCCAAACATTTATATATATATATATATATATATATATATATATATATATATATATATATATATATATATATATATATATATATATATATATATATATATATATATATATAATTTTATTAATAATAATAAATATATTTATAAATGTTTGGGGGTTCCAAGCAAAACCAGAGATGGTAAAGCAGGACGGAGAATCGGACCTTGAGACAGAAGGTCCTCTTGTAACAGCAGTCGCCATGGTGCGTCCGCCACCAGGCGTACTAAGTCTGCGTACCAGGGATGCTGGGGCCAATCTGGGGCAATCAGAATTACTGGAATCCCCTTAGCCTCCACTCTGCGGAGCAGACGTGGTAACAATTCCAGTGGAGGAAAGGCATAGATCAGCTGGTACTGATCCCACAGAGCCACCAGCGTGTCTGACGCGTCTGCCCAAGGATCTCTTGTCCTGGATACGAATCTCGGCACCTTTAGATTGAGACGGGAGGCCAGAAGATCCACGTCTGGTGTGCCCCATCGCAGGCACAGTAGCCTGAACACCTCTGGATGCAACGCCCATTCTCCTGGGTCTAGCATCTGGCGACTTAGATAGTCCGCCTGCCAATTCTCCACTCCCTGATGTAAATGGCAGATAGGGCCGGTACATGTCGCTCTGCCCACTGAAGGATGTGAGCGACCTCCCGGCGGCGGCCGAGCTTCTTGTTCCTCCTTGGTGATTGAAATATGCCACCGCCGTGGCATTGTCTGACTGGATCCTGATAGGATGCCCTTGAAGTCTTATTGACCAAGTGGAGAGGCATTGCCTGATCGCTCGCAACTTGAGCACATTGATCGGCAACTTTAATTTCTCCTGTGACCAGAGGCCCTGGGTCGACTGAACTCCCATTACTCCACCCCAGCCGGTTAGGCTGGCATCCGTGGTGATCATTGTCCATTTCAGAGGTAGGAACGACGTCCTGGACCGAAGTGACGGGGATCTCAGCCACCAGAGCAGGCAGTCCCTGACTAACTGGCTCATCTGAATCTGCCAATGCAGGGATAGCGGAGATTTGTCCAATTTCGTCAAGATCTCCTTCTGCAGGACTCTGGTATGAAACTGGGCGTACGGTACTGCCTCGAAGGAGGCCACCATGAGTCCCAGAACTCGCATGCAGAAGCGTAGCGACGACCACCTGTGGTTCATCAGCAGTTTTACTGCAGCTCCGAGAGTCTGTAGCTTGTCTGAAGGGAGAAACACTCTCGCTTCTATGGAGTCCAGCAGCAAGCCTAGGTACTCCAAACGCTGAGTCGGTAAGAACACTGACTTTTTCAGGTTCAACAGCCACCCAAATTGCTGCAGGGTCTGCATAGTGATCGCCACATTCTAATTTTGAGGCGGAAGATACTCTCAGGAGATAGTCTAGGTAACCTATGATCGCAATCCCGCGTTGTCGCAGCAATGCCAAAACAGGAGCCAATACCAAAGTAAGACTCGGGGGGCTGATGCCAAGCCAAAAGGGGAGAGCCACAAACTGGTAGTGGGCTTCCCCAACTGCAAAATTGCAGAAATTTCTGATGCCGAAGGCATATGGGTATGTGCAGGTACGCATCCTGGATGTCCAAAGACGCCAATGAGTCCTCTTAATGGAGTGCAGGAACTACTGAGCGAACGGACTCCATTCTGAACCTCTGTACTTTAACAAAGTAATTGAGGGCTTTTAGGTCCATTATTGGACGCACCCCTTCCTTTTTGGGGACTACAGATTGGAGTAGAACCCCTAAAAAAGTTCAGACTCCGGAACAGGTACTATCACCTTGCGACTCAGCAGGTCCCTTAATGCCCCCATTAGGGCCTCCCGGCGAGCCGGGAGTATAGGTATGACAAATTGAGTAAGCTGCGCTAATACATAAACCCACATAAAATTCAATGAAGTAAAAAACAGACAAAATTTCAATAATAATGTGCAAAATTAGGCCTATTACCCCCAGTCCTAAAGAATAAGGGTTATAGGATAATTGATCACAGTGAACAACAAAAAAAGAAAAGAGAAAAATATGAAAAAAAATAGTGAACACCCAATGTGTAATTATATAAACATTTCAATTCCAACAGAGTCCAATATAGATGAAATCGTCAATTCTTCTACTGTGTAGCAAGTGCTTGATCCACCACCATACAGCCAAAATTACTCCTTACCAGAATTTCATGACCCCCGACTACAGAGGGTCACCAACAGCATGTAACAATAGATATCTCCCACTTCAGAAGGGTCTCAGCTGTTCTCCTCCCTCCACCGATATCATGACCAGGCTGTCAAACAAGTATCTTTAGTTTTCTCCCATATATTAGGTCATATGTGCCAATTCCATGCAAAAGAAATGAAGCTCCAATAGTGTAAAACCTTTTAATATAACTCGAATATAAAAACAAAAATGCACTTACAACGCACAAAGGAAAGATCAGCCTCAAGTCTGATGCGCCGGCCAGACGCAACCGGACAAACTCGTCGTTCCTGGGTACAATTCCTTCGTAAGGGGGGCCATCAGCGCATCGCTCAGCCATACACGTTTCGCAAAAAATTGCGTCATCCAGGGGCACGAGCGGCACGATGTGTCACCTCTATTTATACTGCCACATCCTCACCAAGCCTCGTTCGGAAAAAGAACGAGAAGCTAACCAAATTAGATGATATAAAATTGAAGAAAAATTGATACCCTTCGCCAACGGGGAAGAGTACAAAGAATGTTCTAAAAATCTACAGAAAATTTTAGAGAAGGAAGAGAAGGACCAAAAACTCAAAAAAGAAAAAATACAGTAGGGATAAGGAGGACTACCAATTGGGTTATGTTTTTGCCTGGCAGAGGAAACTTGCCTTTGAAAATGAAGGGGAAAGTGTAATGGATACTCTACCCCAGACCCTGCCATCCAACAACCCAGGTGCTAACCCTCTGACATATGCACGACAGAACCGTCATGACTCCCCGATGAGGAGAGAGGGTGCCACCCCCCTGAGTGAGAGGTAATGGTTTTATTCACCCCAGGACCGGACCAAGGGCCCCCAATGGGGGTATGGGCCAGCGATTTACTAATGCTCCATCTAGGGGTCAGAGAGGTAATGGAAGACAGGGGGTGATGGGATACCATCAGAATGGTGGGAGGAGACAAGACGACCACTACTTTAGACGAGACTCTCCGAGACTTCCACAAGGATATGGCAGACCTAATCCTGTTTATCACAATGCGGGTGACAGGGATTGGGAACTAGACTCTGCATCTCAGAACCGTTTTTTCCATTATCTGATTTAGAAGGATCTAATAACCTAAGACATGACGATAGACGGTTGAATAGGGGCGACCGTGATGGTGACTCGAGATTGTATCATTATAGTGATCCTGTTAGGAACTATGATGAACATAGATCCTTACAGTATCCAGGTTCCCCGAGGGGTGGGATGAACCGGAGCTCGGATTTTCACAGGGACAACAGAGGCATAAAAAGGCCGGTAGAACCTAGAGAGGAAGCAGAGGGGGAGGAGAGTCCAGTCAATTAAAAAGGAGGCCATAGGTTCAGGGATTTTTAATCTAAGCAAACAGGATTTAACGGAAAAGATTACTAGATAAAGGATTGAAATTCACTCCACCAAGGAACATGAGTAAGTTGCAGACGTACATGGATATACAAAAGTACGTCCGGAAATTGAACATTAAAAGATACATGCTTAGTAACACTACCAGTAATGGAAAGAGAAGTAGGTCGGAATTTCAACACTACAACCTATCTAATGCATCCCTCTTCAATCCCCCGGGCCCGATACCAGCTAACATCAGAGTCTTTAGAGATTTGGTACTACATGACCTAGATCTGATGAAAGTCAGGAAGGTCAAGATGCAGAGGGATCTTGAGATAGGATTGGATTCCCTCTGCACCAATAAATCTCTGGTGACCAGGTCGGCTGATAAGGGGGGGGATTGTGATATTGGACCAGGCCGATTATCTACAAGAAATGCATCGAATTGTAGACGATAGTGCCACTTATACCGTTTTGAATAGAGACCCTGTCTAAGTACAAAAAGACCCTCGAAAGAATCGTTGAACGGGGCTTTCGGAGGGGTATCCTGAATGAAAAAGAATCTATTTGCCTAAAATACATAAGAGTGTTACTTGCCACCCCCCCCCCCCCCCCCCCCCCGGACGACCTATAGTGAGTGGTATAGACTCGGTTACGTCCCGGGTGGGCAAGTACATAGATCACTTTTTGCAACCTTTGGTTCAGGCCATACCATCTTACATCAAGGATACCAAACAGGTTATCAACGCCTCGTCCAATACTACCCCTAAGAAAGATCTATGGTTGGTAACTGCGGATGTTACTTCTCTATACACCATAATCCCGCACCACCTGGGTTTGGAGGCAGTCAGGTTATATCTTGAAAGGTTATCAGGTTTGGAATCTTTGCAGATCGAATTTATCATGGAACGCTTAGAGTACGCGGCTAGCCACAATTATTTCTGATTTGACCACCAATTTTACAGCCAAGATAGGGGGGTGGTGATGGGGGCAAAATACGCCCCTAGCCTTGCGAATCTGTTCATGGCCAAGTGGGAGGAGGACGTCATCGATGCCCCCAGGAGGCCAGAGGTGGCCTTGTGGGCTCGATATATCGATGACGTCCTCCTCCTCTGGGATGGATCAGAGATGGACTTACATGCGTTTATGGCCACTCTCAATGCAAATGAGAGAGGCATTAAACTTAATTTTGAAGCAAGTCAGAAGGCGATTAGCTACTTGGATTTGAAAATTTAAATAGAAAAATGACAGATTTGCGACTTCAACGTTCTTCAAGGCTACTGACCACAATTCATATATACCTTTGGATAGCTGTCACTATGAACCTTGGTTAAGGGCGGTACCTCAATGGCAGTTCACATGTCTGAGGCGGAACTGCACCGAGACTGATACTTTTGAGGAGCAGGCGGCCCTCCTCACAAATAGGTTTTTGGAGAAGGGTTATGATGGAGCAGCCCTGTCAAGAGCACTCCAAACAGCCTGCGAGAAAGATAGAACAACATTGTTAGCTAACAACTGGAGAATGCAAAATTGCAGGATAGGATACCGTTTATTACCACCTTTTCGGTACAACACCGTAGCATTAAGTGGTTGATACATGAACATTGGCATTTACTAACGAGTGACTCAGTTCTTGGTGCCATTTTGCCAGAGAGACCACAGGTAGTTTTTAAAGGAGCATCTTCCCTGGCGAGTCGAATTGCACCGAGTGTACACGATCCTCCGAGTACCAATCATTGTTTCTTTCAGAACCTCAAGGGATAGTAAGAATTGTCAGGTTTGTACTTTGAATAGATGTAGAGATAGAAAAATCTGTAGGTTCACTTCTACAAGTACATTGAAGTCCTTCGATGTAGAACCCTTCATCACATGTTCATCGGAGGGGGTGGTATACCTCATACAGTGCCCTTGCGGCCTCCAGTATGTTGGGAGGACCAAAAGGGCACTGAAAACAAGACTTAAACATATAGGGAACATTAGGAGAGGCTTTGACAAACATCCAGTCTCCCGCTATTTCGATCAGGTGCATAACAGAGACCCCCCCCCCCCGACACTCTATATATGGGGATTGATAAATACCGACCCCATTGGAGGGGTGGGTCTCTGGTGAGGGAGATTTCCAAACAGGAAATGGCATGGATACATAGATTGAAAACGTATACCCCTTTTGGCCTCAATGTTGATACGGATGTGAACGCTATTATCAACAATGCCTGAATATGTGGGTATGTGGAACGTGTCCATCAACGGTGCCTGAATGTGGGTATGCGCGTGTCACATCAGATGGTATTTGAATTTAGATTTATAGTCATTTATGAGTATGTCCCCTTTGGGACATTAGATACTAACAACCATTTGTTAACTATTTTCTAATCATTACTTATGCTGGTTATAGTAGATTGTGAGCCCCCCGTTAGCTTATGCTCTGGGCGGCAGGCATCGGGGGATATGTGATGGGTCATTTGACTCATGGGGATTCATTAGGAGTAAGAAAGTATAATGGTATGCCCCCGTATGACCTGTTTACATATATTTTGAGGTTGGTGGCCTAGGTCAGTTGTGATAGATGGGTATCCCTAGTCCTCCAGGCGGGGATGAAATAGAATGAGGTCCCTAATCCACAGGGGAGCCATGTTCTATATGGATTTAGGGATAAGTAAGGTTATGTAATGTAACCCACGAGAGAGAGGGTTTTGGCTTTCCTTCTCGAAGAGGTTGTTATATTGTTCTAACACTATTCATGTGTTTGTTTCAACATTACTTATGCGTTATTTTTATACATTTTATCTTATTTTTATTAGTTTAATTTTTAGCAATTTTTATTAATTATATTAATCTTTGGGAGCCAATGGTTGAGATCCCCCCTTAATCTCTTTTTTTTTATGACAGTTTAGGATAGAGACATCGAGACCAGTGGTGGTGTCGTGGTTGGGATTTGAGCCCTTCTTGCTGCTGGGTTACAGTGCTAACCACTACACCACTGTGGTTGCCAGCACTCATCGTGTCTGCCTGTCCATGTAGGACGAGGCACGGTAAGATGGGCATATATCAGGATTATTTGAATGGATGTCATGTTAGCTTTGTTTACAAGTCAAAATGAGGCTTGGTTAGGCAGAAGTCATCATCACACTGGTAAGGGGTGGGGGAAAAATCTAGCTTCTGATTGGATGTCGTATATGGGAAGGTGAAACCCCTAGGATGGCCATCAAGCCGTGGGATTGGGTATCCCACCTATTGACACGAATGAGGCTTGGTTAAAGGGGAAGCTATGGCTGATCTAATATAGTGATTGGCCAAATTGAGTACTATGGGAGGGGTGGCCTCTTTGGGAATCTGATCAACCGATTGGCTATCGAAAATGAGGCTTGGTTTGAGCGGGAAATGCCGAGGGCCCAGAGCGAGGCTTGGTGAGGATGTGGCAGTATAGAGGTGACACAGCGTGCCGCTCGTGCCCCTGGATGATGCAATTTTTTGCGAAACAAATTTTGTCTGTATAGTGGTGGATCAAGCACTTGCTACACAGTAGAAAATTTGACGATTTCATCTATATTGGACTCTGTTGGAATTTAAATGTTTATATAATTACACATTGGGTGTTCACTATTTTGTTTCATATTTTTCGGTTTTCTTTTTTCGTTGTTCACTGTGATCAATTATCCTATAACCCTTATTCTTTAGGACTGAGGGCAATCGGCCTAATTTTACACATTATTATTGAAATTTTGTCCAATGTTTTTTACTTCATTGAATTTTATGTGGGTTTATGATTAAGCGCACCTTACTCAATTTTTCATGTGTTTTTTTTCTGTAATTATGCAATACAGTCAAGCCGCAGCTGATCAAAGTTCCATTGTGGACGATTAGTATAATATTTTTATCATAGCGCAGTTTTTTCCTTTTCCCCAATTGGGAGTATGGGTATGCTAGAGGGGAAGAATCTGTTTGGTGGCCAAGAGAGGAAATCAGATCGCAGACCCATTGGTCAGACAGCCGAGAGGTCCATCGGCTGCAAACTCCCAAAGGGGACCCCCCCCGCCCGAGTTGTGGGCGGGGGCAAACCTTCATGCGGTAGCACTTTTGCCCACAGGCTTGTGGTTCCAGAACCCATTACTATATTGGATCACTCACAAATTTTGTCTAACAGCCATGAATAAAGAAATGTACAAAAACATCCTCCGAGAGCAAGTTCTCCCAACCAGCCAAGAACAGTTTGGTGACAAAGCATGCCTTATCCAGGTTGGAGCACCGTAGCATAAGGAAAAAGTTATAACTAAATGGCTTGGGGAACAAAAAACATTGAAAGTTTGGCTCCATGGCCAGGAAACTCGCCAGACGTTAATCCCATTGAGAACTTATGGTCAATCCTCAAGAGGCAGGTGGACAAAAAAAAAAAAAAAAATCCCACAATATCCGACAAACAAAGCACCAATTATGCAAAGCTGGGCTGCCATCAGTCAGATGTGAGCCAGAAGTTGATCGAAAGCATGCCAGGGTGAACAGCAGAGGTCTTGAAATAGAAGCGTTAACAAATTTGTGCAATTCTCAAAACGTTTAGCCAGGGCTGAATTATGTTGGGCATTTAGAGTCTGGTTACTGGGGAATGTCCTAGGAATAATGAACCCTGAGGATAGGAGGACACGGACAGCAACAAAACCTAACCTGATATTTTTCCCTACTCTAATCTAAAAGAGAAAAAAAAAAAGTGTTTTTGAATTTGGTCTTATCTGCAAGTTCCATATTTTGGAGCACAGTACAGTACAAACACAAAAGATAGACCATGGGTTACAGGCTCATACCATAAGGCAGGCATGTCCAAAGTCCGGTCCACAGGCCAATCGCAGCCCTCGTTCCGGTTTCGGATGGCCCGCCAGGTAATGCTGACATATATATCTTTTGTGGCCCCCAACGAATCCCCAAGCGCCAGGGGCCACAAAAGATGGATATGCTGGCTGCCATGGAGGGGGCAGGACGAGTGCCGTGGATACAGAAGTATTTCCTGTTTACACAGCGTCCTGTGTAAATGGAAGTCCCGTCCTGCGCTGCCATTGGACAACTGTTTTGTCCATCACAGGAGGCGGGACTTTCAATTAAAGAGGCCATCGATAAAAACAATACGCCGCGGGGGGGGGCTGCATTCACGGCAATACGCCGGGGGGGGCGGCTGCATTCACGGCAATACGCCGGGGGGGGGCGGCTGCATTCACGGCAATACGCCGGGGGGGGCGGCTGCATTCACGGCAATACGCCGGGGGGGGGCGGCTGCATTCACGGCAATACGGCGGGGGGGGCGGCTGCATTCACGGCAATACGGCGGGGGGGGGGGCGGCTGCATTCACGGCAATACGGCGGGGGGGGGGGCGGCTGCATTCACGGCAATACGGCGGGGGGGGGGGCGGCTGCATTCACGGCAATACGGCGGGGGAGGGGGGGGCGGCTGCATTCACGGCAATACGGCGGGGGAGCTGCATTCACGGCAATACGACGGGGGGGGCTGCATTCGCGGGAATACGACAGGGGGGCTGCATTCACGGGAATATGACGGGGGGGGGCTGCATTCACGGGAATACGACGGGGGGCTGCAGATGGGCAGTGACCCTTATTTTGCTTCACAGTTCTTTATTTAAAATGTAAGTTTTTTGTAGACTTACAAGGTGCGTGGTATGAGCCAATTAAATACGGTATTCACCACACACAGCACAAAGGCAAGATAATTTTTGTTGGGCCGTGTATTAGTGCTCCGACGAACACACTTAGACCGAATTTTAATGGTTTAAAGTGGTTGTAAACCCTTAAAACACTTTTACCTACAGGTAAGCCTAGATTAAGGCTTACCTGTAGGTCCAAGAAATCTCCTAAACCTATACGGTTTAGGAGATATTTGCCCGAAGACAGGCACCACTGTCTACGGCGCAAGCGCTGTAGACAGCGGCATGCAGGCGCACTGAGCAATGACGAAGATGCCGTGCGCGTCGGCTCCCGTGCGCATGAGTGACATCATCGCGGCTTCGCCGAATGACAGCAGCGGAGCTGCGAAACCCCACCGAGAAGATGGATGCGCCGGACTACAGGGGACAGCGGCGACTTCGCTGGCTCCTGTGTCAGGTAAGTGACACATAATGGACTACTATGTGATGCATAGTAGTCCATTATGCTTTGCCTTTGCACTGAATGAAAGTAAGTCAACCCATCAGGGTTGACTTCCTCTTTAAAGAATGTCAGACAAAATGGTCGGCCCTCAAGCATGTTCACTTCATCAAATCTGGCACTCTTTGAAAAAAGTTTGGACAACCCTGCCTTAAGGCGATTTGACACTGGCAAAGTTTTGGAGAAATGCCCATTGGGTGCCTTCTCTATAACCCGCCGCGAGTGCTTAGTATTGTGACAAGCAATGCAGAGCAATATGTATAGATGTCCTTCGCGCTACCAGGGGCGGATCCAGGGGGGGGGCAACGAGTCAATTGCCCCCCCCGAGATAGTAGCAGTGAGAGTGAGACAGTGACATGTCATTGTCACATTCTCACTTGCTCTCAATGCTTCGTTCGCGTGTGACTGTGGCTGTGCGCGGTGCCGCTGCCTCCTCTGCCCGAGAGACTTGTAATTACGCTCAGCAGACAGATAGGAGGAGGAACAGCGGTGGGTGGAGCCTCTATCCTGCACTCGTTGCTAACGCCTGGGCCGCCTGGCGTCTAGCAACGAGTGACGTCACGGTCACGCCGGTCACGTGGGAGGGAGACACAGACTCAGCGGAGCAGAGCTGCTGGAGCCTGGAGAACAGATCAGGCAGCAGCAGCCAGGCCGGGAGAGCTCAGAGCAGACTGACTGAGTCTGACTCTGTCAATGTTATGCCAGTGAGTGAGTGACTGATAATCAATCACAGTCACTGTATTTGAGCTGTTCAGCTAAAAAACAAAGTCGAATCCTGCAGAGTGGCACAATCTTAGTTCTGGAGTCTGCCCCTGACGTTGTTGGTCCCACCCACCCAGCTCCCCCTCCATCTTGTCCACGCTACAGGCCTCCGCTCTGCCACCCCTGAGTTAGTTTTAGCTCCACCCACCTCCTCCATCTTCTCCACCGGTTTGTGCAGTGCAGTCTACAGAGTGAATTCTACATAGAATATTGAGAAGATTACTGCTGGATCCATCCATCCCATCCATCTCCACTCCATTGCTCCTGCATGGGAACGGTACCCATCCCCTCACCAGACTACCAAAAGAATTGCCTAAACGTGAGTAAAAGTATAAATGAATGTTATGTGACAAATCGCAAAATACATGTGTGCCATTATGTATGATTATTTCTTGTGATCCTAGGCTGCGCTGCGTTACTTTGACTGGCTGATAATTGCGCGGTTGTGCAATCAATGCTGTACCGAAATTCAATTGATGTCCTTTTTTTCCCACAAATAGAGCTTTGGTGGCATTTGATCATCTCTGCGTTTTATTTTTTATTTTTTGCGATATAAACAGAAAAAGAGCAAGAATTTAAAAAAATAAAAAAACAATATTTTTTGCTTTTGCTATAAAAAAATATTGCTTCCTCAGTTTAGGCCAATCTGTATTCTGCTCCATATTTTTTGAGAAAAACAATCCGCAATGTGTGGTAGGTGACGTGGCAAGTGACAATCCGCAATGTGTGGTAGGTGACGTGGAAAGTGGCAATCCTCAATGTGTGGCAGACGACACGGCAAGTGGCAATCCTCAATGTGTGGCAGACGACACGGCAAGTGACAATCTGCAATGTGTGGCAGGCTACGTGTCAATCCGCAATGTGTGGCAGGCTACGTGTCAATCCGCAATGTGTGGCAGGCTACGTGTCAATCCGCAATGTGTGGCAGGCGGCAATGCGCAATGTGTGGCAGGCGGCAATGCGCAATGTGTGGCAGGTGACGTGGCAAGTGGCAATCCGCAATGTGTGGCAGGCTATGTGGCAAGTGACAATCCGCAATGTGTGGCAGGCTACGTGGCAAGTAGCAATCCGTATTTGGTGACAAGTGACAATCCGCATTTGATGAAAAGTGACGTGGCAAGTGACAATCCGCATTTGGTGGCAGGCGACATGGCGAAAGACACCCTCAGGGCTCCCATTGATTCTGCATTATGGCGAGTTGAACCATTTAATTTTATATTACAATGTATTAATAGAAATAATGTGCTTCAATCATCCTGACACCATAACAACCATGGTGCCGTAATGATTGAAGTGCCAATACCAGCCATTTCCCATATAAATTGCCCCCAAAAAAACATATTTTATAGAAGTGCCCCTCCCAAGACTGGACTCTGGATCCGCCCCTGCGCGCTACTAAGAATAGTAAAATGTGTCTAGCAACAAAAATCTGATAATACTGTATAAAACCCGCAGCAAAACCTAAAAGTGTTCACAATACACAAATTAAACAGAGGAAGAAAAAAAAAGTAATCTCGCACGTTATTAAACCACTAAAACGCATCAAGTGAAAAAAAAATCCAAAAGGGGGTAGCTAAAGTGCAGAAAATATGTATTAACGAGTAAAAAATATAATTATATACATACCTACATACATACATACATACATACATACACAAAAACATGGCAAATGAGTCAAGTCTTCCAAGGAGTGTAAAAGTTCAAAAACTTGATAGGATTAAAAGCGGCAATAAAAAAAAAATTATAAGGAAGAGCCACAAATATCTCCACAGGTTGCCTCCAGTAAAAACAGTCTCTCAGAACCCCATATAGATGAAGAAACTCACAAATGAATAAGTGGTTCTTTCCACAGCATCCCTTTGGAACTTTTTCTTGCTCGCATGAAAAGATCCTTCTCACGTCATTTCCGGTGTGCGTCTGATTCCGGCCACCACCTATGCATTACGTCACGTGACTTCATCAGGTGTACCCGGGTTGGTTAAACTAGGGATAAACGGAATGTCAGACAGATAATGCTGAGCAATCCTCCCATCTCTATTGGTATAGAAAAATACACATGACATAGTATGCACTGCTTGAAAATAAAAAACAAAAAAAAAACCCACATGTTAAAATGTATACCCTAGTCCACCATATATAAAAATAACTAAAAAAGAGCAAAAATGTTAATTATATATACACATATAAAAAATACAATTAATATTTTTGCCCTTTTTATATCCGGTGGACTAGGGTATACATTTTAACGATTTTTCTTTTTTTAGCGGTGCACACTATGGACATGTGTATTTTTCTATACCAATAGGGATGGTAGGATTGTTCAGAATCATCTGTCTGACATTCCGTTTACCCCTTGTTTTTTGCCTACTAAGAAAACCTGGATTATATTATTCAGTGCTGTGGCTGTTGAACTATAAGAAAATGAGATATAGATATATAGATATATAGGGAGATCTCTCAAATAGCAGGCTACAAGAAAATTGCCGCTATGCGCGCCGCATATATAACCAATAAAATGGCCGCTATGCCATTACAGAGCGGGCTATAAGAAAAAGAAAATTGATTTTTTACTCACCGGAAAATCCTTTTCTCTGAAGTTAATTGACGGACACAGCGCCTTTAATTTTTGACCTTAGGGTTATCACACCACCTTCAGGACAGGACTAGGCAGAACATGTAGCATGTAAAAAAACAGTAAGACTGCACAGCACCGCCCAGGGGGCGGTCTGTCTGACTATACCTTCACCCTGCTTTCGGCAGCTCAGTTTGTCAAAAACTTCAGAGAAAAAGGCTTTTACAGCGAGTACAAAAATCCCATTTTCTTTCGTTCGTTGACAGACATAGCTCTGTTAATTCTTGACCTTAGGGACGTCCCTAAGCAGTGTCAAAAAACGAGGGGTGGAAACAGCAAAACACAACTTCACCCACAACAAAAGGGAACACCTCAGAGGAGTCGCCATCTTAAATGGCTGCCATCAAAACCAGAGGCCAACTCGTGCATCAAAAGATGAGTTTACAACAAACTAGTAACTTAAAGAAAGTAATTGCAACCTTACACAGCCACCTGCAAAACCTTGCGTCCAAAGCAAGCATCCGAAGACGCACTTACATCAACTTTGTAGAATTTAGTGAAAGTGTTAACGGATGACCAAGTCGCCGCCTTACACACCTGGAAGACAGACACCATGTCGGAAAGCCCAGGAGGTCCCAATTGATCTGGTGGAATGAGCTGTGACAGGAAAAGGGGGCACCCGCCCCTTTAAGGCATAGGTCTAAACCACGATCTGTCTAATACGAGAAATGGTGGACAGGACAAGACTGCCAGACCTTTTTTCTGACTTCCGGAAGGGAGCCATAGCAGACAGATACACCCGTAAAGACCAGACCACATCCAGGGAATGTAAGGCAACCTCTCTTTTGGGTGTGTCGGCTTAGGACATAAGGAAAGTAACGCAATGCCCTCATTTAGATAGAATGCCGAAACCACCTTTGGAAGGAAAGAGGGCTGCGGACGTAGCACAACCTTATCCTTGGGGATGACCAGGTAGAGAGACTTGCATGACAAGGCCGCCAACTCAGAAACCCTCCTGGCAGATGTAATAGCTACTATAAAAATGACTTTCTGATAGGAGTGTTAACAAGGGAATCTCAATCTCACCGGGCTGCAAACTCGCAAAGGCGTCCCCCCACTCGAGAGTTGGGGGCGGGGGCAAACGTTCATGCGGTAACATTTTTGTTCGCAGACTTGTTTGGCTTGCAAAACTGGGGATGCTTTTGTCCTTCACCAGGCGCCTTGTCGGACTGGGAACACTTACCTGCAGTCCCAGGCAGGCAAAAATAAAAAATAATTCAGGGTATCCTTTGCCTCTTTGCGTCTGCACGTCGCTTTCACCCTGACAACAAAGGTCTCCAGGACCGCCGACAAAACGCCCATAGGCACCGCATTTTTTGCAGGTGAGCCGGTTGCAATAGCAGGGATGTCTGGGGAGGGAGCGCCAGCTTCTGACGCCATGCTGACCCTCACTCGCCTGCCACAACTTGGGGACTTAAGGCAAGGTATACAAATCCAACCCTCCTAGGTCACCGTTCACAGATTGAGGGGCCCCTCTGCAGGACTCACCACGTGCTGCACTGTGCTGGCGCTGACCACTCTGCCCTGTTTCAGTCACAGTCAAAGTGCTCAGAGTGAAAACCACTCTGTTCTGAGGTACACAGACCCAGCACTGGAGGTAACAATGCGCTGAAGCTACAAGAAAATGGCCGCCGGCCACCCTTAGTACAAAAATCACCAAGAAAATGGCCGCCAAACCTTCTAGAAAATTACAGCCATACACTGCATATAACTACAGGAAAATGGCCATAGTAAAGCCTGGTAAAGTATGTGTCAAAGGGGAAAAAGCCTGTGTCACTAACCTGAACAAGCCATCCTCCTGCTCTGCCCCTCTACAGCCAGCAGCAGCTTCCTCACACAGCGTCAAAATCAACTTCCTGCATGTGTGGCCGGTGTCTGACGCTGTAAGCCATGCCCCCCCATGCAAATTACACCCCCCTTCAAAGGAAAGACTAGCGGCGTCCTGTGGAACATGCAGGTATGGCGGGGGGGATTAAATCCTCCACTGAGCAGCCGCGGTCTGTCTTTTTTTTTTTTTTTTTTTTCAAAAAGAAGAGGAAACTAGTTCGGCATCCTATCCCCAGAAGGGAAAAACTAATTTTGGGGGCACAGGAAGAGAAGCAGACCCCCCTTCTTACCAGAGGATCTGTTGTGGTCAGAGGAGAGGAGAAAAATTACAGGCTTCTGTGCGGTTTCCAGCATCAGGTCGGTGAGTGCTCAATACAGCCCCCCAGTGGTGACGCACAGGCATGACAACATACATAGAATGAGAAATTCTTAAGAAAATCTCCCTTACCTTTTCCTCGCAGCAGGGTTTTATCAGAGATTAACACCCAATTTTCACCCTTCACGGTGGGCTCCGAGACCTTTTAGGAAACCTTCAGGAACCTCAGGTTACCCACAATCCTGGACCTGTGACAGCACCCTGCCAGTAAAAAGTAATGGATCCCAGGGCTCAGCTCTCTAAAGAGAAGCATTCGCAAGCAAATCCTCATTCGGACACGAGGCCCGGGTACCATTCATTTAGCCCATGAAAAGACATCAGAACGGATCTGGTCAGCATGGCTAGCCCCAGCAAATATTGCTTCCAGTGGAACTCAGCACAGCACATTTAAGCAAGACCAACATCTTAGACACTGGCGAAAAAACAGAGGACTCCCAGTAGTAGTACTGGGAGGGGTTATATAGGGAGTACACTTCTTGCCTTAGGGCGTGCCAGTGTCCATCACCCATCAGTGGCCCTATAACCACATACCACCACTACTATGGCTGTGTCCCCTGATGTAAAAAGAAATGTCGACGGCCTCTGAGGTAAATTTACTCAGGCACATCACTGTGCAGTAAAAGAAAAAAAAAAAGAAAAAAAAAAAAAAATTAAAAATAAAAAATAAAAAAGGGGCCTAGGTACATACACCGCACCTCAATTAGGGATAGGGAGAGGAAAGGGAGAGAGAGACCCCCAGGGAATGCCCAGCTGCTCAATCCTGCTGAGGCAGGGAGAGCCGTACTTACCCTTCCTGTCGGGATTGCTGGACGAATTCCACCCGTGCCACACCAGTGCAACCAAAGCCACTATAGTGCACATCAGTGCCCATCAGTGCTATTACAGTGCCCCACCAGTGCAGCCTCACCAGCCACCAGTATGGCAAAAAAATATTTTACTAGAGAGGAGGCTTATTAGCTTCTAAGTATGAGCGATGAGAGCAGCGGGGAGCTCTAAGTCTCAGTCCGATTCGGATATGGCCTATGAACCCGTTACAAGCAGCGGATCTGATACAGAATCTGTAGAGGAATGTGTGCTCGTGAAAAGAAGGCATTTTGGCATGGAGCAGCAGCCTACTACCAGCAGCGCAGTGCCCTCCACCTCGAGAGCAGTGCCACTACAACAAAGGCCAGGCACCAGTAGGGTGTCATCTCAGCCCCAAAAGGGATAGGGGCCATGCCAGCCTTCCCTATGCCCACCCTCTAATTCCGGAGCAGCAA
Source organism: Lithobates pipiens (assembly GCF_037356315.1). Taxonomy (NCBI): domain Eukaryota; kingdom Metazoa; phylum Chordata; class Amphibia; order Anura; family Ranidae; genus Lithobates; species Lithobates pipiens. Next base: position 140,044,936 of record NW_027507791.1, read on the forward strand.
ATATCCACCCTTCCTTCACCGCCCAGCCACGTGTCCAGGTGAACACGATACCTAATGATTCCCTTGTAAAATTCTCAGGCAGGCTTGGTATCAGTTTATCCCCAGCAAAAGGGCCTGATATGGGGTTAAAATGTACAAACTTTGTGACCAAGCTATGGGGTACATCTACTCCTTCCTGGTGTACAAAGGGAAGGAATCCCAACTGCATCCCCCTGAATGCCCAGAGTACATTGGAGCCAGCGGAAGAGTGGTCTGGCAGCTTGTCTATCCACTCCTTGGAAAGGGATACCATCTTTATGTGGACAACTTTTATACCAGCTTGCCCCTCTTCTGCAATCTTCACTGGAGAGACACCCCAGCATGTGGTACAGTAAGAGCCAATAGAAAGGGCTTCCAGCAAAAACTTGTCAATGAAAGGCTACGACGAGGGGAGACTACATCTTTGAGGAGTCAGGACCTATTGGCTGTCAAGTGGAGGGACAAACGAAACGTCCACATGCTCACGACAATCCATAATGACACCTACGTGGAAGTCTCCAGAAAAAGCGTCCCAATCCAGAAACCAGCTTGCATCTACGATTATAATTTGTTTGTGGGGGGAGTGGACTTCAACGATCAGATGATTGAACCCTACCTTCCACAAGAAAATCCCGCCACTGGTATAAAAAAAGTGAACTGTACATACCTCTGCCTTCTCCAAAACCGGCCCTGGCCTGTTATACGACCAAGCTTCTGCCCAACACTAAACTGCACCTACCTCTGCTTGCTCTGGAACTGACCCTGGACTGTTTGACCACGTTTTTTTGCCTGTCTATTGGATTGATCTTTTACCCTGCTATGCTAGTGGGAACAAAGAGGTCTCACATGTGAGGGGCTCCAAAATGTTTTTTCTGGATGAAGAAAACTAATTTTTTAGTTTTCTCATTCCCAGATTAGGGTCTGGAGATTCGGAGGCTTCAAAGAGATTTGGGTGGGAGAAGCCTCTACCCCGTCCACATTATTTCATGGCCTGCTACTTGGACCGTGTTCCTGCTTACTACCAGGATGGACAAAATTCCTGTCTGCTGCCTGGACAATTCCATTCACTGTCGCTGACCACGTCCCTGCCTGCTGCCTGGATCAGGGCTCTCCTGTGGACAATTGCACTACTAAAACCACAGGTAATTTTTTGTTTACCCCTTACTCAGCAGAATGTATTTTAGGGTGTAATTCTTGGTATGTACATGCTATGTTAGAAATATGAAGGTCCTTCAAAAATGTGATAGATTGTAAGGAAATTGGATGCGTAATTTATGTCCCTGTTGGGCCTCTATGTGGCGAGGCTGTGTAAAAGTCTCACATGTGGTGTTGCCATACTCAGCATGTACATGGCAAAAATAACACCTCAAAATATATTCTGCTACTCCTATGTGTTGGAAATACCTTATAAATTGACAACTTTGTGTAAAGAAAATGCATTTTCATTTTTTTCCCCCACATTTTCCCAAAACTTTGGGGGAAAAAAAAAAAAAATAATTAACGGTTCAAAAGACTTATTATGCCTCAGATTATACGTTGGGGTATTTACTTTCCAAAATGGGGTCACTTTGTGGGCGTTACCATTGCCCTGGTGCTCCAGGGCCTTCAACAGTGTAATAGGTGGTTGAGAGATTAGATGTGTAATTTATGCTCCTAGAACGCCTGAAGTTGCTACTTCAATGTTGGACCTGTGTATGTGGCCAGGCTGTATAAAGGTCTCACATGTGGTATCGCTGTACTCAGGAGGAGCAGCAGAATATATTTTGGAGTTTCATTTGTGGAATGTACATGCCATGTGAGAGAAATTATCTGTTACAATGACAATTTGGTGTGAAAAAAATAAAAATAAAAAATCTCTTCATTTTGCAAAGAATTGTGGGGAAAAAATTACAACTTTAAAAAACTGTGCCCTGTACTCAATACCTTGGAAAGTCTAGGGGTTACTGCCTTCGTCCACTGTAGGGTATTGTAATACAGTTGGACTTAGGAAAAATACAGTGAAACAGGATAAATTATGGTTTATATGTTATCTATTGCTTGTAAATATATGAAATGTGTATTGAAATTGGTGTGATCAATTTGAACCATTATTAAAAAAAAAAAAATTGTATTTTTGATCTACTTTTGTACATTTTGTGCGGCCACCTGCCCATGATAAAGTCCTTTCCCTATCAATTTGTTAACTTTCCAAAAAGGGGTCATTTGGGGGTTTTTGTACTTTACTGGCTTGTTAGGTTCTGAAGAAATGAGACTGTCAGTACATCAGGTGTGATCAAATTGATGCATTTTCAGTGATTGGCACCATAGCTTGTAGACCCTATAACTTTCACACAGACTAAATAATATTGTCGGGAAAGGTTCCCTCCGCTGGTAATATCGATCATTTGGCGTGCAGTACTGATATCCACCAGTAGGTGTGTCCCGGCAGTTTGGAGCTGTCAGAAGAGCTTTTCCCTGCTGGAATTATGTAATCTTTGGTCTGCAGGAAATGGTGTCCACCAGCGGAGGGATCCTGGCAGTGTGGAGCAGGTATTACCTTCTGCAGTCAGGCGTCACATGAGTGATAGCAGCCATTGTATAAATACCCCGCAAGTGCACACACACCTTGCCCTGGTATTGTCCTTGTGCCCTGACCTGCAGCCTGTATACCCGATACCTGATCCCGATCCTTGTTTCCTGCATCCTGCCTCCTGAACCTCTTTCAACCTGATCCCTTACTCCTTGTCCCCCCCATCTGCTGACCTATCTATGACCCTGGCCTGGCTTGACTACGATTCTGGTACTCCCTTTGCTACATATGCTGGTTTGTTCATTTATCTTCACTGTTTGGTTGTTTGATTTGTTCACTCAGTTTGTATTGGTGGTGTGTTCACATTTTTATGCATTTACTCTAATAAACTTACTTTCACCTATTTACGTCTGGTTCACTCTGTCGCAGTCACACAGTTCTGGTCACATCTAGTTTATGACAAATATCCACTAATTTGGGTTATTTTTACTAAAGATATTTAGCAGTATACATTTTTGGCCAAATTTATGAAGAAAAATTACTTAATTTGCCATTTTTTTTTAATAGAAATGAAGAAAAATGCATTTTTTTTGATAATTTTTCATTTTATAGCACAAAAAAAAAAAAAAGCCAGAAGTGATCAAATACCACCAAAAGAAAGCTCTGTTTGTGTGAAAAAAAGGAAGAAATTTTCATATGGGAAATAATATAACAATTCAACTGGGAACATGCAGAAGTTAAAATTTCTCCTAACCACACAGGCCCAACATGGGTCAGACCCAGCTTCAGAGTGCCACTGCAAGAACCTTGCAGGTGAAAGCTGCATCTAAAAGGAGGATTGTTGTCCACCTGACAAAAACACAACTTTGAAAATGTATGTACAAAAAGAAGGACGACGTGGCAGCCTTAAAGCGGAGGTCCACCCTAAAATGGACCTCCGCTCATCGGAATTCCCCCCCCGGCGCCACAATCGGCATCTTTCAGGGGGGAGGGGGGTGCAGTTACCTGGATAATCCAGGTAACTGCACCAACTTCCGGGCTAGCTCTCTGCGGAAAGGGGCGTACGTTACGCCCCTTTCCGCAAGCGCCCGCCCCCTTCAGCAAGTGCCCCGCTGCCTGCTGGGAAACACACAGCTCCCAGAGGCAGCGGGGACCGTCCGGATTGCGCCGCGCGGCTCGCGCATGCGCAGTAGGGAACCGGGAAATTAAGCCGAAAGGCTCCATTTCCTGATTCCCATACCCAAGATGGCGGCGGCAGGACCCGCCAGACGAGCGAGCGATCGGCTTCGGGTGCCGACATCGCGGGCGCGCTGGACAGGTAAGTGTCACTATTTAAAAGTCAGCAGCTGCAGTATTTGTAGCTGCTGGCTTTTAAAAAAAAAAAAAAAAAAAAAAAAAAAAAGCTTTAAGAAGCTGGGTTACAGAGGCCCAGGAAACTCCCACCAATCTCTTCTGCAATGAGCACAGGAGGAAATATATCCCTTTGAGAAGTTCAAGGAAATCATCAGCACTTCAACTCCAATGTGACTTCTGATAGAGGATTTTTTTTATGGAAGGAAAAGCTTTGCTTGGGATGTGTCCAGGACTAGACCCAGTTATTCCAGATGTAGAAAAGGTTGGAGACCAGATTTTTTTTGATTTTTTTTTTTAAAGTCATCATCCAACCAAAGCAAAGGCATGGAGCATCTGAATTGTCCTGTGGACATTTGCAGTTATCTAGAAGGCCAATTCCTTCAGGAGAAGGTTTTCCCCATTAACTCATGACCTGGATGCCCTGAGTAGGACAAGAAAAGCTTGTAAGATCTTTAGCCTATCATCTACTCAGATTATTCACGAAGGGCAGTGCGACAAACTGGAAGCAACAGACTGCCATTGTAAAATGCAGAAAGCATGAGCAAGATAAATGGGGATATGAATTTTGAATGTCCATGGCTGCTAGGTTTATCCCCCGTCTCAAAGGAAATAAAACTGACCTTTTAGATTCTATGCAAAATTTTGTTATGTGAAGTTCTTTATTGGGGGGATTTTAAGTTCAGAATATGAAGAATTCTCCTCCCTACTGGTCTTTGGTACCAACAGGTTTGAGCAAAACCCTTGGAACCAGTCTCATACTAGCACAACTAGTCCGTGGCTTACATGCAGATTTTGGTTGATTTGAGAAAAAGAAATGTATTACTTTGAACTATATGGTACACTATATACTGGTCAATTGCCTCCCTAAACCAGGTGTCAGGAAAGGCTGGCTGGGGACAGTGGTTCGTCACCTGTCCGTGCACGCCTGCGGGTGCCTGGTGCGCGTGTTCGCGTGGTTGCGCGCGATCGCGGATGCGCGCACGGTTACCGGCGCCAGGCAGGCCATTTAAACCCAGTTCTCCCTTCTGATCTTGCTGCTTTATCTACAGCGTTCCTGAGACTATTACCTGAATCTGATCTGTTTGTGTATTGAACCAGCCTGACCTGTGACCTTCCCTGCCTTCTGCCTGCCTCTGACCTCCGGCTTGTCTACGACTCTGCACCTGTGTCATCCTCTGGTCCATCCATGCTCATCCATTACCGACCCGGCCTAATCCACGTTCCTGCCTCTGCCTGCTGCATCTGTTCCTGTACTGACTGTCTGGTTTGACCCGGCTTGCCTGACTCTTCTGTGTGCCTGCCCCTGAGTGATCTACCTGTTCCTGTTGGTCTCCTGCTATCTACTGGTTCCTGTCTGCTGCCACTGGGGCCTGCTTGTTCAGCTACAGTTCCTGAAGTCAGCCTGATCCATCCACCGGCTGTTGATCCTGCCAGGCACTTGTGCTACCTTTGACTCCCGTGCCTCCTGTCACCAACATCAGGGGCTGTGAGTCGGGGATGCAAGAGGTCTCCTTCTGCATTCCGGGCTCACCACTAGGTACGCGACACCAGGGGTCTTCAAACTATGTCCCTCCAGTTGTTCACGAATTACAATTCCCATCATGCCTAGTCATGTCTGTGAAGGTCAGTTTTACAATGCCTCATGGGATGTGTAGTTCCACAACAGCTGGAGGGCCATAGTTTGAGGATCCTTGCCCTCAAACATTCCCCCTAAAAAGGCATTTGTGTGAAGTGTCTTTTAGAGATGGTTCCAGCTGTTGTGGTTTTTAGACACAAGGTTCTGTACATATTAAAAAACATTCGGGCTATTTTGGAATTTGCCTCATGTTATATGGCATCCACGGAAAAAAGGCAGTTTCTGTAAATGCACCAGTAATGCATGATGCTGAAATACAGGGTCAAGCTGATAGCTCATATTCCTGGTCCTGTTTGCTGCAGTTTTAAATATGAAATTGCAGGAAGAGCTGGTTGCAGGGATGGGCTAGCAAGAGTAAAAAGCCTTTAAGAGTATTTCAAACTTTCTTATTTCAGAAATTCTGCAAATAGTCTTAAATAACTCGCTTATTGAAGTTTCTAAGGTGGCAGGATCAACTACAGGAATAGACCCATTTTAGTGAACAGTTTTTCCAATAGATAGAGTTCAGCAAAGATTTTGAGAGAAATCAAAATCCTTTCTGAAGTTATCCAATGGTCATAAAATTGCACATTCCATTTGTTCATGAATGTGGAAAATCCTGAAAGATTTAGTAGGTTTGTACCCAAAAAAAAAGCATGGTAACAGAGGAGAGTCAAATTTAACAATACAAAATGCTTTTGCACATTAGCGAGCATGTTGCCTGAAGCTCCCTCTTCAATTGTATGGCAGTCTGAGGAAGTAAAATCTTCCCCAGCTTCCTCCAATACTCCCTCTGGTCCATATAGATCTTGCCACAGCTCCTGAGATGGACGTCCTTGACTACCCTTCCCCCCCCCCCCCCCCCAAGTGCTGTTAAGTATAGAGGCCAAGCGCTTGCCTTGTTAAACTATTTGTTTGATTTCTGGGATATCAATATTTGTCACACTTTTTTATACCAATATTTTATTCTATAGGCTATAGGTTATGCATCAACTCCTAAAGGAAGCAAACAGTGATTTGTGAAACTCGTCAAGTTATTGGATGCAGCCTGCAAACAAAATATACATGTATACATACCAACATTGAAATCCTACACCTTTCTAAATGTTACTAATCAGCTTAACATAATTTTAACCAGATTTACTATGATGTAATTTGTATCAAACTGAATGTGAAATGTTTACATTATGTGGTTTTACCCAGTTAGCATATCCTTGAAAGCTTGCCAGTGTCCAATCACCAGAAGATACAAGCCTATAACCTTGGGTCTATGAATGATTTGCATGTGCCCTTTACTCTAGGCTTAAGGTATCAAATGACAGCAACTAAACCAATATAAGAAATATCTTACTTGAAATAAATAAAAAAAATATAGATAAGAGACCATTATAAATAAAATAAAATAAATTAGCTTTTTTGTTTATCTTAGTCCTTTGTTCAAGACTGCACAAAAGTACACAGTAGAATCAACTGTATGGAAGAAAGTATTTTAGCATACATTTAGAGTCCATTCACACGGGGCAACACGACTTCCAGTGCGACTTTGGGAGGCAACTTGGACACAACTTGAGTACGAATCACAGTGCCACTTGGGGCGACTTACAACACGACTTCAAGTCGCCCCCCGGCCAGGAGACTTTGGATGTAGCCAATCACAGAATAATCAGCTCTCGAGGAGGAACTCCACACCAAGTTTTAAATAAAAACCGGCATGGGTTCCCCTCCAAGAGCATACCAGGCCCTTAGGTCTGGTATGGATTTTAAGGGGAACCCCCTACGCCGAAAAACAAACGTGGGGTCCCCCCAAAATCCATACCAGACCCTTATCTGAACACGCAGCCTGGCCGGCCAGGAAAGGGGGTGGGGGTGAGCGCGCACCCCCCTCCTGAACCGTACCAGGTCACATGCCCTCAACGTGGGGGGTGGGTGCTTTTGGAAAGTGGGGCGCCCTGCGGCCCCCCAACCCCCAAAGCACTGTGTCCCCATGTTGATGAGGACAAGGGCCTCTTCCCAACAACCCTGGCCATTGGTTGTCAGGGTCTGCAGGCGGGGGGGCTTATCAGACTCCGGGAGCCCCCTTTAATAAGGGGTCCCCACCCTATGTGAATGAGTATGGGGTACCCATTCACTTGAGGGAAAAAAAAAAAGTGTCAAAAAACAAAACAAAAAAAAAACACCACACTAGACAGTTCCAAGATCCATTCCTGTTGTGTTAACTAAAAAGGAAATGTAAAGTAGACAAATTGTTTATTGCACAAACCTAAGTATCTGATTTATAGAAGAAAATGAAACACTTGCTTAATTTTTCTAGAGTCTGCAGCCTCACCTGTAAAAGCTCATCCCGTGAGATTTTGTCATCTTTGTCAAGGTCATATAATCTGAAAGCAACTGAAACATGCAAACATGACATTAATATGTTATTCAATTGAAGGCAGGCATCTGTAGTTTCAACATTTTCCATTTTATCTTTTTGGATTAAAGTGGATGTAAACCCTCACATATACCCAGTGAAGTAAACAGCCTCAGATGATACAGAGATGAAATAAATCATCCTACATAAGTTTCACATGCATATGTCTTCAGCTTTATATATTCTTTAGAATCTGCAGAACCGTGTTAGATTTTTTTTTCTTCCTGTTCAGCACAGACTGTAAAGTCTGGGCATACAGCCGTTTGGAGGAAAGGCACACAAGCCCCTTCAGGAAAGGTTCCACCTGCTGGTAATACTATTTGACATTTGGCATGCAGTACCAACGTCCACCAGCAGATGTCTCTTGGCAGTCTAACTGTCAGGAGAGCTTTCCCCTGCTGGTGTTATGTGATCTTTGGGCCGCAGTATTGGCATCCACCAGCGGGTGGATCCTGGTAGTATGGAGCAGATATCGCATCCTGCAGTCAGACATCACCTGAGCCCGACTGCAGGAAACTGTATAAATAACCGGGCAAGCTCACACATCCTTGCCTTGGTATTGTCCTTGAGCGTTGATCTGGATCCTGTGAACCTGCAAACTTGATCCTGATGCCTTGACTACTGCAACTCCCTCCTCATTGGCTCACCTTTAAATGGACTATCCCCCCTTCAGTCCATCATGAATGCTGCTGCCAGACTCATACACCTTACAAACCGCACAGTGTCTGCTACCCCTCTCTGCCAATCCCTCCATTGGCTGCCACTTGCCCAACAAATTAAATTCAAAATACTAACACTTATTTACAAAGCCATCCACATCACGAGCCT